>NC_047038.1:19791757-20416757 GCF_011762595.2 Tursiops truncatus | reverse complement strand
GATATGATCTATCCTGGAGAATGTTCCATGAGCACGTGAGAAGAATGTGTATTCTGTTGTTTTTGGATGGAATGTCCTATAAATATCAATTAAGTCCATCTTGTTTAATGTATCATTTAAAGCTTGTGTTTCCTTGTTTATTTTCATTTTGGATGATCTGTCCATTGGTGAACATGGGGTGTTAAAGTCTCCTACTATGATTGTGTTACTGTCGATTTCCCCTTTTATGGCTGTTAGTATTTGCCTTATGTACTGAGGTGCTCCTATGTTGGGTGCATAAATATTTACAATTGTTATATCTTCTGCTTGGATTGATCCCTTGATCATTATGCAGTGTCCTTCTTTGTCTCTTGTAAGAGTCTTTGTTTTAAAGTCTATCTTGTCTGATATGAGAATTGCTACTCCAGCTTTCTTTTGATTTCCATTTGCATGGAATATATTTTTCCATCCCCTCACTTTCAGTCTGTATGTGTCCCTAGGTCTGAAGTGGATCTCCTGTAGACAGCACATATACAGGTCTTATTTTTGTATCCATTCAGCCAGTCTATGTCTTTTGGTTGGAGCATTTAATCCATTTACATTTAAGGTAATTATCAACATGTATGTTGCTATTACCATTTTCTTAATTGCTTTGGGTTTGTTATTGTAGGACTTTTCCTTCTCTTGTGTTTCCTGCCTAGAGAAATTCCTTTAGCATTTGTTGTAAAGCTAGTTTGGTGGTGCTGAATTCTTTTAGATTTTGCTTGTCTGTAAAGGTATTAATTTCCCTGTCAAATCTGAATGAGATCCTTGCTGGGTAGAGTAATCTTGGTTGTAGGTTTTTCCCTTTCATCCCTTTAATTATGTCCTGCAACTCCCTTCTGGCTTGTAGAGTTTCTGCTGAAAGATCAGCTGTTAACCTTATGGGGATTCCCTTGTGTGTTATTTGTTGTTTTCCCCTTACTGCTTTTAATATTTTTTCTTTGTATTTCATTTTTGATAGTTTAATTAATATGTGTCTTGGCGTGTTTCTCCTTGGATTTCTCCTGTATGGGACTCTCTGTGCTTCCTGGACAGAGAGTATAAGTATAATCTAGTTATACTTATTTATATATTTGGCCTTACCTTTTATATTATTTTTCTATCTATAAAAGTGCTTCACTGTGTGATTTGTTTCCTTTTTTAAAAAATATATAATTCTAAATTTTAGGAAGTTTGTATTTTTGTTCTAGTGGTTTCTTGAGCTCCTACATGTTCAAAATGATCTGTGATCTCCAGATTTCCTTCAAATTTTCAGATTGTAGTTATTCTCTCCCTTTATGTGTCCATCTCTTACTTTAGTTATTGTACTTATGTTCTGTAGTCGTTCATGAATTTTCCAAATTTCTGTAGGACCGTTGGATTACAATGTTAATATCTTCTGTGGCAATATTTTTAAAAGAATTTTCATTATCTATAGCACGGGGAGATCAGCTCAGTGCTTTGTGACCACCTAGAGGAGTGGGATAGGGAGGGTGGGAGGGAGACGCAAGAGGGAGGAGATATGGGGACGTATGTATAACTGATTCACTTTGTTATAAAGCAGAAACTAACACAACATTGTAAAGCAATTATTCTCCAATAAAGATGTTAAGAAAATAATAAAAATAATAAATTGGAGAAATTGAGCCTCTCTTTTTCACAGTTTCCTTTATGGGCTCTTCATATGATTCTGTGCTTATTACTTTCTCAAAGTAGTTGAATGTATTTGATTTTCTTGGACCATTAGCAGGAGTTTCCAGTGGAGGAAGGAATGAGCCAAGGTAGCATTCTAAAACTCACAGCTTAAGGTCTCCCTTTTCTGCTACTAGACCAGAGTTTCTCAACCTTGGTACCACTGACATTCAGAGCTGATCGTTCATTATCGTGGCGGCTGTCCTGTGCATTGTAGGATGCTCTCCAGGGTGACAACCGAAATGTCTCCCGACATTGCCAAATGTCCTCTGTCTAGAGAAGAAAATTGCGCTGCGTCGAAAATCGCTGTGCTAGAGTGATAGACTGTTTCTTTTTCATTTGTGCCACTTCCTCCGACAGCCTGTCATATCTGATTCAGGAGGGCTTTTGCCACCAGCCAAGGCTTCCCCCCATCTTCCCTCTCCATACCCTGGAGTCCTCCTCTTGCCCATCAGCAAAAGATATCAGTTTACCTCCCAAGGTGACAAATGCACACTATCCAATTTATATTTTGCTAAGATCTTTTAAAGGTCTGCCACCTCCAGGCTCCTTTGGCTACAGTCCTCACCATTTTCTTTCTCGGCCTCTCTGCCCATTCTTTTGCTCAGTATGAGCCTCCTTCAGCCTTGAGCTCTGTCTGATCTCAGCCCAGGTGTCTGCAGCTCCCTCTCAGGATGACGCTATCTCCTTCTGGGAGTGATATTTTCAAGAGATCTCTGGAATTTGCTGCCACTAGCTTCCCAGCGCTCTGTTCTTCTGTCTTGCAGTTTTCCTGCCTCTGCCTATGACACCTCCTGTACGTAATCTGTAGTTTTCTCTATTGCCTTGTGTAAGGCCAACTGGCCCGAGGCAGGGGAACACAATCAGATTCACAGGTTGCATCAGAACGAAATTCTCCGGACCACCCAGTTCCAAAAACTGCCCTGGAGACATTCCGGACCACCCAGTTCCAGGAACTGACCTGGGGACTTTGAAACCAGCCCAGCCTTCCCGCCTTTCGAGGGGCGGGACTAACGGTCCCCCAGGATACCCGAAAAGACCACCAAATAAGAAATACCCTGCGCCCTCTCAGATTCACCACATCCCTTTCCCTTCTTCCCCTATAAAATCTTGCCCAACCCTCGCCCGGGGTGCGACTTCTCTGGCCCCTTTCTCTCGGACCGGTGAACCTCGCCCAGGAGCGCTCCCTAATAAAGCTCACTTGAAGCTTTCCTCTGTTTCGCGGTGCCGTTTGTTAAGATCCGATCTTACACCTTGTTTTACAGAAAGTGCAGTTTGTGGGAATTTTTTGTTTCCATTGTGCCTCTTCTTTGTCTGTATAGGTTTGAGGGGAAGTGGGATGATTCAGAACTATATATATTTTTAATTTATTTACTTTTTGCTGTGTTGGGTCTTCGTTGCTGCCTGCAGGCTTTCTCTAGTTGCGGCGAGCGGGGCGTACTCTTCGTTGTGGTGCAAGGGCTTCTCATTGTGGTGGCTTCTCTTGTTGTGGAGCACGGGCTCTAGGCACACAGGCTTCAGTAGTCGTGGCTCTCTTGGGCTCTAGAGCGCAGGCTCAGTAGTTGTGGTGCACGGGATTTGTTGCTCCACGGCATGCGGGATCTTCCTGGACCAGGGCTCGAACCCGTGTCCCCTGCACTGGCAGGCGGATTCTTAACCACTGTGCCACCAGGGAAGCCCCAGCACTATATTGCTTTTGCTCTTACTAGAACCAGAAGTCTTGAAAATGTACTTTAAATATTTTTTCTTTATAGAAAAGTATTTTTCTGTGGTGGATAGAGTGGATTGGCACTTGGCATCCGTTTAACCTCCTTCTGATGAATCTTCCTGTACTGCTTGCTAAAATGTCTGGAGGCTGGTTTGAGGTTGTGGCTATCAGAAATAGCCATGTAGGGTTTCACAGGCCAGAGAGGCAGAGGCATTCTGCCTACTGTTCTGTTTTTCTACCGGGAAGCACAATCTTTGAGGCATGGGATTTTTCTTCATCAAACATCAGATATCCAGTCATTTACTATGTTACTGATAAGATGTGGTTATGGCGGTCACAGTGTCATGACCTCCTCCCTGGATCTCAGCTAAGGCTGTGTGCTTTTTCTTTTTAATTGTGGTAGAATACATGTAACATAAAATTTTACCATCTTAACCATTTCTAAGTGTACATTTCAGTAACGTTAAACATATTACCATTGTGTGCAACCAATCTCCAGGACTTTTTCATCTTGCAAAAACGCTATACCCATTAAATGCAACTCCCCGTTTCCCTCTGCCCGCAGCCCCGAGCAACTACCATTCCATTTGCAGTCTCTATGTACTTAACTACTCTAGGTAGATCGTACGTAGACTCGTAGAGTGTTTGTCTTTTTGTGACTAGCTTATTTTACTTAGCATAATGTCCTCAAGATTCATCTTGTGCATGTGTCACAAGTTTTTTCCTTTGTAAGGCTGAATAATTCCATTGTGTATATATACCACATTTTGTTCATCCTTTCATCCGTCGATGGGCATTTTGGTTTCTTCCGCCACTTGGCTATTGTGAATACTGCTGCTATGAACATGGGTGTAGGCAATGTGTTTTGAAGTCAACAGTTCACTTACAGCCTCCCGATTCCAATCTAGCCAATTAGAGCAGAGGTAGAAACTCCTTTGCAGTGTTATTCTGAAGTGTGCTTCTCTGACTCTTCTTAAGTTTTCTTTTTTTTTTTTTAAGAGTTTTAAACAGCTAAATCCCTTTCTCTTCATGACTGCTAGAATAGTTTTGGTTTTCTGCAATTGGACCTTGTTTCATTCAGTCGTGAGTTTCAAAATAGTTGCAGGCAATTAAACCTCAAGTACGGTAAACTAAGTTTGGTTATCTGATTTATTTGGGTTTGCAGTGAGGACGATCCAGTTATCAGTGGAAAATGGGACACAGCAACAGCAAAATAGTTATTTAAATTGTCCCCTGGAATAAAGGCCTTTGAAGGCAAGTCTTGGGCAGGCTGAGAGGCTGCTGTGATGGGCTATTATGGATGGAATACAAGGACTGAGGGTGGGCTGGCTCCTCCTGATTTCTAGAGATTTAAGAAGTGTAAAGCTCAGGGTTTTAAATTCTTACTCCAATTGAAAAGGCAGAGAACCAGGGACCTTCTATGAGTGTTTTAAAAAGGCATTATCTCCTGGTGCTTCTTTGCTGGAATAACCAAGATCAGATATAGAGTCCAACCTCACAAAGTAAATTGAATTCATAGTCTTTCCTGGTCTCTTATATGAAATTTAGAGTGTTGGTTGGGAGAGAGGGGAGCTGAAAATTGGAATGGGAACACTTAGGGGGATTTAGATTACTTATAGCACCTGAGCCCAAGCTTCGCTGCACCTTGCTTGTCAAAAGTGGAGGAAACTCCCTCTCCTTTTTCCTAGGGATGAAGTTAGAAAATATTGCTGTTGAAATGGGCTTGATGGTGGCAAAGGCTGAATGGCAACTCTCAGTCACCAGAGCTAAGATACACATGGTTATCACAGTAGGCATCAGGGTAAAAGTGGTAATCAGAAAGGTTTTACCTGCAAAAAACTTGGGCAATAGCTACTGGGTCAATGGGCGTCCTCAAACTGAAATAGAAAGGCAACTGACCCAAATCTTCTACAATACTCTAGACCTAACCAATACAGCAGCCTGACTTGAATTATCTCAGTAGAGAGGAATGGCTTCTCATGCAATTTGCAGAGCTTCATTAGTGAAGAGTACATTAAAGGCAAAGGACTGTAATAAGGCATAAAGTTTGTTGTGTAGATATTTTTGCTGTACTTCACTAAAAGAACCTGTGACTGTTTATTGAAGTTGTTTATCTAGACTTTTCAGGAATCACTGGGCTCTATTTGATTTATTTATTTTTGCTGTGTTGGATCTTCATTTCTGTGCGTAGGGCTTTCTCTAGTTGTGGCAAGCAGGGGCCTCTCACTATCGCGGCCTCTCTTGTTGCGGAGCACAGGCTCCAGACGCGCAGGCTCAGTAGTTGTGGTTCACGGGCCCAGTTGCTCCGTGGCATGTGGGATCCTCCCAGACCAGGGCTCGAACCCGTGTCCCCTGCATTAGCAGGCAGATTCTCAACCACTGCGCCACCAGGGAAGCCCCTGGGCTCTATTTGGATGCTGAGGCTTGCTGCTTAAATACCACTGCTTTCTACCAGTTACAGTTGGGGCTTACGGAGCTCAGGTGATAAACGGAGTTTTATCTTGACGCTGTCTCATAGTGGACATAAAGGCTCCACAAACATACCCTGGTTATTTCCCCCATTTATGAATATAGATTTTAAAATAGGAACATTTGGCAAGTAGCAAAATACATACATTGGCTCACTAACTTCTGAAGTAAAGCCTATTTTGATGTAAGTGCCAAGAGGAAGCATCTGTAATCACCCTTCCCTATCAAAAGGGTTAACCAAATGCAATATAGATTTTCTGGGTGATTACAGACGTTAACGTCATCGTTAAACACTTGAAATAAGTAGAAGTGGCTTTTCCTATCATTTTCCCTTTTAACTTGGGTTTTGTCTTAGAGAATAAAAAGGAATTTTTCTGAAATTAATAAGGCGGTGACTCAAATCATAATTGCTGTTCCAGATGTGCTCTATTGACAACACTGCTGTTAACATATGGTATGCAGCCATTGATTTGGAAACTGCTTACACTGAACCAGCTGGAAAGACTTCTAATGCCCAGGGCCAGTCAAAGCTGGCAGCTTTATGGCTTATCTGAGAGAGAGTAACACACACACATATATATATATATATATATATATATATATGCATATTATATACACACACACACTCACAAACATACATCACAAATGTGACGTATGCTTCTTTCAAAATCCAAATCCTTTATAAAGGCCTTTCAAGCCTTATGCTTCTTCTTATTGGTGGTAGTGTGGAGTGGGGCAAGATGCGGCGCTTTGTTTCATATCTTCACTTTGGAGA
Organism: Tursiops truncatus; assembly: GCF_011762595.2. Taxonomy (NCBI): domain Eukaryota; kingdom Metazoa; phylum Chordata; class Mammalia; order Artiodactyla; family Delphinidae; genus Tursiops; species Tursiops truncatus. The sequence continues at coordinate 20,410,113 of NC_047038.1, read as the reverse complement.
TCGTATTCTGATATGTCCCAGACTCCCAAAAAAAAAAAAAAAATCACTGAGATTGAAAGAATCTGCACTTTCCCAGGTTATATCTCTTTCTGGCACATGACTATTTTACTAAGGTGTTTAGGAAGTTACAGCTACATTCTACTCCTAATGGCCTATTGTAATGATATCATCAGTATAGCTGTTCAGAAGGATGTCCTGTGAGGTTGGTGATTCCATTAAAACGTGGCTACTGGGCTTCCCTGGTGGCGCAGTGGTTGAGGGTCCGCCTGCCGATCCAGGGGACACGGGTCCGTGCCCCGGTCCGGGAAGATCCCACATGCCGTGGAGCAGCGGGGCCCGTGAGCCATGGCCGCTGAGCCTGCGCGTCCGCTCCGCAACAGGAGAGGCCACAACAGTGAGAGGCCCGCGTACCGCAAAGAAAAAAAAAAAAGGTCAGAAATATCCCAATAACCATAAAATACAAATATTTTAAAATTTTACCCTCCCTACGCTTATCTTCTCTGCAGCTTTGGTCACTGTGAACCACTCCCCTTTCTGATCCTCTCTCTGCTATTTCTCTGTTCTTATGCTATAAATGCCCCCCTCTGAACATCTGCCATGATGTTCTGTAAGAATACCTATAACTTAGGTGTTTTCCTAGGGAGAAAGATGTAACTCTTTCTAAACCTTAAATATCTGAGAAGAATTGGGATTCCTTGATCATATGCTCTGTTGTCATGATGAACAGCAGTAAGAGGCAGAGAATTTGTAGAAAATTTTTTAAAAAGCAAAATCTTTTGCACAACTGAATATGCATGAGTGAAATGTCCCACGTGGTAACACACTGTAGTTCAACTGTTGGGATGCAACCCATTAGACAGTCATCAATTTTGTGTGTTGCGTCCAGCATCTAAGATTCAGGGCAGGTTTCATAGGCTAACTTAAATACAGATGATTTCCAGAACAAAAATGATTATTATTTATCATACATGACTGAGAAGTCAGGAAACTAGATTATTGCATCCAAGCCATGAAAACAAAACCCCTAATACAGCTGGGTCCATTCTAGAGAAACAGGTTGAATTTTCCTTAATTCCAGTCACAGGCTTTCCCACCTAACTAGTGGTATTTATACAGGTGCAACAAGAGTGTTAGTTATAACACACACTACCCCAGTCCTGCCAAGACAAATCAAGAGCTATCTAACTATCAGTGATAATCCTTGCTAGTAAATTTAAATAGTTTTGGGGGCACCTCAAGAGCACTTGCAATAGTACTAATAACTTCTTCCTGGGTTAGAAACAAATTTCATCCATATTTTCTAATTCAATTATGCCTACTGTTGGAATAACAGCCCATGCACTACACATGGAGTGGGAGCCTGACTCCCTCATGTGCCCCTTCATGTAGTTCTCCTGAGCAGTCCTTATTTTACTTATTTATTTTGGAGTTATCTAGGTATCCTCTGAAAGTCTCTAGCTATTATGCTATATACACAAGAGCATTTGGTGCATGGTAAGTAAATAAAGCTTGGTGTCCACATAAGAAGTATTGATAGTATCTTAGTAGGGCACAGATGATCAGAAAAGGAGTAAGTCAATTACTGATCCTCTGCACTGGCTGGTAGATTTCTTAAGTGGAATTAAATAGGTACTACGAAGCTGGCTGGAGAATCTTAAAAAAAGTAATAATAATAACAGACTAACTACTACAGCCAAAATTATTGATCCAATACCTATTCTCAATCTGGTGAGGTCAATGCCACTGAAATGGAGGTACAGATTTCAGTAGAAGTATTTTGTTGGTTTGTGGTCCACATTCAATTTCCCTTAAGGCTGAAGATTGGCTCAATACTGTGAGGACACTGCAAGTACCTGAAGAGACCATTGAAAGCAAATACACTTTCTGATATTGCAGCCTAATAGTTATTAAAGTTTTGTTAGGGGCTTCCCTGGTGGCGCAGTGGTGGTGCAATCTGCCTGCCAATGCAGGGGACACGGGTTCGAGCCCTGGTCTGGGAAGATCCCACATGCCGCGGAGCAACTGGGCCTGTGAGCCACAACTACTGAGCCTGCGCGTCTGGAGCCTGTGCTCCACAACAAGAGAGGCCCCGACGGTGAGAGGCCCGCACACTGCGATGAAGAGTGGCCCCCGCTTGCCGCAACTAGAGAAAGCCCTCGCACAGAAACGAAGACCCAACACAGCCAAAAATAAATTTTAAAAAAATAATAAATTTTGTTAGCAGGATCAGATGGGAGAATAACAAATCCAGTAATCCATTAGATTCTCTCTCCTTTGCTGGTAGAGAAAAGTTATGGGAGGTCAAACTTCTGAAAATTATACGTATGTATAAAAACATATTGATAAACCATTTTGGGCAATTATAGGGGTTACCAGAGTACAATAGCAAGTAAGATTAACAATAAAGAAAGGATAAATAGGATAGGAATGCTATCAGAAAAATAATCTTGTTGCATCATTTAAGATGGAAGCTGTCCACTTTGTCTTATCCTCAGCTTGATCTAAAGATCTTGGGTTAACAAGCTTGTTAGGATTATCTGCAGTCTTCTGGATTCTCCAGAATCCTTGGTTTAAAGCGTCCTGATGAAACGGATATCCAATGGTCCAGGGAAGACGATTTGTGTTTTTTAAATTAGAAAACAGGAATCCAAGGATTCCTAGGAGCTTACCATGGTACTATTATTAACAATATCTGATAAGTTCTTTTTAATCAAATTTTGAGGGCAATCTACTTCTAGAAGACAAATCTCTGGATTTTAGATCATTCAGAGGCTGCTTAGTAGGACGGGGAATAATATGGGGAGGCTGCTTACACTTGCTGATGCTAAGACTGGGTATGTGAAGCTCCCAATAAGGAATTAACCTCCAAAATATACAAAGAGCTCATGCAGTTCAATATCAAAAAAACAAACAACCCAATCAAAAAATGAGCAGAAGATCTAAATAGACATTTCTCCAAAGAAGACATACAGATGGCCAAAAAGCACATGAAAAGATATTCAACATCACTAATTATTAGAGAAATGCAAATCAAAAGAAACTACAATGAGGTATCACCTCACACCAGTCAGAACGGCCCTCATCAAAAAATCTACAAACAATACATGTTGGAGAGGGTGTGAAGAAAAGGGAACCCTCCTACACTGTTGGGAATGTAAATTGATACAGCCACTATGGAGAACAGTACAGAGGTTCCTTAAAACACTAAAAATAGAACTACCATATGATCCAGCAATCCCACTCCTGGGCATATATCCGGAGAAAACCATAATTCGAAATGATACGTGCACTCCAATCTTCATCACAGCACTATGGAAGCACCAAAATGTCCATCGACAGAGGACTGGATAAAGAAGATGTAGTACATATATAATATGGAATATTACTCAGTCATTAAAAAGAATGAAATAATGCCATTTGCAGCAATATGGATGGACCTAGAGATTATCATACTAAGTGAAGTAAGTCAGACAGAGAATGACAAATATCATATGATATTGCTTATATGTGGAATCTAAAAAAATGGTACAAATGGGCTTATTTACAAAACAGAAATAGAGTCACAGATGTAGAAAACAAACGGTTACCAAGGGGGAAGGCTGGGGTCGGGGGGAGGGATAAATTGGGAGATTGGGATTGACATATACACACTACTATATATAAAATAGATAACTAATAAGGACCTATTGTGTAGCACAGGGAACTCTTCTCAATACTCTGTAATGACCTATATGGGAAAAGAATCTAATAAAAGTGTATATATGTGTACGTAAAACTGATTCACTGTGCTGTACAGCAGAAACTAACATAACATTGTAAATCAACTAAACTCCAATAAAAATTAAAAAAAAAAAAAAGACTGGGTATGTGCAGGAGTCCATTGTAGTGCTTGGCTATATCAACTTGCAACAGGGATTGAAAGTGACATTCCTACACGCAACAGGCTCTTAAAAATGTAAAAGGACAAAGCTGATGAATCCTGCATGTAGTTGACTTCACTGGCATTAAAGCTAACGAAATACCTTCGGCCAAGGGAAGTTGACTACCTCGGAAAGCATTGCTAATGTTAGTCTGAGAATTTCATTTATTTGCTCTACTTTTCCTGAAGATTGAGGATCAAGTTTTTGTTAATAAAAGCCAAGGCTTTGCAAAGTTCATTAGTAAAAGCCCCAGTGAAATGTGTGCCCTGTCATGGAGAGATGGGTTATATTTCCCCATATCAGAAACAAAAACATCAAAATTTTCACAACCATCAAAGCCTTCCTTTCCAGCAAAAAAAGCCTCAATGCATCCTGGAGAATAAGCAACTAACGACCAAAATATACTTGTTCCCAGTTTCTGGGGGTAGATAGCATTGGAAGTATTCAAAGGAACTTTGAGGCTCTGAGTCTTGTCCATGTCCCACCTTTACAGTCTTGCCAGGATTATGTTGCTGGCAAGTAAGACATACACTGGAAACATCCTTTGCAATACTCTTAAAATTACCTAGCCAATGAGGATTCAATATCATGGCCAGTTTAGATATGCTATTATGGGTAAAGTAATGAAGCATTTTTTCTGAACTCCAGAAGATCATTTTGTATGACCAGAAAACAGTTTTGTGAACACAGTTATCTTCAAGCACTTAGCATTCTGATCTTCCCCAATGTTTTTTCTCTGAATCAGGGGCTTATCTTCAGCAATTAAGAATGGGCTTTTTTGGGGCTTGCCTGGTGGCGCAGTGGTTGAGAGTCCACCTGCCGATGCAGAGGACACGGGTTCGTGCCCCGGTCCGGGAAGATCCCATATGCCGTGGAGCGGCTGGGCCCGTGAGCCATGGCCGCTGAGGCTGCGCGTCCGGAGCCTGTGCTCCGCAACGGGAGAGGCCACAACAGTGAGAGGCCCGCGTACCGCAAAAAAAAAAGGCCTTTTTTGAATCTCTTTGAGTGGTACGGGTGCAGTAATTTTAGTTACTGCTGCTTGTTCAGCGTAGTGACCAGGTAGGTAATTATCATGAGATTCTGGATCATTCTGCTTTGATTGAGTCTCCAGTTTTATTATGGCTGAATATTTAACTTGTTTTCATTTCTATGTGAGTGTCTGAAGAGATCAGCTCTTTGATTGGGGAGCATTGCCTCACCATGGCCTATCCTACAAGGTTACCTGCCCTCAGAGTAAACATTTGCTCTCTAACTCCTGTGATTTGATTGTCTCAGGGGAGGGTGATTAACCATTTGGCAGATTCAACTTGACAGAAGTTCATATTCTAACGGTGAATTTTGATCTATGATAATATAACCTGCTTAACATTTTTTTATTTCTTTTTTTAAAATTATTAATTAATTTTTGGCTGCGTTGGGTCTTCGTTGCTGCACGTGGGCTTTCTCTAGTTGCGGTGAGTGGGGGCTACTCTTCGTTGCGGTGCGTGGGCTTCTCGCTGTGGTGGCTTCTCTTGTTGCGGAGCACAGGCTCTAGGCGCACAGGCTTCGGTAGTTGTGGCACGCAGGCTCAGTAGTTGCGGCACAAGTGCTCTAGAGCACAGGCTCAGTAGTTGTGGCACGTGGGTTTAGTTGCTCCGCTGCATGTGGGATCTTCCCGGGCCAGGGCTGGAACCCACGTCCCCTGCATTGGCAGGTGGATTCTTAACCAGTGCCCCACCAGGGGAATCCTTATTTCTTAATTTTAGGTGCAAACAAATGAAATTAGGATTAACCAAGGGAATTTCAAAAAAAAAATTCTCCCATAAAGGTCAAAAGATTATAAGATTCTCCTTCCTAAGGTAGAGAGTTGCTGGGTTCCAGGTTTTGTTTTTTTTTTACTGTTCTTTTCATACTTTAAAAAAATATATTTTTTTTAACTCTTCTTTTAATGTTCTGAGCATCCAGTTTCCCATGTGGGAAGTGGTGGTCGGTTCCCCCATACCTCCAATAAAGGAATTCTCAAGCACCAGCAGGGAGTTCAAGAATTCAGATCGATTCTGACATTATCTACCTGGAGATAGCATCAGATTCTACAGACTGAGGGCTCAATCCTACGAGACTGGCCTGCTCCATCCCCTCTTAAGACTTTGGACACCAGTCAGAAGCCCAGGTTATTACCTGTACTTCTGACCAAATGGCGATAAATCAGAGGTTCCCGAGACCCCATCCCTGGGTTTGAATAATTTGCTATAGAGGCCCAGAGGACTCAGAGAAACATTTTATTTACTAGATTACCAGTTTATTATAAACTGGTGTATAACTCAGGGACAGCTAGATGGAAGAGATGCATAAGACAGGTATGGGGAAAAGATGTGGCTCTTCCATGCCTTCTCTGAGTCACTCTCCCAACACCTCCATGAGTTCAGCAACCCAGAAGCTCTTCAAACCCTGTCCTTTTGGGGTTTTATGGAGGCTTCTTTGCATAGGCACGATTGATTATACCTCTAGCTCTTTCCCCTCCCCAGAGGTCAGGGGGTGGGATTGAAAGTTCCAACCCTCTGATCACATGGTTGGTTCTCTTGGCAAATCAGCCCCCATCCTTAGGTGCTTTCCAAAAGTCACATCATTCATATAACAAAAGACAATTATTATCACTCTCAACACTTGGGAAATTCCACAGGTTTCTAGAGCTGTGAGCCAAGAACTGTGGATGAAGAACAGATATATATATGAGAAGTATATTTTGGTTATCTGAATGACCAAATATATATTTCTTATAAATCACAATATCACAATTAGTCTCCTATTGGTAGACATTGGGCTATTTCTGGTCTTTTGTTATTAAGCAATAAAGCCATGAATTCCCTTGAATATTCCACACGTGTGCCAGTCGAACTAGAGGTGGATATGGCTTCAGGAATCGCTGGATCTGGGGCCAAAAAAAAATAAAAAAAATGATGGCAGAGCCTGCTTCTCTGTCCAGCCCCAGCTCTCCTTGTCTGGCTCTAGTCTCTAGCTGGCTCTTCCCACATTGCCTGGTGTGGGCTCTGTAGTCACACTCCGCAAATTTAAATACTGGATCTACCACTTACTGGTCATGCGATTTGTGGAAGTTCCTATATTTTCTATCTTTCAGGTGCTTCATTTTGATTTTTTTTTTTTTTCGGTACTCGGGCCTCTCACTGTTGTGGCCTCTCCCGTTGCGGAGCACAGGCTCCGGACGCGCAGGCCATGGCTCACGGGCCCAGCCGCTCCGCGGCATGTGGGATCTTCCCGGACCGGGGCACGAACCCGTGTCCCCTGCATCGGCAGGCGGACTCTCAACCACTGCGCTACCAGGGAAGCCCTTCATTTTGAAAATGAAGGTAAAAATAATTACTATTTTATAGGATTACTTGAGGAATTAAAGAGATTATAAATGCAAATTACTAATACATATTTATTAGAGTTCCTGAAACATAGTAAGCACAAAATAAATATTAGCTTTATTATTGGTGATGTTGTTTTTCTAAATGATTATTGAACCAATCACCATGACTAGGGTTAAATGCCCTTGAAGGAGAAAAATCAACCCATGTAAACTATATGGATTGAGAATGGTGAAGTTTCTCAAAAGATATGCTAGAAAAAATTTATATATGTATATATGTGTGTATGTACATATACATCCATACACACATATATCTAATACATCCTGTCATAATCACAGAATACAACATAAAACTAAAATCTGAATAAAGGTGTATAGAGAACGAAAGCAAATTTATCAGAAATGTAATAGTGATTATGTTTGAATGGTTGAATATTGGTACCTTTTTTCAATTCCTCTGTTTTAAAAAATGTTAACTATGTATTATGTTTTTAATAATAACATCACCAATAGTACATTCAATAAAATCTTGTTGGGTGCCTGCCAGCTAGGCACTCATCTGGGCATTAGGGAGAGAGAAGTGAGCAAGAGACAGAAAACTCCCTGCCCTGTGGAGCTCACATTCTAAAGACAATAGCACTCTACTAAAAATTAAAAGAGAAGCAAAACTGGCTTTGACAATAGAACTGTCAGCACAATCTTAAGTCTGCTACTTGCAGCTGTGTGACCTCCAGGGAGTCACTTAATGTCTCTGAGCCTCAGTATCCCGACCTAAGGATAGGGATAAAAGACTTATGTAACAAGATGACTGTGACAACTAAGTAAAATAATGAGTATATGACTGCTCTGAAGTGTAAATCATTGTACAAATATATAAGGTGTGATTACTGTGGACTTTTCTAAGAATAATACTGTCAAATTATTTTTTATGACAAATTGTGTCTATAGGAAGTACTGAATGATGCAATATTTAAATCCTTTTTATTGAAATTGCTTAATAGCATGAAGAGCTAACTGAATGTAAAATTGTGTCTTAAGTTTTATGTGATGAGGAACCTGGACACTAAAATATCCAAGATCTCTTTTATTATTTAAAATTGGAAACAAGAAAGAACATTCGGATAACACTCATAGTGGAAGTTTTTATTATCTAGGAAAGATATCTAATTTTTACCACTCCTGAAAGTGATTTCCTAATTTCTGCCTAATTTCTAAGAATTCTATTCAACTTAAGCTATAATGAATTCCTTTTGACCTAAGTATCGTTGAATCCATAAAACATTGCTTTTTCGTTGCTTTTTGATATTCACCAAATACAATTTTCAGTGATCTCAGGCAAGTAAAGAGTGCATGGAGTTACTTATGCTATGAATCATACAATTTTATTATTAGAAGGAACATTAGGGAAGCTCTAATCTAACCCCTCATTTTGCGTTGAGAAAGCGAAGCTCCTGAAAAAGGAAGTCACTTTCACCCACAACCAGTGAGGTTTCCACCTGGGCAGAGCCCTCAGCTCTAGGCTCCCAGTTCAGCACTGCCAGCTTAGGCCTTGTTCCAATTCAGCCCAGCCTCTCAACAGTTTATGCCCTTTTATAAGTTTCACCGCATCCCTGGGGCAGAGCCCCAGGTGATACAGGAAATGAAAACTTAACAGTTACACTGTTAGATAACATCAGTGGGTTTTCTTTTTCCCATAGAAATGTTAATATTTCTGGGGTTGAAGTTTTTAAAAGTTTTCCTAATAGAACTTGTCCTTGTTGGTCTGAGTTGCATTGTCACCCAATGCACCCCTTCTTTTTTTTTTTTTAATTTAAGCCTCTCTATTTATTTATTTTTTAAACATCTTTATTAGAGTGTAATTGCTTTACAATGGTGTGTTACTTTCTGCTTTATAACAAAGTGAATCAGCTATATGTATACATATATCCCCATATCCCCTCCCTCTTGCATCTCCCTCCCACCCTCCCTATCCCACCCCTCTAGGTGGTCACGAGGCACCGAGCTGATCTCCCTGTGCTATGCAGATGCTTCCCACTAGCTATTTGTTTTACATTTGGTAGTGTATATATGTCCATGCCACTCTCTCACTTCGTCCCAGCTTACCCTTCCCCCTGCCCGTGTCCTCAAGTCCATCCTCTACGTCTGCATCTTTATTCCAGCGCTTCCCTTCTAACAATCCAGCTCTGGCATTCAAGAGCAGAGCAATAAAACATCTCACCCTCAACTCTCCTTTTAGGTTAGATTTGTATCTTCATTTAGAAGCAAATAAAAGGATAGCTTTCGTACCATAAGCTTTTATACTTACTTTTAAAGCAGCCCATGCCACTAGCTTATCACTAAGATTGTCGTTTGACCCAATACTCTTATTTGAAATCCCTCAAATCTATATATTAGAGATGGGAAAAATAAACAAAGCAAACAACGAAACCTTCCAGTTTCACTCCTGACTGTTTACAATGGTGTATGAAACTAGCGCTGGCCCGTTTCACAACTCCCGCTGATACCACTGTAGCGTGGGAGACTCAGAGGTGCCCCAAAGAGCCCCGCGCTGGCTTCATCCTGCTCTTGCTCTGCAAGGTCTGGCTTCTCTGGAAGTCCTCTGCATTATTCCACATGTGACCAAACCCCCCAGCATCCTCTCTGATAAGCCCACCCTTCTCTTGTGTTGCTTGTGGCTCGTTCTTACTTTGAAGGATGGAGGATGTAGAGTTTCTGTTCTGTACCAGCTCTGGCATTTATCAAGCCTCATTGCCTTTAGCTTTGGCAAGCAATGCTTTTAGTTTCACCCAGAAGCCTGCAAACAACTGGTACCTTGTAAGTTTCACACAGTTGTTATTAATGATTATTGCTCCTCAGTCCCTCAGTAAGTAAGAGTGGGTCAGAACTTGTTTACCAAAAGAATATAGACTTTGATTAGACGTGGAATGTCTTAAAGGGCAGCTAAAAGGAGAACTGATTTATAGGCCAATCTCTCATTTTAATGTTACTTTTGTTAATTGGTATATGCTATTTCTGAAGTCGTGCTCCAGGTAGTTTTAATGATCAATGTTATTGCAAGTTGGAAACGTGTAGGGGAGTAGAAATCTATCCTCCTGACCATCACATTTACCACTGAAATCTGAAATTTATATTTGCATGAAGTTTTGATTATTGAAAATACTTCTGAGAAATAATTATGACTATCAGGTCAAAGTTTGCTAACTAATTCTGAAATTGTGCCAGTGACTGGAGGCGCCAAACAAAGGAAATATTGTAGAAAAAAGCCTTTCAGTAGCAATCAAAGAACAGGCTCTGTAACTTGCTGTGTGACCCTGGGCAACCTGCTTCATCATTCTGAGACTGCCTTGTTAACTTTAAACTTAGGATGTTTGGATTAGCTGAGAGAGCTCTTCTAGGATTAATTATCTATAGTGGTCTCTCTGTGGTTTTATGACTTGCTAGAAATTACTTGGTGTGGAGGGGTGAGATTGTTTCCACTCTGTTTCTGGGTTGTTGACAGGGTAGATTGTTCATTTCTCATCATTTGAGCCCATCTGCTTCATAACATTGCAGTTTTACAGCCCTTGTTTCAAGGCACCCACATTATCTATTTTGTAAATGTGGAGGATCACAGAATGTTTTTAATAAGTGAGGACTGAAACAGCAGGACCATTGCATAAGCTTCTTCGAACAGGCATGTGTTAAAGAAACTAATCACAAAAGCTCAAGTCATGACATTAAGCAGACCCAGAAGAGGGCCATTTACCTTTTATTTGCAAACAGACAGTTTTCGTCGGCCCTTGGTAGAGTATATGGCTTGGATAACACATTTAAATGGTAAGGTTTGCCAGCTCCCGATACATAGATTATTACTAACACACACTTTTTCTTCCATTATCAAATGAATAAATTTTCTATGGTTATTTTGTGATATAGGCAATGGGAAGTCATTGAATTTTTAGTTTCAAAATGTGTGTGCTTTCCAAGACTGTGTTATAGTTGTGTTTTTCCGGGACTCCATTCTGCTTTATAAGTAGGCAAAGGTAGTATAAGAGGAAACCTTAGTAAGACTAATGTCAACAACAAAAAAAATTGAAGGCTAAGGTTTTCTTATCTGAACTCAGGTTTAGTTTCAACGCAATTTCCTCTTTTGATCCTGATGTCTGCAATGGTGTCAGCAACCTTGAGTTTATTTATGGCTCCTTGGTATAATCTAACTATGTGTGAAATCCTGGTACCAGGCTTCCCTAAATGTCTGGGTGATAAAGGTCAGACCAAAGCAGAATTATGGGGGGGAAGCAGCTACCTTTACTCTGTTCTGTTTGACCTAGCAATAAAACATCTAGCCAGAGTTGGAAGTGGGCTTCCACAAAAGATGAAAATTTAGAGGTGGATATATAGACATGTATTTTATAGATACACACATACCTAAATAGGCATTCAAATAGCATATTTGAATTTGGAAAGAGATGGCTGAGGACAAAATTAGTAAAAATCAAAGGATTTCAATGCCCCCAAAGAAGCAGTTTTCAGTTGTATCTTTGAATCTGCTTTCGAGGCTAATGTCATAACCAAGGAAAGAAACGCAACAGCATAGAGTTAGTTTCCACATTCTTAAGTTTCTGGCATTTAGATTCTATACCTAGTAGAAAACTCAACTGACTCTCTTAAAATTTTGACTTAATATTTGTAAAATTTTCTTAAACAATAGTCTTTACCTAAACTTGAAGATCAAATATTAAGTACAGTTGAAATAATACCTTTAAAGCTTGTTTTGTTTGGTAGCATCTTTCTTTTATCAATTGAAAATGATGAGAAGATACTTGTTGGGTTTTTGAATCCCATTTGTTCTGCTAAAACAACATTGTAGCCAAAAGACCCTAATGAAAGTTTCTCTGTGACAAGCCTAAACAATGAGCCAATAGGAATGAAAAACCAAAATAATGAGAAAATGATGTAAAAACCCAGCTTTCTGCTCTCCCCATAAGGATTTTAATTACAGAGAAATCAACAGCTGTGAGAGACCTTCAAGATGGCAGAGGAGTAAGAAGTGGAGGTCATCTTCCTCCCCACGAATATATCAGAAATACACATACATGAGGAACAGCTCCTACAGAACACCTACTGAATACTGGCAGAAGACTTCAGACTTCCCAAAAGGCTTTTTTTCTTTTGCCCTACTCTCCACATACCTGGGTAGGGCAAAAGAGAAGAGAAAAAACAAAACAAAAGAATAGGGACAGGACCTGCACCTCTGGGAGGGAGCTGTGAAGGAGGAAAAGTTTCCACACACTAGGAAGCCCCTTCACTGGCAGAGAACGGGGTGGGCTGGGGGGAATCTTCGGAGCTGCAGAGGAGAGCGCAGCAACAGGGGTGCAGAGGGCAAAGCGGAGAGATTCCCGCACAGAAGATGGGTGCCAACCAGCACTCACCAGCCCGAGAGGCTTGTCTGCTCACCCGCCGGGGCGGGCGGGGGCTGGGAGCTGAGGCTCGGGCTTCGGAGGTCAGACCCCAGGGAGAGGACTGGGGTTGGCTGCGTGAACACAGCCTGAATGGGGCTAGTGCGCCACAGCTAGCCTGGAGGCAGTCTGGGGAAAAGTCTGGACCTGCCTGGACCCTGTCTCCACCTGCGCGTGGAGAGGGGATTCAGAGCACTGCCTAAATGAGCTCTAGAGTCCAGCGTGAGCCGTGGCTATCAGCAGGGACACAACAGAAGGGCATGAGATGCTAAGGCTGCTGCCGCCACCACCAAGAAGACTGTGTGCGAGCACAGGTCACTCTCCACACTTCCCCTCCTGGGAGGCTGTGCAGCCCGCCACTGCCAGGGTCCCGTGATCCAGGGACAACTTCCCCGGGAGAACACATAGTGCGCCTCAGGCGGTTGCAACTTCACACTGGCCTCTGCCGCTGCACGCTGGCCCGGCATCCGTACCCCTCCCTCCCCCGGCCTGAGTGAGCCAGAGCCCCCAATCAGCTGCTCCTTTAACCCTGTCCTGTCTGGGCAGGGAACAGATGCCCTCCGGCGACATACACGCAGAGGCGGGGCCAAATCCAAAGCTGAACCCCAAGAGCTATGCGAACAAAGAAGAGAAAGGGAAATCTCTCCCAGCAGCCTCAGGAGCAGCGGATTAAATCTTCACAATCGACTTGATGTACCCTGCACCTGTGAAATACCTGAATAGACAACAAATCATCCCAAAATTGAGGCGGTGGACTTTGGGACCAACTGTAGACTTGGGGTTTGTTTTCTGCATCTACTTTGTTTCTGTTTTTATGTTTATCGTAGTTTAGTATTTAGAGTTTATCATTGGTAGATTTGTTTACTGATTTGGTTGCTCGCTTCCTTTTTTTTTCTTTTATATATATATATTTTTCCTTTTTTATTTTGTGAGTGTGTGTATGTATGTTTCTTTGTGTGATTTTGTCTGTATAGCTTTGCTTTTACCATTTGTGCTAGAGTTCTCTCTGTCCCTTTTTATTTGTTTTTGATTTTTAGTATACTTTTTAGCACTTGTTATCATTGGTGGATTTGTTTTTTGGTTTGGTTGTACTCTTTTTTCTTTCTTTTTTTCTTTTTTTGCAGTATGCGGGACTCTCACTGTTGTGACCTCTCCCGTTGCGGAGCACAGGCTCTGGACGCGCAGGCTCAGCAGTCATGGCTCACAGATCCAGCCACTCTGCGGCATGTGGGATCTTCCCGGACTGGGGCACGAACCTGTGTCCCCTGCATTGGCAGGTGGACTCTCAACCACTGCGCCACCAGGGAAGCCCTTTCTTCTCTTTCTTTTAATTACTTTTTAATTTTTTTAAAAAATTATTTTAATAACTTTCTTTTCTTTCTTTCTTTTTTTCTCCCTTTTCTCCTGAACTGTGTGACTGAAAGGATCTTGGTGCTCTGGCAGGGTGTCAGGCCTATGTCTCTGAGGTGGGAGAGCCGAGTTCAGGCCACTGGTCCACCAGAGACCTCCCAGCTCCACGTAATACCAAACAGCGAAAGCTCTCCCAGAGATCTCCATCTCAATGCTAAGACCCAACACCACTCAATGACCAGCAAGCTACAGTGCTGAACATCCTATGCCAAACAACTAGCAAGACAGGAACACAACCCCACTCATTAGGAGAGAGGCTGCCTAAAATCATAATAAGGCCACAGACACCCCAAAACACACCATTAGACGTGGTCCTGCCCACCAGAAAGACAAGATCCAGCCTCATCCACCAGAAAGCAGGCACCAGTCCCCTCCACCAGGAAGCCTACACAATGCACTGAACCAACCTTAGTCACTGGGGGCAGACACCAAAAACAATGGGAACTACAAACCTGCAGCTTGTGAAAAGGAGACCCCAAACACAATAAGTTAAGCAAAATGAGAAGACAGAGAAACACACAGCAGATGAAGGAGCAAGGTAAAAATCCACCAGACCAAACAAATGAAGAGGAAATAGGCAGTCTACCTGAAAAAGAATTCAGAGTAATGATAGTAAAGATGATCCAAAATCTTGGAAATAGAATGGAGAAAATACAAGAAACGTTTAACAAGGACCTAGAAGAACTAAAGAGCAAACAAACAATGAAGAACAACACAATAAATGATATTAAAAGTTCTCTAGGAGGAATCAATAGCAGAATAACTGAGGCAGAAGAACGGATAAGTGACCTGGCAGATAAAATAGTGGAAATAACTACTGCAGAGCAGAATAAAGAAAAAAGAATGAAAAGAATTGAGGACAGTCTCAGAGACCTCTGGGACAAAGTTAAATGCACCAATATTTGAATTATAGGGGTCCCAGAAGAAGAAGAGAATAAGAAACGGACTGAGAAAATATTGGAAGAGAGTATAGTTGAAAACTTCCCTAATATGAGAAAGGAAACAGTCAATCAAGTCCAGGAAGTGCAGAGAGTTCCATACAGGATAAATCCAAGGAGAAACATGCCAAGACTTATCTTAATCAAACTATCAAAAATGAAATACAAAGAAAAAATATTAAAAGCAGTAAGGGGAAAACAACAAATAACATACAAGGGAATCCCCATAAGGTTAACGGCTGATCTTTCAGCAGAAACTCTGCAAGCCAGAAGGGAGTTGCAGGACATATTTAAAGTGATGAAAGGGAAAAACCTACGACCAAACCTACAACTTCTACCCAGCAAGGGTCTCATTCAGATTCAACAGAGAAATTAAAACCTTTACAGACAAGCAAAAGCTAAGAGAATTCAGCACCACCTAACAAGCTTTACAGCAAATGCTAAAGGAACTTCTCTAGGCAGGAAACACAAGAGAAGGAAAAGACCTACAATAACAAACCCAAAACAATAAAGAAAATGGGAATAGGAATATACATATCGATAACTAGCTTACATATAAATGGATTAAATGCTCCAACCAAAAGACATAGACTGTCTGAATGAACACAAAATCGAGACCATATATATGCTGTCTATAAGAGAGCCACTTCAGACCTAGGAACATACACAGACTGAAAGTGAGGGGATGGAAAAAGATATTCCATGCAAATGGAAATCAAAAGAAAGCTGGAGTAGAAATTCTCATATCAGACAAAATAGACTTTAAAATAAAGGCTATTACAAGAGACAAAGAAGAACAATACATAATGATCAAGGTATCAATCCAAGAAGAAGATATAACAATTTTAAATATTTATGCACCCAACATAGGAGCACCTCAATACATAAGGCAAATGCTAACAGCCATAAAAGGCTAAATCGACAGTGACACAGTAACAGTAGGGGACGTTAACACCCCACTTTCACCAATGGACAGATCAACAAAAATGAAAATAAATAACGAAACACAAGCTTTAAATGATACATTAAACAAGATGGACTTAATTGATATTTATAGGACATTCCATCCAAAAGCAACAGAATACACTTTCTTCTGAAGTGCTCATGGAAGATTCTCTGGGATAGATCATATCTTGGGTCACAAATCAAGTCTTGGTAAATTTAAGAAAACTGAAATAGTATCAAGTATCTTTTCCCACCACAATGCTATGAGACTAGATATCAACTACAGGAAAAATTCTGTAAAAAATACAAACACATGGAGGCTAAACAATACACTACTAAATAACCAAGAGATCAGTGAAGAAATCAAAGAAGAAATCAAAAAAATACCTAGAAACAAATGATAATGAAATCACGACAACCCAAAACCTATGGGATGCAGCAAAAGCAGTTCTAAGAGGGAAGTTTATAGCAATATAATCCTACCTCAAGAAACAAGAAACATCTCAAATGAACAACCTAACCTTACACCTAAAGCAATTAGAGAAAGAAGAACAAAAAAACACCAAGTTAGCAGAAGGAAAGAAATCATAAAGATCAGATCAGAAATAAATGAAAAAGAAATGGAAGAGACAATAGCAAAGATCAATAAAACTGGTCTTTGAGAAGATAAACAAAATTGATAAACCATTAGCCAGACTCATCAAGAGAAAAAGGGAGAACACTCAAATCAATAGAATTAGAGATGAAAAAGGAGAAGTAACAACTGACACTGCAGAAATACAAACGATCATGAGAGATTACTACAAGCAACTATATGCCAATAAAATGGACAGGAAGAAATGGCAAATTCTTAGAAAAGCACAACCTTCCAAGACTGAGCCAGGAAGAAATAGAAAATATAAACAGACCAATCACAAGCACTGAAATTGAGACTGTGATTAAAAATCTTCCAATAAACAAAAGTCCAGGACCAGATGGCTTCACATGCCAATTCTATCTAACATTTAGAGAAGAGCTAACACCTATCCTTCTCAAAGTCTTCCAAAATACAGCAGAGGGAGGAACACCTCCCAAACTCATTCTACGAGGCCACCATCACTCTGATACCAAAACCAGACAAGGATGTCACAAAGAAAGAAAACTACAGGCCAATATCACTGATGAATATAGATGCAAAAATCCTCAACAAAATACTAGCAAACAGAATCCAACAGCACATTAAAAGGATCATACATGATGATGAAGTTGGGTTTATCCCAGGAATGCAAGTATTCTTCAATATACACAAATCAATCAATGTGATATACCGTATTAACAAATGGAAGGAGAAAAACCATATGGTCATCTCAATAGATGCAGAGAAAGTTTTCAACAAAATTCAACACCCATTTATGATAAAACTCTCCAGAGAGCAGGCATAGAGGGAACCTACCTCAACATAATAAAGCCCATATATGACAAACCCACAGCCAACATCATTCTCAATGGTGAAAAACTGAAAGCACTTCCACTAAGATCAGGAACAAGACAAGGTTGTCCACTCTCACCACTATCATTCAACATAGTTTTGGAAGTTTTAGTGACAGCAATCAGAGAAGAAAAAGAAATAAATCGGAAAAGAAGAAGTAAAGCTGTCACTGTTTTCAGATTACATGATACTATACAGAGAATCCTAAAGATGCTACCAGAAATCTACTAGAGCTAATCAATGCATTTGGTAAAGTAGCAGCATACAAAATTAATGCACAGGAATCTCTTTTATTCCTATACACTAATGATGAAAAATCTAAAAGAGAAATTAAGGAAACACTCCCATTTACCACTGCAACAAAAAGAATAAAATACCTAGGAATAAACCTACCTAAGGAGACAAAAGATCTGTTTGCAGAAAACTATAAGACACTGATGAAAGAAATTAAAGATGTTTCAAATGGATGGAGAGATATACCATGTTCTTGGATTAGAAGAATGAACACTGTGAAAATGACTCTAGTACCCAAAGCAATCTACAGATTCAGTGCAATCCCTATCAAAATACCAATGGCCTTTTTCACAGAACTAGAACAAAAAATTTCACAATTTGTATGGAAACACAAAAGACCCCGAATAGCCAAAGCAACCTTGAGAAAGAAAAACGGAGCTGGAGGCATCAGGCTCCTGGACTTTGACTATACTACAAAGCTACAGTAATCAAGACAGTATGGTACTGGCACAAAAACAGAAATATTGATCCTTGGAACAGGGTAGAAAGTCCAGAGATAAACCCACACACATATGGTCACCTTATCTTTGATAAAGGAGGCAAGAATATACAGTGGAGAAAAGAGAACCTCTTCAGTAAGTGGTGCTGGGAAAACTGGACAGTTACATGTAAAATAATGAAATGAGAACACTCCCTAACACCATACACAAAAATAAACTCAAAATGGATTAAAGACCTAAATGTAAGGCCAGACACTATAAAACTTTTAGAGGAAAACATAGGCAGAATGATCTATGACATAAATCACAACAAGTTCCTTTTTGACCCACCTCCTAGAGAAATCAAAATAAAAACAAAAATAAACAAATGGGACCTAATGAAACTTAAAAGCTTTTGCACAGCAAAGGAAAACATAAATAAGATGAAATTACAACCTTCAGAATGGGAGAAAATATTTGCAAATGAAGCAACTGACAAAGGATTAATCTCCAAAATTTACAAGCTGCTCATGCAACTCTATGTCAAAAAAACAAAGAACCCAATCTAAAAATGGGCAGAAGACTGAAATAGACATTTCTCCAAAGAAGATATACAGATTGCCAACAAACACATGAAAGGATGCTCAACATCACTAATCATTAGAGAAATGCAAATCAAAACTACAATGAAGTATCACCTCACACCAGTCAGAAAGGCCATCATCAAAAAATCTACAAACAGTAAATACTGGAGAGAGTGTGGAGAAAAGGGAACCCTCTTGCACTGTGGGTGGGAATGTGAATTGATATAGCCACTATGGAGAACAGTATGGAGGTTCCTTAAAAAACTACAAATAGAACTACCATACGACCCAGCAATCCCACTACTGGGCATGTTCCCTGAGAAAACCATAATTCAAAAAGAGTGAAGTACCACAGTGTTCATTGCAGCATTATTTACAATAGCCAGGACATGGAAGCAACCTAAGTGTCCATCGACAGATGAATGGATAAAGAGGATGTGGCACATATATACAATGGAATATTACTCAGCCATAAAAAGAAACGAAACTGAGTTATTTGTAGTGAGGTGGATGGACCTAGATTCTGTCATACAGAGCGAAGTAAGTCAGAAAGAGAAAGCCAAATACCGTACACTGACACATATATAGGGAATCTAAAAAAGAAAAACAAAATGGTTCTGAAGAACCTAGGGGCAAGACAGGAATAAAGATGCAGACATAGAGAATGGACTTGAGGACATGGGGAATGGGAAGGGTAAGCTGGGACAAAGTGAGCGAGTGGCATGGACATATATACGCCACCAAAAGTAAAATAGATAGCTAGTGGGAAGCAGCCACAAGGCACAGGGAGATCAGCTTGGTGCTCTCTGACCACCTAGAGGGGTGGGATAGGGAGGGTGGGAGGGAAACGAAAGAGGGAGGAGATATGGGGATATATGTATACATATAGTTGATTCACTTTGTTATAAAGCAGAAACTAACACACCAGTGTAAAACAATTATACTCCAACAAAGATGTTAAAAAACAAAAAAAGAAAGAGTAGGTCATGAGCCCACGTGACTGGGATTAGTGTCCTTATAAAAGAGGCCTCAGAAAGTTAGCTCATTCCATGTGCGGACTCAGCAAGAAGTTGGCAGTCTGCAAGCCTTAAGAGGGCTCCAGAACTTAAGAGCCTCCAGAATTGTGAGAAATCAATTTAAGTGTTTATAAGCTACCAAGTATGATATTTTGTTATAGCAGCCCAGACAGACTAATGTTACTGAAACTGGGGTCCGGCTGCTCGCTGCTCAAAAGCCAATAAAGAGGCAAAGTTGGTGGAAAGGAAAGCTGCTGTAGTTCAGATGTCTGCAAGAGCTTTTATTGATGGAGGGAGGGGGCTATATACAGAAACAGCACAGTCAGCTCTGTCAGTTGTCAGAATTGTGGCAGCTTATGTCATGGCTACAGTCTGGTCATCACGCAATTAACTGCTTCCACCTGGTGAGGGGTTTCAGTATCTATAAGACAGCTCACAGGATGTGGCTTGGAATATATCTATAGCCCTTGAAGAGGAACTAAAGGTCCTTGACTATGCTTAATGTCTAAAGTATTATTATTTAGTCTTGTTGGACTGTTTTCCTTTGTTTCTGCATTTTCTCACTTCTCTGATTAAACTTCTTCTTTAGCTAAAGTTTTTCCACAGAGAAAAGGCAGGCTGAGGACGTACGGGGCAAGGACCACAGGATCCTGTTCCATTTCATAAACTAGGCAAAGGAACTTGGTTTTAGTTTCCATTTTTATTTCAATTTTTCCCAGCTCTTTGAGGGAATGGGACGATGACCGCTCTGGCTAGTTTCTGCTGAAATGGGGGGTAATGCTGCCTAATTTGGGGAATGCACACAGAGTTGGAACAAATCTCAAGTTCCAAGCTTAGTATCAATATTTTCTATTCTGAAAACATTACCTCTCTCTTCGATTACTTTGTCATAGTACCTAGACGAACATTTGAAAATGAGTTGACCTATTACAATGAGAATAATAATCAAAATTCATCTTTGTATTGTCCTCTGAATTTTTTTTTCTTAGTGGTTAAAGCAGGTGTAAAATGTATACTTAACAGGCCACAAACAGCATGTTTTCGTTAGCCTAAAGTTCAAATTAAATCATGTATAAGCCAGAATGACTTCCCCATACCTCAATATGTGAAAATTTCGTCCATCATTTTCCCCTTTTAATTGTAAATCTTTTCATAGAAAGCACTGATAATTAATATATTTTTCCAGCATTGCCAGAGTGGCTCAGCTTCCACTCAGTGGCTCCATTCATGTCCGTCAGTACTAGGCCTACTTATTTGTTTATATGTTTGCCTAGTCATCTATTTTTGGGGGAAATTAATCAGACATAACATACAAGTATAAAGAGGTATGCTGATGGGGAAACATTTTATAGGCTATACATTTTATCAGTTATACCCAATTGTCACACAGACTTTGTACATGTGCTTCAAGCAGTAAACTTAAAGCCAGAAGTGATACACACCATAAGTAGTTATATTCAGTATAAATTGTCAGTAGACAATCTCTTCATCTTGAACATTGGAGTCAAAAGTATGGTTAGAAGTAAAACAATAGGTTTCCATTAGAGTTTTTAAAATTTCTTAATAATATTTTTCTCTGAGATGCCTCAAGGGCCCTCTGGAAAACTCAGTTAGCTAGAGAAAGAAACTTACAATCTGTTAACAAAAGCAGCTCAGTATTCCAGGAAAAGTTTGTTTTCTTTCCATAGAGAGAAAACCAAATTCAATCTTGCATCAGTTTACTGCTAGTGACAAAATTCATTTACCTAATTAAATTCAATCTAATCTTAAGCCTGACAACATACAAAATTCTTTTCTCAAAGTTCCTTTTTCACAAACATTTTATTGCTTTCTGGATCCATATTAACTTGTCCCTTATTTTCTCCACACATAAGTAACCAGACCTAGGACAAAATTATTCTCCTTCTTTTCCCCCTCAACAAAAATGTCTCCAGTCTTTATATCTTCTCTCGCCGGCAAAACATGTCCTGTTTGCTTTACATACAGAAATGCTTCCCTTATCATTTTTATGTATTAAAAATTTTAATCCTTGAAAACCTTAACAAAACCAAGAAACAAGTAGTTGAACTGTCATACCAGCATTTTTTGATTGGCAAACTTAAGAACATATTTTATAACCTTTAAAAACGTACATTTTTCTCATAGCACAATATCTCTTTTTAATGTGATACAAGATACATGTTTAATAAACCTAAACCCTCTTTCTTCTTCTTCTTTTTTTTTTTCTGGCTTGAAGTTCTACTAATTAACCCAAGGTTGAAGTCTGAGGGTCTCAGGCAAAGTGGGTTGTGTTTATATTTCAAGGACATGATGAGAGTTAACTTTAAGCTTTCTCCTAGGAATATTTTTATTCTCTCAGAGTCAGAATTCTGCAAAAAGTATTTTTATCAAGCCGGCTTTCTATAACTGCATATGCAAAAAGAACCAGTTTGGGGGTTTCAGAAGAGTTTCATTTTAACCAATTTTCTCTGGAGTTGGAAGGATAATGTTGGTGACCACACAGTGCTTAAACAAATTATCTTTCTTTTTCTTTAGTCATAATTTCATAGCTAAAATCTTTCTCATGAACAGAACCTGAATTTCTCATTTTACAAAATCCAACAAGAATACCAACCACAAAAACGGAATACACATCGACACACCAGAAGACAGAACCGTCACAAATCCTCTAAGACAGTGGAACCCAACCTTTTTGGCACCAGGGACTGGTTTCCTGGAAGACAATTTTTCCGCGGGCGGGGCGGGGGTGGGCAGGAGAGGGGGGTGTGGGTAAGGTTCAGGCAGAAACGCGAGTGACAGGGAGCGGCGGATGAAACTTCGCTCACTTGCCCTACACTCACCTCTTGCCGTGCAGCCCGGTTCCTAACAGGCTGCGGCCCGGTACTGGTCTGTGGCCCGGGGCTTGGGGACCCCTGCTCTAAGAGGAGTCCCAAACAAACACCTCCCCAACACAAATGGCCTTCAAGGTCAGACACACGTCAGAACCAATTGGCAAAACGCCCAAATAGCAGTTCAGTGCTCACAAATGGCCCTCAACATCAGACAGTCAGAACCAATTGGCAAAATGCCCAAATGACACTCAGGGCTCAAAAGTGAAGTTTGCCCGGGTGCACACCGGTGGACTTACTCGGTCTTGGAGCTCATCAGCTGGTCCAGATGCACGTTTCCGTTCCACCAAGGAAAAGTGTAAGTTGGCAACCAGTGCCGAGCAAGGGAGAAACAGGGAGAATCCCGGAAACAAATGGTTTCAGCAGCTCCTACGAATGTCCCCCAAAATCTCCCTCTCGGGGCCAGCTAGCCACGAGCAGCGGACTCCTCGCGGCCATCCAGTCCAGGCGTGTCGTCATGGCTGCGGCTCTACTCGGGAAACCCCCGGGGAGCCAGATGTCACGAGAGCGCTACAGCCCCACGTTGGACTCAAAAGCTGTTCCTCAAAGTGGGGTCCGGCTGCTCGCTGCTCAAAAGCCAATAAAGAGGCAAAGTTGGTGGAAAGGAAAGCTGCTGTAGTTCAGATGTCGGCAAGAGCTTTTATCGATGGAGGGAGGGGGCTACATACAGAAACAGCACAGTTAGCTCTCACAGTCATCAGAATCGTGGCAGCTTATGTCATGGCTGCAGTCTGGTCATCATGTAGTTAACTGCTTCCACCTGGTGAGGGGTTTCAGTATCTATGCGACTGCTCACAGGATGTGGCTCGGAATATTATCTATAGCCCTTGAAGAGGAACTAAAGGTCCTTGACTATGCTTAATGACTAAAGTATTATTATTTAGTCTTGTAGGACTGTTTTCCTTTGTTTCTGCATTTTCTCACTTCTCTGATTAAACTTCTTCTTTAGCTAAAGTTTTTCCACAGACAAAAGGCAGGCTGAGGACATGAGGGGCAGGGACCATAGGGTTCTGTTCTGTTTCACTGAGACAGAAACCAAGATCTGGGTGAGAGCTGTGTTTATTGCTACTGGGGTGTCACTGCTTCTACACTCTCTCATTGACAGAGCATAGAAATACATGTGTGTATACTAATCCGTGTATATACACGTATTGATAAACTTTTCTATACTAACCATCTGTATTTATATTATTCTAAACATGAGTTTATACTGGCATCTCCAACTCTATTTCATCACCATCACATGGATCATTGTAGCCTCCTCTCCTTGTTTATCAGTAATCTCCCATTCCAACGGTGAAAAACCGGCTTCCCCCATCTGCCATGCATTTACCCAATTGTACAATTCCAGTATATACTTATAGCAGTACCAGAATTGTTAATACTTACCCCCATGGGAAACAACTTTGTCAACTGGACTATAGTGCTCATGTAAGTTTCTTTTGCTCTTAGTTTTACAAATTCCATTTCATTTCCAAATTTACTTAGGTCAGCAATTCCCTCCCCTCCCGCCCGCCCTCAGCAAAACCATCCCCTTCAGTGGTGTGGTTTCACATGCATTTGTAATACAATTAGATCCTCTGGCCAAAATCTGTATTCCCTTTTGGGATCCCCTGGCCTCCTAGATGATTTCTTAAAATTTGCATACATTAAACTGTACAGTTAGAAAATAAAAAAGTGAAAATATTTAAGCTAAGTGATCAATCAACTCATGCAATTAAATGCAAAGAAAGCAGAAGGAGGAAAGCAATAGAGATAACATTAGAAATTAACAAAACATAAAACAAACAATTTAAAAGAGTAATAAAACCAAAAGCTGCTTTTTTTGAGAAAAAGAAAACAATTGACAAGCTCTTGGGAAGATTTAAGAAAATAAGACAAATAATTTAAAAATAATAAAGGAAATAAAATTAAAAGTATGTAAAATATTTAAAGAACATAATACTATGAATAAATTTGGAGCAGTGCATTTGAAAATTTAAGTAAAATGACAAGTTTTAAAGAAAATATAAATTTTTGATTTAAGATAAAATAGAAAACTTGAGAGAATACTATCAGTAAATAAATAGAATAGTCACAACGCTCCAAAGGATAATAGAACCAGATGGTTCCCAGGTGTGTTTTATCAAGTAGTCAAGAAACCAGTAACTCCTAATAGTATACAAATTGTTCCTGAGGATAGAGAGAGAAGGAAAGCTTTCCAATCAATTTTGTGAAGCAAAGAAAACCTTTATAAGAAAACCAGACAAAGGCAGTCTGAGAAAGAAAAATTAGAAGACATTCTCATTCTGGGACATGAAAGCATATTTTATATCTTATGGTTATAGTCTATATATGGTTTTGTAAATATTTTTTTTATATTTTATGGTTATAGTCTATATATGGTTTTGTAAATGACTTTATATTCTCTGTGTATTTATATAAAATATACATAATTTTTGTAAACACATGTAAAATCAGGACTTGTACAACAAACCAGATGTTGGCATTAACTTTGATTTTATCTGTATTTTATCTTGCCCAAAATGCAATAATCATTTTTATTATATAGTCTTTAAAAGTACTTTCCAATTCTTAGTTCAGTCCTCTATAGATCCCTTGAGAGTAGTTTCATTTTACTTTTTTATGGTTACTTCATTTAACCTGAATTTGTAATGAGCATGAAACGGGAATTTTAAAGGTATTTGCTCAAGCTCTTGTCAGAGAAGAGTGTCATGACGTTTAACCCCGAGGGGATCCAGATACTGAACCAGTCTCTGCCCCCGTTGGTGCCTGCCATTCAGCCCCCTACCTGAACGCTCCAAAGAGCTGCCTGCAAAGGAGAAAGCCTCAGGGTGGCTTGAAGATGTGTGTCGTTTCCATCTCCGACAGAATTGTTTGGGAGCGCCGGGTGAATAGATAAGAGACTTTCCTGCCTCACTATTCTCACCCCTCCGGGGAAACTGATTACGATCCAAGACACATGTAGACTGAAGCTTTGATTGAAAGGACTTGGTTCCTGGCTCTCATGGTATTAAGTGGCTGGGGTGGGGTAGAGCTTTATGAGGGTGATCATAAAAGAGAAGCCAGGGAATGACCTGCTTTTAACCCAACTTCTGTGTCACATGGACTCAGGGACAAATTCTACGTAGAATCTCAGCTTTCCTTGCCAATGTCAACTTGAGTAGTGTGGATCAGAAACACAGATCCTCCCAAGAGTGTTAAACATAAATGGGAATATAACAATCACGTCACCTGGGCTTTGGAAACATTTCCTTTGAACTTACATTTGAATATATTTGCCTGATTGTGGGTATCATGTGTGCATGAACCCCTAAGCAGTATTCCACATGGTGGGTGAGCACTCCCACAGAGATACTGACAAGGCTGAAGATGAAGACAAGGTCTGGAAGTAGTTTACTTGTGCTAAAAAAATGTATTCTGATACTTGTTCAGATAGTAAGGTGGACTGTATTCAGGACTGTTGCAATAGGTGTAGGGACTACTGCAATGGGGTTTTGCAGCAAGGAGAGATTGGGCTTAACTCAGGATACAACAAAGAAAAGTAGGGATTTACAGCCAAAGAACAGGGTGGGAGGAGGGAGTCAGTGGATGAAAAATTATGATGAGAGTATGGTGATTCTTGTTAAACTGACCTAATGGGATTCTTGCTGAAGGCAGGCTGGGGTGATACAATATTATCTGAGGGGGGTGGTAGGGGATGAGAAATTTGGCCAGATGTCCAGAGTCATCAGATTCCAGGGTGGGGGATTTAGGTTAAACTGACTTAGCAGGATTCTTGCTAAAACTGGGCTATGCAGGCCCTCCCAGGATGTACACTGAGATCCACGCCTAGGCAGCTCAGACCAGCCTGACTACAGGTCAAGGAGAGAGTCTGTCACTTGTTGGGAGAGGACACCCGTATGCAACAATGAACACAGGAGAGGTCAGCGATGGTTCAGTCCTGAATTTGAGGATGGTTTAACATGTAACTGATAGAGACCATCACTGTGTGTTCATATTGATACACATTTTACATATCTGAGGGGAATGGGAGGAAAGGATGTTTAAATGGGATCAAGCTGACATGGAATGTGGGCCCAAATATCAAATTCAATGAAAAAAGCCAGTTGCAAAACTGTGTGTTTAGTATAATTCCATATTTTGTAAAACTGAATGGTAAAAATAGTTTATACACAGGGAAGGAAAAAGTATTGGAATGTAAACAGAATTGTTAAAAATAGTTTTCATTGGGGAATAGAATTAGAGTGAAGGTTCAAGTTTCATGGTATAGGTTTGAGGAATTTTTTAGTTGTTGTAGTTTTCTTTTTATAACAAACACTACCTTAGCAATTAGGAAAAAAATATTTTTTAAATGGGGGAGGGGCTAAGGGGGCAACAGAGCCCTCATCTCTCCTTAGTACTGCCTAGGAAAGAGTTCAACAAAAGAAGTCATATCAACTAACTCAATGGCCCCAAAGGCGATACTCGAATCCTGTCGTCAGCTGCTCTTTCCCCAGGCAGGACACAGAGTTCACCAGCTTTCAGCCTGCGACTCAGGCAGTGGCTGTGTGAGCTTCTTAAATGCCAGGTACATAGGAAAAATTTATATGGGAACAAAGGTGTGAGAGAGGGAATCAGGAGAATGTCAGTATCAAATACTCAATGTGCCAACAAAGTAAGTCCTGAGCACAAGTCCAGCAAACTTTAAAAGTAAATCTGTGCCAGTGGGTTCTATGGGAAGTCAGAGGATCTTTCCCAAAGGCAGGAAATGAGAATCACCCTTTCCATCATTGGCTTTATCTATAACCCTGGATTTGACACTGAGTTGTACCCCTTATTAGCTGTGTGATATCGGGGAAGTTACTCAACCTCTCTGACCCTTGGTTTCTTCATCAGTAAAATGTGGAATAATAGTATCTACCTCATAAGACTGTTGTGTGGATGATCACAATATGCCTCAGCTTGGGGGCTGGCATATAAATGAAGGCCCAGTAAGTATCTGCAATTAAAAAACCTATAACAAAAGAAAGTAAATCTGTACAAAACAAAATCCCAGACAACCACAGATAACTCTATATGCTAAAACACAAAAGCATTAAATAAAGGTTTATTGGCATCATATTACAGACACATTTTATCTTATGCAAGCATTACAGCAAATTCTGTATAATGAGATATATAAACAAATGGAAAGAAAGGTTGTTGTGATATAGTATAAGACATCATTAAATGGAGAAATCCTACACAGTAAAAGGAACTTAGTGATCCTTTGTGAATTATTTCTCTTTCATCTCTAGCTCTTCATAGTTATCCATGTCAAAGATAATTTGTTGATAAATGTCCAGGCCAACCTTTGAATATGTTTTAAATTTTCCACATTTTAATCAATTGTCTCCTCATGTATTCTATTCTGTAAGTTCATTAATAAGCACTAGAGCTCACACCACACAAATGGAAATAGAAAGATGCATACGTTTGGAGCCAGACGCATCCATTTTTTATTCAGTTTGTGACCCTGAGCACATTATGTAATTTCTTTGTTCTTTGGATCCTTGTCTGTTCAATGAGACTGCAATAACGTCTTCATCTCAGAGTTGTTATGGGGATAAAATAATTGTATCTCACATGCTGGCACTCAGTTGTTAGTTTCCCTGCTTTACCAAAAGGAATCTTAAGAGATCATCACCCTTCTCATTTTACGAATGAGAAAAGCTCAAGACCACAGAAGTTAAAAAAACCACACATCCTGAGTCCCATTTCTACACTCCTTCCACTGCTGTCCTTTCTCTTATTAGCTTGTTTATCTTCAATAGAGAAGAGAAAACTCAGTGGAATCAAAAAGTATTGTTTTCCTTTTTTTAATATAGGTAAGCCACCAAGAGACTTTTAAAGGAGGAGTAAGTTTTATGAAAGGTAATAAGTAGTCTAAGAACCGTCTGAAATCCTCAGAGATATTAAAAACAGAAGTTCTGTTTTTCCAAGATTTCCATAGCAGAACATAAGTATTCTGTAGGCTTTGGCACCAAAACCTCCAGCACTGAGTATTTATCTGCACATTTGAACTCAGGCCTTAGGAATGCTTGCCCATCGAATCGGCAAAGGAATTGGAGTTCAGTATTCAGAGCAGCGAAGTTTGCTCAGCACACAGCTGTATTGGAAGCCCGGCTCTGTTCCATTAGTCAACGGAACTTGCACAAAATGCAAAGTAATTTAAATGTAAGTGCTGGGATCTTACCCTGCTTTCATATCTTTGTCATCTTTTTCCATACCTGAAGATCACCTGTGGATAAGCCAAGAGAACCCGTGATCGTGGGCATGATGGAAAAAGTCAAAATTGGGCAACCTGTAATTTAGACCTTGGCCTCTTTACTTGAGGAAGCACGGCAAGCTTTATTTGGCAGGAAGGAGATATTCAATACTACCATTAAAAACAGCTAAAAGAGGGCTTCCCTGGTGGCGCAGTGGTTCAGAGTCCGCCTGCCGATGCAGGGGACAAGGGTTTGTGCCCCGGTCCGGGAAGATCCCACATGCCGCGGAGCGGCTGGGCCCGTGAGCCATGGCCGCTGAGCCTGCGCATCCGGAGCCTGTGCTCTGCAACGGGAGAGGCCACAACAGTGAGAGGCCCGCAAGCTAAAAGAGTCTGTTATTTCCTTAAAAACATGTTTTTAAAATTACATTTTACCATAGTAAAATTGGTTGAATTTTATTTGGTTATTTAAAAAATATATGTACCTTTATTTGTCTCTCTCGGTTGTTTCACTTGCCTCTTTGCTGGTCTCAAGTAAAGTTCTTACTACATCCAGAAGCACCAGGAAACTTTAAATGTCACTAAGGCTACTTGTGGCTGCTCTGATACTTGGGAACACAACCATTGGAAATGGGCCATATTTGTGACTACACCAGTTGCTCGTAGCAAATTGCTCCCACCGCAAACTATATCTGTGGTTATAACTCTTAAATGGTTCAGCCACAATCCAGGTATTTTAACCATATGGATCCACAGAAGGGCACAAAATTGGTCAGCCAAATGCAGAGGCCTGTGCGACATCTCTGTGGCTTTTGAGGGTAACAAACTGCTTCCAAAACTGCCTGTTGATTTGGCATTGGGGAAATTTTGCAACCTGCATGGTAAAAGTAGCAATATGTTAATTTTATTTAATAGGTCAGAGTTCATTTTATGGGAAGGGATGAGACTGAACAGTCAAACCTCTAACCCTGCTATGTATTAATGTACTTGGTTCTGTTTATTACAAATAATTTTTCTCAGAAGCAAAATCCTGTCAGAATTATAATTAAATATGGACATTTGGGAGTCTTGTCAAGTGTATCTTAAAACAACTGTTTATATAATCCTGTGCTGCCTTATTTACACAATGTAGAAAGATTATACCAAGGCCTAACTATAGACAAGAAATGGATATTTGCTCCTTTCCAAATTATGACAATTTGATTGGATATTAATATTGGCAAGTATTTACACAAGCAGAGAGAGACTTGACACATTTTGAAATTGCTTCTTAAAGCTCACTTTCTGACAATAGCACCGGACTCAAAAACAAAGCAACGCGTTCATCGCTTCTCTTAGTTGTAAGATGGTTATTATTATTATTATTTTTATCTGTTCTGTCTGGATCTCATCACCCATAACAAGAACCCATCTGCTGTAACTTCTTTGTTTTGCACCTTAGTCTCAATTCATAAAATTATTTCAAATTCTGAAGTCTTGGGACATGTCCACATCCTGGGAGCCTGCTTGACGTGTCCCTGCTTCAAAGTTTCTAGACTCTAAGTTTCTAACAAGTTTCCAGAAAACCTTACACTTTTCTGAAAATTCTCCCCTGTAGGGCAATGGGATGACAAGTTACATTCATTCTTCTGTTTTCTAAGCGGTCTTTTACTAGGATGCAGTGTCCCTCCTGGCACTACTCTCTTCCCCCTCTAACACTAGATGCCACACTATCTTCATTAGAATCTGAATAATGACAATATAGCAACATAACCACCCCTAAGGCCTTGCACTCTTCCATCTTGGCACCAATTATTTTTCTGTGATGGCGATCAGTAGCCTTCTATATATTTTATACTTTGAAAGAATATTGTAAAATATCTTTGAAAGAGGCATAAGGGTGGATATGAAAAGCCATTCTAAGTAATTTCATCTCTAAACTTTGATTACTAAGTTTATTTCTCAAAGGTTGAGGAAGGGGAATGCAAAGAAACAGAAGTGAAGGAAATCTTACCCAGATACATGATCAACCATTCCTAGCAAATAGCGGGATGCAATTTTAATAGAGCGGATGGTGATCTATTAAATTTTCCGGTGTCAGGTTGTGTGTAGAACAGAATCCAAAACCTTAATAAAATTAAGCTGTATTAGATCAACTTCCCTTGATCTCTCAGACCACTTTGAGAAAGAAATTAGATAAAACTATACTTTGCTCCATGCTCCATTTCCTCTCTCTGTTCTCCTCTCTCCCATTTCCCACCTTCACAACAACAACGACCCAAATCCCAAGCTACTGCATATTTTTCTGACCAAAACTCTCTGGGAAAAACACAATGATGAGTGTGCCCTGATGTCTCCCAGGTCCTGCGGACAACTTCAAACAGAGTACAGCTGAAATCGGGCTGCAGTCACTTTGCTTGGTCCTGGGGGAAGGACCCAAAGGCAAGTTCCCAGCTGACTTTATCTCTATTGTACCATATC
The DNA here is from genome assembly GCF_011762595.2 of Tursiops truncatus. Lineage (NCBI taxonomy): Eukaryota > Metazoa > Chordata > Mammalia > Artiodactyla > Delphinidae > Tursiops > Tursiops truncatus. Next base: position 20,378,755 of record NC_047038.1, on the reverse strand, counting down.
TAAGTGGGGAAGGAAGTGGCTGGAGATGCTCCAAATGACCTTGTTCTTCAAGTTAGATGCTGGTTTTTGTGTTGAAGCCAGCCAGTGAAGAGAGACAAAGGTGCACAGTCTGTGTGAGCGGCTGCATGTCTTCTGGAGTGAAGAAGTGTTTAAAATGAACTCCTGGAGTGAACATTAAACTGGGAGTACAGGAATCTGGGTTCTAGTCTTAGCTGAGCCTCAATTTCCTCATCTATAAATTGACATAGTTGAACTAGATGATCTCTAAGAGGCATTGGTAATGTGTTGGAAGAGATTCCTGTTGGTTTCAGGTCCAACAAATTCCTTGAATTGTATTCAAAACGTGTGTGTGGGTTTGTGTGTGTGTGAGTGTGTGTGTGTGTGTGTGTGTGTGTGTGTTTTCAATGGTGTCTGGACCTCCCAAACTATTAAAAACCATTAAAACTGATTTCAAACTCTAAAGTTCATCTAAGTGATTTTTTATTTGACGTTGCTTCATTTGGCTTTTCAGGATACAAAGATCACAACTTTTCCAAGTGTATTCGGAGTAACTAAAATAATCAATGCATATATCCTTTCCAGCACTAATCCTCTGATGCATGTTTAAAAAATTAATCTAGACATTGATTATAACTTAACCAAGAAAATCATCTGCTATAAACTTGTATAGATTCTGAATAGTTTTAGATTAAAATAATTGACTAACGAACTTAACAGCCTCAGTTTGTGTGTACATGCAAACCTAGATTGGAATACCTTCTGTCTCTAAAAATAATCATAACTTTTTTTTTCTTACAAGTTTGCAGTTGTCAGTTATGGGTTACACACACAGTCTTAACGAAATTTGAAATGGTCTTTAAGAATGAGTTGCTTTGAAGTCATGAATAAGACAAAAATTTTATTTCCTTTTGGAAAATAATCCATAAGTGACTTCTTTTCCCTAAGAATTGGTGATTTATATTCTAGTAAGGATTTTGGAGTCCAAGCAATTCTATTACTTATTTGTTTCGACTATGAGAACTTTCTTTTTATTTCTCTGGTATTCAATTTCCTTTTGCACCTGAAAAATAAAGATAGTGAACTCAAATAAAATGTCCTCAGAGATTCCTCCCTCCTCAATGATACTATGGCTATACTTGGTATTCTAAATGCCCTGTTCTCAATACAGCTATCCCGGAGCTTAATGGAGAAAAGGTGGTGTTTTCATATTAGCTTTCTAGTTCTTTTGTTAATTAAGAATAAATTTTTCTTTCTTGTCCTCAGTTCACCTGAATGCTCCTAAAATCTAAACACATTAGTAAATAAGAGAGCTTTGTTTTTAATAGGTTTCTCTCTTCCTTTATGAGTGATAGAAGTTTTACAATGTGTGTTTAATTTTCCCATAATTTTTAAAAGGCAAATTTCACTGGGGCCATGAAAGAATTCTCTGGTATATCCAGAGTACATAGAAACCGCCATCCCAGTTGGCTAAAAAATAAAAGCTTGGTTAAATTGATTTGGCCTGGCTCCCAGCGTTTCCCAGGCATTTAGCAATATCTGAGAGTTAAGTCCGTCACCTTCAGAAGCTGCAATAACTCTTTGATTCACTGTAGTCCCATTTAGCACATTGCTCTGTAATAATATATTTGTGAATAATATGAGAAAGTAGATTCTCCTTCCAAAGGCACCGTATTTATAACTTAGGATAAGAAGGTCTCTGGGATATTGTCAATTTTAAAGTTCTCCTTCCAAGTTGGTTGGTTATGTGGCCACTGGGGACATGCTCTTTCTTCCTTTTAAAAAATTATTTCAGGTGTCACAATGCTTCATACAGATATGATAAATTTTGTTTTGATATCTTAACGCTGATGAATTGGATGACACATTTTTAGAGGGAATATTTTCTCCTAAGGACCACCATTTATACTCCCCAAGCCATAGTGACTTTATACTCCATAAGAATGCTACTCGGGCTTCCCTGGTGGCGCAGTGGTTGAGAGTCCTCCTGCCGATGCAGGGGACACGGGTTCGTGCCCCGGTCCGGGAAGATCCCACATGCCGCGGAGCGGCCGGGCCCGTGAGCCATGGCCGCCGAGCCTGCACGTCCGGAGCCTGTGCTCCGCGGCGGGAGAGGCCGCAGCAGTGAGAGGCCCACCACATGAAAGGCGGTGCCTGCACATAGGGGAAATGCAGTGGTTAAGGAATTACACCTGCCCCACTTGTAGTTACAGAGACACTTTCTCATTTAGAATCATAGAATTCTACAAAAGACAATGTGTCATGATAGAAGGTATCCTATGATATCATCTTATCCACATCTATCACCACTTAATTTTATAACTGGGAAAGAGGAACAAGGGGACGTAGCAGATTTTCCTAAAGCCGCATAGCCTAGTTGACTGGAAATCCCAGACTCTTCTAAATCCTCCAGTGTTTTCATGACACATCATGTATAGAACCTGTGGAGAATGAAACTATCTAAAACTGCCCTCTGTAAAGAGTTTTTGATAAATGAAGGTTCCTATTATTATTTGCCTAAATTTTATCTTACACCTAAATTACTTTTTGAAGATTCATGAAAAATCAAAGCTAAAAGTAACAGACTGTAAATGTTACAAACCAGCAGCTTCCATATTTTTCTCATGACTAATTAAAGTCCTAATTGGTGGTTGCTTAGTTGTTCCCACTAGAAATCAAAACAATTATTTTGCTAATATTCAAGCAGCTGGAAAATATTTGGCATATCCCAATTTTGTACTTAAAATAGATGGTTATTTTTAAAAGAGAGGTAATATATTTTAGGTTGTTAAGGACGATTTGTTGAATACTTATCGAGCTACAGTATCTTGAGGCTTGTCTTATTCCAAGTCCATTGGTGCGCTCTCAATTCTCACAACAGCTAGCTCCTATTCAATGTCAAAATACAAATTTCAATAACTGTCTCTAATGCCACAGTAACTTTAGAGAGATGCAGCATGCCTTTTAACTATTAAAAAAGGGTCAAACCTGGTGCAAAATTACATAAAGGCGCAGTTTGGGGGACAGAATAGAAATTGAATACACCAAGGTAGCTGCTTGGGAAAATGAACAGTATATAATCTAATATCTTTAATTTTATATACATGAATATAATGTATGTCAACTTTGTACATGAGATACATACAGTATTTAAACATTTTACTCAACAGATAAGAATTTACAATAGGGCTTCCCTAGTGGCGCAGTGGTTGAGAGTCCGCCTGCCAATGCAGGGGACATGGGTTCGTGCCCCGGTCTGGGAACATCCCACATGCCGCGGAGCGGCTGGGCCCGTGAGCCATGGCCGCTGAGCCTGCGCGTCCGGAACCTGTGCTCCGCAACGGGAGAGGCCACAACAGTGAGAGGCCCACATACCGGAACAAAAAAAAAAAAAAAAAAGAATTTACAATAGCAATAGAACTGACTAAAGGGCTGTCCACTTAATATACTTAGATTAGATCCGTACTTTAACAGGAAAAGAATTTAATAGTTTACAATCATAGAAACACTGACATTTAAAACAAGACTTTATAAAATAATTTATATATATTCTAGCATCTATTGAGAGGAATAATTTGCATTTGTGGATGTGTGCAATGAATGGCATATTCAAAATTTTTAGGTGATAAAATAATTTAGAAGCAGTTCATGCAGTGGTCAAAGCAAGGGATGGCAGTTCCTTCAAGATGTCCTTTCTCTTTGACATCAGTGGATATCAGATACACACTAGGTACCATTGGGGCACACTAGACCAAGTCTCCTCCAACAATTACTTATATAAACATCAATATACACCAGTTGATATCCCTTCTTCCATAGTACAAGTACAGGTCACAACTTCTCTCAGCTGTGGGAGTAGTCAGTTTATACTTAAAGTGATTTAATGTCTCTCCTGGAGTTCTAAGTGATATATCTCTATACAAGGTAACTAACAGAACTTCCTGGTTTTTACAACTTTACTCTGATACTTCACAGAGTGCCCCCCATGTCCTGTGACATAAACATCCAGCAGGTAAGATTTTCCAGGCTGAAGACCTTTGATTGTTTCTGTGGTCACTGCTTTGTGCAGGTTTTGACTGTGGAAATATTTACAGAGGACCTTCTCTGATTTCTTCCTTGTATCTGGTCCAAGGCATTGGTTTTGCTCTCTTTTCTTCTGGTCTTCACTGTAATTATCATCCACTTCCTTTTTGTAGATGCAAAACTTGTTCCTTTCCTGGGTGCCTAGCCAAGCCACGGTGGCTGAAGAACAGGTACGCAGCTTGTCGAAGGCTTTGATGCGCGTGTCTTCAGGAAGAGAGGGAAATGACTGCTTACTGGGCCTGGTGGTAGCTAGTATTTTCAACATAGATGCTCCCTTCTTGTTTCCTTTCAGTCGAATGAGATATTTGGCTTTAGGTTTTCCTCTCAGCTGAAACTGTCGAATGCCTTCCACGTTCTGAGACAGAAGAAGTTTCCCATCTCTTCTCACTTGGATTTGGACAGCGTCCAGACAAGAGTGAATAAATAAGGTGACTTTTTGGTGAGACGAGATTGGAGCAAACCGTAGAAACTTTGCCCCCTTCCTTTTAACGAACACATCCGTAACTTTCCCATCTTTCAGCTCAACTGTCTTCTGTTTCGCTTCTTCCTTGGTCCTGGCAAAGGTGCCCACGTAAGCAGTGCTCATATTGCTGTTGCTGTTGGCCACGAAGACGTCAAAGTAGTACTGCGTATCGGGTTTCAGATCCGAGACGGTGAAGATGTTCTTGTTTCCTATGCAGATTTTCTGAATGTCAACCTTGGGCCTCGAGTAGGCGTGCCTCCCCAGTTTTGGAGACGGCTTTGTCAGGAAGCTGTGCTCTTTACCTGAATTATCCGAAGCAAATCCGAAGTGGGCAAAGTCAAAAGGGCTGAAGTCCAGACCGGGCTTTGGTGCCATCATGAAAGCGTCGTCTGCACTCAACTTCGCTTCCACTGCGCAGAGACTTTTGAAATTGTGCTCTTTGTTGATGACCACACAGTACTGAATGGGTTGTTTCAGCAAAGAGGCCGTGGGGCTCGGTTTCCAAGCCAAAGTGACCGTGGTGCATCCCAGGGAGGTAACGTCGACTCTCGGGTCATAAGGTAATTCAGGGTAGGGCTGGTCAGACTCTGGAGTTGTGGTGGCATATACTTTGAAATGTGTGTCTTTCTCTGTTGAAAGAAGCTCCAACTGATATAAACCAGATGGAGAACTAGAAGATATGAAATATTCCACGTCGTTGCCTTTGTAGGAGAATAACTCTGCGCCTTCCTCATTGATGATCTGCTGCTTCTGCTGAGCCAGAGGATCTGGATCACCTAAAAGACACAAGAGAAGCACAGCCTACACGTCAGGGCATGTGCTGTGGCTTGCCAACCTTAAACTGTGTTCTTAAGACAATTTCATTTAGTTTTTCTCCATTGTAAAAAGAATACATGTTCCCAGTAGAAAACTGGGAGATAGAGAACAAGATAAAAAAAAAATCATCCATTAATACAAATCCATATAGTCCTTTATTAACAGTTTGGTCTATTTCTATCAGTCTTCCTTCTACACATGTTTATGCAGTTGTTATTATTTTCTCTTATTTTTCTCTGCAACTTTATAACACTTATTATCATGCATATATGTACCTAGAGAAACCTCCATTTTTCTCACTTAATATTATATCATAAAAATGAATCTGTTGGTTAATTTTTGACCATTATAATAATGCTGTTATATATGTAAGGCTTTTCTGATTTTACATTATTTCTTCAGGATAGATTCCAGCTGGTAGAATTTTTAGGTCAAAGACTGCAAACCTCTTAGAGACTAATCCCTACTGTCAATTTGCTTTTGCCAGAAGGGTTCTGTCAGTTTGCACTTGGATGGCTAGCCATTTCACTAATTTCACTTTTGTTAGTAGGACTGGACAACCTCTTTAAAATATAGAATATAAAGCACCAGTAAGAGGACCTAATTTTCAACGTGTAGAACACGCGCTCAGGAGGAATACAGGGAAAGTACTGAAACTAAAATAACGTTTGCCATTTTTTGTTACTATTCATATCAGATGTCACACAGATATCGGTGTTAGAAGACCCAGAGAAGGACCGTGTAGCCAAAGTGGGAATGGATCTTTTCCAGCGGATCACTGCAGGTTGAGAGTGAGGTATGTAGAACTTCATATTCCTAAACGACGCAATTAACACAATCATCATGTGACTACTCATTCTATCTCAATCTCGCCACTCCCCATACGCCCTTTCAATATTTTCCTAATTACAGAGTTCCCACATCACTGTACGTATCTAGCTGGCTACCATCCTGTCATGGCACCAGTCTCAAGCCTTCACTTCAAGCTAGGATGCCTTTGCCCCTTAAAGGGAAGCAGCGTCAACCCAGGGCCTCATACAGACTCTACTCATTTCTTTGTATCTGTCATTTGCTTCCCACCATCTGCATCTTCTTCAGATGCCTGACCTATTCCTCCTGACTTTCTTCTCATCCTGGACTTCCCGTGGTGCTCGATGCCCTTTTGTTCTCTCTTTGTGGCGACCCTTTACTCCCCAGAGATCAGAGGCTCTTATCCTTGGGTGCATATTAGATTCACCTGGAGGGGAACTTTTAGCATCCCAATGTCCAGACCCCACCCCAGGGCAATTAAATCACAACCTCGGAGGTAGGATGCAGGCGTCAGTAGCATATACAGCCCCCAGTGGTGAGTCCGGTGGTTAGGCAAGACTGCAAACCACAGCCAGGGAAGCCGATGCTCACCCCTTGCCTTTCCTCACTCCTTCAGCCCACACACCTGTCTCTCTCAACCTTTTATTTCACCAAATCACCGCCATCTGATGTCATCCTCTGTTTCCCTCATCTCCAGCCCCAAATCTCCAGCTTCCCCCATGCATCCGTGCTGGTTTTTCTTACTAAGAGAAGGCTGTCTGTCTCATAAGCCTTTCAGCTATCCATCCAGAGGTCCGGGGTCAGGTCTGCCGCGCCGCTTACCTGAGCCTTCCCCGCTCGCCTCCTCTGGCAGCTCCTGGAGGCTCAGCGTCCACGCTAAGGGCGCATCGCAGGGAGTCACTGTGACTGACAATGGCGTGTTGTCTTCTTCAACCACAAAGAAATACCTGGGTGAAAGTGGACCACTTCAGACCGAGGTAATTCATCCTAACACTTACAACCAAGATTAGTGGGAAAAATCACTTGGTTTAATTTGTATTCACTTAACAGAAAATCAAACTGGCTATCTGACATAAATCATGATATTTTCAGCAGTAACCGTGGAAGTCCAATAGCCCAAGGTTCTGCGACCAGATTTACCATCGACACAGTCTGAAATAATTGAAAGACATTGAACCAAAATGTGGAGTTTGGGTGTTACTCGAGTTAAGAATCAAAACTTACCAGTTTGGGGGTGTTATTTAACACCAGTGCAAAGTAAGTCACAACCAAGAGGAATTTCCAGGTACGTTGCCCTACAGGTACTGCATTTTCCATAAATTTGGCGATAAATTTATAAGTTACCCCAAGGGCATTCTAAAGCGCCAACCATTCCAAGAGATCATTTTCACAGCAGTGTCCTTCTAAAATGCATGTTGGTCTCTGGCAAAATAACACGTATTCAGGCTTTTACAGTCTTGACTTTTGTTCAGTTTTACTATTCCACATCCTTTTGGAGAGAGGTATCTAATGACCATTTGAGAAATATTTTTAAAAGGCAAAGATAACTGTGTCAGTCAGTGGAAAGGCACATTTCTCTGTCACTAAGATTTTCTGTTGAATTAATAACCTAGTGATTTGAAAACATTTTAAAAGAACGAAACATTCTCCTCTATGCTTTCCCCTTCGATTTTTTAAATGATGTCTCAAAAGAACTTTTAAGTAGAACAAAAATATTGCCTATGTATAACAATGCTATATATTCTTACTCTGAATAATTTAGATGATTCCATTTATCTTTCAAAGCCCATAATCTTGCAAGGGAGGGAACAGTGGTTTCCTCACTGGTTTCACGGCAAAAAATAAGCAAGTTTCACCTCCTAGAGATTGCACCTCCTGGGTACCTCTTTGCCTCTCGATTCTCTCTATATCTACCCCAACACCCTCTCCAAACTGACCACCGTGGCCAGCTGCTCCATCAGCCTCCTCTGCAGTTCTTCTCACCTCCCCGACCTCTAACCCATGGGGTGAACCAAGGGCCTGTGCTAGGACACTCTTTTCTACCCGTGCTCATTCCCTGTGTGATCTCACCCAGGCTCACAGCTTTAAGCTCTTCTATTTTAATGATTCTCAAATGTAAATTGTCAGCCTGAACTCTTAGCCAAATTTTAGAGACAACTATCTTCTCACCATCTTCCTTTAGAGATTACTGAAAGTTTCAAACTTAAGATGTCTAATCCAAACTTCTCATTCTCTCATCAAACCAACTTCTGCAGTCTGTCTCTACTCAGTAAATGACAGCCCTAACCTTCCAGTTGCTCAGGACAAACGTTTTAGAGGCATTCTTGACTTTTTCTTACTCTTCCACTCCACATACACTGAATCAGCAGTCATTTTTTTTTTTTTTTGGCTTCATCTTTAAAATATACCCAGAGTCCATCCCTTTGTTCCACTTTCCCTGTTACCACCAGATCAAGCCACCATTTTTTCTTGTCTGAGCATTGCAATAGCCTTCTGACTGGCCTTGTTTCCACTTTGACCCCCTTAGTTTATTTACCTCCTTCCAGGAGGAGATATCCATGTACACCTAAGTCTGAACACACTCGCTGCAAACCCTCCAGGAGCTTCTGTCTCATTCAGAACTTGCAATGATTTGCGTCCCCAACCAAATCTCTAAACTCGTCTCCTCTATTCTCTCCCTTCTTTACTCAGCTCCTTGCTCTCTGTGGAATGACTACGGCACACTCTTGCCTCAGGGCCTCTGAACTTGCTGTTTCTCCATCTGAGATGCTCATCCTCCAGCTGTTGACCTTACGTGCTCAGTCACTGCATCAACTCTCTTCTCTAGAGTCGGTCACCATCTCGCCATAGACCGACTCTGACCCCTTATGTAAGACATCACCTTCCTACCCGTGAAGCTGTTCTACTCCTCTTCATTTTTCTTCAAAGCACTTATCACTACCTGATGTATTAGATATACCTTTGTTTGTTTTTTTATTTTCCCACCTCCCCCAACTAGAATGAAAGCTACAAGAGGACAGGGCATTTAGTTCATTGATGAAGACTTAGAGACTAAAATAATTATTAATAAATATTTGTTGGATTAATGAATAAGTTTAGCTTTTCACTTTTGGGGAAAAAAGTCTTTACTTGTTCAGAGAGTCTACAACTTCCCCAGCAGTGGGGCCTCCGCCTACCTCACTGTCATGTCATCATCCCTTTTGCTTTCTGTGCTCGAACCACGTAGGGCTTCTTTGAGCCATTGGGATGTTGTTTGCTCTGCCTGAAATACACCCCTTAGTCCTTATTAATATTTGTAAATAAATAATTTTTTAATTGAAATATAGTTGATGTACATGCCCTTACTAATATTTAAATGTCACTTCTTCAGGGATGCCTTCTCTAACTGTTCTGGCTCAGGTTCTCTCCCATGCTCTGAGTGTCCTATACTTTTCACTTTGGGCACCTATTGCAATTTGTTACTATATATTTATATTATTATTCGATTAATGTCATTTTCCCAACAAAGGCCCACTTAGGGTTCATTTTCCATGTCATTTTATTCTCAGCATTTAGCACAGATTTCTGCAGGTAGAAAGTACTTGATAAAGTCTTCTTAATGAATGCATTACTAAATGAATAAACAGAACCCAAGAATCATAACACCTACCTTATTCTAGCCTTAGGATACCTACACTTAGTCTGTTTCTACCTGAAGATACTGAATCTGAATGGAAATATATGTGCTTTCCCCCCTTCATTATTCCAAGATGAATTAGGAGCTGGAGGGTGGAAATAGGGCTGTGGAAGGACAAATAAAGGGAAGACCCTATAAAAGCAAAAAAAGCTTGTTCGGAATATAGTAAACTTAGGCAATCATCCAAACAAAATAACTAGATGATTGTACTCTTTACTATATGGAAGGTTTATGGACTTAAGCATCCCTAAAGAGAGGTGTCAGATGGTTTAATTTTCAAATTCAGTCAACTTTTGGAGAGTAGAATTTTGTTCCTTTGGCCAGGTTGCATAGGTGATATTAACCACATAAACATGACTGAACCTATGAACATTACAAAGAATTAGGTAAGACAAAATAATTTATTTAGCATTGTGTAATTTTAAAAGTATTCGAAACTTTTTAGTTTTGTTTGTTTTTGGTTTTTATGTGGGTAGCCGAGCTAACCAGTGCTGAAATCAATGTGCACGTTCACCTATTATCTTCTGTTCTCATTTCAATCAAGAAAGTAGTTTATTTCCAAAAGTATGCAACTGTGTCTTAGTAACTTTAATACAGGCCATAAGCAACCAATAACAGAGAAAACAATGCTTGCATTCCACAGGGTAATCATTTTACATATGAAACATCAGAGAGTCCCTCTAAGTCAACATTTTCATATGGAAGCACTTATGATTAGGGATAAAAGACAATCTGAATAAACTTTAACAATTTGACAAACATTTATTGTCTACCATGCACAGTGCACTCATGGAACGGAGCTGCAATCAGAGATGATAGGGCACGATCTATGAGCACCAGGTATTTACTGGCTAGTGAGGGAGACAGAAATGTGACAAATATGCTCCAAATTATAAGGCCAGAGTTGAGGGATAAACACTCCGTGAACCATTTAGACTTTGGAATCTATGTATAAACATAAGCATAATTAATGAATTTGTTTTCTTTTGCTATTCTCTGCTTCCAAACTTTATCTGGAATTTCATCTTTAGTTGTAATATCAACAATGTCTATATGGGTTCTCCCATCACATATTTTACCCCTAGAAATGACTGTGGCCACAACTCTTTAACTATTGTTAACATTGCATCCAAATGTAGATATCAAAGTCTCCAATCATGATTTGTGCGGGGGGGAAAAAACCCAAAAGAATGAACAAATGAAAGAAATAAAAACAGAAGGAGGAAAGGAGCATGTGTTGTTTTGAAATGTCTTATAATAAAAACATGTTGCTTCAAAGAAAAAAAAAATGTAATTTTAAGACAGCGCTTAGAACCAAAACTTATTTAGTTTTTAAGAGACTGGAAGATCAAAGATAAACCATTTATTTGATTAAGTGAAATGATTACATAATGAGGAATGCTGTGCTTTAAAGAACACTGCAAAGCAGTGCACAAGTACATTTGGGAAATCAAAGTAATTTTTTAAAGAAAAATTTGGATTCACTCAAAAGTTTCAAGAGACAAAAGAATATGACAAGCAAAATGGTTCGGCATGAATTCAGCTGATATTTAAGACTAATTTGAATCATTAAAACTGCCTCCTCTACCCTTCCTTCTTTTCACAGACTAAGTCTCTGTAAATACTAAGACATCAAGTTCCTTTAGTATAATCATCCTTGCATTTTGTGCCTTCAGTCTTAGGAATGTCATTGAAAGAGTCATAATTATTTTATATATTACTGACAAATCAGTTCCTAATCTATTACTTCCATTCAAACAAATAATTTCATTCAGATGGTGCTGAAATTATACCCAAACAATAGGTCACACCAGTCAAAATATGAAAACTGATTATCTACTCTCACACAGACTGACCGGATGGTAACATGTCTGTGCCATTCAGTGGAAGAGGAGCACCACGTTCCATTCTTATTGTCAATTAAAACTGAAGTGACGGGGCTTCCCTGGTGGCGCTGTGGTTGAGAGTCCACCTGCCGATGCAGGGGACACGGGTTCTGTGCCCCGGTCCTGGAAGATCCCACATGCCGCGGAGCGGCTAGGCCCGTGAGCCATGGCCGCTGAGCCTGTGCGTCCGGAGCCTGTGCTCCACAACGGGAGAGGCCACAACAGTGAGGCCCGCGTACCAAGAAAAAAAAAAAAAACAAACTGAAGTGACAAGAGAAAGACGACAATAATTTGATACACCTCAATCTTTGGAAAATGGATTATTGATGACATGACATAGTTTTATCCTTTGGAATGCCAAGGTGCCCTAGGTTAAAAGGAGAAACTGTTTTTGAAATATGATAAAGAGGAGTTTGGGTACTGCAAAGTAAGTAACTTTAAATATAATTAGTTTATATGATTGATTGATTGATTGATTGATATATGTTGATATATGTAAGTTTTAAAGGTCAAAATACTTAGAAGCATTATGTGAGTTCAATATGTTGATGTTGGAGTGAAGATAAGTGAGGGGCCAGTTTTTTTTTTTTTTTTTTTTTTTGCGGTACACGGGCCTCTCACTGTTGTGGCCTCTCCCGTTGCGGAGCACAGGCTCAGCGGCCATGGCTCATGGGCCCAGCCGCTCCACGGCACGTGGGGTCTTCCCGGACCGGGGCACGAACCCATGTCCCCTGCATCGGCAGGCGGACTCTCAACCACTGCGCCACCAGGGAAGCCCGAGGGGCCAGTTTTTATCTCTGTTTGGTTTGATGCTTTCAGAACCAATCATATTGATCAAAGAAATACTATCCTTACAAGCCAATGCAAACCCTTGAAGAATCATATGTGTTCAATTAATTGCATTCATCCTGTAGAGTCATTCTTAGAAATTTCCTACCATCCTGAAGAAAAGAAAATGACCATTCCAAAACGTTAGACACGCAAGGACTTCTCTCTCCACCCAAAAGATCACAATCAGCGAGAATCAAAGAGACGTCTAATGGCTAGACGTTGCACTGCCGTTTTATTTTCTTACTTAGAGAAAAATAGGCAATGCTATCCAGAGGTTGACTGCAAATTACCTAAACTAAGTCTAAAAGGTCACTTTCTTTTTCGGAGACACCCGTTCTGAGCTTATTGATAAAGGAAGTCCTGCAGGGAGAATACCTTTTAGGTGTGTCTCTAAAGAGATAACTGCTAATTTCAGCTCCATCTGGAATTACTGACGAATCATGAAAAAATGCCTTGTCCCGAATTTGCATCTGAAAGAGTTCCTCATCTCGAGTGGGTAACTTCTGGGTCCTGGAGCTGAGTGGTAACAGCAGCCACAGCATACACCAGTGGAGAGGCACCATCCTGGGGCAACAAAAAAGAATTGCTTACATTAATTTTACAGGCAAAACACTTGGGCAAGTTGCGAACTTTCTGAAGGGTTCACACTATTTGGTTTTGACAGAAAGCGCTGTATTATGTATTTTGGATACATGCACATGAGCTTTAAGGCGACTTTCCAGTTCTTTTTTTTCAAAGTATTTCAACAAGTTGACAATGAATTCACCAGAATTTCAGATATTAAAAAGATTTTGAAACAAAAGGACTCTTGGTGCATTGACTTCCTTGGGTATTCAGGGAGAAAAGTTCCCCCTTCATTATGGCAGAAGCCAATATGGTCATTGTAGACATCTCCATACAAATGTCTCAAAGCTTAAACCATAACATAAGTCTCAGAGACCCACTGAGAGCCTGAAAATTACCACTACACAGTTACTTTTCTTCGTCCTTAAAATTTGATTAAGGATCATATATAGAATTATTCTGCAAATCAGATTTTCATAAATCAGAGATTTTAAGAGATTATAAAGTTTAACTTTCTTACAGGATAAGCAATTTGTCTAAAATCCCAAGATGAGTTATTTGCCAGTGTCTAATATTACAGGTTTACCAGACTCTTCAACACAACACTTATATATAAACTTTTACCATATTAAAAAGTGGGCTTGGATTCCCACTTTAAATCAAGAAAGACCACTGGGGACTTCCCTGGTGGTCCGGTGGTTAAGACTCCACGCTTCCAATGCAGGGGGAGAGGGTTCCATCCCTGGTCAGGGAGCTAAAATCCCACATGCCCTGTGGCGGAGCCAAAAAAAAAAAAAAAAAGACCATTGGAAAGTTCTATACGTAGGTCATTTGTCTTAACCTCCAGCAGAGTTATATATTTACCACTTCAGTTTTCATTGAGTTACACTTTGATATTTATCACTGACTTTCATAAAAAATCCTATAAGCAGGGCTTCCCTGGTGGCGCAGTTGTTGAGAGTCCGCCTGCCAATACAGGGGACATGGGTTCGTGCCCCGATGCGGGAAGATCCCGCATGCCGCGGAGCGGCTGGGCCTGTGAGCCATGGCCGCTGAGCCTGCGTGTCCGGAGCCTGTGCTCCACAACGGGAGAGGCCACAACAGTGAGAGGCCCGCGTACCGCAAAAAAATAAAAATAAAATTAAAAATCCTATAAGCAATCATGGATCATTCTCTAGGGCACCTTGCTTTAGGGATTGTTTCAAGGACACCATCTTCTACATGTTTCCCTTTCCCAACAGGAAGACGCAGGTAGGCGAGTTCTTTTCACCTCAAGTGCTAATGAAAGGCTTTGCTTCCTTTGAGGATTTGGTGCCTGTTTTCCTCACAGAAAAAACTAGGTAAGGAGTTGTTTTCCCTTATCTCTTTGACAACATACATCAGGGAATTCAAGCATTAGGGAAATATAGTGTTTTTACGTTGAAGTACTTTAAGTAGTGAGAAAGTCAAATGCAAATATTTGCAATAATTTGAAATGAAGAGAATGCCAGTTTTATTTCTAAATAGTCATTGCTATAGCTATGCGGTCACCTCTACTTAAACCATCACTTGACTTTAAGTTTTCTTTGAGTGCTACCAAAAATAGATTCATACAACTGAAAATATTTTTTTGAAGGGAATAAGCTTTTCTTTCTTCTATGAGAGTTTGAGAAGTAATTTTTCCCAGTGAGCTTGCTCAGAAAGTTCCTTTAACTTACTTTTTCAAAATTTGCTTTCTGCCATGTGCTCTGCAATTTTCCATATAAATATCCGCAGTAATTAGGAGTTACTATGTGCAAAACACGGTGCGAAGCTGCATTTATATTCACAATAACCTTGTGAAGTAGGTGCTATTCTTATATAAGTATAAACCTCCTTTAACATAAGCAGAGAAAGGATATAAACCCAAGTGAATCTGACTGCAGAGCCCAAACATTTATTTCCCATCCTATTTCTCAATTGTATTGCCATTGAATGAGAGTTTGACTGAGAGCTAAGAAACTTGACTTTTTAGTTTCAGCTGCTAACTAGAAGTGTCATCTTAGGCAATTCACTTAAAATTCTGGACCTCAATTTTATGAAGGGTTTGGATGGATGATCTCTAAACTCTGAAAACAAATGATGATTCTGAGACTGAACACTGAAATCCTCTTCCCAAATAGCTAGCAGTTTAGGAATAAGAACAGGCCTCCTTGAGTTTCATTAAATAACCTGTCCCTCAGATATCCAGGTGATTGTCAAGGTGGAATCCAAGGAAAGCTGGGGATGTAAACGAGAGGTCATGGGAGTTACTAAAAGCAAACAAAGGTTATATCTACAAAAGATGGCTGGGGGGATCAAATATCAAAGCTCAGTGAACCTATTCAAAACAAATAGGGACATGGTGGAGTAGACCGAATGGGATCACCACTCACGACCCTCAGTCCCTCTCCTCTGATGCCCTTCATCCTGCAGCCAACAGAAACGGAAAATCTGAATAGAATTTGATATGCCGCCCCTATAAAGAAATACTTATTATTTCAGCATAATAAAACACACTCAGTTTACTTTGTAGTAGCATCTCTGAAAGTTTGCCTCCTGAGAGCAGAAGAGGCCAGATAATAAAATATGTCTCTTTAGAAAGGGTTAGAATTTGGCTTTCCATATTTATTAGGAACTTAGAGCAAACATGCCATGGCAGCACTTGAGTGTGAGATACTTGGGCGTATTTGCCCTAGAACCGCTCAAGGGCAGCCTTCTCCCACGAGCCCCATATTTGCCCGCAAAGCTGTCAATTGCACAGTACCACAGCTGAACAGGACAAGCTGCCCAATGCCCCTGGGTATTTGGGATATTTAGGTCAGCCCCAGAGTTAGACAGCTAGCATGTTATGACTGGTGGGAATTTTCCCAGCATCCTCAGCTGCCTGTGGGAGGAACTTTCTCTTTATTACATCAGCTAATAAGCAGAGATGAATTTTGAGTTAATAACAATATTAATAAATTTGTTGTGTATGTGCTGCATGCCAGGCACTCTTCTAAGTGCTTCATGTCTATTATCTCATGAATGCCAGCAACAAGCCTATGATGTAGGCCCTATTATTTATCTCATCTCATCTCAAGAATGATCAAACTGAGGCTTGGACACATAAGAACACATAGTGAATACAATATGATATGAGAAATATAAGCTATCAGGAGTGTGGTAAATATGATTATTACATATTCCCCCAGGTCAGCTAGTTAGCCATGTAATATTTAGTAAAGTGAACAACTTCAGATGATAGGATTATGCAGAGTAAGTGTTAAAAAGACAATACTCCATGGGTTTCTGTGCTTGGTTGTGCATATGTGGGGAGCACAAGAACTGACTGCCTTTGTTCCAGATTATCTTTTCAAGGATGTTTGTATAGTAAACAGCCTTGGAAGATAAAGCTTCTGGAGCAAAGAGCAGGCGTGATTGTTACCCATTACAAAAATCTGGGTTCCCTAAGCTCAGGGCTGCTCTCTTATAATAAACGCCACTATATGGGCTGATGCCATCAGGCCCTCTTTCAATCATCCTACGAGAATTGGGGGGTCAGGCAGTGGGAGAAAATGCTGCTGCTGTGGATCTGTGGCTCCTGCTATTGCTGCGTAATAAAGTCCTTTGTCGCCGACCCAGGAGTCTCATGCCATCTAGCATCCATGAAACTACGGCAGGCTAACTTGTTAGCTTGCAAGGAGGGTAAAATTTCATACTCTTCACAGTTATTGACACTAAGATTTTACTTGTTAAATTATTTTACTGGCTTATTGACTTCACACTGGCTCAGGTAGACATTTTTATTTAGATAATCACCAATAGGGAATAGACTAAACTATCTTTTGCTTTCTTTAAAAAAAAAAAAATCGTATATCCTCAACTAAAGTTCTATCAGGTCACACTTTCCGTTTCTGAAACAATTTTAGCTATTTAAATTGCCACATCAACTATGGGCAAAACAGATACTTTTCAGAAAAGTGTTTAAAATGAGTATGATCCCTTTTCTTTTTATTGTATCTACAGGAGAAGATGGGTGTTAACTGAACTTATTGTGGTAACCATCTCACAATGTATGTAAATCAAACCACCAGGATGTATGTCTTAAACTTATACAGTGATGTATGTCAATTATTTTTCAATAAAACTGGAAAAAATTAGTATGATTCCCCAAACACAGGACTTTATATTCTGTAGGATTATTGTTTTCAAAATGTTATCTAATAACATCCATGTATTGCTGGGGAAAAACATACTCCGTTTTTAGGGAAGCCTAATAATTTGTTCAATTTGATCAGGTTACAGGCAGCATTTTTTTAACAAGATGTACTTAAAAGAAGCATTGAATATAGCTAATCAAAAAACGATTATGCAGACATATTGTGCATGTTTTCACAATTTATATTCACTTATTCAAATTTAAAGCTTTATGTAAGTATTGTTTAAAGGATGGAATTTTACAGATTTTTTTCCCTACCAAAAAAAATGTTCTCTCTTAGACATTCAGCTTAAGAATTAGTCACTTTTAAATAAACAACTGAAAATACATTCTGCTTAAGAATAAGCCTTGGGTAATCCAGTCTATAAGAACAGACTTTTCTTCTAAGATTACAAAAGTGCCCTCTAATGGCATAACTTTTCCTCTCATTTCTTTTTGTTACTTCTAGGTATCTAGAGCTTATCTAGGTTTAAAGTTTAAAGTAAATAACGTTTCTTAGAATTTCTCATTCAGCATTATTACTTCTGTCATGGACATCTTGTGGATAATCTAGGAAATGTGTTTGCACAGCAAGAAATCTTGCTATCTTTCTACAGTCAAGGGTCTAGTTCCAACAGAAGTAGAAAGTTGCTAGGATAGTTCCAAATATTTTTATTTTACTAGGCAGATCAATCAACTTGGTTGCACAATGATTTTCAGCCCAGAAAAACTAGGTGGTGTTATTCTATTACTGAGAAGATTGACTTTGTTTCGATTGAAAAGTTCTGGTGAATCGTGTTCATAGATGCTAATCTAAAACTCTGAGATTGTTCATATTGTCAGAGGCCTTCCCCATATTCGAACATTCCTTCCTATCCTACCAAAACAGAAATGAGAAAACAAAAATGACCTAATGATTTGATATACCTCAAACTTTAATCTAGATTACTGGGAATCCAGATTATTGGAGATATGAGGTAGTTTTAACCTTTGGAATGCCAATGTGTCCTGGATTAAAAGGAGAAATTGTTTTGAAATATAATTGTCCAATGAGATTAACAATGTATTCTATACCTGGAAAGGTAGAGACAGGTTTGGGCACTGAAAAGTAAATAACTTTAAATATTATTAAAGTTTATTAGTTTAACTAATAAACTAAACTATTATTAGTTTAGACTACACACACACACACACACACACACACACACACACACACACACAGAGATATCTAAATTCAAGCTATTTAGATACACTATATGAATCCAATTAGTTGATGTTAGAGTAAAGGTACATGAGCAATGGTTCTAAAAGAACCTTTTAAATATGCAATTTTATTTTTATATTTGCTGCCCCCTCTCTGGCGAGCGAGTGAACACTACAGCTCTAGAAGGGTGGAGGGGAGCTGCTTTTGAATGTTTGAGGGCTGTGATGACTGGAGCTGCTTCTCCCATTTGCCTCCTTCCCTGCTGGGCTCTCTGCTGCCCTACCCCACAGAGAGAACGCGGAGCGTGGACCGCAGTGGGTGAATTGAAGATCAGTTTTAAACAAAATGCCAATGTAGAGATATAAAGCATTTGTATTGTCCCAGAATGGGTAGGGAGTAGAGCAGCTAATGGGTAACTGAAAACACATAAATAATTCTAAGACTTTATTTTCAGCATTAACATGACCTTTTTTAAAAAAATTTATTTGTTTAATTTATTTTTATTTTTGGCTGCGTTGGGTCTTCGTTGCTACGCCGTGGGCTTTCTCTAGTTGCGGCGAGCGGGGGCTACTCTTCATTGTGGTGCACGGGCTTCTCATTGCGGTGGCTTCTCTTGTTGTGGAGCACGGGCTCTAGGTACGCGGGCTTCAGTAGCTGTGGCACTTGGGCTCAGTAGTTGTGGCTCGCGGGCTTAGTTGCTCTGCAGCACGTGGGATCTTCCCGGACCAGGGCTCGAATCCGTGTCCCCTGAATTGGCAGGTGGATTCTTAACCACTGTGCCACTAGGGAAGCCCCCAATTTTATTCTACGTGGCTTTTAAACAGTCAAACTGACCTGGCACAACCTTTTCCCACAAACCTGTGGAAATGCTTGAGAATTGTAAAATGGTCAAATGGTATGCAAGAAAAAAAATTAAAGGGGCCTGGAATAATTTATCAGTGTACCAACTAACCACCCAGGATGACCTCTATCACCACAAAAAAACCACAATAGGCCTAAAAGCAAATAAAACTTTCCCCAGGGAGTCAGCAGCAGCTCTACTACCGTCATTTTGCAAAAGTTATCTTCAGTTACATAGTCAACTTATCATCTTGGTTAATCCACTGATTCACTTAGTGAAAATAAAAATTTATTATTTGAGGGCTTCCCTGGTGGCGCAGTGGTTGAGAGTCCGCCTGCCGATGCAGGGGACATGGGTTCGTGCCCCGGTCCGGGAGGATCCCACATGCCGCGGAGCGGCTGGGCCCGTGAGCCATGGCCGCTGAGCCTGCGCGTCCAGAGCCTGTGCTCTGCAGCGGGAGAGGCCACAACAGTGAGAGGCCCGCGTATCGCAAGAAAAAAAAAAAATTATTATTTGAAACTGTGTAAACAATGAGAGTAAGTAAATAAATCTGGTTAATTTTTTTTTTACTTTGAAATAGGTATTCAATGAATTTAACCACAAATCCTAATTGAGAACCTTGTCTTAAGAGTAGTGAATATTTCAAACCATTAAAATGCTTGCGTTTAATATTTATAGACTGCTGTTTAGTTACATCATTTCACTAATCTAAGAAATTTGCAAGGCTGGTAAATAAAAAGTTCTTTAAGGTTTTCATGGAACTTCCAAGGCTCTGTGAATAGAAGATGTCATATAAATTAAGGCATTGCAACCTTTCTCAGTTCTGTAGATTTCTCAGAACAGCAGCCGGCAGCTCTACCTACCTGTGAGTTATATGATCAAAGCAAATTCCTCCATCCCTTTACCACCAACCACCAAGATTCTGCAAATTCCTTGTAGAACATGTGAACGTATTTGTAAAAAATGTCATCGAGCTCCTATAGACATTACATGGTATAAAACTTAATAATCAGATTCATCAGGATAAACAGGCCACACATAGCATACAATTAAAAAGAAAATTCATAGAGTCATTAAAATGCACTTAAAAACTATCCAATGCGCCCAATCATGTGTAGGCCACAAACATGAAATGAACTTACAATGACCAAAAAGAAGGATGGGGCGTTCTGAATTTACTTGAGACAAATGCATCTGGAATAAATAAAATCTAATGTTTAATTACAGAGAGTGGAAAGTGCATGATTATAATTTAGTGAGGATAATTTCAAGGAATGGTCTGCCGCAGAGATTTCTGTTATTTTCTTTTCCTTTTTAAGTGCAAATATTTAGTCTTTTAACTTCTATTTTTAAACTCAAGGGCATTTGTTTTTGTTTGAATCATCCATGCCACATCTGATAATAAATCTGAAGCATCTGATCTAGCTGTAAAGAAAAAAAAAAAAAACGTAGCCTTGGTCGGGGGGGATGGCCCCCGTGCCTGCCAGGATGTGATCTGTGAGCAAGGAGAGGTGGCGGGGTCGGGGGGCGGGGGCGGGGGGGTCTGTCTGTGCACTTGACGCAGTAGAATGTCCAGCCTGGACCTACAGATTCCCTCAAGGCAGAAAAAAGTGAAAAAAGCTGAATTCCCAGAAGTCGTTTTGTTCTGCCGTCTTTTGCAAACAATGAAAATGTTAACTGAAATTAGTTGGTTGTTCCTATAAATATACAAGTAGCCTCTACTATGGTTGCAAATTTGAGGGAAATAGAGCATTCTGTGGTTTGGTATGTTTCCATATTTGAAAAGGGTGAAAGAAGCAGGTAGAAGTCAAGGGCTTCTGGTCTGCTCTAAGGAGTGGTTTCCTGCCCGTGCTGGGTGAGCTGCAATATTTCTAACGCCTATAGCCCAACAGAGCAGAACCAGCCTTGGGCACAGAACACATAGGCTAAAGCTCTCTAAATGCAGGCTGTCATTACAGAGTGGAATGATTATTAAGGGTTTTAGAGTTCATTATGTCAATAATCTATGGATTAGGGACCTTCACAGGCATTTCAGCTGCAATGATTCCAACCTCCTCTACCACTTCTCTAAATGATTGCCAACTTTCATTCTGGAAGGAAATTAAATTAGTATGAAAAAGCAATGTAAAATTAAAACATGCCAAAGATCTGAATACAGTTTCCATTCTGTCATCTCCTTCCCTCTGATCCTCATGGTGTGCAGTTCACAGCAGGGCCAAGGCTAGGGCACTCTAATTTTAAAAGATGGCCAAGCCTACATAATAAGAACAGCTTGAAAGAGGATAAGGTTTGAAAGGAAGTGACCCTGTATTCCTACCATAATTAATGCCAATGGAAAGAATCATGAACAATAGAGATGGCCAAAATAAATGTACTAGAGATAGAGAGTAGTCTTTGATTCAGGAAGCCACACTCATTTTACTAAAGGAAGGAGCAGATCTCCTAAAATGCATCTGTTAGTTAGGTGATTCGAAGATATGATAAATTCAAAAGCAATTTAGAAGATAATGCAAAATAAAGCTGGAACAAGATACTGAATATCCTCCTCCTCTCCAAATTTCCTCTGTAGGTGCAATTGAGATACCTGGGCTCATTTCCACTGTCTTGGGAGAAGCTAATGATTCCTGGAATAATGAAAGCCCCTAAGGGAGGAGGAATATGCTCGCTTGCTTTTCTTACTTTAGTTTGGCAACTAAGCCTTATTTCCTGTTGATCTGCAACAAAATGGAAATGACTTCCTGTGCAATGTTCTCCAAAGCAGTTAAGAAACGACACACGCCATCCGCAACAGAAACGTAGCTAAGATGGAACGTGGCAATGTACCAGCAGCATCTAACAGCAGCACATGTCAGCCTCAAAAGTGAATCGTCATGGTCAGCAGAGTCCCTGCTGTGTAAAACACGCCAAAAATACACTGAGAGTACAACAATACTGAATACACAGCCATACCGTCCCACTCTCTACCATCGAGTCAAGCGGACATTAATCATGCATAAAAGTGCCCTCCAGCATGAGCTAACGCATACCAAGAGGAAAAGGGTAGTTGAGATAATAAGTGCTTAGCAGGGTTGGAGTGAAGAGTCACCGAGAGCTGGTGAGGACAGAATGGGAATCAGAGTGGAAGTAGGATGAAGGGAGAAGAATGAACTAGATTTGGGGAAGGGAGATGGAGGTGGGGAGGTCAGGGAGTTGAGGCAGAGAAGTAGAACTGCATCAGTAAACAAATGTCATCTGAGCCCCCTCCATGTGCTGGACACAGAACGGCGTGCCAGTTAACACAAGACATACTCTCCTCTTGAGGTGTTTATGGTCTAGCAAGAAGTAAGGAAGAAAATATTCTTAGGAGAGAGATCAGCAGGGAACTGCATTCTGAAGAGGGTCCTTAAAATTTCACATCATGTCCCTAAGATCACAGAGAAAGACCGCAGAGGCAAGGACAAATATTTCATCAGGACAAGCTACTTTTTCGAAGATCACCGTTCTTTTCCACACAAAGTCTCCCGCCACCCCCAAGGTCAAGAAGCATGGTTCAGTGGAAAAATCACAGACTGAGAGTCAAGACACTTCCACTGCAGGCAGGAGAGCTATTCATGTTGATGGCTTGTTGGCCCAGGTGTTCTCCAGGGTACCCTGTAGCTGTGAGCCCCTGAGTCTAGGGTTAGTTCAGCCTGTTTCTCACAAAAGCTGGTAGCACAGGGCAGAAACTAAGTTCCTCAAGGACACGATGCAACTTGGGTTCCTCTGTATCTAATTCTAAGATGAGAAATAACAGGTTAAGGACAGAAGTAAAGAAAAATCAACCTACCTTTACGGAAACATGTCCATCCATTTCATGTATTGAATGGTTGCTGTTGTAGGTTAACCTTGAGAAAGGGTTTCCACAGCCATGGTAACACTACAGAAGAATATTAATGTGAAATTCTACTGGCAAGTAAACCCAATTCTACTTTCTTGGAAATAATCATTAAAACACTGGAGGTGAGTTGTTGTAGACCTCCTGGAGGTTGGGACTATAGTATATGAATTATAGATTTGATACTTTTACAGTTATTTTATTCAAGAAGGGAACTTTTCAGTAAGATACTCCATAGATTTCTTAGGATACCAAAAACTAAATATGGTCAAAAGAGCTAAAAGTCAAGAGAATAAGAATTTTCCAAGCACTGACTCCATATTCTAAACTGAACTGGGTGACATAAGGGCTCAAAAGAAATATCCTAGGAATTTATAATCTACTCATAAAGACAAAAGTTACACAACCCAGACACCAGAGTCCAATCATGTCCGTATCACTCATTCACTATTTTATTACTTAACATATATGTAATGGGTCCTTGCTACACGCAAGGCCCTCTTCTGGGGCCAGGGATGACCTCATGAATCCATGTTCTCATGGGGGTGACAGCAAGACACAGATACATAGGTCAGAAAGCACTATTGGCTGGTAGTCATTGCTATGCAGAGAATTAAAAGATGCCTGTGTGAAAGATAGTGTGGTGAGGACCACTCTAGATGGTATATTTAGAGAAGATTTCTTGGAGAAAATGACATTTACTCTGAGATATGAAGGAAAGGAAGCAGTGAAACAAATGGCAGGGAAAAGAGCATTCCTGCAGAGAAACAGCATTCCTGCAGAGAAACAGCATTCCTGCAGAGAAACAGCAGGTGTGAAGGCCCTAAGTTGGCAGTAGGCCTGGGGCACTATGGAGAGGAAAGGCTATCAGTGTGGAACAGAGTGGAGGTCAAAGGGCAGATCACACACAGCCGTGCAGACCATATGAAGGAGTTAGGATTCTATCCTGAGTGTGATGGAAGGCCCTTTAAGCAGGCCAGGACCGTGATCTGGTCCATGGTTTTTCGGTGTAACTCTGTCTACTGTGTAGAAAATGGGTTTTAGGGAAGGGATCATTGTCAAAGCAAAAACCAAGCTCATCTCTGTAAAAGCAGAAAGATCAGATGAAGGCAAAGCTACTACAGTTGTCCACGGTAGACATGCTGATGGCTTAAACCTCGTGGCAGAGATGGACAGTAGTGAAGAGATTGGGAATATGTTTTACAGGCAGGGCCACCAGAATGTGCAGGTAAGTTGGAGGTAAGAAGTGAGGAAAAGAGAGGAATCGAAGATAACACCTTGATTATAGTAACACAGGTACAATAAAATGACAAAACCTAAGTAATGAAGAGATGGAAGAAAACAGAGGGAAATGAGATGAGTCAAGCAGAATTTCCAGCTGGCATCAAATAATTTTTGAGTTGCTGGCCATCTTGATGCAGTTTTTGAAAGCTAATTCTTATACTGGATAAAGTATTAGAAAAGAGGAGAAAAGAGGAAGGTGTTCTCTTCGTGTTATGACAAACATAAAGGAGCGCAGGCCAAGGTGGGAAGTAGCAGGAGTTCAGTTGTTAGGGTGGGAAATGGGATCCGCCGGATACAGGGAAGGTGGTGAGACATACTGGGGAAAGGCAACACACACACACACACACACACACACACACACACACACACACACACACCAGTAGTTGCTTCAAAGGAAAGGATGCATGAGGTCAACTATTTTGTCAAAATTTCTGGTAAGGGGTTGTTTGTGGTAAGTGCGCAGGAAACGAAGAAAGACAGATACAGAAGTTATGAAGAAAATTTGACAAGAAACCATTGCCATTTGGCATATATGATCAGACCCCTTTATAAGCTATGTCCCAATGGATAGGCTAGATAAAACTTATGAACTTTCTGATGAAGCCACACCTGCCAAATGTCACGTAGCAGAGGCTCCCAGGCACTTTTCTGGCAAGCAGCACCATGAGAGGAATCCCAAGACAGAGGGATAATATGACAAGGAGGCTGACGACACAGGCGTGGGCAAGGGAGAGGCAGGCCGTGAGCTCACCAACAGGCAGGAAAAAGCAGCAGAGAAAGCAAAGATGTGACCTCGGCAGGGTCATTAGGACAGACGCCAGGCTCTGAAAGATAAGAGTCTAAGGGAGAAAAATTAGCAATCATTTCAGATATTTTGTAATACACAAATTAAGTGTTCACTAAATATTGATTGACCGATGGGCCAAACTGAATAATCACTACATCTTCTGAAATGAGACCATTACTGGTTTTGTGTGTTAGTGACACCAAGGATAAAACTAAAAGACAAAAGCAAAATACTGTAGCAGGAACAAAAGATTCTAAAAAGTGATCAAGCTCATCACTCATCCATCAGCAACAACCCTGACTATTTATGTCCTTTCCATCTATCTCAGGGCAGACGTACTACCTTCTCAAAGGAACTTCAAAATCTAAAAGGCTTTTTTAGTTCTATTTACCCTACTAACAAAATCAGGTACTTAAATTATTCAAGTTCAAAGATAGTCCTGTTCTCAGGACAAACCTGGTTTTAAAACTTGCTTTGGGGGCTTCCCTGGTGGCAGAGTGGTTAAGAATCCACCTGCCAATGCAGGGGACACGGGTTAGAGCCCTGGTCCGGAAAGATCCCACATGCTGCGGAGCAACTAAGCCTGTGTGCCACAACTACTGAGCCTGCACTCTAGAGTCCATGAGCCACAACTACTGAGCCCATGTGCCACAACTACTGAATCCCGCCCACCTAGAGCCTGTGCTCCGCAACAAGAGAAGCCACGGCAATGAGAAGCCCGCGCACCGCAACGAAGAGTAGCCCCCGCTCGCCGCAACTAGAGAAAGCCCACGCGCAGCAACAAAGACCCAACGTAGCCAAATATAAATAAATAAAATAAATAAATTAAAAAGAAAAAAACTTGCTTTGGTAGTTCTGCCAGCTATGTCTGCTGAACACATGGGCTGCATCTTCCATAAGTTTTGATCAAAGAAATGTTTTATAACAGAGCTTCTAGTGATGTAATAAAAAGCGGTACTCATCCACAAGGCAATGAGAACAGAAAGTTTTTTTAGGACAGCAAGCATGATGGAAATGCAGATCTCATTGGCTGATCCAACAAACAGTTTGGGGCACTTACTCTGTACCAGGCACCGCTTGATATCTAGAAATACAGTAGTGAACAAGATGTGTGCATGAGGTTCTCATGCTTGCAAAGCTTACGCTTCGGCGGGTAAGAGAGAGATGATGAATAAGTAAATAACCACACATACTGATTCCAGAGAGCAGTAGCACCATGACGAAAATGAAACTGGTGACGAGGCTGGAGGGGAGCCACAGAGAGGGGCAAGCTGGGGGGACAGCGCGATTCTAGGCTGAGTGGTCAGGGAGGACCTCTCTGAGGAAGTGACATTTCAGCAGGGACTTGAATGGAGAAAATAAGCCATGGCGAGACACAGAACGTTGGGACTAGAAGGGATCTTTTACAGATGAGGAAACTGAGGAAGACAGAGGGGAAGGACCTACTTCATCTCCTGGGCTTCACATCCGGGAATCTGCCTCACCTGTGCATTAACTTCAACCCTGAGCACCCAAGAGGCTTTGCCTCCACACTGGCAAGCCTTGGGGACCAGAAGACAGGCACTGAGGACCGTGACAATCACATCAGGTGGGGGACAACTGGCCAATGTTAAACCCAGGGTGTGCTAGGAAGGGTGACACCAAATATTGTTAAGGCCCCTTAGCAGATAAAAGAGGGATTGAAGCCCTCTGGCTAGCCCAGCTAGTCTCAGTGGTTGGCACGGCATTATAGGGAAGGACATTGGGACTCAGTAAAATAAGGATTTATCTGATAAAGCCATTAAACTGAAGGGCGAAGGCGCAGTTTAAAAAGGAGGAGGTGTTCTGACAGAGGAAGGATGCTGCCTGACTTTCCCCAGGGAGATTCTTAATAGGATTGCAGCCGGGTGGTGTTTACTTAGATGGTCTGTTATCTGAGCTCTCTCTGTACACCGTCAGTAAATGAGCTAGTGTTTATTAAGTGCCTATTGTAAGTTCCCTGGGGACATCAGAGGCGGATAAGGCAGAATCACAGTCCTCCGGCGAAACCAGAGACTTTGATTCTTCTGTACTTTATCTCACTTGAATTATAGCTATTTTTATATTTTTTCTTGTCCCTAAAAAAAAGCTCTTCACGAGGCTTACATAACATGAATTTACTCAAGAAAGTGCCCCGTAGACCAAGATTACTTTTTTACTCTTTATATCCCCTGCATAGACTTTTTTAGTTCTTGCATAAAATAGGCACTAAATAAATATTTGCTTAATTACACTGTTTTCAAGAAGCTTATAGGAAGAGGAAGGTAATCAGAAATGTCTCCCATCAGAAAAATCCCTAAATGTTCTGAACTGTGCAAGGCAGTTGGGGGTGGTTATTGGCCAAACCCTCAAGGCTGATTGCTAGCTCCAGACCCATCTTCCTTCCTTTCCCAGGCACCCAACACTCAACGGTGTGGAGTGGCTCAAGGCTGGCCTCGCCAAGCCAGACTCAGGAGTCAGGCTCGAATCTGAACCTGGGTTCCTTCCTCTGTCGAAACCCCTGGGTACCACTGCCACTGTGGGCAGATGAAGTAAGCAGAACTGCTCTGAGCCTTGGTTTCCATGTTTGTTGTCTGAAAGGGCACAGTAGCTCCTGGTGAGGCTGCTGAAGGGCTACCTTGACATCAGTGCACATCAGTATTACCTCAGCAGCCCGGTCCTGCCAGCAGCTAAACTAGAACCTCAACGTTATCTGATATTTTGATCCCCGTGTCCCGTTACCCATCAAGTCCTTATGATCTCCCTGCTGCATCTTCTCTCAAAGTTGCTCTGTCTCCTCTAACCAAACGGCCAACGCCTCAAATTGTCCACTTACTGCATCTCCCCTGACTGTTCTCATACTCATTTCCTGCATCTTTGCTCAATCGTGCCGCACAGCACTGTACTGTCCCCTTTCTAAATGGAATCTGTTTCACTCTTCTGCTTAAAAAAAGTCAGAGGCTTCCCATGAAGTACAGAATGAAGGGCATGCATGCGAGGTCCTTTAGGCCCCTCCTCACTCTACAAACTCACTTCCTACAACTTCCCCGCACTCTGCTCACATTCCCAGCTCGCGGAGGAGCTGCCACCTCCTTTGCCAGGATACCACTGCCCCCTCTCTGGTGGCAAAATCCCACTCATTCTTCAAGACGCCAGCATCTACAGCCACAGAGAAATTTAGTTGTGCACTAAATTCCACGCTCATACTTCTATTGCAAACCATTTTGTTCCACGCTCATACTTCTATTGCAAACCATTTTGAATTCTCTGTACGTATTCTTGACACCCCCCCCAGGGTGGCAAGGACACATGCTCTCTCTCTACAACAGTGATATGCTGATCACGGAACCCAACCCCTAGCAGATGCCCATGATGTTTCATGAGTGTGTAACGAATAAAGGGAAATGAAAATAATAAAATTGACTGTTGTTGCTGATTTATGGAATCTGCTTCACAAGAGATAATACAAGCTAAATAGGAAATAAGTTACGGATGCTTTTGACAATTTTATGGGCACTAAACTTATAATAGTTACTGTGTGAAACCTAAAAAGTTGGGAAGAATATCTTTAATATTTTGAGGTGGACATCACAGACATCTGCTGGTGTGGCTGCCACAGACAGATGGTGTGTGCTAGGCAGTGCCGGGACTTCGTATAAGGATGCATTTCTTTTGCCCTTAAGAACAC
Organism: Tursiops truncatus; assembly: GCF_011762595.2. Classification (NCBI taxonomy): domain Eukaryota; kingdom Metazoa; phylum Chordata; class Mammalia; order Artiodactyla; family Delphinidae; genus Tursiops; species Tursiops truncatus. The sequence goes on along the minus strand of NC_047038.1, from coordinate 20,349,798 downwards.
AAGAATGTCCTGGTAAGAATAACATAGTGCATTACTCAGGAGGGCCTCTGTCTTCTGTAAACACGTAAAATATGTTTGGTTGGGATACATTCTGATCAGAGAATAGGAGTGGTACAGACTAGTGCTTCTGAAACCTTATTATGCACACAAATCACCCAGCCTCCCTGGTAAAATGCAGACTCTGATTCCAAAGGTCTGGGGTGGGCCCTGAGACTCATCCTTTCGAACAAGCTCCCTGGAGATGCAGGTGCTGATATTTCAGGGACGGTACTTTGAGTAGCTCTGACTCTTCCAATCCTATTAATCCGGTAAGATCAGCACTATGATTTTCATCTCCAAGATTTTCATTGTTTGAACTTTCTGATTTCTAATTTTCATTCATTACCAAAGTTTAACATTTTAAACATCTATTTAGGGAGAAGCATGGGTGAAATAGAGGTTGTCCACATCCTCTCTTCCTCTTACCTTGAGAACTATTATTATATCCACACAATTTCACAGCTTTCTCTTTTCTCTACCTCCTTTAAATTAAAAAAAAGAATGACAGGCAGGTTTATTGCCTTTGGGGAATATGTCTAGGTTCATCTTAAAGCCCAATAATGGACAAGTGGACCATTTACCATTTGGGAAATTGTGAGAAGGTTCAAAGTTATTCCAAAGTTTCTAATTTGTTCATATAGTGATACATACTGGAGTTGGCAAATACAGTCCTAGTAAATAAATGCTATCAAGAAGAAATTATTTATTATTACCATAGAATAATAAATATCATAGACTAGGAAGGGGTGTGGTTCCATGGACCCAATCCCATATTTTCCCAAATATCTGATGGTCCTAAAGCTTTACTCCTTCCTCTCCCCTGGCAGTTGTTTTGATATGACAGCATTAGAGCTTGTCTGCTACCAAAGAGGATTTAAAGGGGTCTCCGGTGCCAAAGCCCAGGACAAGATCAAAACAGCGATTTAGAAATAACTGTACTCACGATAACGTAATCGAAAGAGAGATGAGTGAGCTAGATATACCAGGGACCTTAAAGAGTCAAAATGGTTTAACCCTAGATTATTCTTATTTCCAGAAAAAAGGAGGGCATGCGAGTATGTTGTTCTTGTAAAAAGAAATAAGTTAAAGTTTTCAAACTGTTTGGCCTTAAAATCCAAGGCCAAAAACAAACTATAACCTTAGAGCCATGTCTTTGGACAGATGAGGTAATATTCTCCAAGGACACTGGTTCCTGACAATTTAGTAATTTAGAGATTCTCTCCTGTCTTTCTCTGTCTCACCCTCCTGTCTCCTGTCTCAGTGTCTCAGGTGACTATTCCCACAACTTGGGTTCCTATCAATTCAGGATTGAATATTTTTACAAAAACTTGAATTTAATTTTTGGCTTGTTCTTTATTCTTATCCATTCTCCCCCTGTCATGTAATTTTTATGTATGTATTAATTTATTTATTCAAGTTTGGGGACAGTTAAAAGGCTGCCAAAATTTCTGTTTAAAATAGAAAACAATCACTGGACTGAGAGTAAGAAGATCTGGGTTGGAGAAGTTCTGACCAAATAATTATCGGCTTTCGTTCTTTGAGCAAGTCTCAATCTCTTTGAGTCTCAGTTTCCTCATCTACAAAATGAAGACAATTATTCCCAGGATTGTTATAAGATTAAAAAATCGTAGACATGAATGCTCTTTTTAAAGTAAAGAAGGCTCTATTTATTTACAAATACTATAATCCAGCTACCCAACTAGTTGCAAAATTGTATTCAATGGCAAAAGATACAGGTTTTGACTCGCTCTTAAAACAAGATATGAGATATGAGAAGGAGTTTCAGCATCAGATTATTCTACCTTTATTTACCTAATCTATCAGGTAAAAGGTTAGGTTCCTATTTAATAAGAGACTGACTAGAAACACGGAGGAAAGGCCAAGATGTTGGGTTTTTAAAAACCACCACACAGACAGTAGAAACTCTTAATATTCTTTTTGTTATCCTTGGTATGCCTTATCTGAGGACATCAGTACTGTTTAATAAAAACAAAGCTGGATTAAAACTGATTCAAAGGTGAGTGTGCGCCAGCTTTTTAGGCACTAGATCCAGCAAAGGATTTAAGATGCATGTGCTGAGATTAGAGAGTTAGGCTCAGTCCCTGCGATGTTCTGCATTATCATTCCTGGATTAAGAGATGATTGAAGAACAGGACAGTCAAAAGGCAGACGATGTGGACTGATCTCACAGTCACTTTTAATAAAGAGTTTATGGCAAATTATGATGAAATAATACAAACATATAAGCCTGCAACAATTAGCGAGATGACTAATCACAAAATACTGACCCAATATGGGTATTCAGACCCACAATTACTTCATTCCTTTCCTCCCCGAAAAGTAAGATGTATAGGTAGGTGTGGCTTTTATTCTTATTAAAAACTTTTTAAGGGAAACATTGAGGAAAGGCTGCAGCTGGTGAGTGCTGGGGGTCAACAGTGTTCAGTGCTCATTACAAGACAGAACCTGCCAAGAGAAAAGATGTTTCCAAACTGCCTCTTTGTGGTCGTTGCTTTGTAAGTGTGAATAAACTTTAAATGTAGAGACATTTTTTCAATTATAGACTGAATCTGGTGGCTGAAGTGTTAATATGGGGGTGTGTATAAATACTTTCATTGTCTGAACTTACTTATTCCTCACTGTGTTTTAAAGGGCTTTAAACTTTTTGGATATTTGGAATATCTTATCATATATGTCTATAATAGCTCTCATTATTCCATTGAAAAATAAAATTTCATCCAAGTTTTTGGGAAATCACTGTTTAAAAAAATCTTAGCACTGAACTAACTTGAAATCTTCTTACCTCTCAAAAATGTCACATTATTAATGGAATAATAAAATAACTGTAGTGTGAATTACTATTAATTACTACTAATTTTAAAAGGAATTCTGTAGCTTATTGATTTTTCAGTACTATACCTGCCACATATACTTGGAATATGTGTCAAAATCATAGGTTATATGTCTCTAATACACTTATAACTCAATTTTAATCCCTAATTTTCTTATTAGTCTCCACTTTCTGAGGAAAATGTTTTATTGTTTCCTTTTCCAGACAACTTGTCTCTAAAGTATGTTAAAGACTTTGTCTGTTATACACACACACTTACACACAGACACACACACATACACATCAGACGCAACCAATAGCGTATCTTAGGGCATTTTAACACCCAGGGTTGGATGGCTGGTCAGTGAGACCATAAGAGGAGAGCTGAAGAAAGGAAAAGAGATTTGCCTTCAAGAATTGATTCCATGGCTATATGTAGATTTAATAAAGCAAAGTGATGAACTACTTTGCCTTTTGTGATTGGGGTAGAATCTGTGCAAACAGAGGTGGGATTGTGGGGAGGCGGGGCAGGTTTACACCAGAACTTACACATATAGTCAGAAATCGATACCCCATTTCACTTTCAAAAATTCTCCTTATTAAAAAAAAAGTCTTTAACCTTCTAGAAGGACAGGTGTGGGGCATTGTTTTTCTATTTATCCTTGCTGGACCTTTGTGTTATTTTCAACTAGAATGTGTTTATTCTCAAAGAAAAGTTGTTTAGGCATGACCTTAAATAATGATTTAAAACTGGAAAACGTAATCATTTTCCCCTAAAAGATTCCGTAATAAGTTAACTAATATCAAAACAAACAAACAAATATGTAGCACATAAAAAGCTTACGATTAAAGTCTTGCGGATTTAGACTAAATTAATGATATTTTTGAATCATTATATTTAAAAAAATTCTAAGCAAATTGTGTCCTTGCAAATTAATTTGCCAATTAATTTAAATTAAAAAATTTTAGACATTTCTATCAACTTTCCTTCTAAAATCAAAGAGTCATCACTTTATTTTAAAAGTGTGTGTTTCCGTAAGTCTTTTAATCCAAAACTGAGTCTCAGATTTCTCAGGAGAAAGAGGATATAATAACTTCCTCACTGAGTTCCTGTGAAGATGAAAGAAAACGATGGATGCGGAAGCACCTTGTAAACAGTCAAGGGCTATAATATTATTAGTAAACAGAATCTTTTCCATTCACTCTGTGAAATCCAAAGCACAGAAACAACTTTAACACAGTTAATAACTAACCATACTGAAAACTAATAAAATTTCAAATAAAAATTTCAAAAGGTAACACAATATACATTTTTATGAGAGCATTAAGAAGGTTAGATAACTTTTTTTAACTCTTAAAATACTGAAATTTCAGAATATAATGGAGTATAATATCTAATTATCGATAACAGAGGACTTATGAAATGTTTGTACAAATAACTAAGAATACCCTTGAAGATAATGGTGGCTAATTTAATTGAGGGTTCTCCCAGCTACCTGTCCACCTCCTTTCAAGACCTCTGGCTCTGTAATGGGTTGTCTCCAAATCTCTTAGAATTCTGATTAAAATATATAGATATATTTTATTTACATAAAATAACTTAAGGCATTCTATACTGGAATAAGTATCATAATTAATTATAGTGGATGAAATTGTATATTTAAAATTTTTTTCTAGTTAATCTGTGGCGAGGGCTGACTTCCCGTAAAAGTTGATTAGAATGTCATTTTTACTTTGTCTTTTTACGTCATAGAAGCTGTCACCTCTGCCATGTTGTTTTTATTGTTCAATGACCATCTGATACGCTGAGAGTGCCTTTTTCAATAGATATATTGAAAATAATATTAACAAAACATTTTCCTTCTTTATACATAAAAGTAAATATAAATAAAGCATCTGATATTTTCTCCTTTCATCATAATGAGACACCGTGTGTTCTGTAATGAGGGGAAAAGGACACTCTGTTTTAGGGAATTTTGCTTTACAAGACTGACACTATTGGAAGCTGGATAACTACTCAGTATAATTTTGGAGGCAATGGGAAACCTTTACCTCAATTGTTTAAAGAAGTATCCTGTCTCTTTCATTTTAGTTAAAGACATGTTTTTAAATCAAATATTCACTGGACCCAACCTTGCAAAAATAACCTCAAATGTCCTTTCCAATTCCTTGACATTAAGATTCTGTCTTAAATTCACACCAAAGGAGAATGAAGGTGACTTCCATGATTTGTGGGACACAATGCAAGATTTCTTTTTCATAAATTAAGAATTTCAAGATGACAACAGCAGACTACTCAACTGAGCACAGGGGTTCCTCCTAACTGCAGCCCATGAAGCTGGCCCTGAGTATAACTTATACTAGAGTATAGGAAACTGAGAATCGATCACCAGAGGAAGAGACCATAGAACAGGTACATACTAAGGGTAGGTTGTCTACAGAAGGAGAGGCTAAGACAGCCCAAGATATACATCATTCCTCTCTAAAATTCTGTCTAAAACTAGCCTCATTTCAATCTGGCTTTATCTAGCCATTAACATCTTTGGAAGATGTTGGCCAATTGCAGCTTACCCTGTTTCCCATCTTGGGGATATTTTCATATTTATAGGGGACACTGAAAAACAAAATTACTTTAAAAATGAAAAATCATCTTTTTTTAGGTGGTGTTTTAGTACCATGAGAGACCATACTGACATTTGGGGCAGGGTCCCAATACCTCTTAGGCCATCTCTCAGGAGACCCATCTGTTGGTTCATCTACTAGTACCTAATCCTGCTACTGCAATTGTTAGAGTGTTAAATTTCCATCTCCTATTTAAGAGGCAGTTTTATTTTTCCATTAAAAAGTAATATATTTTCATAGCAATTTTTTTAAAGAATTTTTTTGATGTGGAACATTTTTAAAGTCTTTATTGAATTTGTTACAATGTTGCTTCTGTTTTGTTTTGGTTTTTTGGCCGCGAGGCATGTGGGATCTTAGCTCCCCCAGTAGGGAACGAACCTGCACCCCCCTGCATTGGAAGGCGAAGTCTTAACCACTGGACTGCCAGGGAAGTCCCTCATAGCAATTTTAGCAAATTTTGAAGGATCAGCCCCAGAACTGAGACTTGGAGAGGCCAAGAGGTAAGTGATTGCTGTCTCTTCTCAGCTGGCCAGGTGTTTTAGCCAGCACTGCTGTTTCTGATCTCTGTCACCACTGTTGGCAACAAATATCTCTTCAATTACAGGATCCAGTTACTTCTGAATCAATCTCTATTTGAAGCTTTTGATAATATCAGTGAATTTTAGTGAATGCTGTAATCTAATATGAAATTACAACATTTACTGAGTGCTATCAACATATGAACAATATTTAGATTTAAATCATGATAGATATACTAGTATTTATTATTTACCTTTAAATGTATTTTAAACAAGATAACTAAGAAGGATCAAGTACATTTATGTTCGTGTGTGTGTATGTGTGTGTGTTTGGTATGACTGATAATTTAATCAGAAACACATTTTATTACTGGAATAAAATGCATAATGTTACACTTGGCAAGGCCTATGGGCTTAGAGTACATATGACCTGAACAAAAGAGAGTAATCAAAGCCATCTCCTAGGTTCACATGCATTGCTAGGGTTTACTTTTCACGGCGATGTGCTATAAATTGTAACCATCTATACTCCAAGAGGCACCTATATTGGAGAAATTAATCCTAAATAAATCAAGCCCTTTTACATTAGATTTTTCCCTTTTAAACATAATATCTCCAAGCAACTACCACAATGTTTATCATTTTGTCAACTGTCTAGATATGGTATTATCTATCTTTGCATATAAACACTTGTTCATAGTTTCTATAACTTTAAAAATAATCATGGTAATTTCAAAAAGGTGTCACACCTCACAGATCTTTCTGATTATGGGTTCAGTTTTTACTAATTATTTTAGAAAATGATAAATTTCAGTCTTATACTTTACTTAGATCTGTGTATATAAGGACATGCCTCAGCGAACAAGATGTACTTATGATAATCTTTTGTTGTTGGTAAAACACCCATTTGAATATAGCCCATATTTTTTGGCTATGTCTTTAGATTGTGGAATATAGGCTCTTTGATCACACAGCTGGAAGAAGAGGGCGTTTACCCTGATTTCATGTTAGGGAGAAGAAACACTAACAGACAAAAATCTTACGTAGTCACCATTTACTTCAGTCGGTCTCCCCTACTTGTGCTATTGTGTGAAATCATTCCAACTAGAAAACAGACACGAGTGCATAACTTGATTTTTTTGTTATTTGGTTATTATATATAAAATCTCCACACTGCAGAGGCAGTGTGTAAGAGTTCCACTCAAATGAACTGATTTTCAATCATGTGTAATCATGTTTTTTGTTGTGTTCCTTCCAAACTTTATATAACCCCGTTACTTCTAAAAATGTTTTTTCTTTTCTCATAACTATATAAAAGGCAGCAAATTCTTTCAAAAGAATAATTTAAAGAGATATTTGATAACCATATGCATTCTGTCACATTTTTCTTTTTCAAAGAAAAGATTCATTTCAGAGTTTTTACAAGTGAAACTAAAAATAAGTACTTCAGAGAGATATATGAAACAGTAAATATATGTCATGTCCAAATTTGCTACAGGAAAAAATTAACAAATGAAAACCAAAAACTATTCACCAACTTACTAAAATAAATCAGTTTCCAAAGGATCCGGAACTTATTGAAGGAGTAATAACATGTAATTTTGGAAGTTTCTATACTTATAAACTTGAGGTCTGCAGACTTTAAAGTTAATTTTAAATCAACTCTAGCTTGATGAGTTCTTTAAAAAATTGACATTGTAACAGGACCCAATATCCAGCTGTTCTGTGGTCAAATCTGATTCTTCATCCCAAAGGGAAAAGTCTGCAGAAACATATTGCTAGTTTGCTTTTATTCCATACTGATCAAATGCTTCACTCTTACTTTTTAAAATGCAAAGCAAGCAATGCCTTTTTTATTTGGGGTGAATTAAAATTATATATTTCACGTGTTCCAAATACCTCAAAAGACTAAAATGTGTGGATTTGTTGGTTTGCAGTTTTTGGTAAAATACCAAAATGAAGGGGAAAGGTGCAGATATAGCATCTTTGGGTTTAAGAAGCGTGTTTAGGAAATAAGCAGCCACGAAACCACCTGCTTCCTATACTGGTTTGGGCATTGGTGGGATATAGAACAGCAAATCTCAGGTGTCATCTCAGAAGTGGCAATAGATACATAAGTCTGTACGCACAACCAAACACACACAGATTCACACTGAAAGGGTGCTGGTTTTCCCAGCAATATAATTGAATTTATGGTCAATATACCACTGTGTAATTCAATAAAATATTAGCAATTCTGTTTTCCCATGTCATACTATACGATTCTCTTTTTTTTTCTTTAACCACAATAACAACAGCAGTATTTACTTTTCTTCCTAGGTAGAAATTGACAATGTGGAAACATAACTGTGTATCCTAGGTGTCAATTTGCATTGTAATACAGTGGGAAAATAAAGCAGAATTTAGCCTAAATTCAGGACTTAAATTGCAAAGTATTTTTAAATGGGGTATTTAAATACTGGAGGACTTTAATTTTAAAAGTCTTCAAGGCACAGACTTGGTGTGACTGACTATTCAACTGTAACTTTTAAAGCTATTGCTTCTGCTAAATGATTGTGTACCAATGGGGAAGAGTAAATTACATTCTTCAGAATAATCGTTCCAAAATAAATATTTAGAGGTATTCGATATCATTTCAAGGTCAAATGAATACTCTGAATGATTCTTGCAGGTTACGCTTGCCTTTGACCCAGTACAGATCATAGGAAATGCCTTCTTTCTGGTGAATGGCTGATGGCAACTGACCCTGGCAGGTTTCATTAATACAAGGCTGCTACTACGGATGCGCTGGTGCCCAAAGCAACGCCTGACAAGAAGACAACGAACAAGTAAGTGTCAGAGAACCCTGCTTGGTTACTAGAATCAACCACATAATCATTGGGAAAACTAAGGAAGAGGGATTAAAATAATTTCAATCAATGCAAATTATGTGGAATCACACTACTCCCACACTATCTGTTAGTTCAGGCACAACCATTCCATTTCCAATATCTACTCATCCATCATAGCAAAATGCAAAATAAGTTCTGTCCTAACAATGACAACAAAAACACAGTCGGTTTTAAAATAAAAATTCTGACGTCTAGATAGACTGAAGAGAAAAATGAACATAGGAAGATAACAGACAGTTTATGCTTTATTTCTACCTTTCCCCCCTTTATTTCAAATAATTTGTCGGAGCTTTACAACACATTTCCCCCACTATCACACAGAGAGCCTGGTCAGTAAATCCAAGTGAGGAAACTAAAATCTGAATCACCAGGCTCATGAAGCCGACTGAAAAAGTTGCTGCATTAAGTTATCTGAAGACTGACCCACTGTGGCTACTTCGAATGTAGCGTTCCCTCAGCATGCCATTATTCTTTACTCTTTAACATTCATACTTCACCACACGGATGTTCAATAAACCCAGGACAAATAAACTGAGGGCGGGGGCTTCCCTCATTCTTACAAGGGTATTTTTCAATTATATATTTTGCTACATTTTAAAGAGATAAAAGCCGTATCTGCAAGTGATTAAAAGATGTTTTATATTCATGGTTTCATTTCTGCTGAAATAAATGCGTAATTTAAACCACACATAATTCATACCAATTTAGGCCCATTACAGAGTTCTAGCTTCTTTTTTTATGATAGCTACTAATTAAAACAGAGTGTTACTGTCACGCTGAGCCTGTGACTTCGACATACAGGTTAATGAATAAAACAGCCTGACATAAAAATGAAAACAATGATACAGACAGAGCTGCAAGCTGTTATGTTCCCAGTGTGTGGTAAAGATTAAGTAGATTTGCTGAAGTTAAGAACTGTGCAGAGAAAAAAACTTGTAATTTCTTTTCTTTTTTTTTTTTAAGGAATTAGTGAAGGATTTTTGAAAGAAATCTGAAATAGTATTAATTTCTCTAACTTCTGGGGCCCTCATTCCCAGCTCCCCATCCAAGAATTTAAACTCATCAGAGTCACTTTTAAAGGATAAATGATGGGATAGTTTAATATAATCCTGAATATAGGTTTAGATTGAAAATGGGAATTGGGACCATAATTAATTATGTTGCCAAGTTTTTTGAACTTTAAGGAGACAGATTGAGGCAAATGAGGACATTTATAAGACTGCAACCTTATAAAGTTCATGGGTTAAAACTTTGGTAAAACGACAGTATCTTTTTGACATTGATTAATTCCATGTGCAGCATGAGTGTGAGGAATTAATACCCTTTTGGTGTTTTCACTTTCTGAAACCACTGTAATAAGAGACTGACGTAAAATTAAAACCAAATATAAACATAGTCTTCAGCCAGGGTTACGGCCTTATTATCACTCTTAATAAACGATAATGAGTAATAATAAATACTGATCGCCCTCAGTACCCTCTGCTCTGCACGCATATTTGCTCTCGCATCCATCCATCACGTCTTTCAGGATAATAACACAATTCAATCCCATCAAATCCTCAAAACCGCTCCCTCGGGAGGGATGTTTTATCTCTACTTCTGCAAGCCCAGGGAGGATTTTACTTGTTTGAAGGGGGCGGAGAATGGAGCGGGGTCCTATTTATTTCCATTGATAACTCCCCTGGTTCTCACAGGCGCTCAGGGATCGGGTGGGAGGAAGAGAGGAGGAGGTGCGGAGATTCCCTCCTTCAGAAAAGAAAAAGGGTTCAGGAAACGAGGCAGGAGGAGGAGGGGTGCGGGGGAAAGAGAGGGTAGCGTGTTCGGAGCGATCAGCAATGAAATGAATATATACACATATGTATTTTGCGTGATTTAGCGGGATCGAGGGATGAGGAATAAACATTTACAACCCAACTAAGTTGCTAAAAAGAACTTGGTTAAAAACACACAAACCAACCAACCCAGAAACATTTTCTCAGGTTCATTTCCCGCTCAAGGTCTTGGTGGTTTCAGGGAACTACTTTTACAGAGCAGGAGATGGACAGCGCCCCGAAGGGGACCGAGAGAGGAACCGCGACCTGACCCGAAGGACAGCTCAGCGGCAGCGCCGAGGTGCCCGCGGTGAGCTCCAGGGGCCTTGGCGACCCGCGCGGAGCGGGGTCTGGGGGCTGCGGGGAATTCTCCCGCCTCGACCTCTGGGGCCGGGAGTGTGCAGCGAGGAAGGGGTAGGAAGGGCGCACGAGGAAACGAAACAGCACCCCAAATTCAGCAGTTTGCGAAGTGCCCCAAGAGAACAGCTGGGACCTAGAGCCAATCGTTCGGATTCCTGAGGGTCGGAGCTGCCCGCCTGCAGTCCTGAAGGCAGCGCCAGACTCTCTCATAGACGGTGCTACGGCCGGATGCCCTGTCGCTCCAGTTGGGGCGGGAAGGAGCGTCCCCTCGGTGGCCGCTCTGCTTTCCCGGTAAAAGTAGGATCAGGTCCCAGGCCACCCCGCTGAGCTCCAGGAAGTTTCTCTAACGATGCTCGCCTACCACGCAGAGGGCAAACGAGGAGCCAGAGCGGTGGGGGGTCCGCCGGGCGAGGCCGGCGAGATCCCAACGCCCCCGGGGGCTGCGCGGCTCCGGACCGCCCGCCAGGAACCTGCGCCACCCAGCCGGCGGGCGAGCCCCGCGCGCTGTCCTGACTTCTCGCTTTTCGCCTCACACGCAGACGCGCCCTGCAAGACCCCACCAGCCCCGCAGGCTTTCTCCAGCGGCCGACGGAGGGCATGAACCAGGGGAGGGAGGCAGCAGCCCTCCCGGCGGGCGGGCAAAGAAAGTGTCCAGGCCGAGTCGGGGATAAGGGCTCGGGGGCGGCTCCCCGGACTCCGCCGCCCCCTGGGCACCGGACCCCGTGCCCCCGGCCTATGCATTCTCTGCGTCTCCTCCCAGCACCGCTGGGGCCGCCCAGCCACGAAGCCAGCCTGGAGAACTGAGGGAGACCTGCTCCACGCCCCTCACGCCCTCGGCTCCTCGGGAGCCGGCGCCCTCGCCCTGCTGTGACCGAGAACCTAGCGGGGCCCCACCAAGTGAGGAGACGCGCGCCTCCACCCCCATCCCAGACGAGCCCTCGGGTGCGAACGCTTCTTGCGCCAGGTCTCGGGTGGCGGGCTAAGGCGTCGGACGTCGGGGGTTTTTCTCTCGCAACTTACCTTACAAAAAATGTTTTCCTGCGGGGAAGAGGAAATATCCCTTCCCGAAGTGTGATGGGGCCACGTCCCCGGCTCCGGCCAAGATGCTAAGCACCAGTACTCAGGAACCAAAGGGACTTGGGGGAGGTGGGTGGAGGAGGAAGCGGATAAAGGAGAAAAATGAAATGGGCCGAAGTGTCCCAACTTTGCGGCCGGCGCTGCAAACTTCAAAGGCGGGCGAGGGCTGGTGGCGCGCGGCCGCCGAAGTTGCTGCGAAGTGGCGCAGAGAGAAGCGCAGAACTGGGGGGATCCCGGGGCAGAGCGAGGGAGAGGCGGAAGGTCCTTTTAAAAGGCAGGGAGAGTGCGGGGGCCGGGCGGCGGGAGGATGCTGCAGCTGAGAGGGGAGCCGGCGCGGGCTCCACGGGCGGCCGCTCTGGGCACCGGCTCCAGGCTGGAGCGCCGCGCGGGGAGAGCTGGGCGCACGGGGCGGCGGCGTGTGAGCGGCTCGGTTCGCTCCGCTCTCTCGCGGCTCGGAGCTGGGAGTGTGTGATCTCTCCCGAGTGTCACTGCTGAAGCCCGGAGCCGCTCCCCTCCCGCCCCACCGCTGCCCGCCCGCCCCCTCCCTCTCTGCCCGCTGCCTCCCGCTCCGTTCCTCCCTCCCTCCCGCTGCGCGCCACCGCGCGCGCGCGCGTACACACACACGCACACACACACCCTCCCCCCCCTCCCAAACGGACCCTCGCGGGCGGCGTCGCGGGGGGCGTACTCCCCTCCGTACCTCCCAGACAGCCGCGGGGAAGCAGAGGGAGGCCCACCGAGACCCCCTCAAAGCTACGAAACCAAGAGAGACGCATAACGGGACCATCGCCCTGTCTGGGAGACCTGGGTGCACAATAAGGGGGAACTCGGGTTGATTTGAGGGCGGGGTGGGGAGACGAACTAAATGGAGAGGTTGGAGGCGGAAGCAGAGTGTGCAAACTGTGCATTCCTGTCCCACTTTTCACCCGGCCGCCTGCCTACCACAGCCTTCAGCCGGGGAGCGCTTCCCCCTCTGCGCACTCCGAGCCTCCTCGGGTTTGAAACTCAGCAGCTGTTTTAACAATTGAAAAGCGGCCCTGCAGGACCAGAGAGACTGAGCGGAGTGTGTGAAGCCATTAAGGCTGACTAGGTAATTATGATAAGAAGTTACCTAATTTGCAACCTGGCCTGGGCGCAGGAAAGGGCTGCGGGAGGGCGGGGGGGGCGGGGGGGGGGGCGGGGCGGGACTAAGTGATTTAGTGACCTCACTTTGGCAACTTCGAACCTAGTTTTCGGCTAACCTGGTTTGTAGACCCTTGCACTTTAAGTTCTCAGAACATATAGTTTATTAAGATATAGTGTCAGGAATGAAAGAAGGAAAAATACTTGCCCGCTTCTCGTTGCCACAGAAAAATGAAGACAAGATGAAAATCAACCTTACCGAGGTAATATTCTTGTTAAATACCTGGTCACAGAGGGCAGCCCAATGCAGCTCCTTAAGTTTTGTGGCTCCTGGATGAGAACACTGCAGTAGGTGGATTTATGAAACCGATTTACTCCACAAAATCGCTTTATAAAAGCCTTAGAATTTTTAAGCGCTAAAAGCGACGTTGAGATCACTGTGCAAACGTTTTTAGCAGATGAGACAATGAGGTAGGAAAAAGGGATCTCTGGATCTTTGCTCAGAAGTTCTGGAAGAGTGGCTTCTGCACTTCTGAGGTATGGCCCCAAACAGGTCATTGGAGAACTCATTAGCAAACATTTATTAAGCACCTGCTGTGTACCATACATGTCTCGGTGCCAAGATTTCAAGGTAAGACATAGTGCTGGGCCTTTAAGAAGTTTATAGCCTTGTGGGGAGACAGAGGCATCAATGAAAATGTGATTAGCGCTATAATATGTGTTTGTACCTGTTCCTGTAGGAGCATGGAAAGGGAAGCAGCTAATTCCCCTTTAGAAGTTACTCTTGGTAGAGATTTTAGTGTAGAGTTCCGAAGCATGAGGAAGAGAATGCCAGGCAAACAAGGATGGGGGAGGAAAGGACTTCCACAAACAGAGAGAAGCAAGTGAAAAGGTTAGAAAAGTGTCAAAGTACACCGTGTGTCCTGGGAACTGGGAGAAGTTAGATGTGGCTGAATTGCCGCTGAAGCAAGCAAGGCCAGGCCACACCACACACTACAGGCCCAGAGAGCCAGAACTTTCTGGAGGTGGTACGTGGTTGGGAAACTATTAAGGGTTTTAAGCAAGGACAGAGTTTAAGGTTTTCAAATGTCATCACATACGAGTTTTGGAAAGTTACCTCTGGAATCATGGTGGAAGACAAATAGATAACAGTGAAGAGGTTATTTCCAGAGGAAAAAGTAGGCCCTAACTAGGGCAGTGAAAGTACCAGTTGGAAGATCGGGACAGCTCTAGAGATATTTAGGAAATAGTAAAGCAGGACCTAGTGGTTGATTGCACATGGAGGGTAATGCAGAGGAGGAGAGTCTAGACTGCCTCCCAGATTTCTGGCTGGGGCAAGCAGGCAGGGGACTGTGCCATTTGTCAAGAGAAACAATGTATAGAGAGGAGGAATTTTAGGAGGAATGGGATGAGTTCTGTCTTAAATTTGTTGAGTAGGGGGTGCATTTGGGACACCTGAGTGCAGTACCTTGTAAGCAGCCAGACAAGCAAAGTTCCTAGGAGAGAAGATCCAAGCTGCAGGATCCATCAGGAATTATCAGCATTCAGATATTTCCTGAAGCCAGGGACAGGGGGAAGGCAGCCAGGGAGAGAAGACCTAGGATGGAACAGGGCAGAACACCAGTGTTCTAGGGCTGGATGGGGAAAGAGGAGCCTTTGAAAGAAACAGATGGAGACCAGAGAGGGAAGAGGAGACCAAGGAGGGAGCGGCATTGATGAAGCCGAGGAAGGAAAGGACTGGTGACCAAGGTGGAAGGCGGCAGGGTGAACAATACAACCGGGCTAAAAAGCAACTGCTACTCTTTTCAGAATGTCTCAGTGATCTTGACCTAAGCAATTGTAGTTTCTGTTGTATGTGTGTAATGGATCCGGATAATAGCAGGTAGAGAAGGTGAGATCATGGGGACAGAGAACATAGCTCATGTCCCTGGTACTTTGGCCCTGAAGGGAAGGAGAGAGATGATGAGAAAAGCATTTTTGTAGTTGTACTTCTGTTTGTTTTCCTGATTTGATATACCTGGTCTTAATTGCACAGTGCTGAGGCGAAAGCAGGTGGAGAGAGAAAGGCAGAATAGTCTATGAAGTTCTCTGAGGATCTGTTCCCGCCTCAGTGCAGTGGTGGCACCAGTATCTCCCTGGTGAATCTCACAGTGTTGATGGGAGTTCAGATAAACCAGGCATTAAGATAGTGATTTAAAATTGCCATTGGGGAGAAACTGAGTCCAAAAGATGTTAAAGTGACTTATTAAATCAGCCAATTAATGACAGACTGAGGAGTCTATGGGGAAAGTTCTATAAAAACTCTGTGAAAGGTTTTTTTTGTTTTTTTTTTTTGCGGTATGCGGGCCTCTCACTGTTGTGGCCTCTCCCGTTGCGGAGCATAGGCTCCGGACGCGCAGGCTCAGCGGCCATGGCTCACGGGCCCAGCCGCTCCGCGGCATGTGGGATCCTCCCAGACCGGGGCACGAACCCGTGTCCCCTGCATCGGCAGGCGGACTCTCAACCACTGCGCCACCAGGGAAGCCCCGAAAGGTATTTTTATGAAAGTTCCCCCAAATATTCCTAATTTTGAACATCAGGATTTGCATATATCAATATAGCTGTCTTCTCAAAAAATGTGTCATTGGTAAAGCCAATGGCATTGTGGGTATTTATATTTATACATGTACGGATCCTCAGTGTGTTTTGAGAGACTTGGGAGATGTACCATATCAGTTAGAACATGCGTTATTTAGTCAGACAGACTTGCATTTAATTCTAAACCCTGAGAATTATTTGCTGTGGGACAAATAGGTTAATCTCACTGAGCTTCAGTGTTGTTTTTTTCCAATATAGAAATGGAACAAATTATAGCTGACATACAGATGTTTTGTGAGGATTAGGTACTATACTGTATTCAAGTGTTTGGCAGATATTTGATTACTTATATTTCAACTTACTTTTTTAAAATAAATTTATTTATTTATTTCTGGCTGCATTGGGTGTTGCTGCACGTGGGCTTTCTTTAGTTGCAGCATGTGGGGACTCCTCTTCGTTGCGGTGTGCGGGCTTCTCATTGCAGCGGCTTCTCTTGTTGTAGAGCACAGGCTCTAGGCACGTGGGCTCAGTAGTTGTGGCTCGTGGGCTCTAGAGTGCAGGCTCAGTAGTTGTGGCGCACGGGCTTAATTGCTCCACGGCATGTGGGATCTTCCTGGAGGGCTCAAACCCATGTCTCCTGCATTGGCAGGCAGATTCTTAACCACTGTGCCACCATGGAAGCCCTCAATTTACCTTTAAACTATGAAATTCATAAATATTCAGTCAATTGGGAAAAAATTAAAAGTCCAAGACTATTATAAACTTAAGAGTGTAATTTAAGTCTATTTAAGAGAAGTCCTAGTTCAAGCCCTTGTCTTAAGGCAGCAGTCCTCAGAGTGTGGTCCCCAGAACCGTGGAGGGGTGGGGCATGAGACCCTTTCAGGGAGATCTGTAAGGCCAAGGTACTATCATATTAGCTCGAAGATGGTAATTTGCCTTTTTTACTGTGTTGACATTTGCGCTAATATCAATAGTACAAAAGCAATAGCGGGTAAAACTGCTAACATCTTAGCATGAATCAAGGCAGTGGCACCAAACCGTACTAGTAGTTACTGTCGTCTCCACTGCTACAAATGTCAGTTTCTCCTAAGAATGCCTTTGATGCAGTAGAAATTATTCATTTCATTAAATTTTAACCCTTGACTTTGTCTTTTTAATATTCTGTATAGCAAAGTGAGAGACACACATAAAGCTTTTCTGCCGCATACAGTGTTTGTCCTGAATTAAGACCCTTGTGTAATTGAGTTGTGAGCTAAACTAGTTGTTGTTTTTTTTCATGAAACATATTTTTCCTTGAAAGAACAACTGACAGACAAGCTATGGTTATTCACAGTTGATGTTTGGCAGACACTTTTTTTCAAAACAAATTAAGTGAGCCTGTCACTTCAAGGTAAACAACTGGCAGTATTTATTTTCAATGAAAAATTTGAGCTTTCAAGGAAAAAAAAATATAGAAATTAGAAAACTTGTATCTGCTACCATGAGCTTGACAGGCTCATAAACATAAACTCTTTTCTAATAGGATTGTGGCCTTTTTAATTAATGTGGTTTTTTGATATTGTACAATGAAATGTCTTGATATTTGGAAGTCTGCTTATGCAGTGCACCAGTATTTTCCAAATGACCAATAATGTGTGATGTTCTAAAATCATGCATTAGTTACAGATCCATTCAAAGCCCAAGACAGACCAATGAATTTTTTTTTTTTTTTTTTTGCGGTTCGCGGGCCTCTCACTGCTGTGGCCTCTCCCGTTGCGGAGCACAGGCTCCGGACGCGCAGGCTCAGCGGCCATGGCTCATGGGCCTGGCCGCTCCGCGGCATGTGGGATCCTCCCGGACCGGGGCATGAACCCGTGTCCCCTGCATCGGACTCTCAACCACTGCGCCACGAGGGAAGCCCAGACCAATGAATTTTAATATAAGAGTATGAAACGTTAACTGATGTCGTTTCACATTCCGTATTGCAATTATAAAGTTTAAGAAACTACCACTTGTTGAGTTTTCGTATAGCACCAAAGAAAAATATCCAGAATTATTTGAAAACGTTATTAAACTGTTATTTCATTTTCCAACTACATATCTGTGTGAAACCAGATATTCCTCATTTGCTTCAAACAAAACAGCATATCGCAACAGATTGAATACAGAAACGATAGGAGAATCCAGCTGTCTTCTACTAAGCCGAACATTAAAGAGACTTGCAAAAAATATAAAACAATGCCACTTTTCTTACTAGATTATTTTCTTTGGAAAATATATGTTATTTTCAGAAAAACATGATGCAATTTATGCTAACATAGTAGATATGCTATAGTTATTTTAAAATAAATTTAAAAAATTTTCTGTTTTAATTCCTAATATGTTGAATACTGATAGAAATAATCCATATAAACAAAAACTGCTTGGGATCCTCAACGATTCTAAGATCCTCAGTGATTCTTAGTGGTTCTTGAGAACCACTGCCTTATAGAACAGGCCTAATCATGAAAATAGATGGAAAGATCATCAAAGCCTTATCATAGTGTTCTGCCTAATGATTGGCCAACACCTCACATGCATTTATTTGTCCAACATATTTCTTATTTTACACAAATATACATAGACCCTTCTATACATATACTTAACTCTATAGAGTGTTGTAGTGGACATTTCTACACTGGGGACTGGAACAAAAGAACTGGTGGAAACCATCATACAAATACAAGTTTGGATAAAACAGTATCACGCCATGCCTGGGCATTCTACTGAATCAGTTTCAGGCATTCTTTTGTTTGTTGGCTCAGTTTTCAATCCCTTCCCTACTCCACCCTCTCCATGGCAGAGGCTGTTACACAATTCTTGAAGTAGGACTCTAAATTCCCTTCAAAATTAATGATTACCTCTGATTTGATGACTCTTACACACAGAACCAATGTTAAGTGGAAACCTTAAGCCTGAGTTACCCCTCATTCTTCATGAGGGCATTTATTCACTTAATAAATACTTGTTGAGCACCTACTATATTTCTGGCACTATGCTAGCTGCTGGGAAGAAAAGGATAAGCAGGGCACTTGCTCTCAGGAATCTAGTCTAGTGGAGAGTTAGGTAATTACCATGTAATGTAATAAGTGAGTAGTGAGGTGCTGTGCAAATCCATGAGAAATTGGAGTGGAGTGTCAGGGGAAGATTCTTGGGAAAAGTAGCATCTGAAAAATAGAGACCCAGAGAATGTGTCAGTCATCTTGGGTTAAAGGATGGCGGAGTGGAGTCAATGAGGGTTTGAAGCAAGAGGGAACAGCATAGTCTATGACATATTCAGAAAGTGTTACCAAGAAACCCACTACTATAGGAAATTACCTTAATTTTAAAGGTATAGATAAGATCAACATATTTTTCTTGAGTTTTAGTTTGTGTGAGAACTAGAATGGGATATTTTAAAACCATTATAGTACATTTAAATACATTTAATTTAAATCAGAATTACCATTATCTTACAAAAGAAACACTGGATTAAAAAAAAGATTAAAAATTTTATTAGAAACCTCAAACGCAATTTTGCGTGGCTTTCCAAAGATTAACTTAGTGCATCAAAAAAGAATGTTTTTATTGTTACCTTGTTCAAGGCACTGAACTCAATGCTAAAGAGATAAAAAAAAAATCTAAAGCATAGTGTTTGCCCAGGAAAAGTCTGTAAGATGAGTTCAGACATATTTTCTTTCCTTCCTTTAGACATTCAGTAAATATTTATTGAGTGCCTATTGCCTGACTGATCCTGAGGATGTATTATTAAAAAGACAGATGTCACCCCTGCCCTCAGAGAGCATATAGCACAATAGCAACAAGTCAGTTGGCTTTCAAATATTGGTCCCAACATCAGACACCAAGTGATA
The DNA here is from genome assembly GCF_011762595.2 of Tursiops truncatus. Classification (NCBI taxonomy): domain Eukaryota; kingdom Metazoa; phylum Chordata; class Mammalia; order Artiodactyla; family Delphinidae; genus Tursiops; species Tursiops truncatus. The sequence continues at coordinate 20,330,082 of NC_047038.1, read as the reverse complement.
GTTCCAAGGGAGTAGTAAAAATTGCAGGACGTAACTTTTTCACCATTGGGAAAAGTTTGAATTAAGGGAGAGGAGACTGAGAACATCAAAGCCACAGAAGTGTCATTGGAAGAGGTTCAGAGGAAGGAAATACCAAGATGCATTAAGAGGCAGAAAATAGACTAGTTTAGCTGGGATGGGTTTGATAATGGAATTCATGGAATTAATATAGAAAAAGAAATCGGATACGTAGGTTGGGTAGATTGGAGTGACCACGTTATAAGGTGAGGTTTGGGCTTCATTCCTCTTGGCAAGGAGTATAACCTAAACAAATAAAACATTAAAGCAAGCATTGTTTGCCACACTTAACAAGGACACTCCTGGTTTGTAAAAGAGGCATTCTTTTGATTATAATAAATAGGCTCTTCTTACATAAAATCCCCTATTGTTTCACTTCAAAGTGCAGTCTTCCTTGGTATCCTTGGGGGATTGGTTCCAGGACCCGCTGTGAATATTGAAATCCTCCGATGCTCAGGTCCCATAGTCGGCCTTTCATATCCGTGATTCCTCATCTGTTGATTCAACCAAGCTAGGTTCATGTGGCGCTGTAGTATTTATTAAAAAAAATCCACAATCCACGTATAAGTGGACCTGCACAGTTCAAGCTCGTGTTGTTCAAGGGTCCACTGTATATATCTGCTCGTTCATTGCATTTCCTGTGAACAATTTTTCTAGTTGATATACTACACTTTATCAGTTATGTGATAGAAACACTAAAGTATTTTTTAATGTCAGTCCAGAAAAACATTTCCTGAGTGCATCCTATGTTCTAGAAGAAGGAATCCACTGGTGACATTGAGTCTCAGCCTGTGGTATTCCACCACTGTACTTTGATCCAGGCTGGTTGACCAAATCGACATGGATTGCCATTTTCAGTAGCCTGCACTGTGTCAATTATGTAGAAAGAGCAGACCATGCAAGACAAACTAGCAGCACCGTAGTGAGGGTACTGATGATACGTGCACACCCGCAAAAAGAGACGCGAAAACACTAGGCCAGTCCGGGGCAGAAAAAGGGCTGAAAGGAATAGGGGTGGGGAGGTATTCTTAGATATAACAGTGAGTCCAGGATTGTGTGATTAATATGTTCTTATAATTTGGGATAATTTAAAAATTGCTTTATTTTCTACCTCGCATGGCTTGTTTAGACACAGTTAAAAAGAAAATTCTTTCACGTAGGAAGATTGGCCCAAGCGCCTGATAGCTACATGCCAGTGATGTCATACCACCTTAAGGCCACTCAGACACAAAGCCCGGTTATTTTATTTTATTTTTTTTAGATTTATCAATTATATTTATATCAAATAATCAGCTTTTATTTTCTTTGATTTTTCTCCAGAGCCCTCTATTTTCTTCTTTTTTTTTTAACATCTTTATTGGAGTATAATTGGTTTACAATGTTGTGTTAGTTTCTGCTGTATGACGAAGTGAATCAGCTATATGTATACATACATCCCCATATCCCCTCCCTCTAGCGTCTCCCTCCCACCCCTCTATGTGGTCACAAAGCCCAGTTATTTTTTTAATGTTTTGAAACTGAATGGCATCGATAGAGTGGAAGGAACACAGGCTTCTGAATCAGAGGTCTTGCGTACAGTTTCCTACGTTGCCCCTTAACGACTTGGAGACTGTGTGACTTGGAAAGTTGTTTAATCTCTCTCAAGCTCTGTTTTATCATCTGTAAAATGGGAATAATAAAATTTCCCTGAGAGGAATTTTAGTGTCAGAATTAAACAGTTTTGAATATGTAAAGTGCCGGATATATAAATAGGCACTAAATAACTGCCCATTCTTATTCCCTGGCTTCAACTTGCCTGAAAACACATAATACATTTGCCCCTGCCTAATCAGAAGGCCATTTGTAAGTGAAAAAAATGAAATGAATGGAATCATCGAGAACCTGGGCATTAGGATGACCAAAATGAGCAATTTCAGGTTTATAAAATGTGCTATATCGAATACTCCTCCCTTTACAAATTTTTATCTAGTTTATTCCTTAAAACAAAGACTGAAAAACATTATTTTCCACATTTCACTGATGAGTAAACTGAGGTTTAGGGACACAAGTGACCTGAACCTCATTCTGTCTGACCCCAGATCCTCTGCTCTTAACCAGCTCCCCAGGCTGTCCAGGTATATTACTTGGAACCTCTCTATCAACTGTTTTCACATATTCATTTCTCTTTTTGGTTCTGTCATGTTAATAGACAATAATAAAAAAAAGATTTGACCACAGAATTTGAGTTGGTGGCTCCTTGGCACTCTCTAAGAGCAAATTTAATCACACACACTGTTTTCACAAAGTGTACGAATTCATCAATTCCAGCCACAAACTTCTCAGGTCACGAGTCTGGAAGATTAAACCAGAGGGAAGTGGAATAGTCCAACCTGATTTAGCTGCCTGAGTCTTTTACTTGAAAACCATTGAAACTCCATCCAGTTGACACAGTATGGATGCTTCCCTAATGGTACTTGACAAACTGGCTTGTCCATGAAAAACAGTGTGGCTAGGCGGGCTAACATAATTTTTAAAAATCTTCACATGTGCAGCTCATAAAAAGCAGACATGAGTATATATACCTTTGATTCAACCAGTTTCCATTACAAGGAACTTGTTAACCCTAGACGTCAATTACTGGAAAAAAAAAGAAAAAGGCATCCCCGCATTAACCTTTTGTCCGTCTAATCCCTGTCGTTAGGTGGTTTCTACACACCTCTACTGTTACTGCTCACTAGTCCCCACAAGAGCCAGCATCAGTAGGTATTGTTATGATGCCCATTTTAGAGATGAGGCTACTGAGGCTGTCAGAACTTGTCCTGTTTCTTGCCAAGAAGAAATTTGAACCCAGGCAGTGCTATTGGCTATGACACCCTCTTGGCCCCCTTTTGGAATCGATTCAAGGTAGTCCCTTACAAATGTGGGGAATGAACTAAAGAATTCAGAACAAGCCAAGTCCAGTCACATCAACTCCATTTTAACTAGTTTTTAGTAGTGTGGCATATCCAAAGTTCCCTTTGAGAAAATGAAACTTTTCTTGGATAGAATAACATAATGTTAAAAAATCTGTTAAGTTTTTCAGTGTGCAGTAACAGACTCAAACATTAAATTCCTTATTGGATTAGACCAGTTAACACTGGATTTTGTCACATTTCTACTTTAAATGCCACATCTAGGAAACAAATGTATTTTTTTTAAAACATCTTTATTGGAGTATAATTGCTTTACAATGGTGTGTTACTTTCTGCTTTATAACAAAGTGAATCAGCTATACATATACATATATCCCCATATCTCCTCCCTCTTGCATCTCCCTCCCTCCCACCCTCCCTATCCCACCCCTCTAGGTGGTCAAAAAGCACTGAGCTGATCTCCCTGTGCCTTGTGGCTGCTTCCCACTAGCTATCTATTTTACATTTGGTAGTGTATATATGTCCATGCCACTCTCTCACTTCGTCCCAGCTTACCCTTCCCCCTCCCTGTGTCCTCAAGTGCATTCTCTACGTCTGTGTCTTTATTCCTGTCCTGCCCCTAGGTTCTTCAGAACCTTTTTTTTTTTTTTTTTTTTAGATTCCATATATATGTGTTAGCATACGGTATTTGTTTTTCTCTTTCTGACTTACTTCACTCTGTAGGACAGACTCTAGGTCCATCTACCTCACTACAAATAACTCAATTTCATTTCTTTTTATGGCTGAGTAATATTCCATTGTATATATGTGCCACATCTTCTTTATCCATTCACCTGTCGATGGCCACTTAGGTTGCTTCCATGTCCTGGCTATTGTAAATAGTGCTGCAGTGAACACTGTGGTACATGACTTTTTTTGAATTATGGTTTTCTCAGGGTATATGCCCAGTAGTGGGATTGCTGGGTCATATGGTAGTTCTATTTTTAGTTTTTTTTTAATATAATTTTATTTATTTATTTTTGGCTGTGTTGTGTGTTCGTTTCTGTGTGAGGGCTTTCTCTAGTTGCGGCGAGTGGGGGCCACTCTTCATCGCGGTGCACGGGCCTCTCACTATCGCAGCCTCTCTTGTTGCGGAGCACGGGCTCCAGACGTGCAGACTCAGTAGTTGTGGCTCATGGGCCCAGTTGCTCCGCGGCATGTGGGATCTTCCCAGACCAGGGCTCGAACCTGTGTCCCCTGCATTGGCAGGCAGATTCTCAACCACTGCGCCACCAGGGAAGCCCCTATTTTTAGTTTTTTAAGGAACCTCCATACTGTTCTCCATAGTGGCTATATCAACTTACATTCCCACCAACAGTGCAAGAGGGTTCCCTTTTCTCCATACCCTCTGCAGCATTTATGAAACAAATGTATTAATATTTAATCCATTGTGCCAAATCAGATTCTATTATAAAACGACATCAAATATGAATCACTACCCTGTAAAATTCAAAATCTGTATGTGCAAGGTAATAAGAAACATAGGTGGTTCTTGTTCCCTGAGAATAACTTCTCAACAATCTTATGCTCTGTTGAAGGAAAATATTGCATTATTTTGAGTCATTTAAAAGGAATAAAGCCAGTTTTCTAGATAATAAATTGTAAATGAACCACTGAAAGTATTTTGGGAAAACAGCTTTCATTCTGGTAGAGTCTGATGTGAATCTGAAAACTCTTGGTGTTTGTTACAAAGGAAAATTTTGATTTTTGTTAATGTAAACTTAGATTATCTAGTCTAAACCTGCTTCATTTCTTCAGATCGATCCTTATATGACATATTATCTCCATAAATATTACCTATTTAGAACCTTGAATTTTTCTCTTTTGTCTTCCTAGCGTTTTATCAGTAACTGTTTATATTTCTAAGTCTATAAATTTCTATGAATGTGCTAATCATACTGGTATCATATCACTTCCAATCCCCAAACCTTAGACTACTCAGTCAAAATCTGAGGGAATTCCTATGGTGAAGAAACAAAACTTAGGGGCTGGACATTTTTCTGCAATTAAAAGAGAATAACATCATGAAAATTCAAATAGGTTGGAAACTCAGTGGTCATTTGAAACACTAAACTCCAAAGAACTCATTTGTACATCTGTCAAAACATAGAAAAATCATTCTGAGTTTGAAAGAACTTTTCAAAGACCTTATCTGTGTGGGAAATTGCACACCAACCTATGAGGAATATGTAATTTGTGTTAAACACAAAGTCTCATTCAAGAACTAAAGATAATCTTATATCCGATCAATTCTAGACCAGAAATTTTGTAATTTATTTCTAGTGAGAATGTTCTTAAGGGAATAGGTGATACAAATCAAGCAGGATCCAAGTGCAGAAAGAACTTCAGAAGTGCAAAAATGTTTGATTCTCTTCATCTTTACATGAGCAAATACATTTACAAATCCCCTACTTGCTCTTCCTCTGTATTTCAAGGCAAGTCTAGCAAAACACATGTAGGGGGAGAAACACAATAAAATGAAGAATAAAGGTGATGGGAAGTAGAGATAAAAAGGAGAGAAAAAAGTGAAGAGAAGACAAAATAGTAGTTAAGAACTTAAAATAGAGAGTGATGAGAAAATAAAGACACGTAATAAAGTGATTAGGTTAAGGTTAGTCAGTAGTGGGCATGGGGGCCGGAAAATACAGAGTGCATCAGAGGAGTCGAGAAACCCAAGAAAAAAGGAAAAGTATGTGACTTAGCACCAAATCTAGAGGTAACATCACAGAGTCAATACTTACGTAATGAGAAAACAAAAACGTACACCTACATTTACTGGGAGGCAGAGTAGCATATTTCAAGATTTTGCATCTCACTATCAGTTAGAGAAGCTTCAAAGAGCTGCTTCATTTTCATGGGCAATTTGAGTGAAAAGAAGGAAGATAGAAAACAGAAGTGGGGAGGATTTTGAAGTTAGAGGGGTCCTACTGGTAAAAGGAGAGAAACTAAACTGGATTGTGTATTTTCACTGAGTGGGATTTGAGCCAATATGCCTTACAGTAGAATTTCCCGAAAGTTTTCCATATTTAAACACAGACTTTACTATTACTTACTTGATCTGTTTAAACTGTAGACCTTCTTTTTTTTTTTACTAAATAGCTTATTTAAAAAGGAAATTAACAACCTAAACAGTAATATCTGTTTCACATGCTAGTTATGTTTTTTTCCTCATACACATTAAAATAAATAAAATATTTGCTATGGAACCACTTAAAATAATATCTCATGCCGTTGCTGCTTTGCATGCGTGGAAAGTGAGATAGTCCTAGGCTATGAGGAAGGCAGGAAGGACTCTTGTCTGATCCACAGCAGTGGGAAGCTCTTGAAAGACCCTAAAGAAGTAGGAAATACAGGAGAGCAATGGGCAGTGAGCCCCCGAGGCCTGCAAGAAAGGGGGAGAGATGAGGAAATAGCCCCTTGAGGTCTGGCATGGAGGTCACACAATGTTACTTCTGCCTCATTCTACTGATGAAAGAAACTCACAGAGCCAGCCCAGATTCAAGAGGTGAGGAAGTAGACTCCACTTTTTTTTTTTTTAATATTTATTTATTTGGCTGCGCTGGGTCTTAGTTGTGGCACATGGGATCTTCGTTGCTATGTGCAGGATCTTCGTTGCAGCATGTGGAATCTCTTAGTTGCGGCATGCGGGCTCCCAGTTGAGGCATGCATGAGGGATCCAGCTCCCCAACCAGGGATCGAACCCGGGCCCCCTTCATTGGGAGCATGTCGTCTTAACCACTGGACCACCAGGGAGGTCCCTAGACTCCACTTCTTTTTTTTAAATTAATTAATTTATTTATTTTTGGCTGTGTTGGGTCTTCGTTTCTGTGCAAGGGCTTTCTCTAGTTGCGGCAAGCGGGGGCCACTCTTCATCGTGGTGCGTGGGCCTCTCACATTCATAGAAATGTATAGACTTAGAAATATAGACAGTTACTGATAAAACGCTAGGAAGACAAAAGAGAAAAATTCAAGGTTCTAAATAGGTAATATTTATGGAGAGAATATGTCATATAAGGATCGATCTGAAGAAATGAAGCAGGTTTAGACTAGATAATCTAAGTTTATAATCTCTTGTTGGGAGCACAGGCTCTAGACGCGCAGGCTCAGTAGTTGTGGCTCACGGGCCTAGCTGCTCCGTGGCATGTGGGATCTTCCCAGACCAGGGCTCGAACCTTTGTCCACTGCATTGGCAGGCAGATTCTCAACCACTGCGCCACCAGGGAAGCCCTAGACTCCACTTCTTGATGGAAGAATCTATAAAGAATTTGTGGCCATTTTTGTTTTTTTGTTTTTGCGGTATGCGGGCCTCTCACTGTTGTGGCCTCTCCCGTTGCGGAGCACAGGCTCCGGACGCGCAGGCTCAGCGGCCATGGCTCACGGGCCCAGCCGCTCCGCGGCATGTGGGATCTTCCCGGACCGGGGCACGAACCCGTGTTCCCTGCATCGGCAGGCGGACTCTCAACCACTGCGCCACCAGGGAAGCCCTGTGGCCATTTTTTTTTTTTTTTTTTTTTTTTTTTTTTTTTTGCGGTAGGCGGGCCTCTCACTGCCGTGGCCTCTCCCGTTTCGGAGCACAGGCCCCGGACGCGCAGGCTAAGCGGCCATGGCTCACGGGCCCAGCCGCTCCGTGGCATGTGGGATCTTCCCGGACCGGGGCAGAAACCCGTGTCCCCTGCATCGGCAGGCGGACTCTCAGCCACTGCGCCACCAGGGAAGCCCCCTGTGGCCATTTTTAATCTACCTCAACTCACAGGCTCAAAAACTCAAGAGAGGGTCATCAACATAATTCAAAAGAGGTGATATTAATTTGAAATGTCATTTTTGTGTTCTTTTGAAGCTATAATATGTTTGGGGCTAAGTTTAACAGAATTAGGTCAGTAGAAGAAGAGTATAGCAACAGGTTTATTCTAACTCTCACTTTTATTTTGGGATGCCAGTTCTTATAGATCGTACACACACTCACAGAAACACACACACACACCTCCAGGTCCATTATAGGTTTCTTGTACTATCTTTGTTCAAGAGAACTAGAAAATCAGTTTTATAATACGAATGGGAAGAACCAGATTAAAGGCCAACTTAATTGATTTTAACCTAAAGTAAACACAAAATGTCTTGTTTTTAAATGGCATCTCTCAGTGGGTGAAACACCTAATTCAGGCATCTCAAGAGACAGATATTCACTTAAGGTAGAGGAATAGTTCTGCTTCAGAGTGGAGATGGAGAGATGATTTATATTCCACTAAATTCATTCTTAACTGAGAGTAATATTATGGTGTTTTATCAAAATCTTCTAATATATTTGTTATCTCAAAAGCATAGAAGAGAATAACTTATAAATTCTACTGACCAATGTTTGAGAAGCTGTGGACAGTTCCCAGGTCTTCCTAAAACAAGGATGGACTCTTCATTTTTCACCTCTCGGGTATGGGAATGATTCTCTTTTCAAAGGTTCCCCTTTGAATACATAACGTTTTTCACTCCGCTTTGTACCTCCCTCCTTCTCCCTCCCCGCTTTGTTGTGTTGAGGAGCTGGCAAAACAGGTTTCTGCTTTGCCAGCTGCTCTGGAATGGGCTCTGCCTACGGATGATGGGGTGAGAGTGCAGGGTTGGAGGACGGAGAAGGGGCACTGCCTTCCTCAGTGCTTCCTGTTTCATTCCCACTGCTGCTTTTGCTTCCTGTGCCCTCAGACTTCACCCAGTGGGGCTTCTCCACTTGGCCATGGTGGTATTTTGCAGTAGCAGCAATGGATGCCCGTTTGCGGTTTTCCTGGCCTGTAGAGTCAGCCTCATCACATCCCGTCAGAAACACCAGCATCCTGTCCTTAGAGGTCCAGGTCACAGGTCAGACACAGCAGCATGAGTTTAACTGTGTCTCATCCTCAGAGATCTGAGTTTCAGCTCCACCAAACTCCTTCACGCTTCTAATTCCAGGCTTGTAGGTTTGAACAGTTCCACCTCTTCTCTTTGTGCTCAGGGGAACCCTCTGCTTTCTCACTTGCTACCTCTGGGAGACCTCCAAGTTCCCTTTGTGCCCTTTTCAGTTCTCCAACACCTGGTTATATTACATTCTCTCTATTTAAAGAACAGACAGGGTTTCTGTCTTTTGATTGGACCCTGACTGAATAAGTGACTAAAGACTAACACAGATGATCACTTAAAACATTAATCTTGATCATTTTAAGTGTGATCTTCAAAATTCAGGATGTACCTACCAGAAGACTTCAAAGAATACATCTTTAAGTTTCAGGGTTTACAACGCTCATTTGAAGTAGTTTAATATTAGAGACGCTCTCTAATATTTAAAGCCACATACTTAAGCTACTGAAGACTTTTTACCTAAAGATTTGGAAGAGCTTGGTATAATGACACTTAATTAATCTGAGTTATATAATCTTGTGAATGTGATAGGATGTAAATGTCGCACAAAAGTCAGCCGAAGGTTAAGATGGTTTCAAGTAGTGTACAAACAACTATTTCAAGCAAATACAGGGGAAAATCCAAATAAATCATTTCATATATATCAAAGTTGAGCAAGGGCAAGTGGAAGAAAAAAAGTAAAACAACTGATTTTCAATGGATTGTGGCTTCAGTTGGAATGTGTGAGAATAGGGACCATTTAGTTATTGTGGTTCTGAGCAGAAGATGTAGCTAGCATCTTTGGGCTTCACTGGGCCCTCTGCTCCCTGGAGGGATTGTGTGCTGAGAATGATGGCTTTTTCAGACTTAGGACAGAATCCTTCTCAGTGACTGAGTACCTCTTAATAGTAAATACGGTTAACAGTGCAAGGTGGCCATCTATAAGTGTCAGCCCTGGGTGTTGCTGGCTTTAAAAGTGTGAAGTGGAACCTTAGGCTGGAGGAAGGTGTAGGGGGCTGTTGGAGATTTTTATAAAAAGTTACATAATACATTGCATATAAATATATTAGAAAGATAAACAAAAAATACAACATCTGTTGCCCCTGGTGAGGGGAGCTGCATGGCTGGGGGACAGGAGTGGGAGAAAGACTTGCCTTTCACTGTCTACCCATTTATATTTTTAAAATTGTGTACAAAGTTTATATAATACCTACTGAAATATTTTAAAAAGCCAACTAAATGTTTAATTCATATTGGTATTTCCCTTCACAGTTTCCAAATGGCTCTCACTTCCGTAATTCTCTCTGCTCCACACTAAAAGCCTGTGAGGCAAATATGGCAGGGTTCTTCTTGTCTTATGCATGAACACCTGAGGGTATAAATGTCTGACTTCCTCAGTATCATACAAACAAAGTTAAGGTTAAAAAAAAAAGGCTTAGGTTAAAAACAAGGTTTTCTTGCTCTTGAGTAGTTCTTTCCATTATATCACACTGCCTTATGTGTGCTCAGGACTACAGAACAGATTGTGTAGAAAGAAGATCGGCCTTTACAAGACAGAGTTTACAGACCAACCTCTGGCCTATGTATCTACACATGTAAGGTTTCTACACCTGGTGGAAAGACTGTTACTGCAGCCCCAGTAACCTGCGGACCAAAGCTCCATGCTCTGTGAATTAATTCATGTATTCAATAGTGACAGACTTCCTTGACTAGCCCAGGGCTGAGGACCTTATATGCATTATTTGCAATCTTAACCAAAGGCTTACAAATAGGTCTTCTCCCCATTTTGCAGATGGGGAAATTGAGATGCAGAAAGGTTACCGAACCAACATATTAGGTTAAAAAAATTGTAAGGCAAGGATTTGTATTCAATTCATCTTTCCCATATCCTGTTCTTTTTTAAAAAAGCATTGGGCTGGTTTCTCCAATGGATATATAGGTAAGTAAGAAAGCTAGTGTCTCAAAAATAGAAGTGTGCATTGTGGGGTGTGGAGAGGAGTGGATGGTGGGGCAGAGAGGAGACAAGTACTGTGAAAACTCTAAAACTCATAAATCCAAGTATTATAAAAGAAGTCTGAGCAAATGCCATAAGGGTTTAAAGGAGGAAGCAATCTTAGTCTCTTGCAGGTGAGTTAGACATGGCTTTATTCAAGAGAGAGCGAGGGTGAAATAGGCATTGAAGAATTACTAGCAACTGAAATATGGAGTAGACTTGGAGTTAGGAATGGGAAGAGAGCAAAACAGGGCAGATGGAACGTGCAAATGTTTTAACGACTGGCCAGTGTCTGCAACATAAACTATGTTAATAAAAAAATTTGTTGCCTCCCCTAGGACAGGTATCTAAGATGCAGGAGCATTAACTGAGATGCTGGTGACCAAAGCCCCTCTGGGGAAAATAGTACCAAAAATAAATACATAAACAGTTTTAAAATTGTTGAATGAATGCATGTAAGATGACAAGGGAAGAAAGCGTGAGAACTCCTTCCCCCCAGTTTTCTATCATTTTGGCTGAGCTCTGAGTTACACTATTATCTTATTGTAGTAATTATTCAGTGCTTGATTACAGTAAAAAAAAAAAAAATCAACCCTATTAAAACACATAGGGATGCTAAAGTAATGCTTTGCTGTGTCAACCGGCTCTCTCCAAGTCCAAGGAGAATGGCAGAACCCAGAACTCCTGCTGCCAAATATCCAGTTCCCTCAGTTTAGAGTAGTTTCCCAACTCCCCTCCCTAGGTATTTTGTACCTTCGAAAGGGCTTCAGGGGCTCCACAAACAATGAAGATTTAAATTGCCTGAAAAACTCATTCATTGATTTTATCTGTTTTTTATATTGTGATTCCAGATAAGATTTCATTAAAAAAAATTTTTTTTTTACAACCTTAGCCAGGAAACATACGTCATTGAAATACCTCCTCAAAGTTGCAAGACTTGGAAATTCTGAGCCAGGTTGAGGGTGTTTACACAAGCTGCAAATGAAAGGACACGAGGGTGGTCAGGGACCACACGTTGTAGTGGAAAGAGGACTGGGTAGGAAGGTGTGCCAAATGGGTTCTACTCTGATCCCACTAACAAGATGGGAGATTTGCCTCTATATGCTGGGTGACCTGAACAATGAAACCTGACCTCTCCAGACTCCTTTTTCCTCATCTATACGAGGAGGGAATTGAAAAAGATGACCCTTGCTTGTCCAGCTATTGACAATTAGGTACTGAACACTCTCTAGGATTTAAGCACACTGCTATTTATTTATTTCTTCTATGCAGTTAGCCATTTTGGACAGTTAAAAATGTTATTGGGTTGGCCAAAAGTTTCATTCATTTTTTTTCCATAAGATGGCTCTGGTAGCACTTAGTTGTCTTTAACTTTATTGGAAACAATTTTGTTAGATTGTATTGTGACAGCTGTCATATCAGTGTGCATTAAAAAAAAACATCAAAATTGGTGAATTTTTGTGTAGCCATTTTAATATTGAGGATGGAAGAAAAAAGCAACATTTTTGGCATATTATGCTTTACTCTTTCGAGAAAGGTAAAAATGCAACTGAAACGCAAAAAAAGATTTGTGCAGTGTATGGAGAAGGTGTTGTGCCTGATTAAACGTGTCAAAAGTGGTTTGCGATGTTTTGTGCTGGAGATTTCTCGCTGGACGATGCTCCACGGTCGGGTAGAACAGTTGAAGTTGATAGCGATCAAATCAAGACATTAATTGAGAACAATCAATGTTATACCACGCGGGAGATAGCTGACATACTCAAGATATCCAAATCAAGCGTTGAAAATCATTTGCACCAGCTTGGTTATGTTAATCACTTTGGTGTTTGGGTTCCACATAAGTTAAGCGAAAAAAACCTTAACTGTATTTCCGCATGCAATTCTCTACTTAAACGTAATGAAAATGTTCCATTTTTAAAAGAAACTGTGATGGGTGATGAAAAGTGGGTGCTGTACAATAATGTGGAATGGAAGAGATCATGGGGCAAGTGAAATGAACAACCACCAACCACACCAAAGACTGGTCTTCATCCAAAGAAGGTGATGTTGTGTATATGGTGGGATTGGAAGGGAGTCCTTTATTATGAGCTCCTTTTGGAAAACAAAACAATTAATTCCAACAAGTACTGCTCCCAATTAGACCAACTGAAAGCAGCACTCGACGAAAAGCGTCCAGATGTAGTCAACAGAAAACGCATAACCTTCCATCAGGATAAACGCAAGACCACACGTTTCTTTGATGACCAGGCAAAAACTGTTACAGCTTGGCTGGGAAGTTCTGATTCATCCACCATATTCACCTTCAGACATTGCACCTCCAGATTTCCATTTATTTAGGTCTTTACAAAATTCTCTTAATGGAAAAAATCTCAATTTCCTGGAAGACTGTAAAAGGCACTTGGAACAGTTCTGTGCTCAAAAAGATAAAAAGTTTTGGGAAGATGGAATTATGAAGTTGCCCGAAAAATGGCAGAAGGTAGTGGAACAAAAGGGTGAATACATTGTTCAATAAAGTTCTTGGTGAAAATGAAAAATGGGTCTTTTATTTTTACTAAAAAACTGAAGGCACTTTTTGGCTAACTCAATACATTTGGTGTAGATCTATAAACTGAACTGAAGAATTTATTTCAATTTGTGAATGACTAGAATTGTCCAGCCCAAAGAAAAGTGATTTCTCCAATAGTTCAGTATAATCTATGATAAATTACTTCTTCAATATAAATATTATAATGTATAAACACATACACAGGCTGGGTTTAAAGTCATGAATGTACAGACTCTCCCCTAGCCAGTTCATTTATTTGGATCCTCTTAAAGGTCAGTGCTGATTACCACAGGATGACCCAAGTGTTAGGATATGGCAATCTGTGTAGACTTGTCCATCTATGTACATATGAAAATATAATTTGATAGAATTGCCCTACTATTTCATGATATGGCTTATGTATATGACGATGTATTGACTTGCTTAGATGAAACAATTGTTATCTTACAGTCACATGGTGAAAAACAAAAGAAAACTATCTAACCAAGCCCAGAAGCCCTTTTCTCCCCACTGTGGTAAGTTTGATTACTTGTTAAAATGCATCACATACTATATACATTTTTGAGCATCTATGATCTCTTTAATACATATCAGTCACTGCTATGTACCAGGCATTGTATTAGGCATGTATTAGCCATTAGGTTATGGCTGTGTACATAATAGACAGTCCCAATTCATAAGCATATAGGCAGGTAAACAGGCAATAACAATTAAGTTTGATCTACAAAGTGTAAGATGCCACTGCAGGTACATAGGACAAATACCTTACCCAGAGGCAGTAAGTTAGTAGAGATTTTCTGGAGGAAGAGACCTAAGCTGAGAGACTTGGTAGATGAGATGGAGTTAGCCTTGCAAAGGCATTGAGAGGTGGGAATAAGGGTGATCTAGACATAGGGAACAGCGCGTGTATAGCACCCAAGGTGAGAGAGCGCAGTATGTTGAGAGAACTTGGAGAGCTGGAATGTTGAGTTTCAAGGGGTGTGACCATAGATGAGGCCAGAGAAGTGAGTAGCAATCAGGTTATGCACTATTGTAAACTATCTTATTGTAAACTCTCTTGGACTTTCTCCTACAAATCATTAGCATGATTGATGTGTTTGACCAGGGGGATGACTTGTATTTGTCAAGTTTACTCAACCTTCAGTGTGGAAAATCCATTGCCAGAAACCAAGACTGAAAGCAGAGTGATGAGTTAGAAAGCACAGCAGAAGTCCAGATTAAAAATTATGGTGTCTTAACCAGGATAATGTGAAAGAGATGGGAGAAAAGAGACCATATTCCAAAGCTTTGAAGTTAGAATCAGCAGGGTTCAGTATTTTTTTTGAATATATAGAATAAAAGAGAAGGACAATTCAGGAAAGATACTGTGGTTTCTGACTTGGGAAACTTGATTTATAGTACTACCTTTCAATGTGATGAGGAACAAAAAAAAAGCCAACAGATTTGGGTGAAGGGAGAAAATGTGATGAGTTTGTCTTGGGACATGTACTTTGGGTGCATATGGACCATCCAAACAGAAAAGTCTAGAAGGCTTTATGTATGTATAAAGTTAGAAGAGACATCTAGGCTGGAAATAAAACAAAGCTACAAAAGTCACCAGTCTAATGGCATCTGAAACTGTGGATTAGATGACCATTCAGGGAAAGTGTGTAGACGTAGAACAGAGGAAAGCCAAGGACAGAACAATGACCAAAGCCCACATTATAAGAGATGGTCGAGACTCAGGAGGAAATCCAGGAACATAAAATATCACAGAAATTCAAGGGAAGAGGGCACTTGAAAGAGGAAAGAATGGTCCATAGTGTTAGGTGACGTAGAGAGCACACCCCCCCCCCAAAAAAAAAACAGTTTTAAGAAGTACCCATTGGATTTAGCAACCAGAAGGTCACTGGTGTCCCTTGTGATAACAGCTTCATTTGAGTGATGGGGATGAAAACTAGATCACACGGGGTTCAGAAGTGAGTGGGAGCTGTGGACATGGTGACAGTGAGTGTAGAAAATGCTTTCAGGAAGTTTGACTGTTAAGGCAGAAGAGAGATAGTGTGCTAGTTGAAAGGGTGTATCAGGTTGAAAAGAAGGTTTTAAGGGAGACTTAAGCATGCTTATATGCTGATAGGAAAAATCCAATAAAGAAGGAAAAGAGAATAGCCAGTGGCAGGAGATCCTTAAGGAGGTGGGAAGGAGGGTATGAGATACAGTGCACTGGTGGAAGCATTACCCTTTACGAGGAAGAGGCAATGCCTCCAAGTATCAGGAGGATGGAGTGATGATGGTCCAGATGGTCCCAGCTTGGGTAATGAGAGTGTGATAAGAGCTTTCAAGATGCCAAGATGAATATGCCAGGATCCCAGTCCTCTCTCAGTTTGGAAGAGGGAGATAAAACATATGCTAATAATTCTGTTATTAAGTAGAAAGTGATAGATGACATGAGAGACTTAGAAATAGAAGGCAAAGAATGGTAGCTTACTGAATGGAAAGGTTGTTTCTGATTTGGGATGGAGTAGAATCTTATAAAGGAGGTAAAGTCTGAGATAGTTCTTAAAGTATGTGAGGGACTCAGAAGTGTAGGCCATTACATTGCAAGAGAATAAGCAAAGGGAATTGAAGGTGATATTTAGGGAATGGTGACTAGATAAGATTTGAATGAAATGTCAAATAGGTGGAATAATAGGTGATGAACCTCAAAAGTTGGAGCTTCATTGAGGAAAGGCACCATGTCAGACCAAGCAGTTTGGAGTTGGACTTATTTTCAGTAGGCAGTGGGAAGTTATAGAATTTTTTATGTTTAAAAAGTAGAACATTTGAGAATCAAATTAGAAAGGCAAGACAGCATATTAAAAATAAAGATGTAGAAAACACTGAATGCTAAATTAGGAATTTGATAAATATTGATTAATGAATCAAGGGACGGATGAACAAAGACCATTTTGCATTTGTACAAATAGTACAACATTAAATTAAAACCTAATGTATGATATCCCTGGGGTATAAGGATGGTTCAACATACATAAATCGATACATCACATTAATAAAATGAAAGATAAGAATCATACGATCATTTCAATATATGCAGAAAAAGCATTTGGCAAAATAAAACATCCATTCTTGATAAAAACTCTAAACAAATTAGGCATATCTCAACATAATAAAGGCCATATATCACAAGCCCAAAGATAGCATCATATTAATGTTGAAAGGTTGAAAGATTTTCCTCTAAGATCAGGAACAAGAAAAGGGTGCCCACTCTCACCCCTCCTATTCAGTGTAGTACTGGAAGTCCTAGCTAGAGCAATCAGGCCAGAAAAAGAAATAAAATGTATCAGAATTAGAAAGGAAGAAGTTAAGTTGTCTCCATTTGCAGATGACATGATTTTATATATAGAAAATCCTAAAGACTCAATCAAAACACTGTTAGATCTAATCAACTAATTTAGTAAAGTTGGAGCATACAAAATTAACATAAAAATTCAGTGGTGTTTCTAAACACTAGCAATGTACTTTCAGAAAAAAATCCCATTTATAATAGCATCAAAAACTACCAAATATTTAGGAATAAATTTTCCAAGAAAGCTGAAAGATATATTCTGAAAACTGTAAGAAATTGATGAAAGAAATTAAAAGAAGACACAAAGAAGTGGAAAGATACCTTGTTCACAGATTGGAAGAATTGGTATTGTTAAAATGTCAATACTACCAAAAGCCAGCTATACATTCAGTGCGATCCCTAACAAGATTCCAGTGGCAATTTTTACAGAAGCAGAAAAAAACCTCCTAAAACTTATATGATATCACAAAAGACCCTAAATAAACAAAGAAATTGTGAGAAAGAAGAACAAAGCAGGAGGCATCATACTTTCTGATTTCAAGCTATTCTATAAAGCTATAGTCATCAAATAAGTATAGTACTGGCATAAAAACAGAGAGATAGATTAATGGAACAAAATCAAGGGCCCAGAAATAAATCCAAGCATATATGGCTGATATTTGACAAGGGAGCCAAGAATACTCAGTGGAGAAAAGACAGGTCTGTTTAATAGATGGTGCTGGGACAATTGGGTATTCACATGTAAAAGAATGAAACTGGATCCATACCTTACCCTCACAAAAATTAACCCAAAATGGATTAGGACTTAAATGTAAGACCTGAAACCATAAAACTCCTACAATAAGACCCTTGACATGGGTCTTGGTAATGATTTTCTGCACATGACACCTAAAGCACAAGCAACAAAATAAAAACAATAAACAAGTGGGACTACATCAAACTAAAAAGCTTCTTCACAGCAAAAGAGACAATCAACAAAGTGAAAAAGCAACATACAGAACAGGAAAAAATATTTGCAAACCATATATCTGTTAAGGGGTTACTATTCAACATACATAGAGAACTCCTATAACTCAATGGCAAGAAAAACAAATAGTGCAATTAAAAAATGGGCAAAGGACCTGAATAGACATTTCTTCAAAGAAGATATATGAAACACCCACAGAATCCGAAAAGATGCTCAGTATCACTAGTCATTAGAGAAATGCAGATGAAAACCACAATGAGATATTACCTCTTGCCTATTAGAATGGCCATCATCAAAAGACAAGAGATAACAAATGCTGGTGTGGATGTGGAGAAAAGGGAATGCTTGGGCATTCTTGCTGGGAATGCAAATAGGTGCAGCCACTATGGAAAACAATATGGAGGATCCTTGAAAAATGAAAACTGGAACTACCATATGATCCAAAAATTCCACTTCTGGGAATACATCAGAGGGAACAAAAACACTAACATGAAAGGATATTTGCACCCTGATGCTCATAGCCACATTATTTACAATAGCCATGACATGGAAGCAACCGCAGTGTTCATTGATGAGTGAATGGATAAAGTAGTTGTGGTATATATAGAATATTCCATTATGTATATAATATATGTGTATATATTGAATATATATATAAAATATGGAATATTATTCACCCATAAAAAACAAGGAAATCCTATCATTTGTAACAACATAGATGGACTTTGTAGGCATTATGCTAAGTGATCATACAAATACTGTATGATCTCACTTATCTGTGGAATATATTCTTTAAAAAACTCATACAAAAAGAGATCAGACTTGTGGTTACCAGAGGAGGAGGGTGGGGGGAGAGGGAATTGGAGGAAGGGAATCAAAAGGTATAAGCCTCCAGTTATAAGATAATTAAATAGGGATGTACATTATCCCTACTAGGGATGTAATGTACAACACGATAACTATAGCTAACACTAAAGTATGATATATAGGAAAGTTGTTAAGAGAATAAATCCTACAAGTTTTCATCACGAGGAGAAATTTTTTTCCTTTCTTCTTTTCTGTTTATTGTATCCATATGAGAAAATGGATGTTAACTGAACCTATAGTGGTCATCATTTCACTATATATGTAAATCAAACCATAATGCTCTATGCCTTAAGGTTATACAGTGATCTATGTAAATTATTTCTCAATAAATTGGAAAGAAAACCCAATATTTGAAATTTTATTTTGACAAATGATTTAAAGAAAGACTATAAAATTGCTATTAGTTTCTAAGAACTTTAATTTATTTGCTAAATTTTACCATTAAGTAAATTATGTAAGGAAGAACACTTACATTCAAAGCTTTAAAAAATATTTTTTAGTTGTGAGAGCTTTGAAGAAAACTTTAAGAAAGTATTATAACTATTTCAACTTAATTAAAAGAAGTCCCTGGGACTTCCCTGGTGGCGCAGTGGTTAAGAATCCACCTGCCAATGCAGGGGACACGGGTTTGAGTCCTGGTCTGGGAGGATCCCACATGCTGCAGAGCAACTAAGCCCGTGCGCCACAACTGCTGAAGCCCGTGTACCTAGAGCCTGTGCTCTGCAACAAGAGAAGCCACTACAATGAGAAGCCCGCGCACCACGATGAAGAGTAGCCCGCACTTGCCACAACTAGAGAAGGCTCGTGTGCCGCAACGAAGATCCAACGCAGCCAAAATAAATAAACTAATTAATAAGAAGTCTCCTTAAGATCAACTGTATGGTGATGGGTGGTAGCTCGACTTGTGGTGGTGATCCCTTTGTAGCATATACAGATGTTGAATTATGATGCTGTACACCTGAAACTTACATAATAATGATAAAAAAATTCCCCTCAGACTTTATAGAGAAAAAAAGGAATCATAGAATTTTCAATGATATCATGGTGACTCAGGCTTGCTGTATGAAATATGTACTCTTTGATGTCTCCAGTCACTACCACAAAGAGTTTGTCAAGGAGCTGATAGATTTCTCTTTATCATTTGTTGAAAGTATACACTTGTGGGATAACATGTAGAGGAAGCTTATCATTAGGTTGAAGTTTTGAAGCCTCAAACTAACATGCTTTTATATTGCATTATAACTTTGTTTCCTTAAAATTGTACTTCCTAAAGGTAATAAGTTAATAACTCCAAAGCCATATTTAATTATAAAACATAATATGCCATAAGACATTAAGTAAATACTTTAAAAATATTGGTGATAAACATTATAGTAAGAAAATGTAAAAACTGCTTTAGAAGCTTAAGCATGCAAACAGGAAAGTAACTTGCAACATTACCATGTCATTTGCATTAGCAAATAGTAAGCTATGCAGTTTAAATACAGTTGTGTAAACTGGGCAAGAATGTGTGAATACACAGTGATATTGTTTCTTTGAGAACTTGAGAAACATACCTAATGGACACTCACATTTAATCTTTCTGTAGGTGTTTCCACACTTGAAGTTTTATTATCTTTTTGTTAAGGACTTTAGTTTTAGGGTTTTTATTTAAACCTCTATGAATTGTGTTTTTAAATTTCTGACTCATTAAGCAAGTTCCCTCCATTTTTAAGGCACATTTTACAACTAAGATATTTTCGTTTGTTGTCATTAAACCCTTGAAGTATACAGGAAAAAAAAGTTTTAAAAAGAGAACTCTGCATTGAGACAGATTAAAAGTCTTAGAGATGCAACAGGTCTTCAGAATATAAGCCTTCAAATAGCATGTGCTTTAAATGGTAATGTTACTTACGAAAAAAAGAAGGAGTTAGTTAAAAAAAAGAAAGAAAAGGCATTACCTATCAGCAGTTTTTATGAGGTAAAGTTCAGTGGGAAATCTTTAGAAATGGGTCCTTTCTAAGGCGTCACCCTCCTCTTTTGAAGCAATAGTTCCATCTAGTGGACATTTACTTAGAAACAAACCTGTGATTCCAAAAGTTAGAGAAAGGTTTTTTTCTTTAATGAAATGAGCATTAGAGGAAAATAACAAAGATAATAGGAGAAATAACTTGTTTAAAATATTAAATTCACAAGTAACAAGGTAGAAACCAAATAATTACGCTGGAAAACAAACAAAAATATCTACCTGTAAATAAAACACTTTCCTATGTTTAAGAACACACTAAAAAAATATCTACCTGTAAATAAAACACTTTCCTAAGTTTAAGAACACACTAAAAAAAAGAATTCGATAATTTAATCAACGTGGAGAGCCAAACTAGGTAACACTGGAATGACTGTGACAAGAAACAAACTACAATTTGATTAAAAACAAAAATCTGGTACACGTTTCCCAAACTGCAGAGTAATAGAAATCATTTCATTTATTCATTTCAGCAACAATATTTATTGGCGTTCGGCATCAAATATATGCCAGTCACTTCCTAACTTCTATGATACTGACAATTGCTTTAGTCCTATAGCGCAAGAGGGGCTTCCTATCAATATCAGTGGCCATCTAAAGTGAACTATTGGAAATACAAAAACTTGACCTATGATAGTGGCTCTAATTTGCAACACAATAGCAAGATGGCCAATCTATTCAGATGTTTCATTCAAATATTAATCATATGGATGATTCCAAAATATTAACATGGCTGGATTTTTTTTTTTACTGATTTGGCAGTGTTACTTCTAATCACATTATGTCTAAAAGCAGATTGGCAGCCTACAGAGTAAACCTCTAAACATTTGGAATAAAGTAAGCCAGAAGTTCTTGTTATTGTTATCCTGATTTCATGAACTTGAAACCTAAATCTATGGATCTCTTTTATTTTAAAAGACCAAAATGGTTGATTGGATCAACCATTGATAATTGATTGGATTATTATTTATTTTTAGTTCGGTTCAAAATTAAAATGATTAAGCTCTGGATAAATCTTCTAGAATGTGCAGACTGTATTTCCAGGTGCAGGGGTCTTTGGATTGAGGACGTTTCTGGCTCTCTTTCATCCCTTATATTCCTTGACTATGAGTGGCTCAACCCAGAGCAGACAAACTGCCTACCAGGGCAGTTTTGAATTAAGTAGGATCTCTGTACCTCTTTTGCACACACTGGGACTAATTTCAGAGTTTCCCAATGCTTTTCCTGGATTTAGGCATATGAGCTAGGGATCTACATATATTTGCAGGGCGATTTAATGCCACTTTTCAATTAAAAAACAGAAGTTAAGTGATATGGTCCATGAATGTCTTCTATCTAGGCCTTAAAGGTCAATCATCCTTGCCCTTTTCACTGGGATGGAAGAAGTCTTTGATACCACATAAACACTTTTTAATAGATGGGCCTCAGAGTAATTCATACATGAATGATCTCGAATTCCTAAAAATATATTCTCCTATGATCTTTCTCCAAGTTATAAACTAGAGCAGAAGGTAAACTTGATAAAATAGACTTTTTGATATAAAATATTTAACAGGTTAGAAAACTGGGGAGTGGTACTGTGACCTATGCAAGTGATTGAAATAAAACTCTTAACAGCAACTAGAAGAAAAAGTGAGAATAAAGGCCAGATGGGTGACAAGGGATTGAAGAAAGCAGTATAGTTAGATTAAAAGTGTAGGGCTTCCCTGGTGGCACAGTGGTTGAGAGTCCGCCTGCCGATGCAGGGGACACGGGTTCGTGCCCCGGTCCTGGAGGATCCCACGTGCCATGGAGCGGCTGGGCCCGTGAGCCATGGCCGCTGAGCCTGCGCGTCCAGAGCCTGTGCTCCGCAATGGGAGAGGCCACAACAATGAGAGGGCCGCGTACAACAACAACAACAACAACAACAAGTGTAGGGGCTGGATTATGTGGCCATTTGGAAATAATGCTAATGGTTTCCAGTTACTATTTTCATACTAGTTGCCAAATATTAGACCAGGTGCTTTATATATGCTGTCTTATTTATCCTCATTACAACCTGTACAACAGAAATTATTACATTGATCCATGTAACAGATGAAGAAATTAAGACCCTGAGGAGTTAAATTACTTGCCCAAGTTCACATAGAAGACAGAAGGCAGAAATGGCATCTCGTCTGACTCCAAAGCTTTAGCTTGTTCTACTTTACCAGTAAAACTATTACTTTTAACCCTCAAATGGAGTGTTGATATATAAAGCAAATGAAACTCCATGGAAAGCAATTTGAAACTACTGCATTACTCTATACGGTAAAAACTTTATTGTTTTCAGTAGCATTATTCACAATAGCTGAAAGGTTGAAATAATCCAAGTGTCCATTAACATGTGCGTGGATAAACAAATGTGGTGTGTACATACAATGGAATATTATTCAGCCTTTGAAAGGAGTGGAGTTTTGACGCATGCTACAGCAGGGATGAGCCTTGAAAACATTAAGTGAAGTAAGCTAAGTAAAATAAGCCAGACACAAAAAGACAATATTTTACGATTTCTTGCTACTGATTAGATCAGCATCTTAAGGGTCCAGCAATATTCATTCCCTGATCCTGTTTCCATATAGACCTAGAAATAGAAACAAATACCACCCTAGACACAAGTCGCTTAAATACTTTAATAAACAAATTTTATTATTAACTAAAAGTAAGCAAAACAACTGAACAAGAGGAAGTAGCATATTCAGGCACAATAAGGAAGATCTTTTTGAGCATGAGTTTGTGAATCGATTGGAATTTTATACAAAGAAAACTTCCAGCCCTGGGTCCTCTCGGGAGTACCAATTCCCAGCCTGGTGACTACTTTTTCTTTGCCTGTTTGTTTGCATCATCCTCCGTCGCTTCCTTCTATGGGAATTGAGTTCCTATTGCAGACAAAGCACTGTGTTGAGGGGTACAAAAATGAAGTTCAGTAAACACAGTTTCTACCCTCTTCTCCTCCTGAAGGAGCGCCAGTTTGAGTCATGGAGAGAGCCACGTTGTCCAATTTATTTCCTGCAGTGCGTTAAATCTCATTGCACAGTGCAGTGATACAGACTCAGGTGAGAACACAGAGGGGCCGTAGCCTGATGAGATGGAGGCTGGAGGAGGCTCAGGGGAATGATGCTTGAGCTTAATTTTGATGGAGAAATTAATTTCCTCATTCAACCAACAAACATTTACTAAATACCTGTTACACGTCAGATATTTTTCTAGTGTTTCCAAAGTTGAGTGTGCACCAGAATCATCTGGAGGGCTTGTTTAAACACAGATTGCTGTTTGCGGAGGCAGGAGGTCTGCAGCAGGGTTTGAGAGTCTGTGTTTCTAACGTGTTTCTGGGTGATGGTAATATTGATCTAAGGACTGTACTTTGAGAACCACTGATTTAGACAGAGCAGTACGAAATGGGGGAAAGCAAGCAGTGCCACAGGTCGGGTTGTGCAGTTTTAGCATGAAACAAAGGCACCAGCATGGGCTGTGGGGCCGCAACGGACCTTGAAATCCAGCCCTTATTGCACTTGCTAGGCCCTGAGGGCAATGTAAGCATTCGGGAAGGGCCGCTGGTCTGTATTTTGTCCACCCAAAAGGGCCCCTTTGTTAAATGTCTGCCCTGTGGGTATGTCTCCTCAGAGGGACCACTTTTTTGGAACTTGCACAAAGGCATGGGGTAAACCAAAGGCTGGAAGCAACACACAAAGCAGGGCAAGTGAGATGGAATTGCAGGTGGCTTAGAGTGCCCAGAACAAAACAAGTGATGGTGAAGCTATGGCTCCGCACTGGTCAACCTGACTTCCAACTGTGGTCTGTTTCACTCAACAACCTCTATCCTTTTCCACACACAGATAGATTCTATGTTAAAATGTTTCACCCACAAGGAGACTGTCTGATTCTCATCCTGTCTTGGATCCATTCTGTCACTGTGGACAGCCCCTCAGCTTACCTACATCCAGACCAGGTGACGCTATCAGATATTAAATAGATCCCAGAAAAAGGCAAAGATAAGGGACTCTAAGGACCAACTGAAGGAAACTAATAAAAAAATGGCTTGGGTAGAAGATGGTGAATGAATGGAGAAGACCACACAGCACCAAGAAGCCTGGTGAAGATTACTGGAGAACATGAAGGCTCAAGATATGAACTTGGTGATTAATGGGAAAAGATGAAAGGAAATTACTGGCATTTCAAGTCAAGAAACAATAACAGAGAAGACTATCAGAGTGGCTGTATTTGGAGTTGACCTGAGAGAATTAAGCAAATGTTGCTTGAGAAAGCCTATTAGGAGAAGGATAGAGTCTTTGGACAAAATAACATCCTAAATAAGAGATTCTGCTGAGTAAGGAAGAAAGGGAATAGCCTAGAGATGGAGATTCTCATTTTTTAAATATTTAAAAGAAGCACAGCCTGCCAGTTATGTTGTGGGAACCATGCTTGCTGTACATATCTAGGATGTTTCCACTGCCTAGAATTATTCACCCGCTTCTTTTCAACAGGGCTTTTGGTTTCAGGGAATAAGATTCATGTGATAAAATGGATTGGGTGAGAACAAGAAAATATTGAAATTTCAACCTTTCTGTAGCAAAGGCAAAAGGCTTCAGAAAAGATTATTTAAGGTCTGCTAAGAGTGCAGTGTTCAGACTTTCCTCAACACAAGAGAAACTGTTCTCTGTGTTACCCAGTTAATGTGCAGGTAAAAATCTGCTGTCTGCAAAGTATCTCACACGTGAAGACTCAGCAGGCATCAAGGCCCTGGGAGAGATTGTTAAAACACCCTCTGGAGCATCTGATTCAACTTCTCATGTATAACCTGAGAATTTGCATTTCTAACAAGTTCCCAGCTGTTGCTGACGCAGCTGGTCTGGGGACCACACTTTGAGAACCACCATTTGTAAACATTAATAATGTCATTTCTTACAATGAAGAAATCAGTGTCTAAATGCCCAAAGTCACAGCTGTTGGACAGTTCATAAAGCAGTGTGATACAGCTACTGAGTTAAGACAACACCCCAGGAAATATGGGCACCTCTCACTCTGCCACAAAGAGAGACTGCCAGTTTGCCCCAGTCTGCTTACCAAGGATCTCATACCCAAAGTGACAGGTGCAATATAGCAGTGTTTCATAAATTTGACCTCAGTGGGTGAGAGTTGATTATAATAGGCAAGGCTGATTGGGTCATACCAAGTAAATGGAGGATGTGGAAACTGTAGACACGTTTGTCGTGAATTTTCTATTAAATGATTAAAAGATTCCCTAAAGGTAAATGTGAGGGCATATATTTGCTCCAATCATCTGTCAGAGCAAAATTTATGCTACACATATCTTTGAACGTGCCACTCTGTATTTGAAGAATACCATCCGCTGGAAACAAGCACAAAGAGAATAGCATGGAATAGACTTCCTGGTGATGTCCACAGGCAGGTCTGGGAGCCCATAAGCATCTTAGATCAAAAGAGCCACCACTGAGATTCAGCTGCAACTCACACGTGCGTTATTTAAACACCCTTAGATTGAGTGGCTTATCTGGCCCCAAATAAATCACTGAAATAATTGGAAGCAGAAGGAGCTTTTGTACACTGTCCTCCTTTCTTTGATCACTGGACTCATCTCTTCAATGAACAGGTTTCACCCAACAAAATGATACGTGGTTTGGAACTACTGTGGAATAAGCTCAGATTGGTGAACCAACAGCCCTGTTGGTTCCGAAAATAAAATTGTGCAGGCACTGAATAAGTATCACAGGAAAACATTACCAAGTCTTATTAGGAATACCGTTGGAAGTAGCTGTGATGGGAGAGTGGGGCCCAGTTCCTTTAAGAGGAAGGTTGGGACTATTGAGTTCGCTCTCAGCTCCTCTCATTAAAAGGGACTTAAATGAAGACTCCTGACTGTGAAGGGGAGGCCAGCCAGGCTGGGTGAAGGAGGAGGCTTCTGCTAACAAGCCTGGTATGGGGCCTTACACAGAAAATCAGCACAATTGACATCTTTTGTTGTTTCTATGCGGACTGATGTGTGGGAGAGAAGGCCCTGTTGGGTTAGTTAGGGATATCCTTTTTGAGGGAGCCCTGGAAAAGGAGCCAGATGGTGAAATAAAGACTAGCTGAGATCAATGTGACAGGGGCTTCGCAGCACCTTTAGTTATGGCTCTGTTATACTGGGAAAAAGCAGTTGTTCCCCTTCTAGTTACATGCTTTGCTTCTGTGGTGTGAGTGTCTTGAATGTGCCTCTATAAATGCAAGACGCCAAGACCAATATAGAGTGTTGTTTTAAACTGTACACACAAAGGCTCCTCGGTTAGACCTCTTCCCATGGTGTAAGTATTTTGATGGTTGCCATTTTGCACTCTGCCCATGGGGTAGAGCCAGGTAACCGTAAATCCCAGCTGGGCTGATCAGCAAAGACTCACTCTAACCCACTTCGGTCAAGCAGCTCATGTTCTTTTAAGCACTTCTTCTTCTTTTTTTAATACAGAAGTATTTTTTAATTTAATTATGTGAAACACAAAATGCTGACTTGACATATATTCACATGTAACTCACTCTCTCACGTTTACAGCTCAACAGATTGGTGAATCCAGAGGAACTGCTATAAACACTACTGTATCGGTATTTCAAAAGTTTATTCCAACCCATTTCTTCTTTTATACTCTAAAACATCTTCATTATGCTGTTGGATGAGATAGATCCACAAGAAGACGGAGGTGCCCAAGGTCAGTCCAACCTTCAGCCAGTCAGGTCTGCCAAGTGGCGATTCCCGAATGTAGAACTTTGACCGCGCTGAAAAGCTGCTGGGGAGCCTGGCCGAGGCCACCAGCTTGGACAAAGGGCGCAACAAGGCGGACGGCACCATCTTGCCGGGCTAGGCTCCGCCTCCTCCAGCCCCGCCGCTCCCGGGGGTCGGTGTCCAGCCGAGCGCACCCTGGCGGGCGGAGGTGCGGAACTGCGGGCGCTAACCCCCTCTTTGAAGCACTTCTGACACGCTCAGCACCCTTATGTCCTCAGCGCTTGTGAGTATTTGGGCTTTCCCAGCAAGGAGGATGACCTGGTCCCTACAGTTTATACCCTACTGCTTGGCCTTCAGACAGTGTGCTCACCGTAAATGAATCCAAGGAAAAGATCGGATTCAAGATCAGATTCAAAGTTAAGTGGAATTTGATTTGATAAGGAAATATATTTACCTCTTAAATGTTAGATTCATATGCATTAGAGCAAATTAAAATTAACTTTAATATTACTAATATTAATAATAATGTTCAACACTACCATGTTTAATGCCATGGTGGTAATGTAGTTGCTGAGGCTTTGCTGAAACATGACAACTGCTAATAACTGCTGCTTTTTGAATGCCTACTATGTGCCAGGGGATTTATGTACATTATTAGTCTTCCAAAAACTCTGTCAGATGTGTAAACCTTGTAATTAAGATATAGGGACTCTGGCAAAAAAAAAAAAAAAAAAAGAAAAAAAAAGCCCAAGTAAATTGCTTAAGATTGCCCAAGTAGTAAGTGGGAGAGATGGGCTCAAACTTAGATCTGTCTGACTCCAAATCCCATGAGTTTCCACAACAATGTGTTATCATTTTAGTGTTTTTCTCTAAGAAGAAGGAAAATTATTTTAATATATTTGGAAACAATATTATCTTTTTATTTTAAGATTTTGCAAGGCAGAATAGGAACATAATCTATCATAAAAGTACGTTTGGTATCGCAAACTCCAGGAAAATAATGGACGCCTTTCTAAAGGATGCAGCAATTCTCCCCCACTGATTTCGCATAGCATTCATCTACAGAATTTAACTTTTTCTAGATTCCTGGAGGAAAAATCCCTCCTTACATGATAAAATTAAAGGCATATTCATAACCAAAAATTCCTCTAAGCAGAATTGAATTTTAAAACTTCCAGCAAAAAGAGACTGACGTCTCAGCAGAAGGTAAATAAAGATACTTTCTGCATCTTCTACATTAATTGACACTCATTTTAAAATATACTGATTAGTTGATGGACAGTGAACTAAGGAATTTTCACCTTCTAGTAAATTATGTGAAGTAGTGGCACCTACAGACAATGTATGTATTGCAGTCTAGCATCATTAGAAAGAAATTCTAAAGACTTTAATATAGGAAGAACCTGTTTTATCAGGTTTTAATTTGTATTTATTTATTTTAAAATTTATTTATTTTTTACTTTTTTAAATTTTTGGCTGCGTTGGGTCTTTGTTGCTGTGTGTGGGCTTTCTCTGTTTGCAGCGAGGGGGGCTACTCTTCGTTGTGGTGCGCAGGCTTCTCATTGCAGTGGCTTCTCTTGTGGCGGAGCACAGGCTCTAGGCACGCAGGCTTCAGTAGTTGTGGCATGCGGGCTCAGTAGTTGTGGCACGCGAGCTCTAGAGCACAGGCTCAGTAGTTGCGGCAGACAGGCTTACTTACTCTGTGGCATGTGCGATCTTCCTGGGCCAGGGCTTGAACCTGTGTCCCCTGCACTGGCAGGCGGATTCTTAACCACTGCGCCACCAGGGAAGCCCCTGTTTTGTCAGGTTTTTAAAATTACAGAATGCATCTTCCTGGAAAAATACACTATGTCTGGAGTATAAGTAGTTACAGAATATGCACGGCACATCTTTCTGACATCTCAATTTTATTCGACATTTATATACGAAAATAAATGTTTATTGTGACTTAGATGGCACAATTAGCCTGATTTTTTTTTTTTATCTATGATGGAAATCTTCCAAAAGTGTCTCTGTTTCAAACGCATTCATTTTCGTCTTGCTATTAGAGGTTCTTCAGTGGAAAACTTTTAGAAATATTGGATCTAGCTCATTCCCTTTGTTTGAAAGATGAGAAAAGTCATGTGCCAGCTTGTGTCTAGGCTCAGAGAAAAGTTCAGGGAAGACAGACTTACAGACTCTTATTCTTCATTCTTTCCATCTGAATTTACCACAGGGTCCCCGTTTGTATGGTAGATACTCAATCCAAATAGGAAAAAAAATGTTCACTTTGGGGAATCACAAACACGTGGTCAAAAGAATTTGGGGAATGTGAGAAGTTCTATAACCTCGGAATCACTGAAAATTGGTAGCAATGCTACAATAAAAATCTCCCATGGGAGAAATTCTGCAGGTTCTCAAAGGACTATGAGTGACGTCGAGCAATTCCAACAGCAAGCACGTCTTCTTGCTCATCGTCAGTCTCTTTTTGCTGGAAGTTTTAAAATTCAATTCTGCTTAGAGGAATTTTTGGTTATGAATATGCCTTTAATTTTATCATGTAAGACAGCAATTAAATCACCAGCATTAGCTTTATAGCACAGTTAACATTCTGAAACACATCTATTCCATATAATGAAAGATACTCAAATTTAGGCCAAATTTTTAAGTTCAAAGAATAGCTTTAAAATAAGACTGCCAATGAGTGTTTATTGTTTGATGTGCAGCTAGTTAGATATCCAGATTTTTGGGGTCCTACATGTCTTTGTGTTCTACTTTGCTTTATCAGAAAGCAAAAGGACTTAGATGTGGCCTAACAGTAGACAGATAACTTCAAAATTTCCAAATGATTCTTCAAAATGAAATCATAGACTGAGGTTGGCAAAAATAAGAACTGAAAATATGTAAGGATCATTACTGCAGCAGATAGCCCAGCCAGGCTCACATGGGTGCAAATTAGCTGTTACCATGTTGCTGAAGAGGCACGCATTTGGCTTTTAGTCAAAGCGACGTGGTCAACATGGAAACATTGTTGCACGTAACTAGTGTCTCAGATGTAGGGAGCCTCCAGGGTTTGTTAATTCAGCAACTTAAGAAGTAGGGAGCCTCCAGGGTTTGTTAATTCAGCAACTTAAGAAAGCCGTTAAATACCCAGAATTATGCTTTTTCTTCTATCAGCCTTGCCATCTGGGATAGGCCCTTTCATGCTCGCAAAATGATTCTATCTGCAAACTTTACATCCTCACACATCAATGTCCAGAGGAAAAACAAACTCAAGAGCCCTCTCTCACATGTCTTTCTTAAGAGCTTAGAATCTTTCTCCAGGAGTTATTCCAGCAGATTTCCACTCATGCCTTATTAGATTGGGATCAGGTATCTCTTTCCAGCTCAATCTCCAAATGGAAAGGGAAATTGAACTACTGTGTTATGATTGGTTGAAGGCAATCAGGATTCTTGGGGCTGTGACTGGGGCAGGACTAATCTTTCCTGAGCCCTAATACCTGCATCAAATATGGGTTCTACAGAAGGAAAAAGGGCTCTTGGCAAAAAACCAAGTGTCTCCTACACGGCACATCATAAAGCAACAGAAATTAACATCCCCAAGGATCGATGGGGAGAAACTTTTAGCATGGAAGGTACCTTGATATAAAATAGAATGTATAGGGACTTCCCTGGTGGCGCAGTGGTTAAGTATCTGCCTGCCAATGCAGGAGACATGGGTTTGAGCCCTGGTCCGGGAATATCCCATATGCCGTGGAGCAACTAAGCCCGTGTGCCACAGCTACTGAGCCTGTGCTCTAGAGCCCGTGAGCCACAACTACTGAGCCCACATGCTGCAACTACTGAAGCCCCTGCACCTAGAGCCCGAGCTCTGTGACAAGAGAAGCCACCGCAATGAGAAGCCCACACACTGTAACGAAGAGTAGTAGCAGTGGCAACTAGAGAAAGCCTGTGCACAGCAACGAAGACCCAACACAGTCAAAAAATAAATTAATAAATTAATTAATTAAAAAAATAGAATGTATAAGTGAAAGATATGCTTAGAGGACTTAAAGAAAGGAAAACACATTAGGTCAGTGTTTCCATCTATCCCTTCTGCTATCTGGGAATTTTATCTCTGACTCCTAATCACCAAAGGCAAAGGCAGACTACACCTTAAGGCTACTTTTCTCAGCTAGTATGTATACGAAGTACAAGAAGGATAATGACTTGTCTTGCAAAATACTGGGACAGCAAAAGGGTTTTGGTCTGGCTGCCTCTTTCCCCAGCACAACTACATGGGTTCTTTGGGCTTACACACACACACAAATTCATAAAGGCTGTTTCTAGCATTGCTGAGTGCCTGATCTTGGGTTGTGGCATCCTGTGGGAGAAGGGGCACAGGAGATGAAAAGGAAGGTGTTTGTTCTCAGGAAGAATTCAATGTAAGGGTCCTGTCAAACAATGTAGATTATGTAGATAATATAATGGAAGTTTATGTTGACAATTTCATTTACAGTGCATATTCTTATCATGTTCTACATTATGGTTACAAAGTAGATTATAGGATTTTTTTCCTCAAACAAGATTGAAAAGTTCAAAGGGATGTTATTTTAATAAATCTCTGAGCCAGAATCACATAACAGTATCATTTGAAGAAGAATTCTTAACCTTCTCTGTGGAAACTTGAAAAACATTAAAGAAAGGCAAGCCTCAAGACTTTCTACTAAAAAAACTGGTTATAAACATTTTTAAGCATAAAAGAAAATTGTACTTGGATATCCTATCTAATAGCGATTAATGTCCTAAAATTATATTTAGCTAAACCATATTTAGCTGTACTAAAGAAAGCTCAGGCTCTTTTCAGATCTAATATGATTCCAAGAATTCTAAGATTTTATGTATTACTTAATGTTGTTGTTCTTTTTGTTACTGAGTATTTGAAAACTACACAGCTTCATAAATTTAACAACTATTTATTCAGTAACTCATACACGCCAGGCACTGACTGTTCTGAGTGCTTGGGATACATTTGTGAACAAAAGTAGACAAAAGATTGAAGCCCTTGTGAGCTAATATTCTAGTGAGGAAAAGAGAGACCACGAATGATAAACATAGCAGATTAATAGATATACTATGATAGAAGGTAATAAGTGCAATGGGGGAATACAGAGCAGGGTGAGAAAATCTAGAGCATAAGAGACATTGCCTCTTTTTTTATGTTTTTTTTAAATTAATTTTTATTGGAGTATAGTTGCTTTAAAATGTTGCGTTAGCTTCTACTGCACAGCAGACGTTGCCTTTTTAAATGAGGTGGATAGGGTAGACCTCATGGTGAAAGATGTATGTATATCTTATAAAGTATGTGTATATATAATATAATATATATTTACATGAGTACATAAATACAAGCTACGTTAAAATGAAATATTAACTATATGTATGTTTCTACACTGAAAGTCTATTAATATATTTCCCACTAATTTAAAATTTGCGATTAATTCAAACACTACATTGGTTAAAAATTTACCTTTGTGTTTTCCATGAAGAGCTTTTAATAGCATAAAATGACTTCAAAGAATGTTTTTATAATATTTTTTGTTTTTCTTGATTCTAACAGCTTGCTTATTTTAGGAAATTCAGAATATTAAAAAGAAAGAAAACAAAAATCACCCATAATCCCACTGCTCATAGATAAATACTAATATTTTAGAAAGATTCCTCCCTTTCTTCATACCTGTCCTTTTTCCTCTTTCCTCCCTCCCTCTCCCCTTCCTCCTTCACTTCCTTCCTTCCAATCTTCCTTTTATCCACCTAGATAGAATTAAAAATAATTATATAAATGGATAGGGTTTTTTTTTTTTTTTTAATTGAGGCTATGCATAGGTCTTCAATCTCTTATCTGAAAACTCTGGAATCAAAATGTGCTTGAGAATTGATTGGGTATAAAAAGGTAATTTTATATAAACTGTACATTACATAATATCCCTAGTGTGGTCTAGGGCAGGACCCTGCAATCCAATACATTAATAGTGAAATGTTTGTTCATAATACATGAGATTAATAAAGACCATAAACAGCCTCATATGAGTTACAGTCATATTTTGCTATTAATTGACTCACAGTTCATCACAAATAGTCTCTTGTTTTTCTGAGCTTATTAGATTTCAGAATTGCAGATAACGAATTGTGAACCTAAGCACATTTTTTTAAATGGTGTCGTTTCTTAAAGTTATATTTTAGAAAAAATTTAAAAATTTTTTTAAAAAAAGAACTTTTTTAAAAGTTATGTTAACATTCTATCATGTTAAGGTTTTGTAAACAATTTTGATAGTGACAAAATAGCTTACATATTAAAAATGTATGAAATATATTTTAAGCATGTTAGCCAATTGTTCACCATATTTGATGTATATGTTTTTCTAGTTTATGTTTGCCTATTAATGTTGTTTTTAAAAATATTTACAGATATTACATGTATCAATAAATACCACATATGATACCTGTGGTGTCATCATACTCATGGCTGCATCTGTAGACCAAACCTGTAGATTCTTTTTTGTTTGTTTCACCTTAGGGTTCACTTTAATGAAGTGAATAGTGTTGCACATTCTATGGGTCTGGACAAAAGTATGAGGACATATATCAATCATAATGTCAAAGTATTTTCACTGCTCATAAAAACTTCTGGAATCTGTATTCCTCTCCCCTCTCCCCCCAAACTACTGACAACCACTGATCTTTTTATTGTTTCCACAGCTTTGCCTTTTCCAGAATGGCATATAGAATCTATTTTTCTTTTTTTTTTTTTCTCCTTGAAAAGAGAGCTTCAAAGCCTTTATGTCTATAAGACCACTCATGGCCCGCCCATGCGTGGACTGGACAGGCTCCAGGTGGCAAACTCCCCCACTAAATACTGTAGCTTTTCTTCCAATATTGAGCCCTGTCCCACTGGTCCTGCCCAGCAGCCACGTGGAGGACATGTGTTGGGTATTTGTTGGGTATTTTGTGCCCCGTGTCACAATGAGCTCAGATTCCTGTCAAGTGTGTTGTAAACAGACGAGCCATTTCTTCACGCTCCCTACTCTGAGCACACCCCTATAAGATGTTTTCAGTTATGTCTTTCTTTTAAGATTTTATATTTTCCTTTTTACCCCTCAATCCATCTAGAATAAACTCTTCAGCTACAATGTAACTTCTAAACAAAAACATTTTAAAGATACATTATAGCTATATAGATATTATAGATATATAGTTTATATATATAGATATATATAAACATGAGCATTTGCACATGGTATAAGATTTTGACAGGTACTTTCTGAGGATCCTCTCTGACTTTTGGGAGCCATCTGGCTCAGAGAACTGCTCTCAACCACGTGGAAGGTTTAGGATTAGAGCCCTGACCCTGTCAGTAAGGACCACGTGGTCCAACACTGCAGGTGCTGGGTCAGTATGAGGAAGGTTCTTAGTTAAGAATTATCTTCAAAAAATCAAAGACAGTGATATCCAAGTGGATGAAAAAGTGAAGAAAGAAAAGCAGCTTTTTTCTTAAGAAAGTTCGTGAAGAGTGGAAAAAGAAAACCCAGTAATTTCAGTGAATGCCAGTATAGCAGAAGAGAGGCAGCCCCTTTCTGCGCGAGCTAACAGGATGCTAGTCAAGAACACAGAGAAATGTCTTAGACCGTGAACTGTGTGCGAAGATTCAGAAACTCCAGAAAAGAACTTGATGATTCTTATTCCATAAAGAGCCATAACAGATGGCCTTTCTCAGAAAAGTGTTCTCTGCTGGCCTGGTTGATAATCGTAATGTGGTTTTGTAGTGGCTGCTAATTAACCAAAGATGACCTCAATGCTTCAGACATTGACACTTAAGTATAAAGGAACTTCTGGCCGTAATGTTCCTGCGGTTCCCAGTGAAGAGAAGCTGATTGGTTTTGCTCCTGGAGTGTCAGATGATGGATGTTCTTTGATGTCGTCCTTTCTCCATTACACTAATAAACCCTCAGCCTTTCCTCTTTCTGCCAACTGCCTCCTTCCCCTTGCAAAAGCTTAGTAATATCAGAAGATTGTGATGAGGTCAATTTAGATGAGAATGGGAGAATAATTTTTTAAAGTTTACCACACTCTGAGTTCTGCTTCTTATTCTAGCAATCCTCAATCCAAGAACATGTAAATGCCACACTGGCTTGACTGTTGCTAACTTTTACAAGCTGCAATGTAACATCCTTTGCAATCAGTTTGGACTTCGCTTATAAAGAATTTGAAATGTACTCAGGTGGTATGTTTATTGGTGCAAAAAAACTTTCAGAAAGTCATCAGAAGAAAATAATTTTTATCAGAAGTTTAGTTTTTCTTTTATTGTTAATTTTTTGTCGGATTATTGTCCATCAGACTATTTAATTCTGTACTTAATATATATATATATATATAAGATTTAACATATATATCATATATAAATTGTTTTTACATATTATCTATAAAGGGAAAACATCTGGCATATATGTTTCTTGCCATTAATTTCCTTTTTTACTTAAACAAATAGCTTCAGGTGTATCTTTGGAGTATCTGTACTTCCAGTTTTTGAAATAATCTAATTAGGAACTAGGAGGCATATTCTATTGAAACTAATCGACAATCTGATTGTCTTTTGGAAATTGGAGTTGTCTTGCAGACATGAACATCAGGAGTGTGCCTGAAGCTGGAATATTGCCATTTTGGATCTCCAGAATGGCTCTATATAAAGTGACATATGTAAGTTCAGCTTGCAAACTAGGCTATAGCATAAAAAGTCCTCATTCTGCAAACTGCTAACCCCATATCCACACCTGTGATTTAGCCTCTCCTTGAGTGATATGATTTGTTTTTCTAAAGAAGGTAAATGTGAAAACTGGAATCTGAGTTTAACTTGAAATTCCTCAGAACTGCAAGATAGAATAAAAATTATGAAAAGAATTTTGTGTAATAGCCAAAATGTAAAATGCTCTTAGGTTTTAAAAGTAAACACTTCTGGCTCATGTAGCCCTTGGCTTTGAACTGTGGCCTATATATAATGAAACTAATAACTTTCAGATTTTTAAACAGAAAGATAAACTCTCAGGGAGGCAGGCTCTTTGCATGGTACCATTGCTACATTCTAACTAACCCTAGATATGGGAGCACTTTAATGTATTTTTTAAAATGAAAATATATACTACTAAGAAATAAGGTATTTATAATCACTTTACCATAAATTAAGACATTATAAAGCCATTTATATAAAATGTAATGTAATTTAATTTTTGCATATTATTTATACAAGGATACCCCTGAAAGATGACTGAAAAGATAAATGAAAAATGAAAGTATAATGCCAAAAAAATGACAAGTGTTTCTCCATTATCGCCTTGTATGTCAAGTTGTCCAGCATTGGTTGGTATTCCCTCTACAGTTCCTTTGTAGACCAACTGATTTTTTTAGTTTAGAAACTTGTATGAGAATTTTTTAAAGTTTATGATTATTATTTTTGTAATACAAATAGTTTTTTCAGAGTGTGTCTGTATAGTCTTTATTTTAGTTCATTCTGTCTGGATCAAGATGAGCTCTTTTAATTTGCATGCTTTGATCCATTTTCAGTTGCTTTCAAATTGAACATCGTTATCACTCCTTGTTGGGTTTTCCTGGGGCTTACATCTTGATTGGTCTGCCCCTCTGTCTATCACCATCGACCTGGAACATCCCACCCATTCTTCCCATCATCTGCAGCTGTGTCTTCCTCAACTGGGTCTATACCACCCACCCTATGGGTGTGCTGTACTTCTTTTCCTGTACTTCTAGCCTGTCACAGCCACTGAAGTTAACCCTATGTCTTTGAGTGGTATGTGATAGGATAACCCTTTCTGTGTTTGAGCCACTCTTTTAATAAGCATAATATATCTAAACTTAACAGAGAATAATCACTTTTTATGCTTTTGTCTTGCAGAGATAATCTTTGGATGGCATCTGATTTTTGTGTTAATTCTATTTATGGTATCTTTATCAACATGACTTAAATTCTCCACAAGCTGGGAACAGTTCACAGAGTGAGTTTCATAACTTGCAATTTCACATGAAAAGATCTGAGAACTCCTACAGTAAAAGCTGGGTTGGACAAAGCATTTCTTACGTTTATGAGGAAATCCTTTCCTGCACAGCTCCTATTTTTCCTCCTATCAAGCACATTTTGGGAAATGTTACCCAAGAGAAATTTCTTTAACCGTCACAGTAAGCAAAGGGAGCTAACATATGATGAAAACCACCCAACCGCCAAACATCACATATTTGATATCGTTTAACTTTATACAAAAATCTGAGATTGTTTTCTTGTCATTTTTCAGTTATGAGAACTGAGGTTTATTCACATCAGACACACTTGCTCACATTCATACCTGTGCAGTCAGGGCCAGAATCTGTACCTGACTCCAAATCCCGGGCTTTTTCTACAAAACTTACTCATTCATTACATTCTTATTTGATAGAAGTGAATCTCTTGAAGATCTCAGATAAAAGCTCTTAAATTATCTCAACTATTCCTATTGGGAAAAAAACTCCTATTTTTACCTGATGATTTTTTCATTTTACTGGAAAGCAATCAGTGGAGGGTAAAGGCAATAGATGCTAAATAATTTGGTAATGAAGCAAGAATTAATGTCTAAAGGTAAATTAAAAGTTTGCTAAACATTGTTAGTGGTAATTTCTTTTGAAAAACATATGACAAACTGGAAAAAAATTAAATTTATGAATATAAATATAAATTTATGTCAGAAACATTGGCCTACCACTTCCTTATATTTAAAAAATTCATTTTAACTTTGTTCTTAAAGTTTCTTAGTGATTAATCTATGTCCTGGGATTAACTTTTATGTTTTATGGGGAAGATAGATTTCTGCCATACTGTTGGAACCTATTGAACTAGGAGTAATAATAAATTAAAGAAAAAATTAAAGGCTAGTTTTTCTTTTGGGGAAAATGGATCTACATTTTGCTAATTAATTAAATAATACATTTTGATAAAAAACTTATAAAGTTTTGCTAGAATATTTGAATATTATAATAGTTTGCTCACTTTAAATTGCCAAATTTTGACTGATTGCCTTCTGTGATTTATAGAAGGAAGATAATACTTCTAGAGACATTGAAAGACCGAGGAATAGGTTGGAAATTAAAAGGAGATTCAATCTCCCCTGGCTTCAATTCATTCTCCCCACAGCTGCTAGAATACTTTTCCTTAGACATTAGAAAGAATAGGAACTGCCTCTCTTTAGTATCACCCACGCATCATGCCACACAAGGTACAGTTTTATGCAAATAAATTTCCAATAAAATGACAATGACAAATAATAATCCCAAATAGATAATTGATCAAGATGAGAGTTACGATATGTGTAGTATTGGCCAAATGTCCAAAAATGTATTGGTTTACAAGAAATTTTTAAGCCATCAGAAATTTTACCTTAACTT
The DNA here is from genome assembly GCF_011762595.2 of Tursiops truncatus. NCBI lineage: Eukaryota > Metazoa > Chordata > Mammalia > Artiodactyla > Delphinidae > Tursiops > Tursiops truncatus. Next base: position 20,291,368 of record NC_047038.1, on the reverse strand, counting down.
CTTATTGAGGAGCTGCTCTGTATTTGAATTCACATTTTGCTGCAGAATAATCTGAAGTTTATAATGCTAGAGTTTAACTTTGCTGGAAAGTAACACCACCATCTCACTGATTTTTAAAGCAGAACTCATTTGGTGTAGTTCTTTCAAAAAGGAATTCTATTACCTATGATTTATTTATTAACAACGTATTAAAATGTAGATCATCAGTTATATGCAAGTAGGCACTTCATTGAAAGAAATAAGGAAATTAGACATGGGCTTTGGTGGTTTTATTTCACTGGAACTTTTCCCAAAGTTGCTTCATGAAAATATTTTCTTAAGGAGCTTTGTCAGGTTTTGGAGGAGATTCAAATGAATAATTGTATTTTATTTTTATTATGAAGTTTTCCACTTTAAAATATATTTGAGTGTACTGTGCAATGATCCAAGGTAATATTTTGTCAGACTTGCAAGCATAGCATTTGAATTGTTTAACTCATCTGATTATATTGGATCTGATTATATTATTATAAAGCTACCATCAGTCCTACTTTCCATTTTCAGAGATATAATAAAGAAAAAAATGTGTATATTGTATGTGTACATATATTCTTCACAAGACCCTTGACCTAAACTCTGAGCTTTAACTCCCACATTTGTGATTAAGATTCATTTGTTTCAAACTAGAGACACTAACTCTGACTGACTTAAACAACTGATTGGAGAGATACTGGGTTACTCACATGAGTAAGAGGGAAGTTGTAGAACATGGTCAATCTTAAGGGGCCAAGGTAGCAACCACGATCCCCTCAAGGCACTCTGTTGCCTTGAAGTTCAAATTCCAGCAAGGGAAAGTCCAACCAGCCTGGTTTGGATCACATGGTTGTCCCTTGCCTAGGAGAGGACAGGACACTTTAGATCAAACTAGGTCCAGTGGGGAAAAAGATAATTTTCCTAAAGGATATTAAGGTGCTATTCCGAAAAGAAGATGGAACGGATGTTTGGAAATCAAGAAAGCAACAGTCTCTCAAATACCTTTAATAAAGTATTATGCTAGAGTAACTTTGCTCAGAGAACCAGGAAATCTTATGTGTATTTTTTATCATTCTTTTGAGTATGCACATGCAAAGATATATAAGGAATAATATTGCCTAATAATTGACCTTAAAGCATATAATTGACAAGAGGTATTGAGCTATGTCTAAGATTGAGTTAATTGGAAGTATCCCATTTTATAAATGAGGTAGTTACCATATATGTAACCCAAGTTTTAACTCCGAGCTCGTATAGATAGAGAAATTTGTTACAGCATTTAGAAAACTGGTGATTTTATTCACATATATCTGTTGGGAGAGAATCCTCCTTGGGAATATCCCATTTCTTTACATCTCGCAAGCAGAGACACTGATTGCCTTAGTTCTGGATTATCTTTTCAAAGATATTTTTCAGGGGCCTCCCTAGTGGCGCAGTGGTTAAGAATCCACTTGCCAATGCAAGGAACACAGGTTTGAGCCCTGGTCCAGGAAGATCCCACATGCTGCGGAGCAACTAAGCCTGTGTGCCACAACTACTGAGCCTGCACCCTAGAGCCCGTGAGCCACAACTACTGAGCCCGTGTGCCACAACTACTGAAGCCTACGTGCCTAGAGCCCGTGCTCTGCAACAAGAGAAGCCACCGCAATGAGAAGCCCGTGCACTGCAATGAAGAGTAGCCCCCGCTCACGGCAACTAGAGAAAGCCCGCACGCAGCAACGAAGACCCAACACAGCCAAAAATTAAAAAAAAAAAAAAAAATATATGTATATATATATACATATATATATATATTTTTTTTTTCAGAAGATAGAGGAAGTATCTCCTTCTGGAGTAGGTGGCAGACAGGTTTGCTGCCCAATATAATAAAGATAATGTCTCTTTCCAAAGCAACAGTCAGGCAGGATTACTGCCCATCATAAAAGGCTTGGGTTCTCTAAGTTTAGGGTTCCTTTCCTGTAATGTGGCCACTGCATGTGTAGGTGTCACCTGGCCCTCTTCACTTTGCCCTGTGGGAATCAGGCTCAGATAACGGGCACAAGGAAATGCTGATACTGTGGCTACTGCTATTGCTGGGAGTAATGAAGTCTTCTGTCTCTGACCCAGGAATCTTGTGTCTTCTGCTAGCATTCCTGAAACTATGGCAGCTGACTTATGTATTTCAGACTTTTACAGCTCTTGACAATAGCAGCCTTTATCAACATTGACATTTTTCTTTATAGATATTGAAACCAAGGAATTTATTGAGTCCCTACCATGTACCAGCCACTGTGTTAAGCTCTTCATATACATAATTTAATCCTTAAATAATCCCATTAATTGATAACTATTTTCTTCATTTTGTGCCTTAGCACTTAGAGAATTCATTAGAATTCTTTTCAGAGAGAGCCTTGCCATTTGTCTGTCTGTCTGTTTTGGTGACACAATACATTGATAATACTCTTGGGTAGAGGGTAATACGTCAAGGACACATTTGAAAAATAAATGACTGTCATTATATTTATGACAAAGGGGTAAATGTTTGTTGCTACTGAAAGAAGGGAAAGAGTTGGAAGTTAGAGAAAATGTCAAAGACTGAATACTAAGTGGAAAAAGGCAGAAGAGAGAGTAAAAATAACAAGGCAATAAAGCTGTGGTAGAGGGCAAGGCAGGGTACACAAATACTAGATAGGAGCCTGTAGTGGGATGCTATGAATGCAATCCCCATGATCCCACAAATATTTAGGACGGACTGTACAAACCATGAGAAACTCATTTCAGGGATTAGATTACTTGCGGATCCCCTGGAAGGTTCCGAATTTCATATCCAGGTTTACATCCAGGGTGACATGAGGTTTGGAGGTCATGGTGAGATGGCAAAACAGAGATGGCAAAACAGAGATGGCAAGCCAGAAGTCCTTGACGCCCCCAAATACTATGTGGGATACTTATTCAAGGAAAACCTGATGCTCATAGAGGTTGAGTATTTTGGTCAAACTCCCAGAGTTATTGTGCTGCGTGGCAGAGGTTTTAAAAACCGGACATTTTCATTATGTTTAAGTAGAGAATTGCAGAAGTACAGCCAAGGTTTTTTTCACTTAACTTATGTGGAACCCAAATATCAAAGCAATGAACATAACCAAGCTGGTGCAAATGATTTTCCATGCTTGATTCAGATATTTTGAGTATGTCGGCTATCTCCTGCATGGTATAACAATGATTGCTCTCAATTAATGTCTTGATTTGATCGCTATCAACTTCAACTGTTCTACCCGACTGTGGAGCATCGATCAGCTAGAAATCTCCAGCACGAAACGTCGCAGACCACTTTAGACATGTTTGATCAGTCACAGCACCTTCTCCATACACTGCACAAATCTTTTTTTGTGTTTCAGTTGCATTTTTACCTTTCTCGAAATAGTAAAGCATAATATGCCGAAAATGTTGCTTTGCTGCTGTTTCAAAGGTCTCTGGTTTATGGGACTAGATGAATGACAATTCTGTAGATGAAAATAGGAAATATACAGAGTGGGTTTAGAAGGGACGATGGCATCCATCACAGTTTGGGACACACTGAGCTCTTTATTAGGAATCAGGAGAGGGGTCTGGATTAAGTAATAGGAATCTGGAGACCCCCGTGTAAGTTACCACATCTGAGAGAACTTGAGATCATACTGTTTACATTCATGCTAGCATCCATCTTGCCTTTTTGAAACTTCCATTACTTAAAAGGAACATGAGAAAAGTCTGAAAAAAGGAAACAGAAGGGAAAGACATGTTTTTGGTTGGCATTCAGGAGTGGTCAGGAAGCAGGAAGACATTAGGGTCTCCACCCAGGAACAGAGAGAAAGAACCTATGGAAGTTAAACAGAATCAAAGGAGGAAAGGCTTAAGTCTCATTCTTTACATGCTAAATCCGGCTCAATGCTGTAACCCCTCATGAGAAATGTGGAGTATCATCTCAGCCTAGGCCGGACCCTGCGATATCGCACATGTGTTCCCTCAGCCCCCCCTTCCCAGGGCGATGGAAATGGCCCGAGTGTGGCAAATGCACGTGAAGTGACACACTGAGCAACTTCCCCAGCACAAAGCCAGCCTCTCGGCCTGCAGAGGCGTCTCCAAGTGGAGGGGGCCTCGTGCTTGCCAGACGCCTCTGTGCTGGCTGATGTGGGTCGTCATCTGACGGCCGCAGAGGGGGAGAGGGAGAAGGGAGCTGTGAGGTTCCCCCGAAGATGTGCAAATGCTCCCCCCAGTCAAGGGGAGACTCGGGGAAATCGGCTCATATGATGATTCTCCCAACAAACTAATTCTCAGGAATAGGTTAAGAGCATTGGGAAGCCCTGGGGTTGGGTTTAGTTTACCAAAGCAGTACTTCGTGAGCCTCATATATTGTGCTCCCCCTTCTGCTGCTGGAGTGGAACAAAGTGGAAGAAGAGCAGAGAGAAATTATCTTACCTTCTGAGCGCAGGACACAAAGTGGTGAAACTCACGCATTTCCACAAACGTTAAATTCCCCTCCTATTACTCAGCAATTATTGGCAAGTTAATTGGTTCTAGATCTCAACATTATCACTTCCTGTAGGAGGCTTAAGATAGAGTTTGTCAATATTCTTGGCAATATATTACACACACACCAGCATTTGAGGCAAAATGGAAAGATATAACTTTATTATGCAAAATTTTAAATTTGAATATATCTACCCAGCCACAAATGGAGAAACTAGAGTCCCACAGTGCTGCCTGGAAAGCTGGGGAGGCAAAGGTGGGGCGTGTGTGCGGTGTGTGTGTGGTGTGTGTGTGTGTGTGTGTGTGTGTGTGTGTGTGTGCGTGTGGAGGTGCCTGGTGTGTGTGCATGTGTGTATAGCATGTGTGTGCTGGTAAAACTTTCCTTTTCTATGGAATCACAAAGGCTGGAGGTATAACTGTTTCCCCTAACACCTTTTTCCCTTGGAGCAAAGACTGATGAAAGTGAAGAGGTAGTTATATAAGATGGAAACTAGGCAGGAGAAACTATTTCTAAAATTATTGAAAAGTAAGGATTAGAGCAAACATTTTCTTTTCTTTTGAGCTTGTACCTGGAGCTTAAGCAATTTTAAGCCAGCAAAAGGATCATAGTGTGGCGGCAACAGCAGTGCAACTGATTTTATATCTGCCTAGGATTTAACATCCTGCAGGTGCCCAGGATGATTAGAAGAAAGTGACAGAAGTGAAATGGGGCAAAGGGACCCTCAAGTTGGGGAGAATAATGGCTGCTAAATGACTCTGTCCTCCCCTCCAAATATGCACTCAACCAAAATTAGTGCATAGACAAAGAATCAGTGTGAGATGCTTTGAGCTGCCTGGACATTTTTGAAAATAAGTGAGTGTTTAAAGAATAATTGTTAAATTGAATCATTGAATTGGGAGATACATGTCTTTTAGATTCAATTCTAGCAGTGTCTGAGCTACATGAAAAAGTATCAATACATGAAAGCAACCAATCAGGCCCACACTTCTACCTTTAATGCATTTTAACGTTCAATGTACATTTTCCTTTTTCTATGTAGGAGCTTAAATGAGATACTTCCCTTAACCCGGGGGTAACATAAATTCTATAAAATATATAGTATTTTTTATCGAAATACTTTCTCCTAGAAGTATGCTCTTGTAACTTCAAATTGATGAAGACCCAAAGAACCATAAAACAAGTGGAACTTGCTGGAATAATTTAGGAAGCAGAATTATAGCATGCATAGAACTGGGAGGCCAGCCCTGAGGCAGTTTTGAATCCTGGCTCTGCCATTTTCTTGCCATGGGACTTGGATTAATCACCTGTAACAAAGGGATAATTTTATCCCTCTTGCTGGGTGATAGAGCTCAATAAATAAACTAAGGAAAATCATCTGAAGTTAGTCCATGCTTAATAATATTAGAAATTTAGTCTGAAATATTATTTTTGTTGATAAGGAAAATGGGGTTAAAAAAAAAAATCTATGCTAGTGAGCGTTACAGGCTGGCCTCACTCCCAGACCTAACTAGACTCCAAGGAAGGTTTTCTTCTGACATCATATCACAACCATGACAAAGTGAATACATCTTTCTCCTCATGTGATACCTTCAAGTCAAAGATTGAATTCTCCATGACCTTTGAAAACTTAAAATATGCCCCTGGCCTTACATTTCCAAAGTAACAGAGACCACCGTGTGGTGTGACTTCCTATCTTTTCAAAGGGATAGAGCTATTCCTCACACAGTTTCTACAAACTGTGTGTGATAATGAAGCAAGTGCCACAGCACAGGGGTGTGACCTTTATAATGAGCTGAGACAAAGACGTCCCCAAATGATCCTGGGAGAGGGTCACAAGAGGGACTGGCTGACTTGCAGGCCGGGGATGTGGAAACCTGTCTTCTTGGAACTACAGTAGTACTCTGAGCAAGGGGTCCTCTTTGCACATTTGCAGTCACCCACCAGGAGTTGAAATGAAATTAGATCTCGCCTAAACTGGATTTTCTCCCAATACATTAGCATTTGTACAATCTTGACAATGTTTGGCCGTTTGCTAATTAGTAGTAGGATGACTTCAGTAATAGTAATGGTATGATTAAATCATGTTTTACTGCTGTTGAATTGACCTATAACAAGGCTACCAAGGGGTACTTCTTATATATACGTTCAATTTTTATTCTGGTGAGCACACCTCAGTTGGCAAATTTAATTCACTACTAGAAGTTGGATTACAATGACTTTTTCACTAATTCAAGGAAATCGAAATTTAAAAAAATACACCAAAATGTTATGATGCAACTATTGTTTTTCTGATTCACTTATACTGAAGTATTGGCCAAGAATGATTTGTCTCTTTAATCAGTTGTAGAAAAAACAAACTTTAGTGAATTAACGTAAGAGAAGGATAATTCTTTCTCAAGAATTATCAAGAATTAAATAGTCAAAGATTGAGGTTGAAAGTATTTAACTGCTTAGTAAGGCTCTTTTGTCTTCCTATTACACAAAGCTTCAAGTATTTCCAGAAATTGAAAAAACAAAAACGATTGAACTGGAATTAAGCAAAATAACTTTTGGAAGTTGGAGCTAGATAGTCTCAGCTCTTATCTCTGGATTGTTTATTGGACTGCAGCTTCAGTTGATGCTCCTGGTTTTCTTTAGTTACTTCTAGAAGTACAGATATCCGTGAATCTCACACTCCTGCTTTATACCTCCTCGCAAAGATGATCTCCAGTTGGTCCTAGTAGAATCCTTATTAAATGGATGAATACTTTTAAACCTGCTTAATCTTTAGACATCTGTCATGTCACTGTATAATTTAATTGCAATAAAATTTGGATACGTTCGTTTTCCGTTTTAATTGGTTTGAGAAGACGGAGTTACGTTTTTGTTAATAATTACGCAAATGCACAGGAAGAAAAACACAGATTTAACTGCAAATCGATGTGTCTCTGAACTACTTCTCTAAGTATATATGTACGCAGCAAAGCCATCACCATCACATTAGGATTTTCTCATTTCGAGGAAGCTGGAAGTTGTGATAGGTTGTATAATTTTGGCCCCTAGGACTTGATCAGGATCTCAGCTGTCACAGCCTTGTCCTCCATCCGTGCCAAAGGGAAACATTACCAGGTATGAGTAGTGGAGGCGGTGATGTGCAGGTGTGGCAGACACAAGCCACAGTAAAAAGAGGAACGAGGGCCCTCAGCCGAGCTCTCCCTCGGCCTGTGTGCTCCTCCAACAGCGTGTGCTTCTACGCATTGGCTTTCTTTTCTGAGGAGAAACCTACGAAAAACAGCAGGAAAATGTTTCAGATTGAAAATTAAGAATTCATTTCTCTTCTTCTGGCTTAGGGCTAACGTAAGCTTCGAGGCTGGCGAGAAAAGAAGTATTTTATCCATGAGCACCCACAAGTTTACACTGAGAAATCAAGAGGCAGCAAACGGAAGGTTATTATTTTCAGGACTGACACATGCTTACCGTTTCGTGAAATCACTTGTGGCCTCGTCCTGATCGTGCCTGACAAGGATACACTACTTCTCATCCTTGCTGTCATTTCGGTGGCTCTGGCGTTTGCTTATGAAAGTGAGTCATATGTATTACTCTTTGGTTCAGTACTCATCCCACAGAGAGATAACTGCCAAATGAAGTACTTTAAAAATACGATACTGGGTGCGTTCTTGCCGAAGCCACAGAAAAGATCACAGTGCTTACGATGTGAGAGTGTGTCATGAAAACCAATATGAAAAATTTGGAATATTTTAGTAAGACCAGGATAAAATGCCACAAATAAGTGCCATAGGGAAAACAAAATCAAAGAAGTCTACTCATGGCAACAGAAAAAAAATCGCATAAATGCCAAGAAATAAGGTGTTTCTCTGATTCATGATAACGTTTTAGTATATGTTAAATGTTTTATACTTGCTGCCCTGCATTTGGTATTTCAAAGATACGCTAAACTAACATTTTAGTAACAGGAAGATAAAAGGTTACTTTTTCAGGTTGAAAAAATATTCTTCTGAGAACTGCGGCCATTATATAAAAAGGTATCTACTGGAAACAAAATGAAAAGACAAGCTACTGAATGGGAGTAAATACTTGCGAATGATGTGACCGATAAGGGGTTAATATCTAACATATATAAATAGCTCATACAACTCAATATCAAAACAAACAAACAAACCACCCAGTTAAAAATGGGCATAAGACCTGAACAGACATTTTTCCAAAGAAGACAGTCATTTGACCAATAGGCACATGAAAAGATGCTCAACATCATTGATCATCAAAGAAATGAAAATCAAAACCACAATGAGATATTAGCTCACACCTGCCAGAATGGCTATCAACAAAAGGACCACAAATAACAAATATTGGCAAGGATGTGGAGAAATGGTAACCCTTGGACACTGTTGGTGGGAGTGTAAATTGGTGTTGCCACTGTGGAAAACAGTATGGAGTTTCGTCAAAAAAACTAAAAATAGAACTACCGTATGATCCAGCAATTCCACTCCTGGGTATGTATCTGAAGAAAACAAAAGCACTAATTCAAAAAGATATATGTACTCCAATGTTCATAGCAGCATTGTTTACAATAGCCAAGATATGGAAGCAACCTCAGTGTTCATCAACAGATGAATGGATAAGGAAGACGTGGGATATATATACATATATATATATGTATAAAAATATATACTATATGCATTATATATATCCATTACATGTATAATGGATATATATAATATATATAATACATAATACATATATAACAGAATATTACTCAGCCATAAAAGAGAATGAAATTTTGCCACTTGCAACAACATAGATGGACTTGGAGGGTATTATGTGAGATAAGTCAGACAGAGAAAGATAAATACTGTATGATATCACTTATATGTAGAATCTAAAAAATACAACAAACTAGGGAATATAATAAAACAGAAACAGACTCACAGATATAGAGAACAAACCAGTGGTTACCAGTGGGGAGAGGGAATGGAGAGGGACAAGAAAGGGGCAGGGGATTAAGAGGTACAAAGTACCATGCACAAAATAAATAAGCTACAAGTCTTTATTGTACAGCACAGGAAATATAGCCAATATTTTATAATGAATGGATGAATATGTTATAATGAACTATGAGGAGAGTACAACCTTCAAAAATTGTGAATCACTATGTTGTACACCTGAAACTTACATAATATTGTAAATCAACTATACCTCAATAAAAAAAGAAAAAAATATTTAATGCCTTTTTGGAAAGTTATATTAAACGTAATAAGTATCTTACTTTCTCAGAAATGTTAGCTACAGTTTCTACAGGAACTTAGCCGCATAACGTTCTTAAGATATTTGTGGTGTACGTTTTTGAAATCACAGGCAATTTATGGCACAGAATTACAATTTATGGCAAAGAATTCATTTACAATATATACCTGAACTTTTGGTGTATTTTAAAGACAGACTAGACATGATTATGCACTAAACTGAGAAAATATAAAAATATAGGTAAAAATGTGTTTAGATGGGAATGTAACTTTATAATAATTTTTTAAAGTCTGGAAGCATTCCTTAATTTGATTAAAAAGTTTTTGCATTTCCAAAAAGAAAAGATATCTAATATGGTGAGAACATAAATTTGGATCCAGAAGCATGATCTACTGGTCTAACCAATCCTGAAGTTTAGAATTAATCCATTAATTAATGGTGCCTACCTCTAGGTATCTTAAAACATTAAGAAAAATTAGTTCCTGTGTAGTTTTTACAGCACTCTTGTGAAATAGGTATAGAGGCAAGGGCTACTACCCACAAGTTTTAGATGGAGAGCAGCTATGGCCCATGAGATAATCCATGGCAGAATGGAAATCTGAACAAAGGCAAATACAGGTCTTGAGTTCCTAGAATGGAAGGCAGAGTGTCCTTATATAGTGAAGTTGGTTAGAGACTTCTGTCGTGAGACTTGGCTCTGCAGTTATGGGGGCAGGACAAGAGAAACACCACAAGGGAATGCGGGTCCTCACCTGCTAGGAAGAATTGGCTTTGCCTTATTGCTTGGTGAAGGACTCTACCCACTAATTGGGTAAGTAATTATCTATTAATGGTGTTGGTTACACTGTAGGTTTCCATGTTCACAGGAGCACAGGTTAAGTAGCCTGATGCCAAAGTGATCTGAATAGACCCCAGAGATCTTGGTGACAGAAGCCATGTCTCAACTCTACATCAAGTAGGAGCTGAATCTAAAGTACAGTTGGTGGTTAAGAGTGGAGGGGGTATCAGCGCCGCAGAGGGGTTTTGAAAGGATTGAGGGGACTCTGCTCTCTACATGCCCACTAACCTCTTAGAATGTGAACGCTTAGGCATGAACAGTAAGGAAACCTAGGTAAGTAGACTTTCTTCCCAGCTGGGATGCAGAAAAATAAAATATATACCTTGCTTTCCTTCCCTATGGATTTTTATCTTCCATTTAATAGAATTACTACAATTTCATTTACCTGGTGGAATTGTGACTAGTCTAGACTTCCTGTGTGCATTTTTCTCATCTAGGATCGATCTATCTTCTGTATCTATTCATACAAAATGCTAAATAGAATGTTTAGTCTTTGCTTATAAAATCAGTGTTTGACTGGGAAGATATTTACCATCTGTATTTTCATATGTTCCTGTACATGTAAATATACTTTTGCACTTTGTTATTCTTTTAGCAAAATCATTTAGTTTACTGATAAGCTGACCTTAAGAGCATTAAAGGTGAGGTGGCATTTCTCCTGTAATTCTTTTCAAACAATCTAGAAACAGGCATAAAATTATCTGCCTCTAAGTTTCAATTAATTTCCTTTATTAAGACAGTAATGTATTTGATAAAAGAAAAATATTGTAATATTTTATCCATCTGTATTGAAAATTATACAAAGTACTGTCTTTAAGTTTCTTCTGTTTCTTACATTTCTTAAGTACTTTTTACTATTTACACTGGTCCCTTTATCTCTTCATACTATTAGGAACTGGAAAAAATCCAACGAATCCAAGCCATTTACCAAGGTAAAATTACCTGTAATGTTTAAATAAAGACAGTTATAAAAAGACACACCCTGGGGGCTTCCCTGGTGGCACAGCGGTTGGGAATCCGCCTGCCGATGCAGGGGACACGTGTCCCGGTCCGGGAGGATCCCGCCTGCCGCTGAGCGGCTGGGCCCGTGAGCCATGGCCGTTGAGCCTGTGCGTCCGGAGCCTGTGCTCCGCAACGGAAGACGCCACAGCGGTGAGAGGCCCGCGTACCGCAAAAAAAAAAAAAAAAAAAAAAAAAACACACCCTGAGACATAAAGATTCTGGTTTTCAGGACAGGACCATTAGAATGTATTTAAATAGAATAAATGCAAAGTATGACACTATTACATTTTACTTAATGCAGAGCATGGGGTGGTCCACATTGCTTAGTGGTTACAATGTGGGCTTTGGAGCTAGACTGTGTGAGCTTGTCTGTGTCCCAGCCAATAACCAGCCACGTCCAACCACGTGGGGTTGGACAAGTTACATGATCTCTCTGCTTCTCAGTTTTCAAATTTACAAAACAGGGACAACTGCAGTCCTCGTTTCACATGGCTGCTGTAAGGTTTTGACGAGATAATAAATAGAAGGCCCCTAAAATAGTTTCTGGCATACAGTTAGTGTTATTGCGTGAACCGTGTCCCCCCCAAAAGATATGTTTAAGTCCTTGCCCCTGGTACCTGTGAACGTGTCCTTATTTGGGAATAGGGGCTTTGCAGACATAATCAGGTTAATATGAGGTTACACTGGATTAGCCTAATCCAATATGACTGGTGTCCTTATAAGAAGAGGAGAATTTAGACACAGACACGGAGGGAAGATAGCCACGTGAAGAGAGAGGCAGAGATTGGCCTTATGCTGCCGCGGCCAAGGAACATCTGGGACTACTAGAGGCTGAAAGAGGCAAGGAAGGACCCTCCCCTACAGGCTCTGAAGGCAGCACGACCGTCCCAACACCTTGATTTCAGACTTCCAGCCTCCAGAGCTGTGAGAGCGTCAATTTTTGCTGTTTTCAGCCACCTAGTTTGTGGTACTTTGTTATGGTAGCTCTAGGAAATGAATTCAGGCAGTATTCAATTAATTCTTTATTATTAGACATCGGTAAAGGCCAATTATAATGGCTGGGCTTTGATCTTCTATATTGTAAAGAAATAATGATGTTTGCTCACAACACAATCTTGCGTGCCTATATTTCATGCCATTCCAAATATGTAAGTGTTGAGGTCCAGCTCATTAGACAAAGTTCAGCTCTATACCATATGAAAATTTTGGAAGGTGCAGAAGTGACTGGCATACAATAGAGTCAGAAAACATAGCCTTCTGACATTTCAAAAAGGAGGAAACAAACAACATGCTTTCAAGGTTATACTAACTCTGCTGTGCCGTAATTGTTCTGGAAACATGGAAGTCATTTTGCATCTCATTCTGATAACAGATAAAATGAGATTAAAAGTTCTTTGTAAAATCACATGTTTAAACAGAAACTGTAACCCGTTGACATCTGGGGACGTCGTGTAGAAAAATGCCATTATTTAATGCTATGCAGAGAGAAAGCTAGGAAAGTCTCAAAGCCTTGAAAACCTTTATTCAAATCTTGAGGTTCTGAAAGAAGATTTGATTTTCAGTGTGTCCCCAAAGCACTCTAAAATAACCACAGACAGTGGCTGAGAGCAAGGCTGGAAATCAGTTGACCTGAAGACTGTTCCATGTTGTACTCAGTACCAACTGACCTTAATCCTCGGCCAGGGAGCCCTTCACTGGGTCCCCACTCTTCAGAGGACCCTGCTCTGGCCCTCCTCCAGCCAGACTCCCTCTCATCATGTGGGCCTACCTTCCTTTAGAACAAGCTCCTGGCACCCACAAGCAGACCCCCAGATTCTTTGCCAGGTGACCCCGGGTCTGCTTCCAGGCCCCATGGGGTCTTCTTCCCCAGGCCTGAAGCCAAGGGGTGCCGTTTGTAGGGTAGTGAGGGGTATATGAAGTTGGGATGTGCCTGCTGGCTGTCCTCAAATTCACACTCAAGACCCCTCCCAGTGGGTAGGTGGGAGGGAAGGGGGTGAGCCATGGCTCAGGTCTTCCTGTGCCACTGCTTTCTGGCACAGAACTGGTTGGAATCTGAGTGTTCTAAATTTGACGCTGGCCTTCCAGTTATATTTATCAATAGGAGGATAGACTATACTTTAATAGCTTCTAAGCCTGATCCATAATGTTTAAATATTTACAAATAAAGTATGCAGCTTTCCTTGTGTTCTTGTCGCAGACCCTGGGAATGTCAGAGGAGGCTCTAGCGGTAGCATAGACGTTTAGTCACCCACTTTGTACCCACTGTTCCTTTTAAAAATCACAAGGCTGCCGCTCTATGTGTAGACATTGGAGCCACTATTTCAGGTTAAATTATAATAAGAGGAATAATTATAAAGGAAGATACTAAGATAAAAATATCCTACATATATTGGGGTCAGAAAAATAAATTTGTCAGGAGTAATAGGAAATTAATAAAAACCGAGAACTAGGACAATCTAGGAAGCATATGTACTAATTAATATTAATTTAAATATCCACATTTTAAAAAGGATCCTTTTTATTTAAATATAAATAAAATATTTTAAGTATTATATGAATAAAACGTATAGCAGTTTTCAGAAATAGCTTGTTTATAGATTATCAGAAACAGAGTCTAATTTTTCCACTCATTTTTCTTCCCATTGCTTGCATTTTGGTATTTCTAGTCCAAAACACAGGCTATATTGACTAGCAGTATATTCTTGAATAGTGGAGAATAAATGTATTGGTCATATGATGAGACAATAAAAATATCTTTATAATAAAAGCTCTTTAAACCCATATTTTTTTAACAATCAATACTACACAATTACTTTTAAGAACTCTGAGCAATTGTGTTGGATCGACAAAGCAAAAGGAGCTTTCCAATTAAATAAAACAAAAAATAACAAGATTCACTACCGAAATTAAATAATGGCACGTGGGATGTTTGTGACAAGGGTGATTTCAGAGCTTCTGCCAAGTGTCATGACCTGGCTTGAGCTTTGAAACAGCATCAGCTTTGGAAGCTAGAAAAGGGGCAACAGGAATTCCAAGCAGGTAGATTTTAAAGTAAGGAGGTTTCTTTCTATAATAGTCCCCTAGTCATGATCAGCCCTCTTCCCTGTAGACAAGCCACAGTCAGCTGCAGAGCAGCGCTGGTACGGAGGACAGGTTTCAAATGGTAATATAACCCTTCAGTTTCCACCAGGACTGCCCAAGCAAGATTTACCTCATAACACATTTATTATGCACTGATTCTTACATAGTACTGTGTCTTTTACCTGTGATATTCTAAGTGTCAAATGAGGAGCACAGATAATATATGCTATGAGTTCTTAGGAAGAAGAGATTATTGAGGGTTAGATACTAGACCTATAATTATCCAAGTTAAGACCCCCATTGTCATTTTTATATCTACCATTTTAGAGAGTTTTAATATAGTAAGAGAGGTAGCTTTTCAAGGGCCCTACAGGATATGATTCAAGCACAGGTTTTGAGGTGTTATATACCTGGAATCTAATCCCGGGGTTAAATCTTCCTAACTCTGTGATTTAGGCATGCTACTTAAATTCTCCAAGCCTCAGTTTCCTCATCTGTAAAATGGTATAATAATAAAACTTGCTTTATATCTGTAGAC
Organism: Tursiops truncatus; assembly: GCF_011762595.2. Taxonomy (NCBI): domain Eukaryota; kingdom Metazoa; phylum Chordata; class Mammalia; order Artiodactyla; family Delphinidae; genus Tursiops; species Tursiops truncatus. Next base: position 20,276,167 of record NC_047038.1, on the reverse strand, counting down.
CCTGTCACACAACATGTTTATACATCACAGAGCTCTTATATTTCTTCCCAAGTAGACAAAAATCAGTAGGTCTCACACACTGACTATAAAATTATATTTTTGCATGTTATTTAGTTTTTGAAGATCATCACAATTCAGTCCTATTTTATATAATCGTTAGTTTCTATTACTTTGGTCCAGGACGAATACTATAGTGATATATAAATGGCTTTATGATATTATCGACTTCTCTACTGCATAATTGTATTTTCTAGTGATTAAACTCCAACTCAGGAGAAAATATCTTTAATATTCATTCCAGACCAATATAATATAAAATGGGAAACTATAATTGGATGGCAACTCAGCTAATGTATTTCAGAAACACAGACATTATGCAACAATCATTGTGGTTAATAGTATGCCTTTCTATTAAAAGCTCTCCTTTATGACTGGAACCCAAGAACTTCATTAAAACCAATGGTTATATTAGTAGTAGAAAGAAAAGAAAAAAGAAAGTCCTACAGTTTTCTGATAAATACCTAGACATTTTATTATAGAGTTCTCACTTTTTATCTTTCTTCTCCATAATGCTACTGTGAGCTATGGCCTTTGCCACTCTCAGTGCTGCTGTGTACAGCTGTCCAGGTTGTGTGCTGCACAACTGTAGGAGGCTCCATTTACGCAGACTACCATGAAAAGTCCTTGGACTTGTGAAGTTCCCAACTGGAAAATTACATATGGTATCCCCGGCTCTCTACTTCCACTCCATAATGGATTCCTTGTACTAAACACTAGAATTCTGTGACCTCAGATCTGAACTAAATGAGATAACATTCCAAGTATGGCCTGAAATTGGAGCATGGCTCCTCTTCAGCTTTTGTAGATAGATTCCAATCTCTGGAAATTAACAACTTAGAGTCACAGGTATGTGTCATATGGAATGTTAAACATGCAGCAGACATTGCTGACTTCTGATTATATGTGATGAAAACAGAAAAGGGGTTATAATTATAGCCCAGTTTATTCAGCCCACTCCTGGGTGGCCTCATGAGACCAGAGAAACAAGCAGTAGAAAGTATAGCATATGCTGGAAAGAAAGAAGAGAATGGTAAACCAAAGAAAAATAAGGTAAAAGAGTACTCTTAGTTGTGAGTACTTGGTAGGTGACTTTTCCATTTTTCTCAGCACACTTAGAAGTGGGCGTTGTGGGCAACTCTGGCCTAAACTTGGAGCCTGACACTTAGTCATTAGGGAACACAGCTCTGAGCCTTTGGTTTCCTCTGTCTGTCTGCCAGTGACATTTAAAACATCTGTCTAGCAAACTCAACCTGGAATAGTGGATGTGCATCTGTCTTTTGCAGCAGAATCACAGAACTTTGTTGTTGTTGTTATAATGCAGCTCTGCTGGAAGTTCTCATTTCTAACCCCGGATGGAATACTGACTCTGAGATGGAATAGGAACAGATGCCAGAACTGAGATCCATGCATTTCTGCATTCGAACATTTTCTTTTTCTGAAGGAGTTCAATTTAACCCCAGGTGCATCACATTAGAGTTGTGTATGCAACTCAACTTTATAGTGGGTCCTCCCCGAGTATGAGTGAATGTATGTTGAGTAAACATCCCCAAAAGAGCCCATTAAAATGTAAACATGAAGGAATGCTCAATACAGCTGCGGTCTTACCATTCGCCTTGTCCTGCACATCTGGCGGAAACAGGTCGGGAGCATACCACTGACAGTCTGGCTGTGTGGAACAATAAAACATTATTATAGCAACACGGGCTTCAAACCAAACATAGTGGTGTGTTACAAATATAACTACCCTATGTGGCTTTGGTTACGCAGGCAACACAAAAGGGGTTTCTACCCAGACCTGTGGCCAATCTTGCTCACCCCTCTTATCTCCCTCATCACTATTACCATCTCCCTACCCCCTCCTAAATCCACTCTGTGTTCAGCCAGAAAGTCTACTACTTTGCGACTGTGGCTTTTTTTTTTTTAAACCAGATGTGTTTTGGATATGTGCAGAAGTATAAAGACTTTTGTAAAACTTACTATAGCCCGTAAATAAAACAGAAGAATTTATCATCAACAATACTCTTTATAAAACCCTCGCACAGGAGGCAACAGGAAGACCAAGACAACAATGTACAAGTTTAATGTTTTCTGGTGGCTCAAGGAAGAAATCTAAGCCATTACATGAGGACATGGCTTATAGAGGCTCAGGATGGTAAAGGAGTGAAAATCTTTCCCTTTGTACTGTTCCTCTGCAGAAACTATTCTAAATTGCTTAGTTTAGACTAGAAAGTCAGTGAGAAGAGAGGGTAGACTTGGCTTTTTCTCTTGGGCTTTTTTTCCTAGATTTACACCAATTAAGAACAGCTAGACATTGAACATCAGGAAACCTGTTAAACAAATTGCATTGAAATAAATCATAAACTATAGACCTGAATTTCAAAATACAGTTCCAAGGCCAGAATCTTTGTATTTAACCACTTAGAACCGAGGAATCTCAGCTTTCCCTGCCAAGGAGGTTGGTCTGTCTTCCTGCTCCAGATGCTTGTTCCTGCTTCCTCTACCTTCTCCCCAAGACCCAGAGAAGACAGGCCCTTTGTTCTATTATCCAATTACCACCTGAAAATAACTCAGGAGAATTTTCTCTAACAACGAGCCAATGGGGGCATTTTACAGGGCTGCCAGACCACTGAAAGTAGCCTAAGAGTTCAATTATCTAAGATGCTAAGAAATGCTGCATTCGGTACTGCCTGACCCCACTTTACCCTCACTCAGACACCTAGGCTCCTGGCTCTTTTTGGTCCACAAAAAGCTAGAAGAGGAAATGAGATCACCTCCGTTTTTCATCTCCTCGTTTATTTTTAGATGTCTCAAATAACACATAGGATAAGTGACGTGAGCCTCAGTTTTATATTCCAGGACAGTTGCCAAAAGAAGGTGACTATACCATAATTTTACAAACACTATCGCATGTGCTTTAATTCAGGCTTAGAAATAAGCATGAGACATGAAATATTCTTTTAAAATGAACTCTGGGAGTTTCTGTAATTTCTCTCCTTATACTGAGATTTTGTTTAAGTGAATACTGATTGAAAATGTAGTCGTTACATGGCGTGGAATCTTGTTTCAAAAACAGATGTTTATTTGGTGATAATTTTAAGTGATCGGGACTGCCTTATCTCTTGTAATTGATAGAAAAGGTCTGATGAGCTTTTATAGTAGGTGAACTTCTGCCTTTTTTCCACAAACAAAGATTTGAAGAAAACAGTCATTTTTACTTGTAGGCAAACTTGAATGAGTCCTTGGATTTATAGTTAACCTTCCACGAGAGTATTTCCCCCAATTCCCTAACCTGCAGACAACTAAACTCCTTAGTAAATTTCTATCTCTTTGTTTCCCACAATATTAATTTCCTTCTACATTCTGAAAAAAATACAGAATGATAGCTGTGTTTGGAGATTCCCAGAAACGTTTCTAGTGAAAAGTAAAAAGTAAGCAAACGGGTAAAGAAAAAAGAAAATGGAGGAGGGAGAGCAGACAGAAGAAGCAACCAACAACAACACAAAAAGAACCAAATTCTCAGCTGTATGCTGTGTCACACCAGGGTCAACTAAGAGATGCTCATTAAATTCTGACATCCTTCCTTCCACCACCCAAAGAGTCATTATCTCTTCCCTTGGGAAAAGGGCTTCTGAGTCACACTCAAATACAAAGGTGTGAGAAGTTTCAGGCAACTAGGAGAACTATGTACTCCTTAAGTGTCCTGCTAGGAAAATCCTGCTAGGATTTAAAATCTCAGATTCTTTGCCTAATTAGAAACACAGTTAATAATAACTAAGGGGGAGGAGGTTGTCTGAGCCAATCCAAAATGCAGAAAAATGCATGATTTATTTCCTGTATGAAGATTCTGTCTACGTAGGCAAAAATAGAGGGTAGAGACAAACTTCCAGACCATGGGGGATGGTGGGTGGAACACTGTTATTGAGAAGGAAAGGGAGGGTGCTCTGGGTCTGACTTATTCAGGTTGACTGTCCAAAGCAATTTCACTCACAACTAATGGCTCCACTGTTCACTTCATTTTGCTTGGGTAGACAGCCATAGAGAGCAACTTAAGTGGGTCACTTTTTCTTGGATCCTTTAAGAAGATGCTTTCAACTGGAAAATGTCCAAAACTATTTTGCACAGATGTAGCAATATTCATAGTAGTTGAATATAAGTCTACAACTGAAAAAGGTATCACCCAGACTGTTTTGCTGTATTCACTTTGCTTTTCTTTATACACGGAAATGTCTTTTCGGTAGAGTCAGGTATGTCATTAAAAATGACCCATATAAAGTGTTATATGTTTGTTCCTGGAATTTTAGCTCAATTCGATACCTTTCAGTTAATGTATTCCTATCTATATGTCCTATGGATACAGTGACCCAAAGATAATTATAATGTACATAGACCACTGTAACTCTGCAAATTAGAGGCTGAGATAAATAGAGGCTCTTTATGTAGACAGTATTATGTGCCAAAATTCCTGAGACAGACATCATTTCTACCAAAAGAGAATATTAGCACTTATTAGAGATATAAGCACTTATTTGTTGCAATGAGAGCTCTTACTTACTGGGTACTTCTGTAGATCCTGCACCGCCCCAGGGCCTGTCGGTACGCATGGATCCCGTAGGTGGAAATTCCAGCCGTAGTTACTGGTTAGGAAATACATCTGAGGAGAACAATGCTGTTGGTTCATGGGAAGTGGGTGAAATTGGGGAAGCACACCAACACTTGTTTTATACAACCACAAGGTTTGGTTAAAATCTTAAGGTTTAGCCTAAATCTGGCATAATACAAATTCAAGATAGGAGGCCCGTCAATGCAGACTCTGGACCGATACAGATGAAGCTCACAGGCCAAATTTTACTGAAGGTGAAGCTGTAGCTACTTTTCCATGTTGAAGAAATTAGAAACACTTGAAAATGTATGTAGAGTTAACTTTGTGTCTCTGAGTTATCTTCACAGAGTCCTTGCTTAAGAAGAACCAGCCTTTAAGCCATAAAGTAAATTTTCTTAAACTGCAGCCGGAGACACTGATGACATAACTAAAGTCCAGAGAGGAAATTAGGAATTAAGAGAAACAATATACATTCCTTAAGGCTACTAGCGAACCAATGGACTAGAATGCTCCAATACCCAAGAAGATACTCTACTTTCTCAAAAGAAGGCACAAGTCTTTGACGTAGTTTTCCACTGTTGTGGAAGCAACTGCAAGAAATACCAAGGAAATATATTTCCCAGGTGTTTGTGAGTCTATGAAGAAATCTCTGTTTGCATGAACACACACTGAAGCTTGTGCTACTGTAAAAACGTGTTCTGTAACATGTGCTTTTCATGAGTGTTAGGGTTGAGAGGCCTTGGGGGTACCTAAGCATTAACTCTCCACTGACATTTTAGTTGACAATGAAAAGCATGAGTTGTCCTAGGCCATCTGTACCAGAGTTTGAAAATGCCTTCAATTGGGACCATGAGGACCTGCTGTATTTGGGAATAAATGTGTAAAACTTAAAGTTGGAATTTCAAACACGACAAGAGGTTGGGCTTCCCTGGTGGCACAGTGGTTGAGAGTCCGCCTGCCGATGCAGGGGACACGGGTTCGTGCCCCGGTCCGGGAGGATCCCACATGCTGCGGAGCGGCTGGGCCCGTGAGCCATGGCCGCTGATCCTGCGCGTCCGGAGCCTGTGCCCCTCAACGGGAGAGGCCACAACAGTGAGAGGCTCGCGTACTGCAAAAAAAAAAAAAAAAAAAAAAAAAAAAAACCACGACAAGAGGGCTGGTGAATTTCAGTAAGGATCAACATACCTGTTTTAATTGCCTTTCTAGTTTTTCTTTCTCCATCTGACCAGCTTTTATCTGTGGACAAAACAAAGGCATTTGTATATCAGAAAGAGCTCAAATGTTCTAAAGCTACTCTTGGCCCAGAGGGCAGTGATCTACTCAGAAATCAAGGGGGTGAAGCACTGATAACAGTCATGCCAACGAAAATAGCTGAGTTTTGGATTTTTCAGACAGGCACTGGTTCTATCTTGAAATTCCCAAATGAAGTTTGGAAAGTTGGATAGTTTAAAATTGTTATTCCAATTTGTTGGGGCCATTATAATTCTCAGTTTTAGGTTGATGTATTTAGTTCTAGCTATAAATATAGATATAGACATAGATATGGATATAGAAACAGCTTCTACTGCTTATTGAATGTAATTGGAATTGGTCAATTGTACAGTCAAAGGCTTCCACAATAAATTTTAAAAGTTGCATATGCACTTAATACATGCCAGTCAGTGATCTAAGTGCTTTACACTTAATAACTCACATTCAATCTTCCCAATACCCCTATGTGATACTTAACATTATTATTCCTGTTTTACAGACGAGGTCACTAAGGCATGAGATGCTGAGTAACTTGTTCAAAGGCACACTGCTACACTTCATGCTTCTCACTATTTGAGGCCCAACCTCATCCAGCAGAGTCACCTATGCTGGGTTCCCCCAACATCTGACACATCTAGGGAAAGCTGGTTTTCTTTGGACTCTTTAGTAATGCTATTGTCATCCCTATATCCCTATAAAGCAAGGTCAAATGTCCCCTACTGTATGATACCTTTCCAAGTCCTACCTATCAGAATTATTCTCTCCTTTGGTCCTCCCATATAGATAGCATTTTACATTTACTATATGACTTTTTATAGTCTAATGTGTACTATGTACAGTCAGTTCTCATGATTCATGGTAGTTATGCTCTATAAAGTCACTGTGAATACTGAAGTAGCAAACACTGCACCATTCTCCCAGGGAAATGCAGGCTTAGGTTCCTACCAGCTTCTGGTCATGCCATTTTTGTAAATAAATCAATACATAATTTTGTTTTATGTGTGTTCTTTTAAAGACACCTCATTTAATAAATATTATAGATCCATTAACATGGAACTCATGGCCAATAGCGCTATATTCATCCCTGAATGAAGCTTATCTGACACATGCCTTTTCTCCATTAGGCACATCACAGCCTTCCTGTGCTCAGGAACACTGGACAGCACTTCAGCACTATGCTTGGGGGCCATTTTAAAAAAATGAAATCACTGGGGGCTTCCCTGGTGGTGCAGTGGTTAAGAATCCACCTGCCAATGCAGGAGACACGGGTTCGAGCCCTGGTCCGGGAAGATCCCACATGCCGCAGAGCAACTAAGCCCATGGGCCACAGCTACTGAGCCTGTGCTCTAGAGCACATGCTCTGCAACAAGAGAAGCCACCACAATGAGAAGCCCGTGCACCACACCGAAGAGTAGACCCCGCTCGCCACAACTAGAGAAAGCCCGCATGCAGCAACGAAGACCCAACGCAGCCAAAATTAAAATAGAATAAATTTATTAAAAAAAAGTGAAATCACCACCAAAAAGCACAAATATGTGAAAAATGTGGCACTATATAGACCATGAAAAGGACACTTTTTACAGTATGAGATCTGAAAGAAGAAGACAGCATCAACTGTTGGACCTCCACTGGGAACAAGTGTGTCAGGAAGCTCAAGTATTTTGCTGCTCTGTACAAGTTCACAAGTGACCTTAAAGGTGGCACAAGAATTGATTTTGGGGTGACAAATATATTTTAGTGAGTAGGCAAATTCACAAAAATGGAATCTGCAAAAATGATGAGGACAGACTATATATGTCCCCCTCATTATCTTGTGAGTTTTTTAATAGAATGGATCATTTTTTAGTTCCCTCACAGCATATAGCAGAATGCCTTGCGGAAAGAAAGCATCAAAATTAGATTATGAGGCACTGAATGTGGCAGGCTAATTATACAACTAAATGAAACTATTAAAAATTCTCCCTTCCAACAGATTATTTATGAAATACCTGTGAGCCATTACTTGAACTAGATGTTTCTGCATAGATTGTTTTTCACTTAACCCTGAGAACAACTTTGTGAAGTCATGAGGTAGGTATCATTATCTATGTTTTACAGGTGAGAATGCTAAGAGAGGTTAAGCAACCTATTTTTAGAGACAGAGGTTTTAGAGTTATAAGAAACATTTTAGAGACCACCTACTCCAACTTTGTCATTTTACAGATGAAGAGAAGAAAGGTTGAATATTTGCCCAAGGTCCTCACTGATGGTCAAAGCAGGCATGAACATCGGGCTTTTATCCTTAAATATCTCCTAAGTATCTTTCACTTCACCACACTGACTGTTTTACCAGTCACTGCCTTAAAATGTCCTTCGTGATAGGAAGAATAAACTCTGGTATGTAAGCAACTAGTGGCAGATCGATTTGACCTAAAAATTCCTTTGGTCAAGTGGTCCGTTTGGACCACTGGTAATACGCTACTCAAATAAGGTAATGCCTATTCTAACATGGCATTTAATCTGCTGTTAATACATTTAACATAGATTGTTAAACCATCTATTACATCCGGTGAATTCTGTCTTCCTTTCACCTGAGTAAATGAAACTTTTGAAGAATGAATGCTTGGATTATCATTATAAAGAAAATTTTGATAGTTTTAGCATATCACTAGGATCCTCCCCTAGTTCATAAGCAGTTATACTGTACTGTAATTAGACAATACATTTATTTTTTGATATCAATCAAAAATTACAGATAACACGGGAATGAAAATTACTGTGAATTATAGTCTATAATGTAAGTATCTGGTTGTGTGTTTCTGGCTGTACTACAGCCTTTATAAAGGCAAGAACATTGCCAGTCTAGACAAATATTTATCATCAATCTGAATTTAATGTAGTAGAATGAATAAAATTAAAATACGGCAGGAACTAAAATGATTTGTGCAGTGACAACTTCAAAAAAATTAAGGCAGCTTTGCATGTAAGGCATACAAATTGAGACAGTGATTTTCTCACCAAGAACGATCAGAACTTTTTCTCACCCACTGTTGTAAAAGTATGTTGCATGAATTATTTTCAGAAAAACATTGTATTATATTTTTACCGTTATTTTATTCCTTCCAGTTTCTTAGAAAGGAAATGGTTCTGCCAAATAATTCTCCATGTAAAACTAGGGATTTAAAGTTAATCCTTAAAAAAGATGTCAAAGAAGAAACTAAATTTAATTGACAATCTACTTTGTATTAGGAAGAAGGCGATGACAAAGAGTTTAAAATCTCTTCTAAGACTAAGAATCTTAAAGCTACAGAGCTGTCACAGCCTGTCCCACAACAATTCCTTATTTATTGAAAAACACTGCATAATTTTGCAAATTAAAAATTTCGTGATTCATTGTTTTTTCTTAAGCCAAATTTGTGTTAGCTACATTTCCCTCATTAACATCAATAATTACCCATCATGGCAAATTCCCGAGTCTATGTTTAATAAATTCTATTGCACCTAATTTTAGTATGCTTACATTTAATATTCTATTCTAATAAAGTGGTTAACATTATCTGGCTTCCTTGAGAGCACTCCAGTTACTTTAAATCTGGGAAACCACTGAACAAAATTCTTGGTTTCACTAGGTATATAAATGACATTTAGTATGTATGTTTTTAGAAGACAGGAACATTCCAACATAGCCCTTCAAAGAAAATGATAAGAATTTAGAAACAACTTCACTGTACTAGAGTGTTTTGGCTTTGAATTTGAGTGCTAGGTAGTTCCAACTCCCATTCTACCAAGATAAATATTATGAGAAAAAGATCAAAAGAATTGGATTTTATAAAAGACTTTGGAATCCAATTTCTTGGAAAACTCCTTAATATACTTAAGATGAAAGAAATCTCTAGTCATTTTCATCTCTTTACAAGATTGTTTAAGAATGATTTCATCCCAGGTGCTAATCTCTCAAAAAAGAAAAAAAAATCCAACAGCAATTAACAGAAGCCAAAATGTCTAGATTTTTAAATGAGAAAATAAAAATAAAATACATACGTGCTGGCAAAGATTATTGGACTTATACCTGAGAATTCAGCCTGTTCAACTGGGTTTGAGAAGTTTGATTAATTTGCTGTAGCTCCTCTTTTTCTTGACTAAGTCTTTCTCGGTCTGACCGCTCCTTTTTGAAGTCTTCTTCGTATATTTGCACCTAGGAAATATTAACTTACTGTTACTGCTAGCTTCCTTTTCTCTTAAGCCATTTAAATGAGTTCTGGAGAGGTGCTATCTGGGTTTGTCCAATCTGAGACATTCCGTCCTCTTTTCATGAATATTTCTTTATGGTGGGGCTCTATCTTGATACATATGACTATAATTTTACCTTTCACTTTGTTTATAATGGCAGTTCTCAACTTTTTTCTCCTTGAGCATATATCAGAAATTCATAAATAAAGTAATAACATGGATATTTTGAAAATAATTCCCCTCCCCGATTTTTTATTGCATATTCCATTGTTGTGATGAAGTCTTGCTCCTCCCACCCCATCAGTGTTAAGTTTCACTGTTTTGGAGCAAATCATCCATCTCTAAAACAAGGCTTTGATGTATAAATACTGCTTGAAGTTCTGAAAGACAGTTTACTGACAATAGCTGCTAAGTGAAGCCACTAAATACTGACATGCCAAAGTTTCTAAATATAAATTATAAGTTTAGCACAAGATAGAAATGAAAGGCTCATGTATGTGGGAGAGCAAAGCATGTTTATTGAAAGATATTCACCAGAGTTGGCCTTTATAAGTAATTGTGGGAGTATATCATAAAAAAGAGTAACATTCTAGTGGAATGCCTCTCAAGAGGTACTCCAAATATTCCAGAAAAGTAATCAAAACAAAGCCCCCCAAACCAGATTTAATTATTGTTGTTTTAATTGGCGTAGTGTTGGCTGATGGCTTGGAGACTAGAATGTGGAGTTATGAAAACAAATGAAGCTTAAGAAATGAAGCAAAGGATTTCCTCTAAAACCAGATTTAAACTACGACTTACATGGGAACCTAGTAGCTAGATTTCGTCTATTAAAGTTAATGCACATTGCACCACCATCAGCAACAGTGCAACAAATTTTAACTACAGGATTATCAATTTTAAGTCAATAATAATAGAACAAAATGTAATAGGCAAGGGGGGGGAATTAAATATTTTACATGGATCTAGATACAGATAGACATATTTAATTTCAAGGCTTTATTCACCAGAAGGTTGCAAGGGAACTATACCCAGCCAATCTGATATTTTGTTTTGGGGTGGTTTTTTTTTTTTTTTTAGTTGAGAGCTGAGGTTCAAATCCAGACACAGTTAAACCAATGCTCTGTAAATAATTACCAGAGGCATCTGAAGTGGGAGAAGTCCATCTGATTAGAACAGATGGACGCTCTTTATCAAACACAACACTGATAGCGATTTCAGCACTTAGATGGCCAAGATTCGAGCTCAGTTTCTTTGTGAATTTAAATCCTTTAGGGTTTCACGCAGCACTTGGTGATGTAATGATTGTGGGTACCCAATTAGAAATGTGCACAGTTAAAATGTGAATGCCGAAAGCTAGCAAAAGGGCCATACAGAAACGAAGGAGACGGATTCTGGTCTACTCTTGGGGTTTATGAGAAGAAGAATACCTGCCATTGTCTGTATCAAATACGAATTAAACCTTTACTGTAAACACGTGTAAGAACAACTCTCTCGCATGAGGTGTACATTATACGGGAGCACTGAAGATGACTCAGGTGTCTGAACGTAAGCAGTACCTTTTTCAGAGGAATCCTGGCTAGAGCCAGTGGTACTTTAGGGGATGAGAATTTGGCAGTTTTAACACTCTGATTATGCACTTATTCTTTCCATGGGTCTATTTTCAAGCTCTATATTTGATCCTGAATGTAATGAAGCAGATTATTTCAAACTGAGTTGATAGAAGAGAAAATCCAACTTTATGTCAAATGCTCTGAATTTTTTAGATTTATAGATAGGTTACTTCCTATGAAGTAATAACAATAAAGTAAACAACAACAACAATAACACAATTGTTCTATTCTTCCTTGTATTGCATCAGGAATCCTTGTAATTGGCACTTGCTCAGAGCAAAACAGCCAACAAGTCATACCCAGGGGCATCAGAAAATAATACTTCCCGGCTCTTTGTTCTATGTCACCCTATCCCCTGCCCCTGCCATTGCTAACATATTTCTGACAATGTGTGCTTCTGGGATTGGAATTCCTATATTTCCTGTACTTATCAATATCGCTATGAACTGTTCCAGCCCTTTGCTTATATTAGTTTATTTAACCTCTTACAGGAAAAGAGATGTGATATGCATGGGTGGCTCCTCAGCTAAGCCAGCTCCAGCTGGGTGAACTAAAATTAGCCTCAAGTAGTTTAGGCAGTGCTATATCCCCACAGCCCTGTGTTGCTGGTGCATGCAGGAGCTTAGAGAGAGCATCCTTTACTCTTGCTGTGCACTTGGAAACAGTGAGTGAAGCTGGGTGAGTTAGGAGGAGGAAACCATTGTACATCAGGAAATTCCTAGGTAGTGCCATCTGTATGCAGGGATAGATGAACAGACCTGGCTCTTCAGTGACTATGACCAGTGCAGAGTATTCCCTTTAAAACTGCCCTCATTGTTCAAAAGCCCAGAGGCCTGCAGCTACAGAATAATAGCCCGGCTGCTACCATTTTCTGAAAAGGTCCAGAGTTTGGGTTAATAGTGTCTTCAAAATAAATCATGTCTACATGAAACCCTCTAGACCCAGTGCTAATAGAATTTCACTAAAAGGTTAATTAGCATGCCCCCTTTTTAAGTGTATAATCTTGGGCGAGCCACTTAATCCATCTGAAACTCAATTTTCTCTTTTTTTTTCTCTTTTTTTTCTCTAGAGTTGGACTAGCTGATCTATATTTTCCCATAAAGCTTTAAAATTAGGTAATTCTAATTAAAATACATGCAAAAACCTTTGACATGTTTTGAATAGGAGGACTTCCAGAAATGGCTAAAGCAGCATGAACAATGGGCCCTAAGTTCTCCACATGACCGCTCCACTTTCAACTTCTCACCTGCTGTTTGAGAACTTCCATTTCTGTCCTCATCTCCTCACGGCTGCACTCCATTTCAGACTTCCGCAAACAATCCTCAGGAGATGAAGAACACTCCATTTTCAAGGCATCCTGAAGAGCCTGTGTTATAAGATAAGCACACTGTTGACCTGAGAGTTGCCACATCATACGAATTTCTCTACAATTCCTACAGTCATCTCAAGTGCACTCATAAGGTAGAATTTCATTTTTAATGCTACCTTCATCACTGAGTAACTTTCTTCATATATGCATTTTTTTTTTTCAGAATCTCCATCTTTTCTCCATGATGGTGCTTATGTTATTCAACTCTCATTGTTACTTGAGAAGGCTTTGGTGTTAGAGATCCTTCCACCTAGCCAACCATGAGTGGAAAACAGATACATAGCCTTTCTCTAGAGTCTGCTTCAGTCAAATATATGCTCCATCAATAAGGCTCGAACTTCAGGGAGCATCAGAATCACCCGGAGAGGTAGCAAACATGCCCACGCCTGGGCATTGCCTCCAAGGATCCTGAATCAGTATATCTCGAAGCAGGGCCTGAGAATCTGCATTCCTCAAAAGCTGCCGTTCCTGCTCTCAGATGACATTTAAAAAATATATCTTCATTGAAGCATAATTGCTTTACAATGGTGTGTTAGTTTCTGCTTATAACAAAGTGAATCAGCTACACATATACATATATCCCCATCAGATGACATTTTGAATGATATATTTCTGCTATATAACCATGTCCCTTACAGGAGAGAGGGAAACTCACATAAATGGGAACCCAGGCAGATTCATTATCCATTGTTGTACGGCTCTGCTCTGTACTCCTTTAGCATGACATGCCTTGGCCTAGACACAGTCATAATTATTCTCCAATAAAACACCCACTAACCCACTAGAGGGTGGAGAGAGTGCTCTGCTTTCTTGACATGCAGTACAACTTGGTGTTTTCACCGTGGGGTGAGGAAGTGAAGCAAATAAGAGACACTTAGATTTGCCAACCAGATCATCATCCTTACTCATAATTCCATGGCACTCTTACATATACTATACTTTTTCAGATTATATGAAAGACACTGTCTCTATTCTGAAGACTTTGGGCTCATGATGAGTTAAATAAAACGGCCGCCAAAAACTGTGACAGAACATACCTCATCCTGTTGTGGTTTCAGAGCCCACACACAATGTGACTACTTGCTCATTATCAAATGAGTCCTCTACACAAATAGAAAGGTTCACTTCCAAAGCTCCAAGACTTTACTGCCTCTGTATTTCTTTAGTAGCTTCGATGGTGTTCATTTGATGATTCTATTAGTAACTCACTTCCCTGCATTACTACACAATATGGTCATAAGGATAGAAAAGAAAAGCAAATTTAAGGTCTTAAATATGCATAGTTAAGATTAGAAGTTTCCTAATAGAATGTCTTATAGTCTAGCCTGATGTAAATATCATTTTTCAGGAAGTTGTAAGAAAAACAAGAACTTTTTTCTTCCTCCAAGAATTATTAGACAACAGAAGTTGTTTAATAATTTATGTTTTGTTAGAATTTATTGCTAAGCTACATAGTTCTAGGAATTATCATAATAGTTATATTTTTAAAACATGTGTCACTAGTAATAGAATCTAGGGTGGGGTAAACCAAGTGAGTCAAGATAATCAAATATGCTGGTTCTATATCCTACAGCTATGAATAGACTACTTTTGTAGGTTTTGTAATATCTGAATTTTCTGATCTACCTTTCATGCTATTCAGACTTCTAGAAATTTTGCAAATGAGTCATAAACGAAAGGCGAGTCTAGTAGACATTTATTCCATCTTGGGGTTTTCCAACTTCTTTGAACAAACACCTGTAACCTACTCTAGAGCAGCAGTTTACCATAAGCACAGATATACTAAACAGATCTACCCATCTCACAATGGCAAGATGTCAGACACATCAGTTTTGCCCATGGGTGGCCCTGGTTGACTAGCCTCAGGTAATTTCTCTCACTTTGATCAAACATCTGGCTTCTCTGTCAAGAACCTGATGAAAACAATGCCCTTAGGTATCTCCCTCAAAGCAAATAAGTAAAATTCAGTACACATAGTTGTGTGAACTTCTGAAAACCATATGTTAATTGCTAAGGTGACATGCTACCAATTTCTGCTGAGACCGGGTCAGCAGGCAGTGGGTTTGTGCAAGCGGGGTGGACCCCAAATTTCCACGCTGTAATGAATGGTGCACACAATTAGCTACCCAAATCATCATTTTGAGTAACTTCTATTTATTACAGTGGTAAAAGAGAACAGAAGAAAAATCTATACTGTAAAATAATAATTTCTTACATTTCATTAGACACTAATACTAAATGAGAAAAAACCTAAATGAGAAAAAAATCTCTTTGCACTAAATGAGAAAAAAAAATCTCTTTATAGCTCATCACTTTCTATCTATGTTTTTAAAGTGACAGTTGAAGGTATAGATGTGTGAGATGAAATCTTTTCTGGCTTGAAGTACCTTTTATTTTTTCTTACTACTCATAAGTAATGTGTTATGCCTATTAAAACATGAATCTCAGGGCCAAAATTGGCTACTGAACATATTATGTACCAGCAAATTACATTAATTAGTTACTTCATCCATTCATCCAGTCAACAAATATTTAAGAACATACTATGAGCAAGGCCCTGTTCTAGGCACTTGGAATGTAGCAGTGAACAAAATAGAGAAACTCAGGGCCCCATTATGACTGTTGTCTTTGTGAGTCCCTTCCTCCAAATAAATATGTAGTAAAATTATATATTATAATTGCATTCTTACAAAGATGAATATGTTAATATGAAAATATATTTTCAACCTCATACTTTAGTATTTTTCCTCTGACTTTAAGAGAAATTAAGCATATTAATGGGCCACTATAAGTATTGTGGGCCCTCAATACTGTGTCCACCTTGCCTAGGAGAGAAATCTGCCCTGCAAATATCCTGCCCACATGGAGCTTACAATCAAGACTGGGAGACAGGAAACAATTAAGATAATAAATATGAGACATTATGCATACACTAGAATGCAATGAATTCCAAGGAAATATTAAAACAGGAAATATTAGAAGTGGAGTATGTAATTTTAATTAAGATAACCAGAAAAATCCTCTTTGAGAAGATGACAAGCTCTGAATTTTACTCAAATTAATTTTTCTCATTGGGATTTTATGATTATAATCATGATTTTTAAAGTTTTTACTAATTAAAAAAGATTTTCTATAAACACACCTACACAAAAATGAAGGTTATTACATGGGTTTGAGTAAAACACAGAGTTCTCGGCTGTTTTAATTTCTACAGGCTTTATATCCTTGTGCCTACATTTATAGAAATAGAGAACAGAAGAAGACTGATAAGTAATAACATATCAAAAATGGGAGAGATTTCAAATATAATCTCAATTAATGTCAGTTCCTCTAATTCATTTGCGAAGGATTTCCAGCAGTGATTAAGACAGAAAATTCATTTGCCCTGAACTTGTATCTCTGAACATTGTTTTTCTCTCTTAAACGACAGAGAAGTACATGGTTTACGAAGTCAGTCTCCAATTTCTCATTTTCTCCTGAATAATAACTTGCCCCATAAACAGATCAAACATAGCATCACATTTGTAAAGCACCCTATCAACCATACAGGCATATAGTTAACGCTTTGGGGATATTTAAGTTACACCTCTGAACACTACTTAACTACAAGATGGCACACGGTCCCAAAGGCAAGCACTGAGCACGTGTTTAAGGCCAGTCAACCACCTGCTCTTTTTTTAGAAGATAATTTCTGTTACTTTGGTCAAGAAATATCTAGCTTGAGAGATGACTATCTCAACTCAACCATGTATTACTACGTATTACTACGGTCCACATACGATGTGGCTCTTGGAAAAGTCAACAGCAAAGGATTTAATTTTTTTCCCTGAACAAGTCAGCAATCCCTCCCCCCAAGAAAATTAAGGTTTAGTCCATTAAAACAACACACACACACACACACACACACACACACACACACACTCACTTACATGTCGTCCTTTTGCAGCAATTCACAGGTAGCTCCTTTGAATAGTTGTTGGAGCAAAGGCATTAAATCACCAGCATTTTCTTAATAGACCTACACACTACTCCCCACCCCCCCATTAAAGGTGAGTTTTAGGCTTATTCTCAGGAAGGCCGCCATCTCATTTTTGGATTTGGCATTTAGTTTGCTTCCATATAGTCTGTATTACACTCAGGAGCTCCACAGTGATGATTTTAAAGAGCAGCCTGTTTTCCTCAGGAAACTTTCGCGGTTGACCAAGAGATAACGCTACTATTCGCAAACACCCACTTGCTTTATGTGGTTCTTTGATCTACCAAAAAAAAAAAAAGTTCTTACTCTCTTCTATACTTTCTCCTTATCTCTTTCTTTAATGACAATTCTTTGCAGAGACATGAATTCCCCCCAAAATTCTTAGCCAAGTATGGCTGAACGAAGCAGATAGGAGTGATTTATGCAATTACAGAGACCTCCGTGCAAGCCCCCGAGACGAGCCGCATTGCAGTGTGGATTTTGCTGTGAGCCTCAGCCCAGAAAGTGCTCTTTATACAGAAACCTCTCATCTCTCCAGCTTCACCTGGCCTGATACCTTATTGAGGCGTTTTATTTCACATTCAAAGTGTTGCTTCTTCTGGCTTGCGAGAGCAATTTTTTCCTTCAAAAGCGTATTCTCTCTCTTCAATTCATGTAATTCTTCATTTAGGCTCTCCTTTTCCTTCTGAAGTAGAAAGCAAGAAAACAAATTCAAAATCAATAAAATTCAGATGAGATGATATTGTAGGAATACTTCTGAAATAAAAAACAAACAAAAAACAGGACCTGCTAGATTTTCACTTAACATTCCATTCGAGCAATAATCTCTGGGTGGAGGTCAGGATTAGGATAGAAGAAATCTTTATGTTATCCTTACTGCTACTACGTTTTGCGACCCCAGAACAAGCTATCAAAATCCCCACTCCTCACTTTCAAGGGTCAAATGGGTCTGCAGAAAAAGCTACTTGCTCTTACAAGGTGATGAAAGAGTGACTCACTAAAAATAACTGAAAGTTCTAATATGCAAAGTGTCATTGCAACAAAAAATACCAAATATCTCAAAGCCCAATCCTGCATCATTCAGGACTGGTGAGAGACAAAGAAGAGGATAAAAGATAAAACCTCAGGCAATAAGACATTTCACCACAGATAATTATTCAGAGCACTGTATTGTTCTGATGATTACTTTTAAAAGGTAGAGATGAGCTAGTCCAACTGCCATCACTCCTCCACTTTTCAGATCACCTTCAAGGAATCCAGTGTTTTAAGTAACTGAAGCAAGGTTGGTGGCTTAGACAATAACAGGATTCAGACAACATCTGCCTCCTATCTCTTAATTTTATATTCTGGACAGTAAACTTTTTGTGGAGTGAATTGAATTTTTAACGAGACTGCAGTTTTAACCCAGTAAAATAAACATTCTGGAATTTAGGTAAATCAAGATGAGGAAATAGCTAAGATATACGTTAAAGTATATTATTTTAATAGCTAATATTTCCCATCACAATGATTAAAGAAATCTACTTTAGGTGAGTCGTTTTCTTTACAAGTGAAAACACTTCTCTTTGCCTTTGTTTAAACAGAATAGGTCCATGTGTACACAGAAAATTTAGCAATCTTTTTCTAACTCAGCATAGTTTAAGAGAAAATTATTTCCACAAGAAAATGGTCCCAACTGCATAGGGAAGAAATTACCATGATTCCTGTGCTGCATGTAAATGGAACCGAAAGGGACTCTTACATGGCAGAAAGGGAGTTGCTAAGCAAGGAAGGGAACCTGAACTGATGATGGATGCACTGATTGGTGACATTGCCTTAAGATTTATGCATGTTTTAAAATACAGCTGCTGCATCACAATATTAGTCACAAGACTTCACCTGAGAAAATCTACCCTTCTCGTTCTTTCCTAACATGCCTGAAAAAATGAGAGGCCATTAGAGCTCAAGGGCCTCCTCCCATTTTCTACAAATCCATGTAGTCCCATAACTAAAAGTAAAACCGGGAATCTATTTTAAGAGAGGCCATCACCTCAATGGCCACCTTCTAGTTCTCAGGAGGATTAAAGGGGCCTTCCAATCTGGAGACTGGGCTCAAGTCCTATTTTTCCATGTGCTACGTTACTGACATTAAGTCATCTAAGCCCTACGTCTCAGCCTTCTCATCTTTAAAACGGCAAAAATAAGAGTTTCCTCACAGATGGGCTGAGGATGTTAAATGAGACGATGAGGATGAGATACTTTTCAAAAATGTTATATTTTTAAGATGACAAAGGTAATACTTATTTGTAAAGCTCTCTGTAAGCTGAAAAGCAGCTGTACAAATACAAGGAATTGTCATATTATCAACACTGGTAATAAAAATGATTAGTATGAGTAAAAGCAAAAACGCAAAATGAATTTTCTCCTAGGCTGCAACGTCCGAGAAAGATACCCCAAAGCCCTGGCTCAGTTCTGCCCGCGGGTGGAGCCGGGCAAATTAAGGTCTGCCTGTTTGCGCGACACAGAAGGAAGTGAGCCGGCACCTCCCGCTCTCTGATTCTAGAGAAGTGGCCCCTATTTTTGGCTCTGGGGACTTGCGTAACCCGTACACCCTTGCCCATCGGTCACCGCTCTGCAGAGGGTTGATTTGAATAAACGGTTGGTTCTCAACCATCTGGAGGCAGGGGCCCCCCCTTCCCCCTACCGCGCGCTCCTGGGGGCAGGGAGGTCGCTCCCCGAGCCCCGCCCACCTCCTCGCGCTGCTGCAGGTCGCTCTCCCTCTGGCTCTGCTGCAGCTCCTTCTCCAGCGTGCCTAGGAAGCTTTCTGCGGTGTCCAGTTTCGTTTTCAGCTCTGCGACCTGAAGGAGTGGTTCACAGACAGCTGCAGACACCTCGCCTGAAGCCCACAACCCCCTGGATTTATTCCCAGCCTAAGCACCCGGGGACAGAACTGGCTCAGTCTTGGGCATCCCCTAGGGAGTGGCTCTTCTTCCCACCGCCCCAAACCAAGATCGGGTCTTTTGCTTTTAAAAAGAAGTTTCCTCTACAAGAGAAAAAAGCAAACACCAAAACGGCCTCCAGCCTCCTTTCTCTAGACCACACCACTTTCGAGGAAATAAACCCGTAGACCTTAAGGGAGCCTTCTAGGCTTGTCATTCTATTCTCAGGTCGCAAGGTGTGCCTCATCTGATCTGAAAAGGACAGCGAAGGATAGGGGATAAGTGAATATACCTACCTTGCCGAAAAACAGACGTGACCTTTAACTCATCAGTAACGTGCAGCATTTGACCTGCTACTAAATGCCAAATTAGTCGTCTGAGTGACAAGGGTCCAGAAAAGCCTTAGGGACAGGCGCTTCATCAAAGATGGGAACTGTGACCATTGTTAACCCTGGGTCTTCATGCAGCTGCAAGCCGTTCAGGAAGGCAGCTTAAACAATTTTCTCTGGGATCATGTGCTTTAAAATTTGGAGATCCCAAAGCTGTCCAGACCGAATATTATAAGGTGGCTTGACCATGGCCTGGTGTAGTGAAACGTTACCCTGCTCTTTCCAAATTTAATACTCTGAGTATCAAAATGAGGAAGAAAAGAGCAATACTAACGTACTTCTCATGTGTGGTCAAGTTTCTTGACTCTGAATTATTTTGGGGAGTTTACCTTCTCTTTCCTCTCTTTTAGAACATGGAATGGTTTTAAATTATAAACTGACTTTTACCCTTTAAAATATATTTCCTCCAAAAAAAATTCTTTCTCACCAAAGCAAAAGTTTCTTGACAGAGAACATGCTTTGGAGAGAAGAAGGGATTCCCCACTTCCCCTCACACGCTGTTAACACTGCTTGTCTCTTTTTCTGTGGAAAACAGCTTATGCTATAAAGAATTAGAGAAGTAGCCTTGCACAAAAAAGTATGAACTTTAAGCCATTTCTCACCTCACATATAACCTTGTGTTTTTATGGCTGCTAGTAACAAAGCCGAGGCCAGGATACTGTGTGAGTTATGATAAATGTGGGCAAGAGCTCTAGAGAGGGCACTGGGGGCTATATTTAGTACCTTTCTTCTGCCATGCTTAAGACAATTCACTGACACGTTCCTTCGTTCATTAATCTTCAGTACCAAGAGGCCAATAATGCACTCAGCACCCTCCCCTTCATCATTTTACAACAGACAGCTGGCTACCCACAAATCTCCTGTAGTTGAAATCAGTGAGAATCTTCACATACTTGTCTCCCCGAGATTACCGATTTAAAGCAAATACCAAACAGAGAGGTGTTTACCTTTCTTTCATATAACTCTTTCATGCTTCTAAATTGCTGATCCCATTGCTGGTTAACTTCCAGGAGCTGAAATTATTAAAGTTTGGTAAAGCAACAAAGGATTTTGCCCATTTGGAAATTTAGCCATAGTGAAATCACTTCTCGAGGCTACTAAGGTTTTGGAAGCCATGGGTGAAGACAATATTCCTTCCACCAAGTTCTGGTAGACCTGGGATAAGTTAATTGAACACATTCGCCTTTCATAATTGGTTCACATATGAAAAACTATTAAGCCTTAGGTATATCTTGACTAATCAGCTGAACAGTTTATTAGCAACTTCTAACTTTGTTTAGTTATTTGAATTTTCATCTTCTTGTTTAATCTAACCAGAATCTGATAAAAAATTGTAAGTATTAATGGTTTTATGTAAGATTTATTAATATTTGAAGGGCCTTTTTTCAAACCTTTCCATATTTTTTATGTGCTTATATTGATTATTAAAATGAAATATTTCTTCTAGCTTTTTAAAGGCAGAATTTATATTAAAAAATTCCAAGTTCGGGCTTCCCTGGTGGCACAGTGGTTGAGAGTCCGCCTGCTGATGCAGGGGACACGGGTTCATGCCCCGGTCTGGGAAGATCCCACGTGCCGCGGAGCGGCTAGGCCCGTGAGCCATGGCCGCTGAGCCTGCGCGTCCGGAGCCTGTGCTCCGCAACGGGAGAGGCCACAACAGTGAGAGGCCCGCGTACCACAAAAAAAAAAAAAAAAAAAAAATTCCCAGTTCAATTAACTGATAATCATTTGCTTGCAATACTGTGTTTTTTTTTTAAAAAAAAAATCAGTACATGATTTGTATTATATACTCAGCTAATGGATAATATCACCTTTTTGGAAGCATAGGTTTTTCAGGGAAAAATAGTTTTTGTCATAAGACAATATTTAGAAACAATTTAGGCTGCAAACAATTTGAAAGTTTTAAAACTGTGTGCCAAATAGATGAAAGAAAAAACACTAAGACCTGTTTTCAGTTTTCTTGTAAGGGAAGTCTACAACTTTCCACATTAAGAGAAATTCCAACACCTATAAATATGGGACAGACATGGAGAAGACTGTCGCAATGACTAAAATGTAGCAAGACTTTCTCTTAATTACAAAACAAAATATCTAATCCAGAGTGGCAGTTGCTAGGTAACTCTTATGCTGGAAATAGATATGACTATTTAGTATAAGACTATATAATATTATTATGTAAAGATCCCTGATCTGTTGTTATTTTAGGGACTAACATTTCTATGCTATGGTAACATTACTCTGCTATAGTTCAGTAATTTTCCAGAAGGGCACACTATTTTATGCAGTATCAAAGAAGGGTAGAGGAAACCATAGAAGAAAACATGAAGGCTGTAGCATAGAAAATGATTTCGAAAAGGAATTACAAAATTGACAACAGAGTGCCAGAACTGTTAAGGAGAATAAAGAGGTTCTCTGTCAAGGAGAATAAAGAGGTTCTAATATTCATTAAACTCAGAAAAACGGAACTCAAAATAATATCCATCACATTCCCAATGACATTTTAAAACAAATTTCTTTTATGATAAAGCTCCTTAACCCCTGTTGGTCAGATGCCCAACTCATGAAGTCATAGCACCTAATCAGTGATACAATAAAGCCTCTGACAGTTTGAGTTTCAAGGTGTGTCAAGTGCTGAGCATAAATGGCACAGATGATAAGCTCACCTAGCCCATGTGGAGGAAATGTCTAAGTTTTGAAAAAAATTAAGATTATAATTATTGGATTTATGGCTTTGTCATTTTTATTCATTTGCACAAGCACTGAGAGACCGAGTAAGAGATATGTAGGTGAATAAGAAAGAAGTATTTGCTCTCAAAATAATGCAGTCCAGTATCCTTAAGATAAATACTGTGACCCAATAACAAAAATAAAAGGCACTAGATGCCTATTTTATTCTCAGCATTAATCCATGGCACATGTTGCTTCAACTAATATTTCAAAATTACCTCTTTTCTCTGTTTTTCCAGGCACCTTATCTTTTGTTCAAGGAAATTTGTTAAGTTCTTTCTTCTCGATGATTGAGTCCACTTAAAAAAAAAAGAAGAAAAAGAGTGAAACAGAATAGTCTATAAACAGGAGAAATGCTTCTCTTCACAAACTCTCATGTTGTAATTCATAAAAATATTTTAGCAATAATAATGCTCACACCATAGTCCTTCATAGAGACCTGTTGATGAAAAAGCTTTATATTTTAGACTCTTTTATATGAATTAAGTACCAAAATAATTCTCTAATAAATTACGAATGTATCTATATAATGGGCAAGTAAGAAATTAGGATTTTATGAATTTGGATTTCAACCCTTTTCCAAAAAAATGAAAATTCAGAGTATAATGTATATAGAAATCAGGTAAGTTGCATGGATATATGTTAGGTATTTACCTGGTAAACATTTCTAAAAAATCATTTTTGTAGACATACCCATGATCTGAAGAGCGGCCCTGGCAAAAGTCAGAGAAGTGATAGAACCACCAAGAAAAAAAGACCAACACACTACAGTTAAGTGGCAACAAATTGATCCTGAAACAATACTACAATAAATTAACTACCTCAGTGACCATCATTATGATTATGTTATAGAGGTGGGCATAGATTATCTGGTATTTTGTAATTTTAACCAGCCCTTTGTATAAAGCTACTAGGTGACAAATTTAGATTAATAATAAATCATTGGTATGGTGAAAAATTAACCACCTTTCTTTTCAGTTTTTTTTTAAAAAATATTATTCATTTAAAGAAAGCACAAAAGCTCTGGAAACTGCCTGCCATCTGTCTAAATCGACTATCAACAAAGTTCTCTTAAGTACTGTTTTCTCTCTTTTAACTCAATAGTCTTAAAACCATCGCATGGCTGAGTCATACAAGTAATACAATGAATGGAGTAATGAGGATCATCCCTAAATCTGCTATTCAGTTTCAGGCTCAATAGCTATTGTGGACCACGAAATTGCTTAAGGGTATTCATGAACAATTAAGAAATATTTTCAAAACATGTTGGCCTTTGCCACAAACGTTACAGGAAATGCCGTTTTGCAATCATCACAGGATTTTAAGGACTTTTTTCATTAGAAATGATTTATAAAACTATTTTCTATCTTTTCTCTACTTATCTTTGTCTCACAATGTTTTAGGATTCGAGGGTATTTTATACCTCAATAGATGCTGTTCTTAGTTTACTTAGCTACTTCCTATTCAGATCCATGTGTAACTAAGACTGCATTTAAAGAGAGACATTCTTCCGTAGGTCAACACAATCAGAATGATTATACCCGCTTCTGACCTCAAGGTGGTTTAGCCCAGTGCCAGAAGTGACATCAATTTCCAGGTGACAAGTATGTTGCGTCCTGCAATTGAGATTTCCCTCTTTTAGGAAGACTTCCAAGGGACTGGACTTATTCTGGATCAGCACAGACTAAATATTAGGCATCTTTGATTTGGAGAATGCTGTGAGCCAACCCTACTTAGTGTGTCCTGGGCTCTGTGAAGCAGAGGTTTGGTGAGACTGGATTCTAGACCAGTGGTTCTCACCACTGGAGCGCATCAGAATCACCCTGGGAGCTTGCTAAACATAAGGCACCCTGAACACTGATCAGAATTTCTGAAAGGGAGCCATAGCACCTCTACCTTCTTTTTCATAGATTACTTTTTAAAGCAGTTCTAGGTTCACAGAAAAATTGAGTGGAGAGTATAGAGATTTCCCGCATACCTATTGCCCCAACAAATGGGTAGCCTTCCCCATGATTGGCATCCCCCATCAGAGTGGTATATTTGTTAATAGATGAGCCTACACTGACACATCATTATCACCCAAATCCACAGTTTACATTAGGGTTCCCTCTTGCTGTTGTACATTCTATGGATTTAGACGAATGTGTAATGACCTGTATCTATCATTTATAGTACCATGGAGAATAGTTTCACTGTCT
This sequence comes from Tursiops truncatus, assembly GCF_011762595.2. Lineage (NCBI taxonomy): Eukaryota > Metazoa > Chordata > Mammalia > Artiodactyla > Delphinidae > Tursiops > Tursiops truncatus. The sequence goes on along the minus strand of NC_047038.1, from coordinate 20,250,860 downwards.
TAAACATCCTCTGTGCGCCACCTATTTACCCACCTCTATTTTTAATAAATATCACTGATTATCATGAGTTACACTAAAGTTCAAGGTTCTTCCATTCCATACCACGCTTCGGAATATGAATTTTAGGTCCTCAAAAAGTCTTTTTTCTATTTGTGATATAGACCAAAAAAATAAAAAAATAAAAATCTGTGACCAACAAATATTTGTATGACCCTACTTTCTGGGAATCTAGATTAAGAGTAATGAGATAGCATGCATTTTTTTCCATATATAATTTTCTCTGGAAAAAAATTATGAATTATTTTGACCCTTGATTTTCTTATAAATGAGTTATTTTTAATTTTTATTTATTTATTTTTTGCGGTACGCAGGCCTCTCACTGCTGTAGCCTCTCCCGTTGCGGAGCACAGGCTCCGGACGCGCAGGCTCAGCGGCCATGGCTCACGGGCCCAGCCGCTCCGCGGCATGTGGGATCCTCCCAGACCGGGGCATGAACCCGTGTCCCCTGCATCAGCAGGCGGACTCTCAACCACTGCATCACCAGGGAAGCCCTGAGTTATTTTTAAATAACTTTATAAAAATCATTTATAAAATGATTTAGTAGAGATATTAAATCTGCAAGACAGAGAAAGCACAGCAATAGGTATGGCTTATAAGTCATAAATGTATCACTACGGATTTCTCTGAGGATTAATCAACATTTTACCACCATTCATATGTCTTAGGTGTGCATTAAAATGAAAGAAACTCAATTAAATACAAAGTTTTGGGGAAACTTTTCACTTGTTTTTGCTGTGCTTCCCTGTTGCTAATAAAGGCATAGAAAGAATTTTAGTCACTGGTCCTTCTAAGGGCTCATTTAAAGAACATTTATTCCCTATAAAATGTAATCTGTGTTCAAAGTATTTGGACCTTGATTTCTCATTTACCCTAATACCCAGACCAACTTCTAAAAGATCCAAGTTCTGAGACTGCTAAATTAAATACCTAAATGTACCAAAAAGTCTCAGAGTCCTATTATATCTTAGTTATCTCTAAAAAAATCTTTAAGAAAGCACTTTCATTCATTCATTCAATTAGTAAGTATCTGTTGCAGTAACCAGTAACAGAACAATGACTGTGGTATTAATTACGTATATAGAAGTATTTCACCATAGATACTCTATTGCTATAATAGCTTTTACTTCTAACCACACAAATATAATATTCTTTTTACATTTTGCATTAAACCAAATTCCTTGAAATCAAGAGCAAAATATGAAACACATAGAATCGAAAAGCTGACAGGACAAGATTTTATTTCTCACTTTGTAAAAGAAGAAATGTAGCTCAAAGGTGTCAAAGGAAATGTAAACAGTCACCTAGATATTTTTCCTTTGTTGAATAACATCCTTGAAATATATAGAGCAGATCTTAGTTAAAGAAAGCAAACTAGCCATTTCTACTTTTATTAATCATTGCATAACTCGCCATTAGCAATGCTGTCGATGATATATATGGTCAATTCATCCCCTAGAAATGCGTTCTTACCTCTGCATGCTCAGTAGAAGTTTCTGTACCACTCATTCTAGTTGTGCACTGTAGGAAATGTGCCACGGAAGCTGGTTTTTCTGGAGTCTTGGAGAGCAGAAAGAAAAAAGCAAAGAAAATATCTCTGAATGGTGTCTTTTAAAGTCAGAGCAAATATATATATAATTTTTAAAATACCACACAAATAGTTAACTGATGATAGAAAATAATAGCAACAGTTTTTCACTGAAAATGTACAGAAGTGACTCTGTATGTGAATTATACAGAATAAGGTTAAAAGCACAGCAAGTGTGATTATAACTTTTCTTCTCTTCCAGATAGGGATTTCCCAGGATGTCTCAAGCTGCAGGCTGTGACTAACACGCAAGGCAGATAAGCCTTGCTATGGTATGTAAATTGTCATTCTTCCCTTACTGGAAGTTTCTCCCACTGGAGGAAGAAGTTACCACAGAAAGCCTAGGCAAGCCAAGTCTTTCCTCAGTAGACAAGCTGCCGTAACTTCACTGTATTTCCAGATCAATTAGGAACTGTTGACTTTTTGACAGCCCAGTTCCTTGCTTCCCTAAGGGAAGGATTTTCTGGCAATGCCTTATACATGTCAGCTTAGCTGTGCAGAATTTAATGAGTCATACATAATTCTCATGGAACTAAAAAGAAAATAATTCATTACAAGGTTATCGGGTATTGTTCGTAAAACTAATCTGCTGTATTGGCAGGAAGTTTAAACTTGGTTCTCAAGTTTAAAGTCTCAAGACTGTCTTTTCCGTAGGTTGTCCACATTTTCTCCATGATCCCATGGAAGTAAAATCTTTGCACTAACATTTACCTTTAATGAGTTGGCTTGTCGTTTTACAGGGCACTGAGATAATGGAGCACGTGATAAGTAGGGCAATTATACTCCAATAAAGATGTTAAAAAAAAAAAGCACGGAAAGCAGATGTTTGGAGCTACACAGATGGGCTGTGATAGAGCAGAAGACCTCATTCTTGACTTGGAGGAGAGGGAACAGAAGAAAAGGCAACAATATAGAAAGGAAAGAATGTGTTGCTGAAAGGAGAAAAGGAAGAATTTAGTCAATCACTTAATTTACATTTTTCTTTAGACCTCCCTATTTGATATCCACATATATGTAGGATAAATCCTAAAACTCCTGAAATTCAGATTCTTTAAAAGGGAATGAACGGGTGGCTAAGATTTGGCCCTCCTTTTTCTCCTTTAGATCTTCTACCCGTCTCTTCTTGGGCTCCAGCCGAACTGAATTCCCTCTGCTTCCTGAACTGGTCACGCCCCTTGACATCTGTGGCTCTCTCCACCTGGAGTGTGTGTGTGTGTGTGTGTGTGTGTGTGTTTACTTTCTTCTGGTTTCTTGGTCTGTTTGGGGGGTACACTCGAGTGAAACAGAATGATATTTCCTTAAGGAAATATCCAAAAGTACAAGTGGGAATGAAATTGTTCACAGTTCTAAAGGTAAAACTTATGACTCACATATGATTTGACTTTAGGGAATATAAGCAGGGATTTCCTGGAGACTGACACTTCATTAACAGTAAAATCTACACATCAGAAAAGAATAAAAAAGACAATAACATAAAAATATATTTTTTCCCTCCCAATCCCTGCTGCAAACACACACACACACACACACACACACACACACACACACACACACAAAACATAATTATACAAGGTTCAAGGTTCCCTTCAGCCTTATTTGTGTATTTGGTAATAATAACCCAGTGGACGTGTTAACACTGACCTAAAGAAGTGGTTAGAAAGCACATTTTCTGGCCAGGCACTGTCGTCGTTGGGTCCCCTCTGTATGGGCCTCCTGTTGCACATTCATCGTTGTAGCCCATCATGATGTGAGTGATTCTACTGAATGGAAATCCTGTATCTTTGCATTTTTTATTATAATTTTTTCCCTCTTTTTCTGCTATGGCAGTTTAACAACAAACAGATTTTCTATTAGCTCCAGAGAGCCATGTGGTGATTTACGAATAAACAATAACTTCTGGAGTGTCCCAAGTTCGGTTTGAGAAAAAGGGAATTTGCATTAGTACTGTCCTAGGAATAAACTGGATATTTTCTGTTACATATGCCCTCTTCACCTCACCTCCATCCCTTTCACATATGCTGTATACTTTAAGAGTCTGGCTTTTAGTCAAGCTTTGTTTCATGAGAAGTCTCACTAGCTGCAATAACCTTCAGAGAAATGGACATGTCACTCCATGTTTCCAAAGTGATTTTGAAGAGTCTTCATTTCTCAAGTGACTAAAATAATCTCTAGAGGAAAATAACTAACAGAGGGAAATATGGTGAAGTAAAGGACCAAGGAACTACCGGTCAGCGGTCTGTAACTATCATTCCGGTTGATGATAATTCTCTCAAAATTAGTTCAAGAGAGATCATCACATTTCTACACATGCTTGGAGGGATTCTTTGGCAGGTAAAATAAACACGGCTTTTTCTTTAATATCCATTTAGAATGGGGGTTAAAAAACCTCCTTTGCTTCCTGAATCTATTTGCATAGATTTTTAAGTGAATGTGCTATCTAGGTAGGAGAGAGAGTACGTGGTGGTGACTAAACATCTGACTCTAGAGTCCAGTCATCTGGATTCATATCTCAGCTCTACCTTCACTGCTTGTAAATCTGGGGATGATGCTTAAGGCCCCTAAGTCTCAACTTCCACATTTGTAAACTAGGGATAGTAGAGGTGTCTTCTTCCTGGGGTTGCTGTCTGTGATAATATATAGAAGAGCTTAGATGTTAATAATAATATGACCTTAAAGATAGGGACCATCAATCATTTACACATCACTTACTATGCACATGGCACTAAGTGGATTCCAAAGGAAAATAAACAAAAGTAACAAAAGTTCCTACTTCTAATGAAATTTACATATCTATAAATAAATAAATATATATATATATATATATATATATAGAGAGAGAGAGAGAGAGAGAGAGAGAGAGAGAGAGAGAGAGAGAGATATGACTGTAAGAATTCAGAGAGAGCTCATTCAGAGCTTTAATCATTATTGCAGGAGTTGGAATATCTGCTGGGCCTTGAAGGCTGGATAGGATTTTCATAGATGGTGAGAACTGAGATATATTATTGTAAGGGGAGCAACTTAAATGAAACAGAGATGGACAAGCCTAAATATGAAGGATTATAGCAAGCTCAGTGTAACTAGAGGGGGGCTCATGTGGTCTATCTAAAGTCGATTTAGATCAAATTGTGAAAGGCTTTTAATTTCAGACTAAGAAATTTTAAGTCTATTGCATAGGCCATGGGGCACTTCTAAAGACCCTTGAGGAAAGGAATTATATGATCAAAGTGGCTTTTTAGTAAAAATAAACCTGGATATGCACATTATGTACTAAATGGGTTAGACTGACAACTGCAATACCACTTAATAGATATTATCAAAAGTAATATTCAAAATACTTAACATCTCGTGGTAATCAAAATATTTAATAATCAGCTCACCTGGGGCACTCAGAATGAACCACACCTCTGAACTCCAGACACCTATATTAATTGCCTACTCACCATACCTGTTTGGTTGCTTAATAGGTACCTTCTTATCCACTTATATAAAAGCTATTTCTTGATCTTCCCTCACAAGACTCGTCTTCCCCATCACAATGACAAATTTCATGCTCTGGACTAAGAACTTTGGAGTCATCCTTGACTCCTCTTTTTCCTCACAGCTTATACCCAATCTAACTGAACATTTTTTAGGCTCTCTATAAACATACACAGAGGGCTTCCCTGGTGGCACAGTGGTTGAGAGTCCGCCTGCCGATGCAGCGGACACGGGTTCGTGCCCCGGTCCGGGAAGATCCCACGTGCCGCGGAGCGGCTGGGCCCGTGAGCCATGGCCGCTGAGCCTGCGCGTCCGGAGCCTGTGCTCCACAACGGGAGAGGCCACAACAGTGAGAGGCCCGCGTACCGCAAAAAACAAAACAAAACAAAAACCAAATAAACAACAAAAAAAACATACACAGAAAGGAGAGCAGCATGTTGCCACTAGAGACTTCCCAGTTTAAGGAGAGAGTGAAATAAACGTGCAATTTTATAAATTTTCAAAATGGAAACTTTAATGATTACTTCCTGATTTTATTCACATGAAAATTCTTAAGAGAGCATCCAGTAGTTACTGACATCTGTCTCTGTGTCAAATCCTAGTTCCATCCTTTACTAGATATGTGAGCTTGGGCAAGAGGCTTAGCATCTTTGCATTTATCAAGCCACCATCATCTCCTACCTGGATTACTGCAATACTATTGCAATGTTCCTTGCTTCCCCTCTGGCTCCTTTCCCATCTATTCTCAGCCCAGTAGCCACTGTGGGTCTTTAAAATATGTCATTTCATGTCACTCCTCTGCTCAAAACCTTTCAATGGCTTCCCATCTCAGAGTGAAAGCAAAACTCTTTATAGTGGCCCACAGGGTACTAGATACTCTAGCCTGTGCCCCTCTGACCTCTTTCTCAGTATCCTCCTGTTTGTTCACTCTGCTCTATGTCCTGGCCACACTGCTGGTCCATGAACCTGTCGTGTGCACTCCCTGTTCTGTCCGCCCAGAACTATCTTTCTCCTAGATAACCTCATGGCTCATCCCACCCTCCACCCCAAACGGGTAATTGCTTCAATGTCATCTCTTTATTAAGATCTTACCCACCCCCCCTCCATTTAAAATTACTCTCCATCCCAGTGCTTTCCTGCTATACTTTTTCCACAGCACTGTATATCATACCCTATATATTTTTCTTCTTTGTTCTTGGCCTCCCACCATTAGAGCTTAAACTCCATGACAGCAGTTGTTGTCTGCTGTGTTCATTCTGTATTTCTCGAACCTAAAATAGTGCCAATTATATTAGTGCCTATGCAAGTACACACAGTGCTCAGACACACGTAAAGCCTCCTCCTTACCCAAAACTAAATCTGTAATGTTGCTGAGTCATGTATCTTCTCAAGAGGTTGTAGAAGATCTCAAGATCAGAAAAGTCAACTTCTTGGCCTCCAAACTAGTAAATAACCTCTCTTGCATACCCCAAACCTGGGTTTGGACTAGAAGAGCCCCATGAGAGGCATGTCCCAAATTCCAGAGCCTCAAGGGGGATACAGGCTGTGTCCCTCCAGGTTGGTGCTTTGAAGCACTTCTTCCATGCAGTACATACATGTCTGTTTCCACTGCACACTTTTAGTTTTTAGTGCATTGCAGATACATCACAGGGCAAATTGGGCTTTGTTGACTCTTCTCTAGTCTTTAGGAAACTGCAGAATTTATGAAACTTCCATGTCTAAAGATTTCTCAGCACTGCCCAAAGTAGTAAACTAGCTGACACAGCCTGACCACCAGCCCCTTTGAAGTCTCCCCTGGTTTTCCAGAGCAGTTAGTTACCTCCTCCTTTGTGATCCAGGGCACTTTGTGAAGCATCAATTCCTGCACTTACTGTAAAACTGTCATTAATTTTATGTACCTTTCTCTCCCAAGGCTGTAAGTTTCTTGAAGGTAGGGTCGATATTTATCATTTCAGCCTTGGGAACTGACACAGTACCTTCAGAGGACAGAGTAGTGACATACACACTGAAAAAAAATGAACCTGATTATGTATAAATTTTCAGTAGGAAATCATAGTACACTTCTACATCTCAGAACACAGCCCAGAGGAGAATGACCACAGGGATAAACAAAGTTATATGTTTTGTCTCCAAATCAGAAAGGATCAAGTAGGGGTATCCATTTTTAAAAAGCTGTTCTGTTTAAATGTATTTTCTTTTTATTCATTTTATAGGTAAATATTTCACCCTTTTTTATTTTGGTTACATGATCAATATTGTTTTGTCTCCATACAAAACCTCCTTAAATTTTTTTCTCCTAATCCTAGTTAATATTTAATAAATAAATAATATAAATGATTATACATGTTATGAGGGAATTTTTAAAAGGTATAAATGTGGTCTTTAATAATATCTCCTACATTTGTACCGTGCTTTATTATATCTTATAAGTTAACCTCTTGAAGTATTAACTGGTGATTCCCCCAAACACATATGGTTCTTTGTTTCATGTAAGTAATCCTTTCTTTGTTCAGTAAGAGATATCTTTCGTCTCAGGGCTGAGTAAGTTTGTCATTGAATGCAAAGGGAAAAACAGTCCCTGTTCAGCCTTTGAACTTCGAAATAGACTCTTCAAACTCTAGAGACCATGCTGAAAACCAAAGCTTTGAATTTTAAGAGCTAGTATTTCTGAAAGTAATATATTTAAAAAAATGTTTTTAAAGATTAATTCCTTTTGTGAAATTATTTTTAAATGCTTCAAAAAGTAACGTGGATTGATGGATGAAACATGCAGCGGGTAGATGGATAGATATATGATAAATAAGTAGAGTGAAGTTTTAACAGTAAAATCTATGGGTGTACACCATAAAATCCTTTCAACTTGGCTATATATTTGAAATTTTCATAACAAAATGTTTGAGAAAAATCAGAATCAAGCCGTAAAATCTTACACCATAAACAACTGACAGAAAAGAGGGTAGATGAAGAGATGGTATAACCTATTCCTTACCTCTTCCACACTCCCTACCCCATCCCACCCAGAGAAGAGTAAAAGAAGTATATGGCCCTGAGGGAAAATGAGAAAAGAATCAGGGGAAAAGAGCCCTGAATGTTGTGAGTCCTCTTGGGGAAAATGAGTCCAACTCTTCTAGGGACTCATCCATCATCTCCTGAGAAGGATGTAACAGTGGTTAACTAGGATTTTGTGGATTTAAGAATGCTTTGCTGTAAAATTGAGGAAAATGCAGTATTTATCACATGGATCTGAGGATAGGAGATGAGAAGAGGGACCTGGAAGCTTCAGTGATTGCCAGTGAAGCAATGAGCCAATGAAAAGAGCATAAGGAACAGATTACACCAGTGCTAATTGCAGTGTAAGATGACGGATTATTGCAACCTGGTGCCTTCACCCTGAAGTTGCCAGAAAAATATAGGACCTCCAGATAAATTTGAGTGTTAGATGTACAATAACCTTTTTTGTAAAAGTATGTCTGATACAATATTTTGATGTTTATTTGAAATTCAAACTTAAGTGGGCATCCTGTTTTTTTTGTTTTGTTTTGTTTTTTTTTTTTTTTTTGCTGTACGCAGGCCTCTCACTGTTGTGGCCTCTCCCATTGCAGAGCACAGGCTCCGGATGCGCAGGCTCAGCAGCCATGGCTCACGGGCCCAGCCGCTTCGCGGCATGTGGGATCCTCCCGGACCGGGGCATGAACCCGTGTCCTCTGCATCGGCAGGCGGACTCTCAACCACTGCGCCACCAGGGAAACCCCATCCTGTATTTTTATTTGCCACATCTGGCAACTCTACTCCACATGCATTTTCCCACAAAATCTCCATCACAGACTGTAGGTGCTGCTGTAGGGAGAAGAAGACAGAGGAGAGAATCCCTGCGTAAGACTGCACTGAAAATATAAATTGCCTGAGAAAACGCTGAAGTGGCTGAGATTTCCTGAAGTCAACTGGATTAAATTATCTTCTAAAAGACAGGATAGGGGTCCTAGATTGAAACTAAATTCAGCTTAAAAAAGGGAGAAAATTACAATTTAGCACATGTGAGTTCTGTGGTTTGCAAACGTTTACCTGCTTCAATTTGAACTTCATAACAGTCCCGTGCAGCTGTCAGGAGAGGCATCTTTGATGTAAAGAAGGATTAAACTGAGGTTCAGAGTTGAGAAGTGACTTGCCCATGGTCATTACATGATGAGTGGCTGGCTGAACCCATACCAGACCTCAGTCCCCCTGGCTTATTCCCCACAAAGAACCTTTTACCTATGCGAGGAGACATGAATAACATAGCTAAAGATTATTGGACAAAACATAATTTACTTTGTTTGATACAGGAGCCTGAGCCATTAAGAAATATAATTCAGAAAAGTTTCAAGGGAGTTGAGCTTTCTTGAGGGCTACATATGAACTGGCTTGACCTTCAAGATCATATCCAAACAAACTCTTACCAGTTGCCATCACTACTTGCCTAGAGATTAATTTCTACTGCCAATAACTGGTGGTCAGAAAAGAGAAATTTAGCCTTCGAAAATTGTAATCCTGCATTTGAAGTTTTCAATGTTCTCTTCTCTGCCAGACTTTAATCCCTGATCACTCGGTATCTTTGCAAATCCCTTTATTTTTCCCTTGTACCTAGCTTACATGTGTTGACTTCACCTTCATTCATGTACTCATTCTTATAATAAATATTTATTGATTATGGACTGTGTATTGGACATGAGGTAAGTACTAGATGAGCGAAACAGACATGTCTTTCATGTATTTTCTGGTTTTTGAAAATAAAATCTGAAGATTAGAGGGATCATTCCATTGATAATGAAATCCTTTCTGCATCATTTCATAATCACCAAGCGATTAGCCTGGAGACCTCAGGTGAAAGAGACTACTTTCTTCCTGAGACAATACATCTCAACATATCATAGATTTAGATACTTTTTTTTTTTTTTGTGGTACGCGGGCCTGTCACTGCTGTGGCCTCTCCCATTGCAGAGCACAGGCTCCGGACGCGCAGGCTCAGCGGCCATGGCTCACGGGTCCAGCCGCTCCGCGGCATGGGGGATCCTCCCGGACTGGGGCACGAACCCGTGTCCCCTGCACACTGCGCCACCAGGGAAGCCCCCTAGATACTATTTTTAAATAGCAAAAATTATAGTTACATATAGTAATTAAGAAAGGGCATGTACATATATAGATGACGTGGGAATAATGGGAGCCTACGGTGATGACTTGTGGAAACACAAGTGATCAAATAGTGTACATTGGGACTGTTTTGTCTGAAAACGAGCCTGACTCAAAGAAAATCTCTCAATATGAGAGCTTGAAAATATTGTAAATATTTACTAGCTGATCTTACTGATTTAAGGAACATTTACTTTAAAAAACTAAATCTTCCTTACTGGAGAAAAAAATAAAAGGAATAAATTATCCCACTTCTTGCTACCTAACCCAGAATCCCATAGGAAAAGATATTTATATACTTTGTGGGTCCAGCCTCACTCCCCTCACAAGTACAAAAGAAGGTAAAAAGAGTCTTAAGATGCATTTCATCTAGATGGTAGACATTAGAATACTATGAACCTTCTTCAGTGAGAGCTGAAAGTGCCCATTTCGCTAGTATTTTCCCCACGCCCATTAAAGAAATTGTTTCTAACCAAACTAGAAATGGGAAGGCTTGCTTGAGAAAAAAGGTTTCTTGAGGCATTAGATTCCAAAACCCATCTTAGGTTTGGAAGTCCTTACGAGAGATCCACATTCTGTCACAAAGCTAAACAGATCAAGAATATAAAGAATACATATTTGCTAAACAACTCTTATGAACATGTTTATTCGTGGTATCTCCCAAGCCAAGAATTTAGCTTCCTTAATAGTGTCACAAATTTACAAATCTCTGAACCCAGAGACTGACGTTACTCTTCCTTCTGCATAATAAGAAAGACATATCTAAAGTTTTTTTCAAGTGTAATTGCTGAAGTCATATAAGTCTATGAGAGGGCAACGATTCCAAAAGTAAGGATAATACTTTTAGCTCTGAAAGTCTGTTTGCTAGAAGCCCTGACACTCCGAATTCATTTTCTTCTCTTTGCAGCCTCTTGGATGCCTTATGTTCATTTATTCCGTTAAAATTATAAAATGTATTATAATTTCCACCCAGATGTCACCCTTCACTTCAAGACTTGGTGGCTTCCTCCACTAACACCCCCTCGTGTTGGCATGCTGCTCTCCTGGCCACCGAAGCAGCCTGCATTGGAGCTTCCAGGATCACTATGTTCAGAGGCAGATGGAATCGTCTTGCACCTACTGCTCACATCTCCAAAGGACAACCTGCATCTTCCAGTGTTCTCTAAATCCCTCTCTTGTGGAACTTGGGGCAAATCCTCCCAGCGATGGAAGAGAAAACCTTTGAGTAAGAAAGTGTCCTACTCAAAAGTGTCTCTTACTTATTAACCAAGAGGAGCTTGAGCTTATCACCTCACTTCTATCCAATAGACAGCCATCTGTCCAACAATGGACGCCTCTCAAGTGTTAGGGAGAGTTTCTGTCTCCCTTCTTTTATAAGAGTTTTAATTGTGTCTTAGAGTTCGATTTTAGCTTACAGACTTGTGTGTCTGTTTTCCTGTGGTGCCTGGTGTTATACCTTATTATAAAATAGAGTTCAAGGTGGACAGACACAGCAAGATCTCCTTATCTGGACATATACCTGATATTCATGCATAGTGGAAGCCTTTAAAATCTTTGTAATGAATGGAGGAATAATATGTCATAGATAAGGCATGGTGATATTTAGGGAAACACAACATGGTCTCTTTATCCACTCATCTGTTTAGTTTTGAGATTTGATTATACTTTTAGAACTATAAGACTAAAAACTACTAGCTGAACTAAGAGATAAGAGAAAGATACATAGATCATTTAAATTTCACCCAGGTTGCCAACTGTGAGCTTCAAACACCACAAAGTGCAGCAGCTGAGTTGAGATAGGCCTTCTTGTTGCCTAAGAACTTGCTGTTTTTCCAGCCAGCTATTCAAACATTTCCCAGGGAACAGTAAACAGGTCCTCACACAAAAATGCAACGTTTTTTCCTAACAAAGAAAGGATTGAAATACTCCACGATTACCACAACTGAATCAGCTATATGTATACGTATATCCCCTCGCGCTTGCGTCTCCCTCCCACCCTCCCTATCCCACTCCTCTAGGTGGTCACAAAGCACCACCGAGCTGATCTCCCTGTGCTATGCAGCTGCTTCCCGCTAGCTATCTATTTTACATTTGGTAGTGTATATATGTCAATGCTATTCTCTCACTTCGTCACAGCTTGAGACATCCCAGCTTACCCTTCCCCCTCCCTGTGTCCCCAAGTCCATTCTCTATGTCTGCGTCCTTATTCCTGTCCTGCCCCTGGATTCATCAGAACCGTTTTTTGGTTTTTTTTTGATTCCCTATATATGTGTTAGCATGTGGTATTTGGCTTTCTCTTTCTGACTTACTTCACTCAGTATGACAGACTCTAGGTCCATCCACCTCACTACAAATAACTCACTTTCATTTCTATTTATGGCCGAGTAATATTCCATTGTATATATGTGCCACATCTTCTTTATCCATTCATTTGTCAGTGGACACTTAGGTTGCTTCCATGTCCTGGCTATTGTAAATCATGCTGCAATGAACACTGTGGTACATGTATCTTTTTGAATTATGGTTTTCTGAGGGTATATGCCCAGTAGTGGGATTGCTGGGTCGTATGGTTGTCCTATTTTTAGATTTTTAAGGAAGCTCCATATGGCTCTCCATAGTGGCTGTATCAATTTACATTCCCACCAGCGGTGCAAGGGTGTTCCCTTTTCTCCGCATCCTCTCCAGCATTTATCGTTTGTAGATTTTTTGATGATGGCCATTCTGACCGGAGTAAGGTGATACCTCATTGTAGTTTTCATTTGCATTTCTCTAATGATTAGTGATGTTGAGCATCCTTTCATGTGTTTGTTGGCAATCTGTATATCTTTGGAGAAATGTCTATTTCAGTCTTCTGCCCATTTTTAGATTGGGTTCTTTGTTTTTTTGACATAGAGCTGCATGAGCTGCTTGTAAATTTTGGAGATTAATCCTTTGTCAGTTGCTTCCTTTGCAAATATTTTCTCCCATTCTGAGTGTTGTCTTTTCATCTTGTTTATGGTTTCCTTTGCTGTGCAAAAGCTTTTAAGTTTCATTAGGTCTCACTTGTTTATTTTTGTTTTTATTTCCATTCCTCTAGGAGGTGGGTCAAAAAGGATCTTGCTGTGATTTATGTCAAAGAATGTCCTTCCTGTGTTTTCCCCTAGGAGTTTTACAGTGTCTGGCCTTACATTTAGGTCTTTAATCCATTTTGAGTTTATTTTTGTGTATGGTATTAGGAAGTGTTCTAATTTCATTATTTTCCATGCTGCTGTCCAGTTTTCCTGGCACCACTTATTGAAGAGGCTGTCTCTTCTCCATTGTATATTCCTGCCTCCTTTATCAAAGATAAGGTGACCATATGTGCGTGTGTTTATCTCTAGGCTTTTTATCCTGTTCCATTGATCTACATTTCTGTTTTGGTGCCAGTACCATGCTGCCTTGATTACTGTAGCTTTGTAGTATAGTCTGAAGTCAGGGAGCCTGATTCCTCCAGCTCCGTATTTCTTTCTCAAGATTGCTTTGGCTATTCGGGGTCTTTTGTGTTTCCATACAAATTGTGAAATTTTTTGTTCTAGTTCTGTGAAAAATGTCATTGCATTTTTTTTTTTTTTTTTTTTTTTTTTTTTGTGGTACGCGGGCCTCTCACTGTTTTGGCCTCTCCTGTTATGGAGCACAGGCTCCAGACACGCAGGCTCAGTGGCCATGGCTCACGGGCCCAGCCGCTCCGCGGCATGTGGGATCTTCCCGGACCGGGGCACGAACTCGTGTCCCCTGCATCGGCAGGCAGACTCTCAACCACTGCACCACCAGGGAAGCCCTGCCATTGGTTTTTGATAGGGATTGCATTGAATCTGTAGATTGCTTTGGGTAGTATAGTCATTTTCACAATGTTGATTCTTCCAATCCAAGAACATGGTATGTGTCTCCATCCATTTGTATCGTCTTTAATTTCATTCATCAGTGTCTTATAGTTTTCTGCATACAGGTCTTTTATCTCCTTAGTTAGGTTTATTCCTAGGTATTTTATTCTTTTTGTTGCAATGGTAAATGGGAGTGTTTCCTTAATTTCTCTTTCAGATTTTTCATCATTAGTGTATAGGAATGCAAGAGATTTCTGTTCATTCATTTTGTATGCTGCTACTTTACGAAATTCATTGATTAGCTCTAGTAGTTTTCTGGTAGCATATTTAGAATTCTCTATATATAGTATCATGTCATCTGCAAACAGTGACAGCTTTACTTCTTCTTTTCCGATTTGGATTCCTTTTATTTCTTTTTCTTCTCTGTGGCTAAAACTTCCAAAACTATGTTGAATAATGGTGGCGAGAGTGGGTAACCTTGTTTTGTTCCTGATCTTACAGGAAACGGTTTCAATTTTTCACCATTGAGAACGATGTAGGCTGTGGGGTTGTCATATATGGACTTTATTATGTTAAGTTCCCTCTATGCCTACTTTCTGCAAGTGTTTATCATAAATGGGTGTTGAATTTTGTCGAAAGCTTTTACTGCAACTATTGAGATGGTTTTTCTCCTTCAATTTGTCAATATGGTGTATCACATTGATAGATTTACATATATTAAAGAATCCTTGCATTCCTAGGTCCTTTTACTGTGCAGTTGGATTCTGTTTGCTAGTACTTTGTTGAGGAGTTTTGCATCTATATTTATCAGTGATATTGGCCTGTAGTTTTCATTTTTTGTGACATCTTTGTCTGGTTTGATATCAGGGTGATGGTGGCCTCACAGAATGAGTTGGGAGTTGTTCCTCCCTCTGCTATATTTTGGAAGAGTTTGAGAAGGATAGGTGTTAGCTCTTCTCTAAATGTTTGATAGAATTAGTCTGTGAAGCCATCTGGTCCTGGGCTTTTGTTTGTTGGAAGATTTTTAATCACCGTTTCAATTTCAGTGATTGTGATTGGTCTGTTTATATTTTCTATTTCTTCCTGGTTCAATCTTGGAAGGTTGTGCTTTTCTAAGAATTTGTCCATTTCTTCCAGGTTGTCCATTTTATTGGCATAGAGTTGCTTGTAGTAATCTCTCATGATCCTCTGTATTGCTGCAGTGTCAGTTGTTACTTCTTTTTCATTTCTAATTCTATTCATTTGAGTCTTCTCCTTTTTTATCTTGATGAGTCTGGTTAATGGTTTATCAATTTTTTTTAACTTCTCAACGAACCAGCTTTTAGTTTTATTGATCTTTGCTACTGTTTCCTTTATTTCTTTTTCATTTATTTCTGATCTGATCTTTATGATTTCTTTCCTTCTGTTAACTTTGGGGGTTTTTGGTTCTTCTTTCTCTAATTGCTTTAGGTGTAAGGTTAGGTTGTTTATTTGAAATGTTTCTTGTTTCTTGAAATAGGATTGTATTGCTGTAAACTTCCCTCTTAGGACTGCTTTTGATGCATCACATAGGTTTGGGTCGCCATGTTTTCATTGTCATTTGTTTCTAGGTATTTTTTGATTTCCTCTTTTATTTCTTCAGTGATCTCTTGGTCATTAAGTAGTGTATTGTTTAGCCTCCATGTATTTGTATTTTTTACAGATATTTTCCTGTAGTTGATATCTAGTCTCATAGCATTGTGGTCGGAAAAGATACTTGATACGATGTCAATTTTCTTAAATTTATTAAGGCTTGATTTGTGACCCAAGATATGATCTACCCTGGAGAATATTCCATGACCACTTGAGAAGAAAGTGTATTCTGTTGCTTTTGGATGGAATGTCTTATAAATACCAATTAGGTACATCTTGTTTAGTGTGTCATTTAAACCTTGTGTTTCCTTATTTACTTTCATTTTGGATGATCTGTCCATTGGTGAAAATGGGGTGCTAAAGTCCCCTACTATGATTGTGTTACTGTCAATTTCCCCTTTTGTGGCTGTTAGCATTTGTCTTATGTATTGAGGTGCTCCTATGTTGGGTGCATAAATATTAACAATTGTTATATCTTCTGCTTGGATGGATCACTTGATCATTATGTAGTGTCCTTCTTTGTCTCCTATAATAGTCTTTGTTTTAAAGTCTATTTTGTCTGATATGAGAATTGCTACTCCAGCTTTCTTTTGATTTCCATTTGCATGGAATATATTTTTCCATCCCCTCACTTTCAGTCTATATGTGTCCCTAGGTCTGAAGTGGGTCTCTTGTAGACAGTATATATGACTCTTGTTTTTGTGTCCTTTCACCCAGTCTATATCTTTTGGTTGGAGCATTTAGTCCATTTACATTTAAGGTAATTATCAATAGGTATGCTCCTATTACCATTTTCTTAATTGTTTTGTGTTTGTTTTTGTAGGTCTTTTCCTTCTCTTGTGTTTCCTGCCTAGAGAAGTTCCTTTAGCAGTTGTTGTAAAGCTGGTTTGGTGGTTCTGAATTCTCTTAACTTTTGCTTGTCTCTAAAGGTTTTAATTTCTCTGTCTAATCTGAATGAGATCCCTGCTGTGTAGAGTAATCTTGGTTGTAGGTTTTTCCATTTCATCAGTTTAAATATGTCCTGTCACTCCCTTCTGGCTTGCAGAGTTTCTGCTGAACTATCAGCTGTTAACCTTATGGGATTTCCCTTGCATGTTAATTGTTGCTTTTCCCTTGCTACTTTTAATATTTTTTCTTTGTATTTAATTTTTGATAGTTTGATTAATATGTGTCTTGGTGTGTTTCTCCTTGGATTTATCCCGTATGGGACTCTCTGCACTTCCTGGACTTGACTGTCTATTTCCTTTCCCATATTAAGGAAGTTTTCAACTATAATCTCTTCAAATATTTTCTCAGACCCTGCCTTTTTCTCTTCTTTTTCTGGGACCCCTATAATTCGAATGTTGGTACGTTTAGTGTTGTCCCAGAGGTCTCTGAGACTGTCCTCAAGTCTTTTCATTTCTTTTTTCTTTATTCTGCTCTGTGGTAGCTATTTACATTATTTTATTTTCCAGGTCGCTTATCCGTTCTTCTGCCTCAGTTATTCTGCTATTGATTCCTTCTAGAGAATTTTTAATTTCATTTATTGTGTTGTTCATCATTGTTTGTTTGCTCTTTACTTCTTCTAGGTCCATGTTAAATGTTTCTTGTATTTTCTCCATTCTATTTCCAAGATTTGGGGCCATCTTTACTATCATTACTCTGAATTGTTTTTCAGGTAGACTGCCTATTTCCTCTTCATTTGTTTGGCCTGGTGAGTTTTTACTTTGCTCCTTCATCTGCTGTGTATTGCTCTGTCTTCTCATTTTGCTTAATTTACTGTGTTTGGGGTCTCTTTTTTGCAGGCTGCTGGTTCATAGTTTCTGTTGTTTTTGGTGTCTGCCCGCAGTGGGTAAGTTTGGCTCAGTGGTTTCTGTAGGTTTCCTGGTGGAGGGGGCTGCTCCCTGTGTTCTGATGGATGAGGCTGGATCTTGCCTTTCTGGTGGGCAGGGCTGCATCTGGTGGTGTGTTTTGGGGTGTCTGTGAACTTAGTGTGATTTTAGGCAGCCTCTCTGCTAATGGATGAGGTTGTGCTCCTGTCTTGCTGGTTGTTTGGCATGGGGTGTCCAGCACCGGAGCTTGCTGGCCATTGGGGGGAGTTGGGTCTTACTGTTGAGATGGAGATCTCTGGGCGAGCTCTCGCCGATTGATACTATGTGGGGTCGGGAGGTCTCTGGTCATCCAATGTCCTGAAGTCAGCTCTCCCACCTCAGAAGCTCAGGCCTGACACCAGGCTGGAGCACCAAGACCCTGTCAGCCACGTGGCAGAAGATGAGAGATCATGTGGAGGAGAAATGAGGAGACTCAGCCAATATCCAGTACCCACTGCCACCTATCTGAGTGAAGCCAACTTGGACCCTCCAGCCACAGTGGAGCCTTCAAGATAACTGCAGATTAAATGATCCCAGGATAAGGACCTCCCAGATTTACCATACGACTCAGCAATTCCACTCCTAAGTATTTACCTCGAGGAGAAGGCGTGGGTGGAGCTAGCTTCCACAGAACGGTAAGAGACCCTGGTCAAGAGGCATGAAATCAGGGGAAAATCTGAGTTGAGGCTGCGGCGTTGGTGCAGCAGAGGAGCAGCGGTGCCTGCAGCCGCTGAGCAAGCACACAGCTTCACTCTCCTTCACTCACTTTAGTATATTCTTGTGACAACCCATTTTAGAGATGGGAAAACAAGATTTCAATAATCAAAATTTTATTTTGATAAAGAAATAGCTTAACTTTCTAAAAAGGGAAATAAGGAAACGGAAACTAGATCTTTTGTTTTTTTCAACAAATGTGGTTACAAAAAACGTGTGTCGACTTACTGTACTTTCCAAGAAGTTTCATATTACTCTCTGAACATTTCAAAACATTTTCCCAAAGCTTTTTGCCTTGAGAAGAATGTCCAGAGCTAGAATTTTTCTGCAGTTACTGGGAAATCTTCCCTCAGCTGGTACCAAAGTTATTAAAAGCCAATTTCTAGTGCTGTCTCAGTTAAAATCAGAAAAGCAAAATAGAATTTAAACACAAGACAATGCTCTTAAGCAAATTCAGTTGTGGTATATCTTCTTAAAATTTGGACACTTTTCCTTCCCTTTCCCAAGTGGCACCCTTGTTTCCAAGCATTACTGGAATGTATGTGTTTGTCCAAGAAATACATCTCAAGCCTCCTATCACTTTCTTTTGTCTTTGAAGACATACAATTACAGGGTCATAAATTAATGTTCATATATTAATTTTCTCATAGTATTAAGACCGTGTCTTGGTTTAGTGTAACTTCCATTTAACACCCATTTTGGAATTGAATGTTAATCTCACTTAGAAAATTATTTGTCCTTCGCCTATAAGACTTTTAATGCCTTCTGTTCACCAGCTGTCTACTTCAGCTCTCCCAGAATATTAAAACCTGCTTTCATACTGATGGAGTTCCTCATGTTCATCAATAATGCTTTTCTGTTTCCTCAAAGCAATGAGTCAGTCTGCTCATTTTCTCTTATAGTAATTCTTCCTCTTTCCTTATTCTTGGCAAAGATAGAGCAAAAAAGGAACATGACATATGTCTCAGAAGTTTTCATTAAATCATATTTCTTTTATGCAGCCACACTCTTCCCATCTCATAATGTCATAAAGAAATTCATTTCCTCTTCCTGGAAAGGGAGTCTACCTTACCGTTCTCATGCTTACTTCCTCCAGTGGAAAAATGAGAGATGCCCTCCACAGTTCTTCTGTCATTGGCTCACCCTTGTCTTACCCCAAAAGATTTTTCCTATACTTTTTTTAGTTCCATCAGTATCTCAGTGAGAATGCAACAGTTTTTGTTTGTTTTGAATGTAGGATTTACTTCTGCAGAGTGCTATTGTAAACAGTAATTCAGCAGAGCTTCCAGCTGGAAACTAAGCTGTGTTTACTTAAGGAAGCAAATATTTTAAGATACTTCAGATGACAATTGAGGAGGAGATGCCAGAAGTCCGTGAGATAAAGAGAAACTTCCAGGGATTTTTCCTGGGAGATCTTACCCTCAAAGAGAGAGTAAAGGCACAGTAGCTTGATCCAATGGTGATGCTTTAAGCCAGAAAGGAGGGTTTGCTCTGACAATAGCATCATTCCTGATACCAGCTTGAACTTGGGCCCAGTCACCGAATGATTCTTATGTGAGGGAGGGAAAGTTGAGAGCAGGATATATAGGGCAACCCAGACAAATCTGGCTTTAGGTCCAGAAACCAATTTCTACTAGCTATAGGACCATGAGAAAATGATCTAGCTTCACCGAGCCTCAGTTTCCCCATCTGCAGAAGAATGAAAGTCAAACTGTTACACATATTTCTGGCAAACACTGGATGTGTAAAGTAGCATTAGGGGCCTGTGTAACTAAAGTTGCAAAAGGAAATGTCTTTCCATTGAAATGGAGAGAGCAATAGCATTTAGCTGCATTTGGGCTCTGGAGAATATATCCAAATATTAGGCTGACTTGTCACAGTGAGTGGTACCACAACAATGCCACCGAGAGTGGTAAAGCTGACGTCTAGAAGCAGCAGTGATAGGTGGGCATCTGACAATCACTGGCAGTCAAAAGCTTGAGGATGAGAAACTGGGCTTATAAGTGTATATTCAATATTCCCCTGTAGACTTTGAGAATTATTTGTGAAGGGATTCTAGAGATAAGTTGATTTTGTATATCTAGTTTTCTCACAGTGCATGAAAACAAACATGTTGCATAACCCTGGTACCTTCTAGAAAAACCTATGTTGTGATACTTTACACATTCATGTGACACTTTATACCCCATCCACAGGAAGTCCATGACCGGTGGGGAAGACATGTCTATACATAAATGATTACAAAACCAAGGTGATAAAGCCTATGAATGAGGTATAAAGAAGGTATTTATTTAGGACAGAGCAAAAGGGAGCTGGAGAACTCTGTGGGACTAAAGAGTCATGAAATGTCCAAACCTTGGCATAAAAGATAGTTCATCCAATGGGCAAGGAGACAAGGGTTTCCATGAAGAATAACCAGCATGTGAAAAGGCATAGTACATGAAACTGCACGGTCTGTTAGAGGACTGTGGAATGGTGGGACATGGGTGCATTTTGGGAAGTGGGAAATGGAGAGTGGAAAAAAGAAAACGAGCAGTTTTAACAGGAAAGATACTGAATTCACCTTTGAAAATGCTGAGTGAAGTTGATATGAGTATAGAAAAGTACTTGACCTTTAGTAGGTGTATGTGTCGGAAGTCATCAGCCTATATTTTGTAGTTTAGTGAGCCAATGATTATGGACAGATCCCTGGGTGACACTAGTATAACACGGGCAGGTGATGAAAGAGAAGTCAGTGAAGGTGAGTGAGAAGAAAAGATCAGAAGGAAAAAGGAGGGTGTTGAGGGATACTTTTATAGATGTAAATGGAGTAAGACATTTTAAGAAAGTTGAATTAGTGAATAGTATCAATTGCAAATGGAAGGACAAGTGAAAAATCAGATGCAAAATGACTGTGGATTTATCAGGGTAGAGCTTATTAGTGGTGTGATAAGGGGCTGCAAAGTCTTGGACGTCATGATCAATAAGCTTGGCTATGATATATTAGAGTGAGTTAGAACATTACCCCTAAAATGGGGGTGAGGGAGGGATAAATTAGGAGTTTGGGATTAACAGAGACATAGTACTATATATAAAATAGATAAATAACAAGGACCTACTGTATAGCACAGGGAACTACATTCAATATCTTGTAATAACCTATAATGGAAAAAAATCTGGAAAAGAATATATACATATCACTTTGCTGTACACCTGAAACTAACACATTGTAAATCAACTGTACTTGAATAAAAAAATTAAAAAATAAAATAAAATCATACTTAATGGTGAGAAAGAAAGAACATTACCCATAAAATAACATGAGGTCTCATAAATGTTTAAAGTTGAGGAGAATTAAGCTGGCAAGAGGTGATGGAGAGAGTGAAGATTTAGGAGCCCAAACACTCTTTAGTGACTGGTCTTATTAAGTGGTCCTCACTGCTACTCAGCAACTCATTTTAGTTTTGCACCTCTCTCCTGTCTCTCAGTCTCTCAATGGCCATTTCATATCTTCCCTTATGTTAACCACTGGACTTCACGTTTACCCTCGCTTTCATTCTCTGTAGATGTCTTTACCTCACACTTCACAAGGACAATAAAAAACATCAGCCAGGTACCTGTTCTCCTTTGCCTGGATATGTATCGGAAAACGAGCCAATTTCATCAACAAAGTGATAGGGGAAACAGTATCTTGAAGAGAGGTAGAAGTTCCAGTTAAGTCCCCAGCACAGAGCGAGCTAACTTCCAGGAGAGTAGCAATAAGGATGGAGAAGAGGTCTTTAGCACATAAGGAGGAATCCAGAAAACAAAATGAACGGAATGGGGAGGGAAGTCAGTCAAATGAGTCTTGGGGGCTGATAATCAGAGAATATGCAGATCAGAGGTACTGGAGGGAATTCAAATTTTCATCATTAAATTTCTTTCCGGGATTAGACAAGATGGCCACTACAAAGAAGCACACATTTCGTGAAGGAAGGAAGTCTTAACTGGGAGTTAGAGATATGTGTATGGGGGTGGGAGTGAGAAGAGAAGAAAGAAAAGGGGAGGAAAGCCTCCTTGCCCCTCATCATTAGCAGAGAGTCATTTCTAACTCTGAAAAGAAATACTTCTTTTTCAGGGAGAAGTGGGAAGAACACACACCATACTATTTGGTCATTAAACGAATGAAAGAGTTATAGGAATATCCACAACATTTTATTAAGTGAAAAAAGGTGAGTTTAACAAAACAGGGTGTGCACGCGTGTGTGTGTGTGACAGAAGGAGACACACAGACAGACCCCAAATGCTGAGAGAGGCTCTCTAGGAGCTGTGGGCATGGAGGGGATTTCAGAGGCTGATACATGTTTGGCGAGGCCTAAGGCTTATACAATTCCAGGACCTCCTTTAAGAGAAAAAGACACAAATCTGTGAATGCTAATTAGTTACAAAAGTAAATATTTGTTTAGGGGAATCCAAGCTTAATTAGCTCCACAACAAATCTGTCTCTACATGATTTTTATAGTATTCTCTATGCTTAGTATAGCTTTTCCACAATGAGCATGAATTATTTTAGAACTAAGAACCAAAGCAGAAGTTATGTAAATTTTTTTTTTTTTTTTTTTTCTTTTTGTGGTACACGGGCCTCTCACTGTTGTGGCCTCTCCCGTTGCGGAGCACAGGCTCCGGACGCGCAGGCTCAGCGGCCATGGCCCACGGGCCCAGCCGCTCCACGGCATGTGGGATCCTCCTGGATCGGAGCACGAACCCGTGTCCCCTGCATCGGCAGGCGGACTCCCAACCACTGCGCCACCAGGGAAGCCCTATGTAAATGTTTTTAATGTCAGCCATGCTCTCTAATTTACTTACATTAGATCTCTTTTGAAATGATCATTAGAGACGGTTTCTAATCAGAAGGGCTGCAGAGTTTAAGAGCTTATGTTGTCATTTATGATGTATTTCTAGAAAGTCATGCACAAAATTCCTAGCTTGAGCTTACCCTTGAATTTTATTTGCTTACATAAAGCACTATAGACAAATATCCTAAAACAAGAGGAAAGTCAAAGTCAAACAACTCTAATCAGGAAAACCTTGTTCTTTCATCAAAAAAATGGACGTGAGTTGTGCAGACTTTCGCAACCCAGTGTAAGTGGGTTTACAAAAACGAGGTTAGCGCCTCCCAGTAAAAGAGCTGTCGCTGCAATAAGCGTTCTTTCTTGCGGCTTGAGCTCTGCTTCCCCTGGTATCACGCTTTAAACTGGAAGGAGCTTCTGCTGAGGGTTTCCTTGGTAACAGGAAGTGACTGTGTATGAGAAGTTGGTACTGGTTCACTTTGTCCTCTCAGCCATCAAGGAAGTGCATTACTGTAAATGATTTGGGGACTGTCCCCATGCATTCTTCTCGGTGAACACGCTGCTGAAGGGTGTATTGAGAAACCGCGAAAGAAGATGTTTTCTTACCTTCACAGAACATGGACTTCTGTGACTTGGCATTGGTCCCGGGGTGACCCCTCTGGGATCAGGAGAAACATTCCTCTCAATCAGATCGCAGATTTTATTATCCAGCTCCATGCTTTCACATCTGCCCAGGGGACATGGGAAAGTCACATTTTACAAAGATAATTAAAAATGATTATAATTTTGTGAATGATGTGGAGGTGTTATTCGTGTACGATACCCCTCTAAAATCTCCAGTTCTCTAATTTCATTTTGTATTCATTAGTTGCTGCCATTAGAGAACTTTAAAGAGTATTGGAGTTTAATTTTCACTTACTTGCACATTTATTCCAAGTAATCAAGTAAGATACAGGCAGGTTTAGGGATTTTCACAGTCTGATAACGATGACCAGAGCTGAGCACTCCCAGTAAGCCTGATGCTTTACATCCATATTCTTATTCAGTGGGTATAACAACGCATTACCATAGTCAGCATTACCTGCGTTATACAGATGAGCAAACTCAGACTTAGGAAGTTAATTAACTTACTAATTTACATGATATCACACTGCAGAACATTGGCAGGACCAAGATCAGACGCAGATCTGTAGGGTTCTATGGCCTGTCTCTGGGCTATGTTTGCTGTATGTCTTCAGTTAAACTGAGAACAAATCCCTAAGGAATTATTTGCCACCAAATGGAAATATTAGAGTCAAAGAGTACCTGGAAATTACCTTAAAAAGAACTTAGTCCAACTTGCATCATTTATATGAGAACAAGAATGAATTGCTTACATTCCCATGACTATTAACAGGTAACATCAAAATTTAAATCAGATTTTCTGACTCCAGTCCATTTTTCTTTCCATTATATCATGTTGGCATGATGGAGAAATCTTCTCATTAAAAACACAATTCAAGGGCTTCCCTGGTGGCGCAGTGGTTGAGAGTCCGCCTGCCGATGCGGGGGCCACGGGTTCGTGCCCCGGTCCGGGAAGGTCCCACATGCCGCGGAGCGGCTGGGCCCGTGAGCCATGGCCGCTGACCTGCGCGTCCGGAGCCTGTGCTCCGCAACGGGAGAGGCCACAACAGTGAGAGGCCCGCGTACCGCAAAAAAAAAAAAAAAAAAAAAAAAAAAAAAAAAGGAAAAAAACCCCACAATTCAAGAGAAAAATACGTTCATTTTGTTATTTTTCTTTACATAGTTTTTTTTTTCTTTTCCCTTCCTCATCATTTTTCGTCCCTTAAAAACAACCCCTTGGAGGCTTCTGGGAAGATGGCGGAAGAGTAAGACGCGGAGATCACCTTCCTCCCCACAGATACACCAGAAATACATCTACACGTGGAACAACTCCTACAGAACACCTACTGAATGCTGGAACAAGACCTCAGACCGCCCAAAAGGCAAGAAACCCCCCACATACCTGGGTAGGGCAAAAGAAAAAAGAATAAACAGAGACAAAAGGATAGGGACGGGACCTGCACCAGTGGGAGGGAGCTGTGAAGGAGGAAATGTTTCCACACACTAGGAAGCCTGTTTGCGGGTGGAGACAGCGGGTGGCGGAGGGGGAAAGCTTCGGGGCCGCGGAGGAGAGCACAGCAACAGGGGTGTGGAGGGCAAAGCGGGGAGATTCCCGCACAGAGGATCAGGGCCGACCGGCACTCACCAGACCGAGAGGCTTGTCTGCTCACCCGCCGGGGCGGGCGGGGCTGGGAGCTGAGGCTCGGGCTTCGGTCGGAGCACAGGAAGAGGACTGGGGTTGGCTGCGTGAACACAGCCTGCAGGGGGTTAGTGCGCCACGGCTAGCCGGGAGGGAGTCCGGGGAAAAGTCTGGAGCTGCCGAAGAGGCAAGACACTTTTTCTTCCCTCTTTGTTTCCTGGTGCGTGAGGAGAGGGGATTAAGAGAGCTGCTTAAAGGAGCTCCAGAGACGGGCACGAGCCGCGGCTAACAGCGCGGACCCCAGAGACGGGCGCGAGACGCTAAGGCTGCTGCTGCCGCCACCAAGAAGCCTGTGTGCGAGCACAGGTCACTCTCCACGCCTACCTTCCGGGGAGCATGTGCAGCCCGCCACCGCCAGGGTCCCGGGATCCAGGGACAACTCCCCTGGGAGAACATACGGCGCGCCTCAGGCTGGTGCAACGTCACGCAGGCCTCTGCCGCCGCAGGCCCGCCCCACACTCCGTGCCCCCCCCCCCCCCCCCCCCCCGCCCCCGGCCTGAGTGAGCCAGAGACCCCGAAGCAGCGGCTCCTTTAACCCCGTCCTGTCTGAGCGGGAACAGACGCCCTCAGGCGACCTACATGCAGAGGCGGGGCCAAATCCAAAGCTGAGCCCCAGGAGCTGTGAGAACAAAGAAGAGAAAGGGAAATCCCTCCCAGCAGCCTCAGAAGCAGCGGATTAAAGCTCCACAATCAACTTGATATACCCTGCATCTGTGGAATACATGAATAGACAACGAGTCATCCCAAATTGAGGAGGTGGACTTCGAGGGCAAGATTTATGATTTTTTCCTTTTTTCCTCTTTTTGTGAGTGTGTATGCTTCTGTGTGAGATTTTGTCTGTATAGCTTTGCTTCCACCATTTGTCCTAGGGTTCTATCCGTCCGTTTTTTTGTTTTTTAATATTTTTTCTTAATAATTATATTTTTATTTTAATAATTTTATTATATTTTATTTTACTTTATCTTCTTTCTTTTTTTCCTTCCTTCCCTCCTTCCTTCCTCCCTTCCTCCCTCCCTCCCTCCTTTCTTTCTTTCTTTCTACTTCTACTAATTCTTTCTTTCTACTTTGTCTCACTTTTATTCTGAGCTGTGTGAATGAAAGGCTCTTGGTATTGCAGCCAGGAGTCAGTGCTGTGCCTCTGAGGTGGGAGAACCAACTTCAGGACACTGGTCCACAAGAGACCTCCCAGCTCCACATAATATCAAATGGCGAAAATCTCCCAGAGATCTCCATCTCAACACCCAGCTTCACTCAACGACCAGCAAGCTACAGTGCTGGACATCCTATGCCAAACAACTATCAAGACAGGAACACAACCCCACCCATTAGCAGAGAGGCTGCCTAAAATCATAATAAGTCCACAGACACCCCAAAATACACCACCAGACGTGGACCTGCCCACCAGAAAGACAAGATCCAGCCTCATCCACCAGAACACAGGCACTAGTCCCCTCCACCAGGAAACCTACACAACCCACTGAACCAACCTTAACCACTGGGGACAGACACCAAAAACAACAGGAACTGCGAACCTGCAGCCTGCAAAAAGGAGACCCCAAACACAGTAAGATAAGCAAAATGAGAAGACAGAAAAACACACAGCAGATGAAGGAGCAAGATAAAAATGCACCAGACCTAACAAATGAAGAGGAAATAGGCAGTCTACCTGAAAAGAATTCAGAATACTGATAGTAAAGATGATCCAAAATCTTGGAAATAGAATAGAGAAAATGCAAGAAACGTTTAACAAGGACCTAGAAGAACTAAAGATGAAACAATGATGAACAACACAATTAATGAAATGAAAAACACTCTAGATGGGATCAATAGCAGAATAACTGAGGCAGAAGAACGGATACGTGACCTGGCAGATAAAATAGTGGAAATAACTACTGCAGAGCAGAATAAAGAAAAAAAAAAAAATAATAATAAAATAATAATAAAGAAATAAAAAAATAAAATAATAATAAAGAAAAAAGAATGAAAAGAGCTGAGGACAGTCTCAGAGACCTCTGGGACAACACCAACATTCGAATTATAGGAGTTCCAGAAAAAGAAGACAAAAAGAAAGGGACTGAGAAAATATTTGAAGAGATTATAGTTGAAAACTTCCCTAATATGGGAAAGGAAATAGTTAATCAAGTCCAGGAAGCACAGAGAGTCCCATACAGGAAAAATCCAAGGAGAAATACGCCAAGACACATGTTAATCAAACTGTCAAAAATTAAATACAAAGAAAGCATATTAAAAGCAGCAAGGGAAAAACAACAAATAACACACAAGGGAATCCCCATAAGGTTAATGGCTGATCTTTCAGCAGAAACTCTGCAAGCCAGAAGGGACTGGTAGGACATATTTAAAGTGATGAAGGAGAAAAACCTGCAACCAAGATTACTCTACCCAGCAAGGATCTCATTCAGATTTGATGGAGAAATTAAAACCTTTACAGACAAGCAAAAGCTGAGAGAGTTCAGCACCACCAAACCAGCTTTACAACAACTGCTAAAGGAACTTCTCAAGGCAAGAAACACAAGAGAAGGAAAAGACCTACAATAACGAATCCAAAACAATTAAGAAAACGGAAACTTTTTCTTTTCCCGTGACTTTTTTCTGTGACTTTTGGGTTTTACTTTTTGTTATTGTGATTAGTAGTCTGAGTGTGCTACTGGCTATAAGGGGGAGAAACAAACTACTCAATGAAGAAGTTACTCTGTGTAAATGTGCTTTAGATCCACAAGTCATGGTGTCTTAATTATTTCGTAATTGAGAGCTTTAACAGTTGTGGCTTAAAGAGGTGATGGAAGAGAAAAGATTTGCTCACAAAATTTTCAGAGTAGCATCGGCCTTGGGCAAGAGTGACTATTTCTAGAGTTCAACCCAAGGCTATGTGGCTTAATAATTTAAATAAATATCTAAAAATGGTCTTTGCATGTCTGAAACAAAAGCCTGGAGGGTCGGGATGTTTCTTATAAACATGGACTCTGTTACTGCCCTCTATCTGCATTCTTGGTTGGATCCCTATTTATCTCCTCTCTGCTTTTTGTGATGTGCCAGGTCGCTGAACTGATGCCACACACCCCAGCCAAACCTCTTGTGGCTGCTCCCTGGAGGAACGCGTGGACAGAAGAGCCAGATTGGAGTGGAGATAAGGTGCAGCTGCAGGTGCTGTTCAGCCCGCGAAAGGTTACAGGTGAGCATAGTTCTGTAGAAACCACATCTTCCTATAACTATCCTACGGAGTTAAGGTTTGGCCATCTTACTGGAACTATTCTGCATCAGTAAAACATTCTTGTTCACAAGGGCAGAGCAACAGATGAGGCAGGATACAGCGTCTATAAATACACACTGTTTCAACAGGAGATATTGTGATACATGCAAACCTTGGCCTTTTTGTCTGGCTGAATGTTAGCCATTGTGCAGTTCTCACCTTAAGTATGGGAGCATGACAAGACCCTAGATTGCATGAGATGTTCCAACTATGTATTTCCATAGCAACGTGTATTTCCTACAGTAGGCAGCTTATTACACTTGATTGCATGTCTACTCACATGTATCCTCCATTAAATTAGAAACCCCTGGAGGCAGGCACAGGTTTGGCTTGCTTATCATTGTAACTCCAGAGTCTCAGAGTGATTATGAAATGTTTGACAAGAGAACAGATAGTCAAGAACAACTAGGTCTGAGGTCAACAAGGATGCCAGGTAGTCCTGAAGGACGGGACGCTTGTATTAAAAAGTCACGTGTAGGCTGCTCATCTGTTCTCTCTAGACGTGTTCTCTCCATGGGATCTATATGATTTCTTCCCTCCTCATCTCAGTAGTCAGCCTCTGGGAGAAGGAGCTGACAAAGTCTAACAGCTATGGAGATTGTAACAGGGCACACAACTTTCTGCTACAAGCCATAGAGCTTTAGGCATCAGCAAGCAGCGTTCTGGAGGGATTTTGGAGTTGTGGAGTCCTTCCAAATTCCCTGGAATCAAACCTGTAGTCAGGTTGATGCTTGAGAAGAAATATAAGTCAGGATAAAATCTTGTCCGAGGGCAAGTAGTAAGCATGATTCTCTCCTCTCCTAACAAGTTTTCTGAGTTTTTATTGAGAGAAAAATGACACCGTTTTTAGATCTTAGATCTTCTGGATAGACTGAGCCTGGAACACCAAGGTTTGTTAGGATGTGAGTTTCTCTACTCCAGGGAGCAGGGACCCTGTTGGAGGAACAGCAGAAAGACGAAGAAGTCACGCAAATATTGCTACTCTCCCTACTATTTATTATGGGGTTGAAAACACACAAAATACACCCTCTAACAGGGATACAGGAGGGACATAGCTTGAGAGTTTATGGGTCAATAGGGGATAGATTCCTTGGTGTTTTTGTTACTATTTCTTTTGAATATGGCAGACTATCATGAAGGTTGTTCTTTATTTACTTAAAATTCCATTCTTTTGAAGAAGCAGAGACTATAAAAAGTGAATACTCTTAAAGATTCAGGTGTTAGGAAACATAATTCCCAACCAGCATTGTGAATAAGTTAAGCCTGTTACGTTAAGCTTGACCTGAAGGTCAAGAAAACCTTGGCATTTTAGCGTTTGTATCACGTGGATAAAGCTTTTGCACATTGCTCTGCAGAGTAAATATGCTCATGCTGATTTACTGAAAACAAAATGAAGCTAGCTATACATGCAGAGCAAAATTATATATTTTATTGTGAATGTTGAATGATGGCAGAGAATGCCAGCCCAAAATATGCCACTTAAGCATAAGGATTATTTTGAACAAAAGATACTTGAAAAACAGCAGATACAAAAAAAAGCATTCTGATCTCCCCCTTTTCTTCCTGAAAACAGGAGATAAAACTCCCTTGTGAAAGATGTCCCCCTATACTAGGAAGAAAGAAGCATTCTTATCATCAAGGATGGGAAATTAAGATGAAGAGAAATCTGTACAAACAGACCTTGTTAAAATAATTCGTATCTTCCGTTAGCCTCATCATGTTTCAGTTACTTTTCCCTAATTGTCTTTCTTTGATCAATTTAGTATAAAAGCATTGTATACTAGGTTTTGCCATTTCTTTGGGTCTTCATTTCCTAACCTCTTAGGCTCCCATGTCCCCAAAAACTTGTTTGTGTGGTTTTCTCCTATTAAGCTGTCTTTTCTTGCAGAGCCCATTCAAGAATTTTCCTCCCCTGCACTGTACTTGGAAATAAGCATTTCAACAGGAACATTAAGTTATATATTTTACAATTGTATCTATATCAGAAAAGCAAAGTAGATAAATTAGATCTGGGTACACTCATCTGATATAACCACATTTCGGTGTCGACGATAGTTTTCCTTTAATTTATCAAAATGTATCTCTTCTTTACACAATACCAAGTTGTGACATTCTCTAGGAAGGTCGGAAGGCTAAACTTTGGAAGTCTAATTATAATATTTTCCCTAGTATCTCATTGCTGTTTAATATTGAGTATGTATTTAGGTAAAACATATGATCAAATAAAACAATATTATCTTAAAACTATTCTCTTAACTCAAATCTATATTGTTACAGCTGAATTTCATTGGGACAAATATTTGAAAGGACTTTTTTAAGGAACAGCCATTGGTAAAATAATTTTATTCAAATTATTTTAAATTATTGCAAAGAAGGTGAGAAAGTGATACTTTTAATAACTATAGCTGAAGTATTAAGTAATTTGGACCCCCATATACTTGAGAGCTGTATAAAAATTTTATAATAGGAGAAGTAGTTTACCTTTCTATTTACTTGATCTTTAAGTAATACTTATTTAAACGATATCAGTTTAAATGTGAATTTTTCACATCTGTGTTGGAGTTTCATTTCAAGATGTGACTACAGTTCTCGATTTTAATTCACCAGCAGTTTTGAAGTTTGCAGCAGTACATAAAAGTACAGAGCCAAGTGAGGCAGTTTGCAAGCTGAATCTACAGCTGATTCGTCTATGGATGGTGAGGAAATAATGGAATAAATTATGGAGACATTTCTTCTGCATAAAATTTTTGGGAGGTCTCAGATTTGGTAATAGCTTTACCAGAAGTCACAAACTGACCTATGACAATTTGATGTCTTATCTTGTGATCACGTGTCTCAATTCTCTTGTCTAGCTGATAAAGTGAGAGCCACATTTTGTTGGATCCCTTGCATTAGTTTTGTTAGAGGTGGTACATAATACACTGAATCAAATCATTATGAGTTATTAGTATGCGTAGAGTAAACCTACGTATTGAATGAGAACTGCTTCTGAAAACTTTCTACAGAGCTATATTATAAACAGGTTCATTTGCAGTTGGAAATATTGCATTGATTAAATGATGCCTCTAGAGGGCACTCTGCATTCAGTTCAGGTAGAAACTAGTTTCTGATGTTGCTCACATTTTCTGTTATATTTATTTTGAATTTTGAGGTCAGCAGAGAGAGAGAAGTGTGTGGTGTGTACATTTGTAATAATTGTAGCTTTTTTACCGAATTTTAAACTTTTAATAAAAATTTTCTTTCTTTTTTAATAGATTTTTTTTTTTTTAATTTGCAGTTGTTTAACATTTATGTAATAGACTTACACTGAATAGCTTTCCTACTATAGTGGTAAGTTAACTTTGTTAAAGATTGAAATGGTCTATATTCACTTTCTTTCTTTCTTTCTCTGTTTTTTTCAGTGTTCATATGGATGTGAAATTGATGAGCCTAGAATTTCTTTTTGTGCTAGAAATTAGGAAATACCTAAAGAACTGGTTAAACATGGGACAATTTCACATCAAAATAAGTAGTGATATAAATGCATTCTAACTCATTAAATAAAATAGGATTAGTTAATTTATACTGATAAAAAATTTAGAAATAGACATAAATGGGGACAGGAGAAATCTTTTTTCTTTACGTTAGAATACCTACTAATAAATGTAGAAGAAATTATGGTATCAGAAATTCACTATTTGGCAGCCATCATAGTAATAATTTAAATAGGAAATATTAATGGATGCTAAAACTCATGCCTGAAATTTTGATGAGGAATGGCATCTTTACATCATTTCATAGGATCTCCCCCCCCACCAAATACTTAGTTAATACTAAAGGAAATACGGAAGAGTAACCTTACATTGGAGAATATTGGCAGACTCCACCTTAACGGAATGATCAAGAATAAAATCACCTGTAATGAGAAAAATCCAAACTAACCATCTGATAGGATGCATCAAAACATAGCTTCACATCTGTGGTATTCCTGCTAAAAATGTATAAAGTGTTAGGTCATGAAAGTCAAGCAAGACTGGGAAACTGTCCCAGATTGAAAGAGGCTAAAAATCATGAAAACTACATGCAATCTATGTTCCTGGATTGGATCCTTCTTTGTCTAGGAAAGACACGAACAGAATAATTGGCAAAAACTTGAATGGCTTTGAGGATTATATGATAGTATTGTAACAATGTTCGTTTTCTGATTTTGATTCAAAGGGGATCAGAATTTGCCACACTCAAAATATGCCACTTTGATATGAAGATCATTTTGAGTTGAAGAATCAACAAGTATGGTAAGAGTTATCCGCCCTCCTTGATCTCCCTAAAAGCAGGGCGTAAATTTCCTTTTGTGAAGGTGGCATAAATTTTGCCCTTTTCCTATACCAGGATGAGAAGAACAACTCATCACCGGAGATCAAAAGCCGGCAACCAAAATGAGTCTGCATAAACAAACCTTACTACAATAGCCCATATATTTCCTAGTTACTTCCATACAATTTATTGTCCCCTGAAGCCCAAACACTATTTCCTTTGCTAAGAAGGGTATAGAAGCTCCTGAGTCTAACTTCTTCTTTGAATTTCATTTCTTTTCTGTGAAATCCCATGAAAATACAAATATTAATAAATGTGTATTCCTTTTCTCCTGTTAATCAACCTGTGTCGGTTAAAGTAGCAGGCCCCCCGACACTGAACCTAACAGGGTAGAGGAAAAGTTTTTTTCTTTCTTGTGGTTACATGGGAGAATGTCCTTGGTTGTAGGAAATGCACATGAAATAATCCAGTGTTAATTTATTTCTGAATTTGCTCAGTTAAAAAAAAAAAAAGAAAGATCTTGATACACTTAGAAATTCTTGGGAGTTTGAAATTATTTTAAAATAAAAAAGTACATAAATAGTAAACCTAAAAAAATAAAATCGGTTTCACACTTTATCTTATACTCAATGTAGAAATCATCTTATGAAAATGAAGTTAGCATTTCATTATATTGCAGAAACTAAGATGCAGGCCTATAAATCTTCTTTGAGATTTGTGGAATTAGTGCAAACCGAAACAAAGCAAAGATGATTTAGTGTTTTGCTTTTCTAAAAGAATGTGGAAGAAGAGCATGTGTGTGAATCAAATTACTTTGATAGTCTGTTCTAGCCCAAGGATTCCAAAAATGAAATGAGCTATTTCCACCATAATATTTAAAGCCCAGGTAGGAAAAAACACAAAATAAATAAACAAGACTCCCAAACCTTGAATGTCTTCATCTTTGCTCTGTAATGTCTGGCATTTCACCTCCCTGTGGACTTCTCATAATAAACATATTAAAAATTGTTGAAATCCTCAGATTATAGAAGCCTGCCTTTGGAAATGTGGGTTAGTGCTAAAATCCATGCACAATAGAAAAAGAAAAAACCCAAACTCAGGAAGACTTTTTTTCTCATTTAATTCAACAAATATTTCTTTAAAACTTCTTTGTGTAATAAAGTCCATTAACCTTCAAGAGCTTATGTCCTCATGATTTTGGGTGAGATTCCAAAAGAAAGAAATGTGCGTAAAGGGAGTGTTTTTCTTTCATTAATTACTTTTTTTTTTAAACACAATGATATGACTTTTGGCATCAAGGAATAGCACAGGGGTTTAAAATGGATTTTTAGGGACTTCCCTGGTGGTCCAGTGGTTAAGAATCCGCCTTCCAATTCAGGGGATGCGGGTTTGATCCCTGGTCGGGGAACTAAGATCCCACATGCTGCGGCACAACTAAGCCTGCATGCCGCAACTACTGAGATTGCGCACCACAACTAGTGAGCCCGTGTGCTGCAACTACAGAGCCCACATGCTCTGGAGCCTGTGCGCCACAACTACAGAAGCCCTTGCACCACACACCACAACTAGAAAGATACCGCATGCCTCAACTAAGACCTGAGGCAGACAAAAATAAAATAATAAATAAATAAATAAAATGGATTTTTATCACAGCATTATTTTTAGATTCAAAAACTATAAAATAAAACTATTGTTGACCTTGTGTATTTCTGAGTAGAGAGAATGGATCATTTATTCTTGAGTGAAATGGAAAAAAACAACACTGGTTCCTCTTTGTTACAAAACATCAAATCATTGAATTCGGAAGGAAATTATCAAGGGTCATGATTATGCGGGAAACCAGCAAAGTGAAACAGTTATTTGGTATAAATTGTTTTTTGTTCTTCAGACATCTTTACAAGATTGACATAAAAGCAATTCAGGTATTTGTATAAATGCAACTACACCAAGACTAGAGGAGGCGTTCCTAAAACACGGTAAGTTAGAATACTTGGCAGAAAAAGCAAATCTCACATTTAACTGGCACTTTTGAGATCAAGTGAAAAAAAAAATCATCTCCAAAGGCCAGGTAGCATTCTGTAGTGAAAACAAGACCAGCAGGTGGGTGAGGCAACATTGTTCTGATGAGCAATGACAGAATAGATGGGAAACAGTAGCATTCTACTAAAAAAACGACATTCACCTTTACTCACCTGACACTTGTTGAAATACGTACAAACACACAGTCCCCTGGCCAGGCTAGTCACAGCGATGGCAGCGTCTACTGAGCCAGGCACTGCACTAAGCACTGTGTATGCTTTATCGCATTCACTCCATAGAAGGCCTCCTTGAGGTAGGAACTGCTTCCCCTGTCTTACAGGTGAGGAAACTGAGGTTCACAGAGATGATTAACTTGCCCAAGGTGAGCTCTTCTCATTGCATTTCGTCGAGCACAGCTTTTGTGTAGATTGCCAAAGGTAAAGAATTAGAAGAGATCACCAGTTCTAATACTGGTAGAAACAGATCTTTTTAATAAACAGTTCATTTTTCTATATAAGTACTTTTTTAAAAAAAAAAGACAGTAAGGAAAGAAAGGGCCACATACGATGTTCGGTTTTTAAGAGCTAAAAATTAGGAACTTGTTCAGGAAGTAATTGCGTGTGCTTGACTGTGCAATGGAGATCATAACACAATTAAATTCAGAATTCCAGTGAAGTTTGGAAAACTAAAGAATTGGTCAGACTTAGTCATTAAAAATGGAATTATAAATAGCCAGGGAAAAGTATTTAGTTGTGAAGATGAAAAGAATTAATAATTACTTAAAAGTATACATTCATATCAAATATAAGTATGTATATCTAGTAGCATTTTCAGTAATAAAGACTTTTATAATTAATATAATAGTAATACAACTTTAATATAGAATAAAATCGTGGTAAATTTACCTTTTTCCTTTCTATGCACATATATATTTTTGTAAATTGGGACTAGGGGTATATAAAGTATTGTATTTTCTGATTAATACATCATCAGAGTATTAAACGCCTTTCCTTCAGTAAAGAGATCCATGAGTAGCATAGAAATTCAATTTAAAACATTCAAGAACAAATATGAACACACTTGGCTCAAAGTATTAGCCTTAATGAACTTAAACCAGTTAGAAAGTTATCAGTACAATGTAAAAGTTGTGCTCATCAGGTAGATGGCTGTTCAGAGTTAAGAAGCTTGATTTTTGACTTAACTGTTAAAGATTTTGAGTGTCCCTTAACATCTAGGGCCAAGCTTAAGTACACATAAGATCTATTCTAAGCCTAGCTATAAAGCTAAACATAACCAAAATTGTGCGGGACTTCCCTGGTGGTCCAGTGGTTTAGACTCCGTGCTCCCAATGCAGGGGGCCCGGGTTCGATCTCTGTTTGGGGAACTAGATCCCACATACGGCAACTAAAAGAGCCCACCCGCCGCAAGGAAGATTCCACACATGGCAATTTAAGCTCCCGCATGCCACAACTAAGACCCCGCAGCCAAATAAGTAAGTAAATAAATATTAAAACAAACAAACAAAAAACCAAAATAGTGGGATCCACCCAAGAATTCTGAAGGAATTTGAGGACAAATTTAGGATTTTTCCTCAATATTTATTAGCCAACACAGAAATAAGGCTTGCTAATACTATTTTAATTATGAATAGCCATGTAAGAAATTCAAAGACCTTATCAGTGAGAAGTAGAATTTATGGTACAGATTTACTAACATGAAAGTAATTTAAGCAGTGGAAAGAAAAGTTTCTGTAAGGACAAATCTTGCTTGCTTGATTAAATACACACATAAAATCTCTCCACTAAGATTATAGGCAAAGGCAATTTTAAAAATTGAATGCATATAAAAACGTTTTGTCATGTTTTAAAAATAGATTCTAGAAAAGAACTGAAGGGAGTAAGATAATAGACAAATTTCTGGGTGAGCATAGCGATCTGGTTTCTCTTAGGGATCTGGGCTAGGAAAGATTTCATTTTTTTTTTTTTTTTGTAAACTACAGGAAAGGAAAGGTAAACAGTAGCAATGAATGACATTTTAATAGACTTTGCAAACCAAAATGTTAAAGCAAAAGGAATGGACTACAGGAAAGATACAAAAACTTAAAGGAATGGGCTGAAAAGTAGTACATGACCTTCATTGTAGAGAATCACATTCAGAGAAAATATAACCCGAAACATATGAGTTTGATATCTGCGGCCTAAATTTTTAGTTACAAAGAGGTTTACATGGCACTGAAGGCATTGAAGATTTTTTTCTTATGAATCATCCTCACAGTGCTACAGAGGTAAAAAAGTAAAATAAAAAATGACTGGATTTTATCATCTATCCCTTCAGCAAATAACTATTGAACATCTATTATACAGCAGACACTCTTCCTAGTGGTTGGCACATTATCTCAATGAGCAGAAAAGAAAAAAAAAAATGCCTCCGCTTGTGGAGCTTACAGGATTTCTTACAAACGGCCGCTATAACATTTTCCTGCCTCCAAACAAACTGTAGTGAATTTGCTGTCAAGTTCATTAATGAACATGGCTCAGAAGATCCAGTGAGGGCCAGCTATGCTGACCAAGAAGATTCACTGCCTGAAGCTTATCAAGAGTTCAGTATATCTGCTTGGAAGACATGAGTAGGTTCAAAGAGAGTGTTAACAAAATCATGGGATACGTTATGAGAAGAGCCCTTCCTCTCAAAAGTGACTGCCGTTGATGCTGTGACCCTAGAGTTTTTCCTCATAAAATACTCATACAGCTCTGAGGTATTTAAATTTAAAAAAAAATAATAATAATTATGGAGCTTACTAAGAAAAAGATTATCTTTAACATGCAATGTTTTTAAAGAGGTGTTTTGGAAAGGGTATAGATCTTCTATGATGGCTAGAGATAGAAAGTTGGAAAAAACTTAGGAGGAGGTTTAGTGAAACTAGCAACAAAACAAATAAAAAACTTGGGAGAACCCAGATGCAACATGGCTGGCTCAGTTGAAAGCACTGTGCAAGGACAAGAGAAGAGAGAGTTCAAACCAAAAAAAAAAAAAAAAAAAAAAAACCCCAAAACAGAACAAGAAAATCTAGAGGAAAATCAGGAGAAAAGGAAAGCCGAGAAGTGTTCGAGGAGATGGGGGCTGGTACCACCTTAGGGACGCTGTAAGTTAGGAATGTGAGAGCCAGGAAAAGTTCAGTAAAGTATCTGTAATATCGGTAGGCTACTGAGCTTAAAGATATATCGATGAAGCTCATTGTTACTTTGACAGCAGTTTTCACTTAAAAGTAAAAGAAGTCGGGCATGGGGCCTATAAGAAAGGAGTCTTGCTATTCATGTAGCTTGGAAATACCCCTGCCTGGGCAGGGAAAACAAGGACTTTAGGTGTCTTGGCCATGAGTCAGGGTCAATGGATTAGAAAAGGAAGTGGCAACTGGGAATCATTGATTGAAGATTTCAACCCATGACTAGCTGAGAGATGTGAAACTAAACTAATAACTGAACTGATTTTTATCTTCCAAATTTCCCCCCCACAGAACTGGAACTACTTGTGTGCACCTAGCTACAATGGCTGGGGAATAACGTCCCAGAGAAGAGGAAACAGGTCATGTCAACCCCAAGACACAATGTCTGGAGTTGAAGCATCCCTGATAACCTCAGATAAGAAAGGAAGCTGAGGAAGCTTACTTAATCCTTCTGAGGTGACAGGGCAGGTAACTTGTCAGGGTAGCTCACTGAGGACAGTTCTGTGGGTGGTTGTGTCAGAGCACCTGGCTGGTGCCGCGGAAGGCTGAGATCTCACCCATGCTTCTCTGGCCAAGCCAGGAGCTCTTGCGTGGGGCTGCATACACCCAGAAAGAAGAGCACCTGTTTCTCAATTACACAAAGGCACTCTCTGGGCTAGCAGCGCCCTGGAAACTGTGTCCGCTGTCAAAAACCATCGTCAGAGGCAAAGCCCATACCTGGCAACATTGGGGTGGCATTTGACATTTCTTCTGTTTGTATGTTGAGACATGGCAACCACCTGCGACTGGTTCTTTAATGCCCCCAAATGGACACAGACACGCTACAGGAAATTCCTCTTGCTTTTGTTCTCACCCCAATAGGTGACACCAACCACACCTGAGAGTGCTAAACAGTGGGTTTACTGGGATAACTGCAGAAAGATTGTGATGAATAGGACACTATAAAAATGACAAATTCCCTCTGCATAATCTTAAATTAAGAAGAGGACACTTTTGAGTCCAAGATTTCTCAAAAACCTCATAGTAGGGGCCTCAACTGTCTTTATTTAGACCCAATTTCTCAAAACTGTACCTAGTTAGAATTTGCTAGGCTCAGGGGGGTTTTCCACACCTCTGAACAACGTTTTTCATCTTTACACAAAATTTTGGCAGTTGGCAGCTGTCGGGTCACCAGCAGTCTCTGGATGCAGAAAGGGACCCCTGAACACACGTCCTAACTAGCAGGCTCCCAGCTCCTCTGGTGCTTTAGGTAACCACTGCTGATTAGAAAACATCCTTTTCCTATGACAGAACAATCTAGTTCAAACAGAACTGTGGCTGATTTAACGATCAGGGAATGACTGCCAGCTAACAGGCATGTTGATTATATTTTCCTCAAAAGATTTTTGTTCGTTTGTTTGTTTTTGTTTTTATTCCCGCAGAGAGCTTTTTGTTCCTTTTCATCCAGCATATTTCTGGAACCCTCAGCCCAGCTGGCCATTTCAAGTCCTCTGCTCAGGCTCTATTAAGAGGAAAAACAGAACTGTACTGGAAAATAATGTACCTTAGGTGGAACTAAATCCGGAGGGAAGTATTAAAAAGCGAAACTGGCTCTTTGGATCTGCTAGGTGAGAGTGAAAGTAAAGGTCACTTTTTGGTAAGAGGCTCTGAATGTTAGTAAAAGCAGAACTGTCTGTTGGGGAAAAGAGTAGGAGTTGAAGGTCAAGGGGGAAATTTGGTGGCTGCAATAACTAGAGTTAATTTATGAATGGACTCTAGGCTTCGTCAGTGAATGCTTCTGACGTGCCTGAGTGAGTAGGGGGCAAGAGAGGAAGTTTGGGGTGTGAGGAAAGTCCAGAAAACATGCTAATCAAATGTTCCACAAAAGGGGACAACTGGGTAGCCATATTGATACTTTAGTTAGTGCTTGGAAGGACCAGAGTAGGACTCAGCACCGAAAGCACGAGGCTGTTCCATGCAAGATGGTGTGTAGTCACTGGCCTGCTTCTGACAGAGCAGCAGGCCCCAGCATAGAACATCTGGTTGTTAGACATTGTTTTGTGTCTCATGTGTTTAAAATTCATTTCTAAACATTATTTTGTATGTTTCAAAAAGCAAAACACAAAAACAAAAAACCCCAAACAAAAAGTAATAAGCTTTCTAAGAGGAAAAGGTAATTATGGTCCTTTACTCTGTGCATCATGATTTTTGCCTTAGGCAAATTTAGAGCCAGTTTATCACTGCTTTGGGCCATACACATATCTTTCTCCATGTTGCTTTCCCAAGCCTATGTCAAGGGAAAGAGCCCTGCACCTGGAATTGGAAGATCTGTATTCCAGATGTACCTCTGCCACTAACTAGCTGTGATTTGAGCAAGTACTTAGCTCGTTCTTTGTCTAGTAATTAATGCATCCATTCATTTATTCAGTGGCCTTATACTGAGAACCTGCCTTGTGCATGGTAATCTCATTTTCTTCATGTGTGAATTAAAGGAATTACCCTAGATCAATTCAATGTTGGAATCATATCATTAATTTTAAATGTCACCTTTTTGTGAGAACTGAGATAAAAACCTAGGTCCTCTGATATGATACATACACTTATTCTGCATTTATCAAAGCATTAGGCTATGTATTTTCAAATAAAAGCCTGTTTTATTTTTTTCTGTATTGTACACTATAAAAGTACACCCACTTTAACAAGCCAACACTAGAGAAGATTAAAAAATAATAAACTTATTCTTCCCTCAGTTCCACCTTACTGTGATAATTAGTATTTGCACCAATCCCATATTCTTCTTTATACTCACACAAATATGTGTATATTTATATGATATATATGATAATTTTTCTTCCTTTTCTAAAAAAGTAAAATATAGTCATATTATACATTACCCTGCTAATTATTTGTTTATTCTGCATTTTTCTGAACATTCCTCCAGGTTCATACATATAGATCTAACCAATTATTTTTAATGGCCGAATAATATTGAAAATTATAAATGGGCCAAATTTATTTAACTATTTCCCTATGATGGAATATCAAGTTGTTTCTAACAGTTTTTTCTTTTTGATGTCATTTTAGTTAACGTCATAAAAGAAATATTTGTCTAGATATATTCTTACATACTGGTGCTTTATTTACATAGAATAGATTTAGATTGTTAGCCAAAGGGTATAAACGTTTAAAATTTAACAGTGCTTCTAGATTACTTTCTAAATTGGTTATAGCAATTTTCATTTCTATCAGCTATATATAAGAATTTCTATTTTCCTACAACTGACGTCAGCTCTATGTGTATTAATATCTTTGCCAACAATGAGTATTCCACTGTTGTTTTAATTTGTATTTTCCTAATTACCAATGATGTTGATCCTATTTCAATATATTTGTTTTTATTTGCTTGTTCTCTTCTGTAACTGTTAGTCTTGGCTCTTGACTGACTTTTCTTTGCGGATGCCTTTTCCCTTTCCCATTTGCAGTACTTCTTTGTCTAGTCATCATTTTAACAGGTAGAGGTGTTACAGAAAACAATACAAAGCAAGGGAAGTGGGATCAGAACTATGGAGCATCAGAAGTAGGGGAAGTAGGGATTCCAACTTTATGTAAGGTAATCAAAGGCAAGGCCCACTGAGAAGGTGACATTTGAGCAAGTCTTGCAGTAGGTGTAGGAGTGAGCCTATGGCTTACTGGGGAAACAGCATTCCACTCCCTGCTGTGTCAAAACTCGAAGGCTAGAGCTTGCCTGATGTGTCCAATGAACCCAAGGAGGAAGGTATGCCTGGAGTAGACAGAGATGGAGGGGAGGTTGTAGTCAATAATACTAGAGATAAAAGGGAGCCAGCTCATGGAGGGCTTGTAGGTATTAACAAAATCTTGAATTTTACTCTGAGGAGATGAGGGTTTTGAGCAAAAGAGTAATATGATGTGACATATTTTGGAAAGATCACTCTGGTTGCTGGGTTTAGAGTAGCCTGCAGGGAGGCAAGGGAAAACGCATGGAGACTACTTAGAAGGCTACTCAATAATCTGGGCAGAGATGCTAGTTGCCCTTTAATGAGACAGAAGACTGAGGGAGGAGCAAATTTGGGTAGTTTGAGAAATGAGAGGTCTACAAAGTATTCATTATTGTCAGACGCATTTTATCATAGACACATTACTTAGTGTTCTGACTTTTAAAATAAAAGTTTACTTAAAGGTGTTGAAATGTTAGACTTATATATAACCTGGATCTTGTACTAAGCCCCTGAGGGTACAGAGCTATCTAATTTTATATTTATCGGGGTTGCCTCTTGACATTTTGCTTCAAAATAGAAACAAATTTAAGTATCGACTCCAAAGGGCAAGGAGCTAAGAGCAGAAACAGGTGGTCAGGTAGAGGAAAATCTTCTCATTGGAAAAGAACAGTCATGGAGAGTCACATTAGTGAGACTACTTTACATGTGGTCTGGGTTTTTTTTGTTTTGTTTTATGTTTTTTGCCGTTTGTTTGTTGGTGTTGTTAAATACCCACAATTGAAGAGAAAAGATAAAGGGACCGTGAAAGTTCAGAGAATTGTTCAGAGGCATAGAGAAAATTAACCTCAAGATCAGTAAAACAACAGTGATCAATGATGTATAACTGAGAACATAAAGAAGACATTAAGCTTTGACAGCTTTAAGAGCAGGAACTTCTAAATCATAGAGAGAAACTAATTAACAAGTCTCAGGAAAATCAAAGATTTCATTAATATTAAATCTATTCTAGTTTTGTAGAAACCAGGATACACTAGTGCAGATCTTCCTTGATTTATGAGATGGGGCTACATCTCAATAAACCCATCATAAGTCGAAAATGCATTTAATACACCCAACCTACCCAATATATCAAGGCTTAGCCTCATACTACCCTACAGTTGGGCGAAATCATCTAACGTCTAACACAAAGTCTATTTTATTGAATACTTTACTGAAAGTGAAAGACAGAATGGTTGTATGGGGACAGAATGGTAGTAGGTGCATTGGTTGTTTATCTTCGCAATCACCTGGTTGACTGGGAACTCTGTCTACTGCCACCGCCCAGCATCATGAGAGAGTATGGTATGCATATTGCCAGCCAGGGAAAAGATCAAAACTCAAAATTTGATATATAGTTTCTACTGAGTGCATATCGCTTTCACACCACCATAAATTAAATAAATCATAAGCCAAACCATCATAAGTTGGGGACTTCTGTACA
Source organism: Tursiops truncatus (assembly GCF_011762595.2). Lineage (NCBI taxonomy): Eukaryota > Metazoa > Chordata > Mammalia > Artiodactyla > Delphinidae > Tursiops > Tursiops truncatus. Next base: position 20,207,449 of record NC_047038.1, on the reverse strand, counting down.
TGATTTATTAAATGTTGATGAATTAAGCAACTAATTCTATATAGATGCTCTACTTCTTTAAATCTCTCTAGACTATTTCACAAGTCTGGTGATTTTTAAATGTTCTGTTTAACTGCTGTAACACTGAGTTAAGGTATTAATATTCTAGTGAATTATAGAACCTGAGGAGAGGGTTATAGGATCCCCCAAATTTATAACCTGTCAGTCAAAAGTATAGGTGGCCCCTGTGCCTGGAATTCAAAGTGAGGCCAGTCTTGTGGGACTGAGCCCTTAACCTGTGGGGTCTAACTCCAAGTAGCTAGTGTCAGAATTGAATTGAATTGTTGGACACACAGTTGGTGTTGGAGAATTGGTTGTGGAAAAAGTCACTCATTTGGTGTCAGAAAAAAAGATGTTACAATGGGCATAAGTGATGCTTATATAAATCCAAGCAGCATTATACACAGAAAGAATATTGCCTTGTAAATTCAGATCAGTAAAGTTATGGAAAGTCTCACATGTATTCATGTGTGTCTCTGAAGCTCTATAAAATAATTGCAGAAGAATCAACGTCCTCTATCCTTTGATCCCAGATGGGGTGAGATAAATATTATATATATAATTTCACTATGTGATTTTAATTCACTCACCAACAAATATTTATTGAAGTTTACTATGGGCCAAGAACTGTCCTCAATGCTTCTTATATTTCTGATTGTAAGAAACAAGTCAGTGACACATTTGGGGGCATTATATAGACTTCTACCTAATTTTACATGACTGCTTCTAAGTATAGAGAGAATTATTGACAACTGAAATATTTTTAAGGTGAAACATTTTCTAACCATAAAGTAAGTTGGTTGTTTTAAATGCATCTGTAGGATGACTGAATGCTTACTATGTGTCAGAAGCTCTATATGTATTATCTTATTTAATCCTTACAACTATTATTATTCCCATCAGGAAGATGAGAAAACGACGATTTTTAGAGAGATTAAGTAATTTACCTAAAAAGTGCGATTTGAACTCAGGCAGTCTGACTCAAGAAGCCACACTTTCCACCACAAGACTGTTTTTAAATGGTGTCACTGATATAGTGGATGCTCTTTACTTGTCAGTAAATAAGAACTTCTATCAGCTTTGCTCAAAAGGATAGGTAGGAGTTTCTCTGAGCCATTGATGAGAAGGGGTCTCATCATCCTCTAATAAATTATACCATACGATAAAGAAAAGAAAGATTACCACTATATAGAGATGAAATAAATCCTTGTACTCTGGAACATTTCTAATAGTCTTAAATTGAACCAGGTTTGGTAATCATACCTTTGATAATAAAAGTGCATGTGTTTCTTTAGGGGATTATTTCTCAATATATTGCCTGGACTTCTAGATTCCTGTTACATTTTAGCAGTTGCCTAATCCAAATTCCTCCACACATCCTCCAAAATGCTTACAGATCAACAAGAAGGGCAAATAAAATCCACAATAGGGATCTGTAGCATAAATAAGTGTCTTAGCCTGCTCAACCTTCCATAAAAATATACTGCAGACTGGGTGGCTTCAACAACAGAAATTTATTTCTCACAGTTCTGGAGGCTGGGAAGTTCAAGATCAAGATGCCAGCAAAGTAGGTTTTATTCTGAGGCCTCTTCTCTTGGCTTGCAGATTGTGCCATCTTACTGTGTGCTCTCATGATCTCTTCTTTTTTTGCGTGTGTGTATGTGTGTGTGGAGAGAGAGAGCTCAAGGCAGCTCTCTGATGTCTCTTCCCATAAGGACACTAATCCTATTGCACCAGGACCCCACCCTTATGACCTCATTTAACCTTAATTATCCCCTAAAGGCCCTATCTCCAAATACTGTCATATTGGTTTAGGGATTCAACATATGAATTTGGGGAGAACACAATTCAGTCCATAGCAATAAGAGACAGAGAGTACTACAAATTTCAATCTCAAACCAACAAAGCTAGATTTGGGAACCATGCCAGAGCAGGGTCTGGTGAACAATGAGTTGAAAAGAGGAGCAAACCCATTGTGGTCTAGTGGTGATGAGAAAAAAATGTCCCCATTATTTCAAAAACAGGTACATGACAGAATCAAGTTATTTATATTGCCTCTCCTATATAATCTATATCTCAGAATAGTCATATAGTTTTGGGGAAATTTTTTATAGAATTATTCTACATAATAAAGAAGAAATGGTAGAATGCTCTATTGCTATTTTATAATCATAATAAATGAATGGATCTAAGCAATTATCAGAGGCTGATAGTAATCCAAAAAAGAGATGAGCAAACATTAAGCATTTTCAGGTAGAAGTATACAACGTCACCTATAAAGTAGTCTTGGCAAATGAATAAATAAAATCTGATTCTGACCAAGCCTTTAGATCTAAGGAGCAATTTATAGTAAATACAGTGGACAGAGGAACATCTATTATATGATCAATGTGATTGCTGTTGGCAAACTCTATAAGTTACCCAGCTTCAAGAGACAACAACAGCAAAACAAAACAAAACAGCAACAACAAAACTGCAAGAAAAAAAAGAAGAGGAAGCTGTAGAACAAAAGATAATTAGCTAGAATTATCAAATGTTTGATCCTAGTTCAATAAACTGTAAATAGAAACAAGTCAATTGGGAAAAATCTTAACACTGGATATTTTGTGATTTTAAGGAATTGTTAAATATGTTAGTTGTAATAACGATATTGTGGGCATGTTTTTTAAAAGATATACTTATCTTTCAGAAATACTGAAATATCCACAGATGAAATGACATCTTCGATTTTTTTCAAAATAATTCAAAGTTGGGGGATAGGTGTGGATATAGATGAAATAAGACTGCCCATGTATTGAATATTATAAAAATTGCTGTGATGATTAAGGGCTTCACCATAATATTCTCTCTGCTTTTGTATATGTTTGAAAATATTCATAATATATTTTCAAAAGGAATATATCAGAATTTTGAAAAAAAAAAAAAAAGGAGGTGAAAGTCCCCTTCTGAATGAGAAAACACTCAGAACATGTCTGAGAACTGGCTTCTGGGGACTCAAAGATCAAAAGGCCGCCATCAAGAACTGTGAAGAGGCTGAGACTTTCTCCTTGCAGGCTAACAATTTAGCCCATCAGTGTTTCATGGATACTGACAGAAGAGATGAGACTTATATATCAGAGACAAAGGACTTTATTGCTCACAGAAATAGCAGTAGCCAGGTATTGGTGTTTTTGATAAGCTGGGCTAGTTCCTCAAGCCTAGTTCTTGTAGCGAGGTGCAAAGGTAGCCAGGTAGCACTTGTGACCAAGTTTATTGCATTACAGAGGAGGAGCCCTGATCTTAGTAAAATGAATATTTTATACTGGACAGTAAATATGACTGCCCCTGCTATGAAGGGGGACACTATATTCCAAAACTGTAAGCAATTGTGCCCTTCAGTCCAGAGAAGACATTACTTTTGTCTTCTAAGAATTTTTTAAAAATAAATGTCTTGGGAAGGTAACCCAGAACAAAGGCACTCAGTGTCTCTGCTTGTAAGACATGCATGAACATGAAAGACCCATGCAGAATTGTCCCCTGACAGTGGCGGCCTTGGGTGGGCACCACTGTGAAGGAGAGTATGAGACTTGGAAGGAGGGAGCATCCTGTGGAGTCTGGTGATGAAGGGATGTAATAAACCAGGCTGTGGAATTGAACCCTACCTATAAAAACAAAATCAGAAGATACATTAACCTTGAACACACCAACCACCAAAGAAAAAGCGTTTATCTTTACCATCAGAGGAGGGTCCTCTTGAACTAGGAAACCTAGTAAGACATTCTCACCAAGTTTACATCGAGACATCTATTATTTCCAGTCTAGGAAACTGATTATAAAATGGGCAGTTGACAACCACTAAAAACTACAAGAAGAAAAACAGAAATTGAAAATCAACAGATTTTAGCTGATCAAAATATTCTCTAAAAAACCAAACATGATGCACAGGAAAACTGTAATAAAACTCCAACAAGCTTTAAACATCTCTAAATAAACATTTTTAGATATAAAAGAGGACCTTAAATCATAAATTCAAGAAAACCCAGGACAGAAGTGAGCAAAAGCACAATTTAAGATGAGATATGACCAAATTCAGGAAAGAAAAATTGAAAAAAAGATAAAAATCATCTCATGGGTGAAGGTGAAATTACAAAGTATCCAAGGAAGAAGAGATTTAGTTAAGAGTCTCATAAGAGATTTTGAGTAGAGGAACAAAAATAAAATGAAGAAATAAATAGGATCAGAAAGGAAGTGCTTGATATAGAACAGAAAAAAATATCCAGTACACATTTGATTTTCCTGAATAAGAAAAATAAAACAATGAAATAGAACAACCATTAAAACTATAATCAAAGTAAAAAACGAAATCTTAATTTTATTGTTGAAAGTGCCCCCCCCACCCCCATATGCCTTCGAAATTACAAGACAGAGTCTAGTAAAACTATTTAGTTTTTAAGAATCCGTCATCTGGGGTAAAAATTACCAAGAAACGTACAAAGTTTCTTGACTGAAACATGAGAAGCAAGACAAAAATGACACAGCATTTTAAAAATAATTTTAGGGGCTTCCCTGGTGGCACAGTGGTTGAGAGTCCGCCTGCCGATGCAGGGGACTTGGGTTCATATCCCGGTCCGGGAGGATCCCGCATGCCGCGGAGCGGCTGGGCCCGTGAGCCATGGCCGCTGAGCCTGCGCGTCCAACGTACCGCAAAAAAATAAAAATAAAAAATAAAAAAAATAATTTTAGGAAAGTATGAGTAAAGAATCTTGTATCCAGTTAAGCTGTTTTACATGTATTAAAACTAAAGAAAACTTTGGCAAAAGGACTGCTGATGAGTATTAAAATAGTAGATCTAAGAATATACCCAAGACTAAAAAAAAAGGGAGAACAAGCATGAAAAAGCATTATCTAAATATGGGTTCTGACAAAATAAAAGTAATTTAAAAAGTTGTAGGAGAAGGGAAAAAGTAAAAATTAGCATAAGTTCATAGCTGCATAGATTATAGATAGGAGTCAAAGAGTATCACTTAAATCTAACAAACCAGATAGGAGAAGCCTAATTAAGGGGGGGAAAAAAAGATCAAGGGAAGTTTGAGTTATTAGCATAGAGTTAGGCAACTACTAGAATAAAAATATAAGCTTTTCTAAATGCAAAAACAAGTACTAAAAATAAGCAAAGAAGACGGATCAAGTAGAGAGAAACATAGTAAATTTAACATTAATATTAACATCAAATAATACGACAGAATTGAGAACAAACATGCCGATCATATCAACAAATGTAAATGGGCTTAACTAGGTTATTTAATGAACACGATTTTGAATGTGGCTTACAAAGCAAAACCCATACCCTCCCTCTTGCGTCTCCCTCCCACCCTCCCTATCCCACCCCTCTAGGTGGTCACAAAGCACCGAGCTGATCTCCCTGTGCTATGCGGCTGCTTCCCACTAGCTATCTGTTTTACATTTGGTAGTGTATATATGTCCATGCCACTCTCTTACTTTGTCCCAGCTTACCCTACCGCCCCCCCCCCCATGTCCTCAAGTCCGTTCTCTCTGTCTGCGTCTTTATTCCCAGGCAGCTGTCTTAATACCCCAGGCATGGCCAGAGGCTGATTCTTTTGGAAAGATGAAACCCAAAGCCTCTGGATTGAGAGACAGAGGCACAGAAGAGGTCTGGGGTGGGGTTGAGAGGTTGCATGGAAATCTACATAGTAAACTGTAGTAGTCTGAGATCTCGTCCCTCACTTTTGCTCTAAATAGTACAGCCGTTCATATACCTCAAGACTACAGATTGGAAAGACCCTCACTAGAAAAACTGAACAGCCAGAAAAGACCAACGATTAGAAATTCTGAGGTAGTAAAGAAGGTTCTAGGAAAGACTGCACTGTTGGCCAAAGAGTAACAATCCAGACTGGAGAGAACGACAGAGAGCTCAAGAAGTGAGGATGTTAGAAAAAAAGTAACTCATGGGGTTGACTGTAGAGAAAATAGTATGGGTAGGTTGTCTCACTTGGTGAGAAGGACTTCCAGAAAGCTGACCAACTGAGGTGGCAGAGCAACTTTAACTCCAGTAAGGGATAGTATTCTTAGGAAAGGAATTTTGACCAGAGTGAAGTACTTGGTTCAACAGTGAATAATATTTGGAGCAATAATGACAATGTAGAAAAATTACTCTGTTTCTGGAGGGAAGGTAAACTGGGGTTATTCTGCTTGAGAGCATTGTTAAGTACATGTCAAAAGTTTTAACTTTTTTCTGTACTTTCACTCAACACTCCACTTTTGGGAATTTACCCTAAGAAAACAAAGGTGAATGTGCACAAAGATTTAAATACAAGTATATCTGTTGCAGCGTTGTTCCTAATAGTAAAAGATTGAATACAACCTATATGTCTCAAACAGGGCATCAGTTAAATCAATATTGATATGGCTATATAACTGGATATGATGAGATGAATATTTACTTGGGAAAATATTTATAATATACCTACTTAAAAATTTTCAAAAGCAACCTTTTCTCTATAGTCCTGTTTTTAAAGAAAAAGATAAAAAGAGGTAGAGAGATCTGAAAAATTCTATCAGTGGTTATTTTGGGTGTTAGGACTAAACCTGAGTTTTCTTCCTTTTCATCTGTATTTGCAAACACTAAAGGCTTCTACATAAATATAGCAACTCTTAGAGTTGCCACACACAGAAAGAACTGACTTATAACTCACGTTTTACTGTTATAATTAGAAAATAGAAACTATTTTCAAAAAAGAAAGAGACAAGGAGAATAAGATGGCATGGTGGCTGGTTCATTTGTAATGGTCAGAAAAATGTTCTGTTTAGCAGAGGGGCAGAGCAAACTTATCAGCTAAATTAGTCTCCACTTACTCATTCAACAAACATTTCAGAGAGTCTACCATGTGCTACTCACTGTGATCAGCTCTCTTCCTATAAAGAGCAACTAACCTTTTGGCAGGTAAGACACAGAAGCAACTGGAAATAACCAGGAATCACATATTGAAGTTTACTTTTCTGTGTAGCTTGTAATCTACTCTAAATTTAGATATAAATGTGAAAAGACTGTCCAAGCTGTATAAGATATTAAATAAATGTAAATCTGATTTTGAACAGTAACACCTCAAGAGTGTTGTATTCAAGTACTGATAATAACAACAGTATAGGGTGTGAAACTCATCTAAGTTTCATTTCTAATATTTACATTTCCCCTCCTGTTTATATTCTAAAATAAATAAAGTGTGATATAGTACAGAGTAAAATAAAAACTTTTAAAAAGGCAAATCATCCAAATGGTTGGAGTCTTAAAATAAATTTTATTTCACTTTTTAATGTGCTGATATTTTCTGTGATAATTGAAAATACTGAGCTGGTAATATAAGGAGAATAATGGAACTCACATGGTTAGAACAATGAAAGTCATTGTATTTGGAAAGTAAATGTCTCCAGCTTAGAAATATTTCCTAGATGTGAAATGAAAAAATGATTCCCTAGTGCAGTTTCCTTGGAAAGTGAGGTGATGTGTGATTTAAGTAATTACAATCCTTCCTAACAGAGCAATATATTCAGAATATAAAGTGAGCACTGTGTCAATATAAAAATTAGCAAATGACATAAATGACTAAAAACAGGGAATAAAAATTGATTTCAAACAAATTCTGAACATAACCTCCCTACTTTCTAAAGTAAACCTATGTTTGATCAGAGACATATATAGTATTCAAAGTAGAAGCCTACCAGCAATGAAAAAACCCAATTCACTGAGGGCATTAAACTTAAATTTCAATTTATATGAAGGAATAAAAGAGAAAGATCCAAACCAGAACCAAATTGAATTTTCCAAACTCAAGTCCCTTCATTTTTCCGCATTATTTCCTCGCTTAGTGTTTTGATATAACTTCCTGTCAGAGCAGCATAAAGAGAGTTGTGAACTTGTTATTTCCAAATTGCCCTGAAAACTGGAATTTTGCTAATGCAATATCTTCCATCATGTTAATTGGCCTTGAGCCACATCAAATTCAAGCCAGGAAACTAAATGTACTGCCTTAGAAGGGTCTCTGTGTATTTAATTACCATGCTGGAGGACATGTCATTAGCTTAAACTCTGAAGCCTTCTGCAAAAAAAAGGGCAACTCAAGAACTGCCACACACAGAAAGAACAGACTTATGACTCCTTCAGCTGGCTGCATGCTGTCTGCAGCCTGCCTGGGGCCTAGTTAGACCTCCAAGTGAGCTCTGTGCCTTCCCAGTTAATGCCAAAGATGTTTCCATTGAGGTAAAAGCTGGCAGATCCAGTCTCCAGATACACAAATTTCATGCTGAGAGGTAGTGCCAGTTCTTCCGAGATTAACTGATAAGTAGCTCCTTTGGAGAATTCTAATTTGGTATTCTTTCCAACAGTATTTCCCCAAACACTTCCTAGCACATGGTAGTAACTTTACAAGTTATTGTCGCATTGAATCAAACAAAGAGTTTATGTGGGCATAAAGTATTAAAAACAGACAGACAGAAGGTATACCATAGATACCTTCTTTGGCATTTTGTTTAAGCTGGGCCTTAGAAAATGGAAAGTCTATGTTCATCCCATGGGTGTTGTTTGTATGGAAAAAGCTTTTCTGAAATGTGCTTTATGGAGTCTGGCTGAAAACACAAGTTTTCTAAAAGCCCCCTGTCTTATATCTCTGTGAATGTATCCATCCAATAAAAGTTAATGTTATGTAATATATTACACATAAACACATGCTTGAGATGCTACTTTCTTATTTTGGAAAGAGAAGAGACTTAATTAGACTGTTGTCCAGAAACCCAATGTAACTTTGATGTTTATTAGTTTGAAGAACTATAATTTCTGAAAAACTGACAAATTTGTCTCATAAGTTTAAATATTGAAACTGTTTAAAGCATGACTAAGAATTAACAAAATTTATGAGAAAATATAGGTGAGGATCTGTGATGTTCTGTGAGTAATTAAAAACACTTAGCACTTCAAAATTAATTTCTCTTTTATCTGACAAAACAATGTGAATGGATAGAAAATACGTATGCCAGTCTGAGAAAGTAGATGACACCATTCACTTCTCTCTTCACCATGTGGACAGCAACTGTATAAATGGCCCTCCCAGAATAGTTTAATTTAGGGTCAGGTAAGAAGTAGGTTAAAAATGAAGAGGCCAAAAGAATTGTAAAAATGCTTATGATATCATAAAAATGATCATTTTAGCTTTCGCTTACCACACAGTCTTGCTTCAACCAAAATATTTGCCTATCACCCTATAAATGTCCCTACACTGTTCCTCCCTTTATGAGCAAAAAATGAAGCTTTAAGGGATGTTTAATAGCCAGCAGCTTTTTGGCTGCCAAATACTGCATCTGGAGGGTAGTGTACTCTTCATGTATGGGAAGAAAAACCAAAAAACAAAAACCTGTTGTTTAATTTTCTTAAAGTCCACCAGTGTTTTGCATCAAGATATTTAAACGCTTTGAATGTGGGGAAAGACACAGGAGCTCCTTAAGGGCATCTGAAACCAGTGTATTGTTCCCAGAAAGCAATGAATAACAGAGATTGTATTTGACCACGTTCAATACGTAGGTTGAACAAGTGCTAATGTGAGTGAGTTTAATGCCAGGTAAAGGAGGCACGTCATGGGAATTTAACATTCATTTTATTCTACTGTGATTACCTCTACTTGAGGCTATAATGAATCATAATAGTTTTCCTTGCTAGGTAATAATTATAATTTTCTGAACACATAATTTATTAAAAATAAATTTCTTAAAATAGATGTTAGGACAGGGAAAAAATTCTGCTTTAGGAAAATTTAAATGAGGAGCTGGTCTTATAAGAGTACATCAAAGCAAGGATGACCCCAGGATCATGATATATTGAGTGGGGCTGCTTTTTAAACAATATGCTTCGAGATTTTGTTAACAGGAAATATAAAAACCATAAAATACTGTTTTTACTTTGATAGTTTCTCACTGGGATCAAAGTTGTTTCCTCTGCCCCTTTACTTTAGAAAGAAGTTTGGTATGACAACCGTGATATCAGTGTATCACCTTCAAGAAGTGGCAGGTTTTACCCTGCAGAACCTAAAACGGTTCAAGTAGGAAGGGGTCAGTTCAGGAGAGGAAGAGGGAAAGATGACCAGCACTCACTATTCAGTTCCTACTCTGTGGCCTCTCATCTCCCTGCTTTCTTCTCTCTTTCTCACCTCCCTTGAGAGGGGGGTATGGACTGCAGCATCTGCCTCATCCACCATTCTTCTTCTGGACTCCAAGTCATATACACCAAAGAGGTTAACCTGAAAACCATCTCCTGAGCAGTTTAAATTACTGTCAAAGGACCTACCTGTCTCATTCTCTTAGAAATACAAAAGTTTTACTACTGTAGAAAAAAATATGTTAACTACTAACTTCTGAGTAATTTTCATCATGGGTAAATGGAGAGACTCTAAACATTAATTTGGGTTGCTGAGGAGAGGGGGCAATAGAATGGGACTCAGGAGCTTACAGAGTCCTTGTAATTCTCCACCTGGAAGAAAATGGTGTGTGGGGTGGGATGGGATGGGGAGGTAATCCCTACTTCTTTGCATTGTGGTTCTACTGAAGGAAAAGCTAGACTATACATAACTTCAAAACACAGAAACAATAGTTTGTTTGCCTGCTTTTCTTCCTTCCTTCTTTCCTCCCTTCTTCTCTTTCCTTTCCTCTCTTTCATTCTTTTTTTTTTTAAACTGGTAAAATTTGCCAAATATGGACCTTTGCTACCAAAGGTCCATATTTGGCAAATGTGGGGTATCATCTTTCCTAGAAATCGTTCAACATCATATGTTGTCTTCTACGCTTCTATAATATCTATAGTATCTTAGAGGTTGTCAGTATAATTGGTTAATCCTCAAACTACTCCTGTGAACTGAATTTCTATTTTGCTTACACATTTTATAATAATTTATATGAAATTGATCAATGCTTATTATAGGCCTGCTGCTAAAGTGGGTTATACCGTTGTATGCTGAGTTCTTTCCCTTGAGGTAGAGAAAATCTCATCAACGAGACAAGACTTATACATACAGCACAATTATAGAATAATAAACTGTGATGCATAATAAAATGCTAAATTTATACAATTTATAAATTGTATAAATTTATACAATTAAAGGCTAAATTTATACAATTAAAGGCTAAAATGCTTGTTATTGATACTGAATGTAACCGGTTGAGAGGAATGGGATAAATCAGCAATTCTATATTCATTCAAGCTTCTAGTCACTTCCCCACCTTTGCCAATTTCAGACACTGTGGCCAGGTTAGCCTATTGTCAATCCTTGTTCAATTCTTATTGGCTTCCCTTGTGCACAGTTGTGATTCTCACAGTGGAAGTACCTATAGGCTTCTTTTAATGAAAAGTTTTTCACAGACCAAGAACCCTGAGAATATGTCTCCAGATCCACAGGTTATGAGAACCCATGTTTGAGCAACACCGACTTGAGAACCTGAGGGTAATTATTTCTTTAAATTATCTTTCACTTGAAAGAAATTTTGTCTTTATACACAGAGAATCATTGGCGTGTACAATAAGTCCTCAACTATTTAGTATCTCACTCAAGATGAGTTTTGTATTACATGCCAGATGTGGAAGTCAAACCAAAAAGCTCACTGGAACCAACACAAGTCCTCAACTTACCTACACAACTTTTTTGTATACATTCTGCCTTCAGCTGGAATACGCTTTCCTTTTTCTTTTTTTCCATCTGTCCCCCTATTTTCTTTTTGCCAGAAACTAGGTCAAACAAATCCTTCTTCACGCATCTCTTTATGCTCACAACTAGGATTCTCACCTTCCTCTGATGTCTCAGAGCAGATTATCTGTGCCTCTTTTGTGACACGAAACATTCAACATTTATTATACTTAGGTGTGTGTGTGGCTTTTCACTTCTAAACTGCAAGCAGCTAGAGGAAAAGGACAGGATCTGATTCATTGTCTAGAAGCAGCTGGCCCAATATCTTGCACACAAAAAAGGTGCCAAATAAGAAGTCAAAGAAGTAACTACATGGGTCAATGACTAGAGTGAAGCTTGAGAAAAGCCATAAATGGTCGATAGAATGTAGAAAGTGACTGAAGAAGGGATTTTTTTTTAAGGGACTTAGTAAATTTCTCATCCTATACCTGAGCTGAGGATTTAAGAACACAGGAGAGAAGATATAGCTACTCTTCACCCTATTAATGAAATAGAGTTGGGACTTCCCTGGTGGCACAGTGGTTAAGAATCCGCCTGCCAATGTAGGGGACACGGGTTCAAGCCCTGGTCTGGGAAGATACCACATGCCGCGGAGCAACTAAGCCAGTGTGCCACAACTACTGAGACTGCACACCTAGAGCCCATGCTCCACAACAAGAGAAGCCACCGCAATGAGAAACCTGTGCACCGCAAAGAAGAGTAGACCCTTCTCACCACAACTAGAGAAAGTCCACGCGCAGCAACGAAAATAAATTAAAAAAATAAATTAAATAAGTTAAATTAAAAAATAAATTAAAAAGAAATTTTAAAAAAAGATATAGAGTTGTTTCCTAGGTGAAAATGTGTGCTATTGAGGAGAAATCATCTGAAGATCCAAACTTGTCAAGGGGAATTTATCAAATACTTAAAAAACAAATAAAATAACTTCCGTAACTTGCTATGATTCTTGCCCCTTGAAGAGCAGCGAAAAAAAATGTGTTCAAATAGTCCACACTGTTATCCACCATATATTTCTTATCAACTCTTTATGGTTGTATCCAGATGAGTTCTCGTCTACTCTTAATAGACTGAAAACCTTTGTCTGGAAACTGAGGTGCTCCTACTAGAATATTACTATTAGAGGCATGTATCCTCTAAATGATGTGTCTGTAATTACCTTTCAGAATCTTCTGACTGATTGGTGAGCATGACTAATTTCTCTTCGTGTTTCTCATTTTTATTTAAGAGTTGTCCACGTGGAAACTAAAAGGAAAAAATATAAAGAACATGAGACTTGGCCGTATCTCAAGGGAAGATAACTACGTCAGTCAATGGAGGAGAAACCACTTGTTAAATGCATTTTTCCCAAAAGCCATGTTTTTATTCTCATGTCTTGTTTTCAGCACTGACAGTTACGAGAAGACAGACCGTGAACTTGCCTTCTGTCTAGTTTCAATCAAAGGTAAAATACTGGGTGTAAACATAAGGACCCAGTCTTCCAGTTAAGGAAGAGTCTCATGACAGGGAGAAATTGTCCAGGAGCAAGTGAAGAAAGCTGGAGATTCCAACGCACGAGTCATAAACTGTTAATGCTGTCAGACTGACATGTTTGTAGTTCAATTAGCCACAGTCCAGGAATGAGTTTTCCAGGAGTGCCTAACAACGCAGTGACACCAAGAGCTTTCTTCTCAGAATCTCATTTATTCCAGCTTTTTCTCCAATAGAAGTTAATGATTATTTCCATGATTTTCAGGATAACAAGGGAACTGGTAATGTGATCATTAAAAAAGGAGGAAATTTTAAAAGGCGTGTAAGACAGAATTTTTTTCATTTCCCAATTTTTTTTCCTGTTTAATATTAATTGCAACTTAAGCACCAAACTATGGTCAAACATTACACAGACATCATAGGCCCTCATGGGGATTATAGTAGATTCTTGAGATTGAAACATTTGAAGACATGGGTATGTTTTAAAAGCCAATTCCTGCAGGCACTTAACACATTTGAAATGCATCTGGAAACCACTAATTGCTGTGATCCCATAAGAAAAGTTAGGCTGTTCAAGTGTGTGGGAAACATGAAGCCAGTTTGTTTGAGTTTTATGAGTTTCTATTTAATAGTAACAACAACAAAAAAAAGTTTGTTTGTTAAATTGCTCCAAGAAGGATTTGTTTTAGCTATTGGCAGGCTGTCTTTACATAGTGTAGGAGGGTGGCTTTTTTATTTTGTTTTTTTTCAGCTTGTGACAGCTGTTTAAAAGTCATCCATTACCACCATGGTAGCCAGTTGCTAGATGAAAGCAAATGCCTTTCAGGACTGTTGTAGGAATTAGACCACCAACTAGTACAACTATCTTTTAGCTATATAAAATTGCAAAATTGCCCAGTTTCTTCATGGGGCGCTCTGGAAATACAATACAATTCTGCGGATGCTTTGAAAAGGCATGCAAGTGAGGTGCTACCTGACAAAGCATGACTTGCAGTTAAGTGTGCACTCTATCATTTCTGGAAGATGAGGTTTTTAAAACATTTCATTTATAAAATAAAATTGCAGTAAGTTTTAAAAAATATCTTCAATGGTTTCATTATTCCTAAAATTACTTTTTAAAAAATGTTAATTTCCTAGCAGAGCTGAAATGACACATGGAGTCCTGGAGTATTACAGAATCCTAGAATTTGAGACCTTGGAGAATACTGAGAATTATTACATCATCATTTTACAAGAGAGGAAACAGAAGCCCATAGAGGACAAATGATTTGACTAACTAATGCCTCATCTAGGATTAGATGTCAAGCCATTTGACCCCTAGTCCATGACTTTCTATTGTTGTTCCACAATTGAACGTTATACAGGTGAAATTTCAAGTTTGAAATAAGATGAGATCTAATGTTAAAATATTTAAAAAGTTATATAGGAAATGTTTACATTATAAATGAAACCTCATAAAAACATATTTCTTAGGCAAGGACATTGTATTATTTGAACTCTGGTGGTAAAAAATCCCCGAAAACAGCATATGGAGAGGGAAATTTCCAAACTTAAAATGTTATAGTTTATACCACAATGAAAAAATAAAAACAACAAACAAACCAACAAACCAAATGTTATAGTTTAAAATTCACAGGTAATACCTCCGAGGCACTAGAAACAGATGGACTAGGTACTGTCTCAAAGGTGTACTTTACTGAACATTGTATTTCCTTCTAAATAGCCTTTTCATAGGCTGGAATTTTACACTTGTTATTCTTCTACCCAGGAAGTCGAAATATCAACTAATGATAATCAGAAAAGTCAATATCACAGGAATAATCATAATTTCCAATAGTTTATACATTTCCCCTGATGGGGGGTGTTTTTCCATGAGAAGAGAAACAAAGAAGACAATCAGAAAAAGACACTGAGCAATTAAAGAGCTTCTCTTTCAAGTAGAAGCAAATAAATCCAGCCAACATTGAAGACATAGGGCCTTTCTCAATGTCGGTGCCTCACTTTTTTTTTTTAGTCGTAGAGAAAATGAACCACTTTAGGAGTCTCATAAGACTTAGTAAACATGTGTGTGCCTCTCTGCACTTTATCTCTACAAACTGTAAGTCAGGGTGATGTTAAACCATAAGATAAAGAATTCTACTGAAGTTCTTGCTCCTTTAATTTTTCACAGAATCAGCCTAGAAGGGAGGTAATGGACTTCCTGAAATTTAATTGGCTAGTGTGGAGACGTGAAACAGGCAGGAGCAAAGCACCTGCTACACCAAACCAGGAGACACTGTGGTCAGAACCCCCACATCTATAGCAGCACATCACAGCCTACTGCAGCTTGATTGAGGTTCATTCATTTCTTGCAAAATGTGTAATTCAAGTATTTTTGCTTTGCTAAACATTTAAAATGTTTGAGGCAGATCCCAAATGGGACAACCAAGTCAGACATAGAACAGGGTGAACTTTCATTAAAATGAATAGTATCTGAATATCAAATAGTAGAAAGATAAAGGAAAGATAGGGTACCTGACGCCTCTTAGCCTTTGCCCATTCAAGGTGAATTTCTCAGTTTATCCCGAAGTACTTGCAATATAAACTAGTCTAGTTTGTACTGCTGATCATGGTGTCTGCCTGCTCTACTCTTATTTCTATTAACTTCTAGGTAGAAGTCAACAGATCTTTCTCTCATATCTGTGATATTGGTCTCTACCCTGCAGGGTCATCCGAGAAGCCATTATTTCTCCCAGATATGTTCACTATGTGGTCCACGAGCCACTGAACCTTTGTACCCTATCATCCTTGATAAGAAGTGTGACCGTAATATGACATATGTTCTTTTCAAACTTTTTGGAAAAGGCCTAAGTTGTCAGGTTAAAGTTCAGGAAATAAGGTGAAGACAGTAAGGCTAAGTAATAACAGTGGTTTAAAATATAGGGTGAAAAATAGAGCTGTCTTCCTTCCCTCGTTTGTAAACTTTTAAAATATGTTTTCTTTGTATGGATAGAAGCAGAGTAGCATAGTGATTAAGAACAGGCTGGGAAGCAAGACTGCCCAAGTGCAGTCCCGGCTCCTCTAGTGACCCACTGAGAGATTACAGTCTTCCTGTGTCTCTGTTTCCTCTCTGGTAAGATGGGAATAATAATAGTACCTGCCTCATTAGGGCCGTAATGAGGCTTAAATATGTTGATATATGTAAAATATATACAGTAGTGTTTGGCCTGTAGTTAGTGTGCTATACTTGTTTATGGGTGTCATTTTGACAGAGTCTGAGGAGGAAGGAGGTAAATAACTGATCGTTTCATCACCTTGACTCATGGTGGGTAGGAGGGGCTCGTACCGGGAGAGCTTGGTGTATGGGGGTTGGTGTAGATGATATCTATTTTTGTGGTACGCAGGCCTCTCACTGTTGTGGCCTCTCCCGTTGCGGAGCACAGGCTCCGGACGCACAGGCTCAGCGGCCATGGCCCACGGGCCCAGCCGCTCCGCGGCATGTGGGATCTTCCCGGACCGGGGCACAAACCCGTGTCCCCTTCATCGGCAGGCGGACTCTCAACCACTGCGCCACCAGGGAAGCCCGATGACATCTTTTAAGGTTCCTTTTGACTCTAAAATTCTCTGCTTCTAAGATTCCGAGGAAAGAAAGAGGTGCTTGCTTTCAAAGAATTCACATCCTATTGAGAAAGTAGGATGCTAAGCCTTAGAGGCTCAAATCCAGGTGTTTCTTATTTTCATATCTCCAGGATCCTACCTGGTACTTATCTCACAGTGAGGACCAAATATTTTCACAGTAGAATTAAGAAGGATACCTAATTGAATAAAAGGATAGATGTGAAAATGAAAAATAACTGATACTGACATTAAGAGTTTGAGGATTATAGGACCTAACTATGGCCAGCATCAGTTGCTCTGATGTTTTTAATGGATCATTTACATTGTTTTATTTTTACCTTTTATATCAAGGAAATTTGACAACAGGAGGGCTTAAAAGTTTACTTAAGTTGTTTTATACTTTTGTTTTCCTGGGGGAAGACTAGTATAAACCACATACAATTTCTGGGAACCAAAAGATTTCCAATTAAAGACCATGGAAGTTAGAGTACCTAACTGGCTGACAGCATCCTCTCAGCTAAAAGCAAACACATTTTTTGTTTCCACTGTTTGGTTAATTTCTTCTTCCTCTTCTTTTCCCCCACCAGTTCCTCCTCTTTTTAAGGAGTTTCTTACTGCTCAAGAAGCAGCTGTTGCTTTCTGTTTAACTTAACCAAAAGATGTCCTGGATTCTTGGATGGATTTCAGTACATCAGTGAAGATCATAAACTCTTTGATTGTTTAAGCAGAAGTTTACACAATCCACAGTTCCAAAATAACCCAACTTTAGAGGATAAACTTACTTTTGGAAGTAAACCAAGTTTTATGAGCTATTTGCCATTTGTGGTGACAAGTTTTTAATACAGTTGGACTTTTAAAGTCAGGTTCAAGGACTAGGGTGTGAGCATTACCAGTCATGGTCAACTGTGCAGAAATGGTTTTTACAGACCTTGAAAATATCACATTAAAAATGGCCAAAGAATTCTTCTACAATTGTATAACATTGTTATGTTGGTCAAGTCTATGCTATAGCGTTGGAATGTGTCAAAATAAATGAGCAATCAAAGGCATGAAAGTTTTACTTAAAACATAAAGAAGGCTGTCCGCTGAGGCTGACAAGTGATTTTTATCTATATAGAATGCTCTGCCCTCTGGGGCATATGATTTAGAACTCATAATATTTACCCGGAAAATCTATTTCATTCCAGAGTCTACCTTAACTAAATTCAAAATCAAACGTTAACCAGGTCCAATGCATTTAGGATGAAATGTCCTAGGTAAGTACTAAACCATTATGAAAATTATTATCCTTATATCTAAATATATATGATAAATAATAAAGATTTTATCATATGCTGAAAACATACATACTTATACCCTCAAACTTACATATATGAAATCACTTATATTGATTTTTAAAGGAATGATCTATTAGTGTCTAATACACAAATGTTTTCTTATCATCACATAAGAGACCTACAAGTAGTCAGTTGATCAAAAAATTGGTTAAAACTGGGACTCATGAAGAATAACACACTACTATCATAATAAGTTATTATAACTTAAGATACACAAGTGCACCTCAGTCACCAAGCCCTCTCTTCCCAGCAGGGATCAACTGATTTTGTTCCAGAGAGCCTTTCTGGCCCACAGCAAATCCTCCATGAATTCTAGTTTTCATTTTGTTTACAAGGGAATTAGACTTGTAAGACATTTACAAAGCTGTCTGAAAATAGAATGCTTTTCGATGCTTATATTTTTCCAGTCTTTTAAATTTGCCTCACCCACATCCAATTTAAATTGGGCAACTCACCTGTGTTGGATGTTTCCAAGGTACTCCCATTAGCTTGTACAGAACAATTCTCTTACATTTTTTGTACTCATGAAACATCAGCTTATACAAATTTTATTTAAATTATGTAATTGCAAAAAAATTAAAATTGTCACATATAGCTTGGGGGAAAAAAGAAGACTGACCTTTGGTAAACGTACCACTTAACTTTTGGAGGCAGAAATAAGAGAATGTCCTTAGCTGCGAGTATTAGGCGTGCCTTGAGTGCCAGTTTACAGAGACAATAGACAGAATGGTTAATGCATGCTGAGTTGGTTAAGTGGAGTTTGGAAAAAGAGCAGAGCTTTCAGTCAGGAGTGGGAAAGTGCCTGCAGCGTATCAGGAAGCTAAGATAAATTGGCCACATTAGGTGGTGGGAGGGCCTGTGGAGAACAAGTAAATGAATGTCCTGCCTCAAGGCTTTCAAATTCAATTTTTTTTTTTAAAAAAGCAAAGTGAACAAACAAAAAACAATGCTCTTAAAATATATTTCTGTTGACTTTCAGCAACTATCAAGTCTATTTTTCATAGCCGTTTGTAACTTCCAAAGCGTGAGCTTATTTGTTGCCAATATGTAGATACTCATGCATAAGTTTTGAGATCCTTGCGATTATTAGTAAGAAAGAAATATGAAAAAAAGCACTAGATTAGAAACTAGAGGGTCTTTCGTTTTTATTAGTTTTTTTCTGGTCCCAATTCCTAAATTAACTAGATGTAAAATTTTAAGCATTTTAATTATTTTCTCTAGATTTCAGCCCTCTTTGGCAGAATCAAGGCCTGATTGCATTATCTCTAATGTCCCTTGAATTCTAAAATTCCATGATGATTATTGCCAGATATTTACTGTCAGCACTGGGAATGATGACCAGGATCACTACTGGGTTAACCCTTATGGTGGGAAGGAGACACAGGTGCTATTGTTCTCTGTGTTTGGTTCTCCTTAAAGTAGAATTAAATGACTTGTATAAAACTCAAGAACGAATTGGGGAGATAAAGGGCCAGACAAACTTTTCTTTATGCTTAATGTTCTATTACATTGGCTGGTAAGAAATAACTTCAAGTATTGTATAGCTTCTTTGCAATGCTTGCAAACCACTGACAATACCATTGCTTTTTACCTGGACCACTAAAGTAGCATCCTAACTGGCCTGCCTCTTCCTGGTATTGGCTCCCTTCGGTTGGCTCTTCACATGGTAGACATAGTGTTCTTTTCAAAACACATATTTGATCTTGTCATCTCCCCTCTCTCCACCCCCCAAAGAAACCACCATCATGGTTTTCCATTACAGTGACCAAAGTCCTTATCGTAACTAAAGGGCTCTGCTTGTCTCAAACCAGTCACTATTGGAAGTGATGGTTAAGGAAGTCACGTAAGGAAGTGATGGTTCTTTGACGTGTGGCAACTCTTCTGGTATTGACATCACCGGCCTCCAGTCATTACGATAACTGAAAATGCTCCCCTCTCTCTGCCATTGACCCACAAGCACCTTCCAACCACTTTTCTTATCACCCATTTGCCTTTTTGTCAGTTCCCTGAAGGTACCACGCTCCCTTCTGCTGTAACCTTTGAAGCTGCTCCCCCTTAGATTGCTCTTCCCCTCAAAGTAAATCTTTCCTGACTTATCTTGTACAAATTCTTTTAATATCCATTCTTACAACTGTATGCATCTCCCCTTTGTAGCATTTATCATAATTGTAATTTCTATTTTGGTGTGTGAGTATTTGCTTAAGGCCATTCTTCTCCACCAGACTGTAAATCCTGTGATTTTTACATCTTTTTTGCTCGCAACTGAATCCCCAGTACCTGGTGCAGTGTCTGTAATATGCTAAATGCGCCACACATGTTGAATGAATGAATTGAAGGATATTAATTATGCCAGCAGTAAGTTGTACATGGAATTTTAACATTTTTAATACAAAATCTTGAATAAGCTTTCCTAATAATACCTTAGTTTAGTCTAAATCACTCTTTAAACCTGTTTGTATGTTCAAGAAGTTTTATCCCCAGAGCTCCCTATCAAAATAATTTTATAGTCAAAAAAATTAAAAAAGAAAAGGGAATTCACTTAGCCTAGAAACAGGGTTAAATTCCACTGGAATATTTCAGATAATTTCTATGATAAATAAGGCAAATGCACAGGGTTTTTTAAGAATACGATAATGCCATTCAAAAAAATAAGCATTTGTTCTAGGTTTTCATTCATTTATTTTCTCTGGCAAAAAAAAAGATCCCTATATCTAAACAGGTACTTAAGGCCCTTTGATTACAGTTGTGGAAGAAATTGGAAGAGAGGAAAATTACACATCACCCTCATTTACAGTAATGGCTCAAGGGAGATCGAGAATAGGAAAGAGACTTTTGGCTACACATTGTTTGGCTAAACCAAAAGAAAGAGATACCTAAAAGAAGAGCTGTGTTTTTTTTTTTTTCCATTTCATATTTCTGAGAAAGTTGCCCAATCAGGGGACTTTCATCATCTGTTTCCTTCTAAGAAGTCTTTTTGTTTTATAGCAATAGAGTAAAATTCTTTACCACCACAGGTACTCTATTGTTCAAGCACTTCAGGGCACCTGCACTACTTTATGAAAAACTAACATTTGGGGACTGAAATTGGAAAAGTTCCTGAATCAGGAGTCAAGAGACCAAGATTCTGTTACCAGGGCTGTCACTAAACTTGCTCATCCCTGGATAAGTTGTTTATCATCATCTCACAGATTTGAAGAGATTGGACATTATAATGGCTAGGAACTTTTCCAACACTTAGGTGCTGTGAAATTGGTCATCCTAGTGTTATATATATTGCACTATCTCTTGTGAAACAACGTGTTAGAGGCTTACTGAAATATGACCAATGGCCAGTTCTTACCTCATAGAGAGGGTCCTGTTGTCCATAGCATGGCCTTTCATTCTGCAGCAAGACAAGCATGTGCTTGCTCTGGGCCTTCATCCAGCTCTATCTGGGGAATTAGTCTCTTTCTGTGGAGTTCTATTGAAGGACTCCCCTGAGGTACCCCAATTTAGAAATTCACCTTTTTTAACATGCATATTACAAAGAATGATTGGATTAAGTAAGTGTCAAAAGATGTGAGTCCCAATCTATCTCTTATACTCAACAAGCTTTGTGACTTTTGGCAAATTAGTTAAACTCTCAGAGCCCCAATATCCTCATCTGTGAAGTAACAATAATACTTCCTATCTTCAAAGGGAAAAACATAAAGATTAAACGAGAGATTGCATTTGAAAGCACTGCCAGTTTGCCTCCACTACAAGGAGATTTGCCCGGAGTTGTCTGGTGAATAGTAAGTTCTAAATAAATATTGTCGAATTTAAATACTGTTTAACATTCAAAACTCATTGGAAAACCTGTAGAGAAAATGATTTTTATGGGACATGAGTATTTTATGTATGTTATTATTTATGGGTATTGATTGTTTTGTTGATAGTCATGAAACTGGGAGATTAAGGAGGTGTTGTTTTATGGGAATATACTTCAGATGAGTGTATTCTGACCTGCACCAAATTTTTAGCAATAGAAGCCATGTCCGAGTCTGTGTACTTTCAAAATGATAATAATATGTTATTATTATTATAAGTACCTAACATTAATTACCATGTTATTATTATAATAATATAAGATTATTATTAACATCAAGGAATTGTGATAAATCTAAATATCTGTGACTACATAGAAATTACCTTGGAATTTTAACGTCCAGGTGATTATCACCAGATTAACAAACAAATATATATATATATATATATATATATATATATATATATAAAGAACTATGCTATCTCAATACAACTCAAATGAAAATAAATGACTGTTTTAGTATAATAAAAATGAATAGTTAATGAGCTCAGTCCTGAGATTTTAATAAATGCTTTCTGTTGGTAAGGAAAAGTTGAGATAAGACCTGACCTCTGGACACTGGATTTCAGATACAGAATCCATCCTTTTGTTTCTACATGTGAAATTCAAGATCCTTTCAGACTAATTACATAGTCTCTGCTTTAGTCTTATCTAATGTTAATGGTTTTATTTTTTGATATTTTTTCTTATTTTTAAAAAAGCAACAGAATAATCTCTAATTAGAAATTTATCTTATTTTTTGACACACATTTAGGGAGGATTAAATTTGTCTACATGAAACACTTCAAGGTTGAGAATCTTCCTACTCACTTTTTTCAACTATAAATCAAATTTGATTGTTTTGATACTGTTCCAATGTTTTATGTTCCTCTCTACAAGAAAAATTCAAAGAGGAAGCACATTTTCCTATTGTTCAGGCTGAACAGTTTTTTGCTTATTTTAATATCTACAGTTGTTTTGCCTTTTGTAGTTGAAAAAAATGTAAGCTTTCTTCCCAGAACACTTTTGAACAGCTTCTCCTAGTAAAGAGTTTGTGAAAAGTGATAACATATTCTTCAAAACTGAAGGAAAAAAGGTGAATACGGCAACCTACTGAAGAATGTACTGATATACCTCGTAAGCATGCAATCTGTCATCTGGACATAACCTATCAATATTTATTCACATCAAAAGGAAATATTTCACCATCTTTGTAATTTAAGATGTATTTTAAAACTGTGAAAGGAGTAATTTACTTTTGAATGTATTTTATGAATTACGCCACTTAATATATTTCTTCTCTCAGAATTTGTGTGTCAGATTAGCAGAAGTATAGAATAATTAACTTTGATTACTTACCATAATAATCTATTAACTGTGTACTAACTGCCCCACTGCAACTCTTTCTCTGTCATCCACAGTTTTTTACATTCTTAGATCAATCAAGGGATCCATTCGTTGGGACTGTGCTTTGCAGCCACTAGAATAATTTTCACCCATATGTTGTTTTTATTTTAAAACCTTGGGGATATTTCATCTTGGCAGTGTTTTCAAATAAAATTGATTGTTGACTCATGCTCTGTGCAATTTCAGTAGAAAGACATTTTTTAAATTCTCTCATCTTTCTTAAAGACTTGAGGACATATGTGTGTAAAATGTTTCTTTTATTTTAAATCCTTCTTCCTTCATGAAAACAATGTTTGAAATATCTAAACTGTCACAGCTCCAAACAGATGGGAGAACAACCGTGACTAACAGGTTTTCCTCTGAGACCTCTTCATTATCTAATATTAATGAGGAAACAAAGTTTACAAATTGATAGCTAAAGCACTTAAGCATAAAACATTAGAGAGCAATTTTTTAAAGTTAACAGTTAAAACAAAGCCTAAGGTTTTATTCTCTGCAGGAAGTATTCGGTTGACAAAGAACTTAGTAAGCATCTTCATTCCCTCCTCCCCCTCCCCCCTCACTATCTAGGTAAAGATGCTTAACCTCAGTGGAAGAAGATGGTCAAGGAGTAAAGGACCTTGATTGATGAAGCATACAGGATGGTGTCTGTCTCTTCTGTTGTTCCACAGGCCCCTCTCACACCTGTGTTTCAGGTTCCTTTAACTGGAGGAATTGAGTTTAATACTACATTTCCCATGTTTAAGAATGATTATTTCTTCCTCATTCATGCCTCATTTATCTCATTAAAACTGGGAAATTGTACAGTGACTGCAAATTTCAATGGAATAATTATACTGGAAGCCAATGATGTACTAATTAAAATGTAGACTTAGTGGAGAGCGAGGGAAGCCAGCGGAGAGGGAGACAGAGAGAGGGAGAGAGAGACAGAAAGACAGGAAAGAGACAGAGAGAGACAAAGATACAGAGTGAAAAGGAAAGGAGAAAATGAGAGTATTTGTTTCCCGTTATTTTCTGGATTTTAAAAATATGTTACAATTCCGATTTAAAAAAAATTAGCCTCAAAAATTTGAGGAGAGCATTTCTGAAAGTTGTCTATGTTAACATCGACCCATTCTACAGATATTTGCTTGTCACCCATCATGGTAAGGCCTTGTGCTGTGGGAACAGGTCCTTGGATGCTTTGCCATTTAAAAAAGGGCTTTCAGAGTTTCTGCAACAGGGCATTGCCTGAGATTCCCAAGAATAACGAAGCCCCGTAGTATTTCACAACAGAAAATTTTGTGGCTAAGCCAGAAACTTAATGTTGCTAGATTAATGAAAAAAATCATCACTGTGTTCACAGCCATCTCGTCTCCCTTTGTCCACTGCTGGCTTTTAAAATGAACCTTCCTTGGATGTCAATCTGATTGCTTATAGTTAAATTGCACCTAGGGAAGTTTATTTTCCAATCTCCTTTGGAAGATTTGACAATTTAAATAAATCAACCCAGTGACTTTATATTTAGAAATACATTCTTTTAGAACTTTTTATGCTTCCCATCAACATGATTCTATAATACCATGAAGAATACAATGAAAGCTATCCACTACAGCGACACACATTGCCTGGATCCTTGCACGCTCATTGCTTTATCAAGATTGTTGAACCCTGCAATATTGCCTAAGAGGACAATCATAGTAAAATTATTCATATGAGTGCTTCGATTTGGTTTTTATTTACAGAATTGTTAGAAACAGTAAATAGGATAACATCACATAGTTAACTGTGTCATTTCAAAATCTCTTACCTGACATGGACAAAGGGGCTAACTGGTGAAAGCTATGAAGATTTTAAAGGAGAACATCACACATTATTACATTTTATACCTTCTATCTCATTTCCCGCCTGGAATACAAAAAACCAGATCTTAATTGCTAATATTACCAAATCCAAAAACCAATCACACATGCCATTTTAATATGAAAACTCTAGGCATTTTAAAAAGAAATTAAGTTACGGCAAACTGGTAAGTAAGCGAAATGAAAGTAAAGGCAGGAGAATACGTTACTCACCATGCTCTATACTGAAAGTTCCTCTCAGATCTAGGTAAGTGTACTACGAGGTCTAATAAAGACGTGGAGAGGTTGTCTTTATGACAGCCTTTGAATCAAACAGTAAGTAAGTGGTTGAAGTAGAAACATATATTTTGAAAGGTTAATCCCCCCATGCACAGGGAAACCCCTTTTTTTTTAAGAAAGTCACTCTGCCACCAAGAGGCTACTAATATTCACCTCTTGGATACAAATACAACCTACAGATGAAAGATTCACAACCTATGTGAAAGTACCACAGAGGATTCCCTCTTAGTCTCTATGCTGTAATGGAAACAAGAAAACAATATACCTCTTCAGGCACTTGGGGGTACTACAGGAAAACCACCTGCCCACTTAATGGAAAAGTTATATCAGCTCAATAGGGCCACAACACATAAACATAAATGTAGAATTAGTATAATTTACTGTAAAGACCACACAGGTCACACACTCATTTCTAGGAATGTTCCTCTGTTTCATCTTCCTATTTCTTTCCCTGAGAGAGCTAGCAGCCAGGTTAACATTTAAACACTCATTCTTTAAAGTAATTTAGAAATAAGCCCACTCCCTTTTTAAAAAGGAGTTGCTGAGTGTTTTCTTAGAGGGGAAATTGTATTTATGGCCTCTAGATTGCTTCACTGGCATTATAGGATAGGAATCATGTATGTTTTTCTCATTATACGAGAACATAGTCCATAGAATTTTTAGCAGTGGCAAACCTCTCCAAAGTAAGAAAAAATTTTTTTTACAAGTTCAGAAATGAAATCCTTGTGGATGAAGAACCCAGTAGTAATCATTAGGGGTTATTTACACCATTTGATTATATTGGAGTATTAATTTTTCTGGTAGACATGGTGAGAGTAAACTGCCAACAGCATGTGGGCAATATGCTGGAGAAGACAGACTGTACTGGAGTTTGACTGTTTGGTACATTTCAGCTCTTATCACAACAGGCATTGTACTTCAGAAAAATAGACTGACACCATGAGAAGATCCCACTTCTACAATTCCACTTCCACAAACACATTTTGGAAAGTCAGTGGATTCCAAAGAGAACTTCAACATTATCTTTTTATGACAAAAATGTTATAAATATCAATACTGAGTGGTGAAATCATGACTGTTATATTTTTTCACTTTATTTCTGTGTTTTCAAAAATTTTCCACAAGAAGAAAAGCCTATAATGCAATGTAGTCTGCACATACAATCAACCTAAAAAAAATCTCAACAGAAACTTAGAAGTAAACAATGTCTTTAATCTGAGTTATTAAAGTAAACATATTTGACCTGGAAATACCAATACTGTTGCTTTAAGGTGTCCTAAAATCTTTTGAACATGTCTTCTAAAAGGTCTTTTGAGTTAACACAAAATGACATTTACCATGTCTGTTTCTTTCCATGTGAGAAGAATAATTACTTAATGTTTCACACGGATATGCCATTTTAGTGTGATGTCAAAAGAGCAAGGAGACATTTATCACCCAACAGCAATAAGGTGGAAAGTCAAGTCATTCTTATAGATTGGAAGCTTTAGATCTAACTGATATTTTCCTTTTCTGAAATTTCTATAAAAATTACAGAGTGCTATACAAATGCACCACGTAATTGCTGCCATTAAACCTTTGAAGTGTTCCCAGAGTGTCTCAGGACCAATCTAGTAATGATCCCACAGATAAAAGTGTTGGACAGAGCATAGACATCTCTTTCAGAGTTTATTGACAATTAAGCAAGAAGATTATTTCCATTAAAAACTATGGGAAGGACGGGGGGATGGTCAGTGGAAAATGGAATAAGACATCATTTTCATTTACCTCATGACATATTGGAGAAGGGAGAGTCTCTAAAACTCAAGGACAGATCTCCTTATCTCTACTGCCCATCATTCTGACTGTAAAAGGGAAGCTGGACTCTCTCTAGAACACCGTCATGAAATAAAGGCATTACTGGTCCGTAAAGCACTGCATTGCTTCTAGTACACATCTAAGCCACGTGACATCAATGGCAAGCAAAAGCTGGCTATCTGCCGACCAGGTGATTTTTACTGTTCACAAAAGAGCATTTTGTTTAGTGATTTACCTTCAGGGAAAAATAAGGAAATGAGTTGAAAAAAATTTAATGAAACGTGAAGACTAGTACCTAAAGTGACTGATCCAAAACTAATTTCACAGGGCTTGAGGGTGCAAGTGTCTGAGGGAAAAGGGGGAAAACGGAGAAACCGAGACTGGTAAAGTGTAAGACAAGCCCACTGAGAGTTGAGTTTGGGAAAAAGAGAGTCATATTCAGTATTTCTTCCTTTGCCTGGAAGTAATATTAAGAGTATTAAAGAGGCTAAGGTAAGGAAGTTTCCCAGCTTTAGGCTTGGGAAAGGGCAAATCCAACCTGTCTCTAAAGATGAGCTGAATGTGTCGCTCGGTAATCAGGCTCCCATTGGCCTCAGCTGTGCCTCGTGAGCGGGCAGTCCGCAGGCATCCCGAGGAAGACAGGCAAAGTGCTTCCACATGCTTCCTTTCTGGCATGATTCCAGGCCCTCTCCTCTCCCTCTCTACCCCTAACTCAGGCTCCTTTTCCTCCCAGCCTCTCAACATCCCAGATTCCGAATCATGAGTAAGAGTGGAGGTTGAATGGAGACAATCATGTAGGTACTACAGTTGAGAAATTCACTTTCAAAGTCTTCATCATCATAAGGTTTTAAAAGAAATGTGGTAAAACGAACGTAGCAATGTTTGTTCCATTAAAATACAGGGTCCTCAGGAGTTGTTCAAACTAGATTCCATGTGTTGGGTGACAGCTTCCTGCAGATAAGACACATTTGATAATCCTCCAGGGTCCTTCAAGAGGGAAGCCATGACCTCTCGCCAAACTTTGGTCCTCATTGTTTCCATGAGAGATTCAAACTAGAGAGTGTATTTCCATTAAAACTTCAGGACATCACCTGTAGTATTACTTAAAGGACGGAGATAGTTGTGCCAGGAGCCTCAGCTGGATGGCTGTCCAACCAGAAGAGTAATAGTGTGACTTCTGCTCTACTGTCTCCTGGCCTAGTTTATGAAGAATAAACCTTAGTATTAATTTGGGCTTTCTACGTCATTAAAAAAATGGCATTTTTTTTCTCTCAAACTCCCATAACAACCAGGAGTAGAACTGATTTCACTATGTGATAAAATTTCACCTGGATGAAAATTGACATAGAGAACAGATCATTTTTGTCATCATTTTGCAAAACTGAATACCCCTTCATAAGAATCTGGGAACAGTTGTACTCAAGTTATAATGGTTAAATTTGAGTTTTTTGTCCATTCTTTTTTTTCCCGATGGAAAAAAATTTTAAGGAATTGAGTAGTTCTACACATTTTCACTGAGTTCTTCCTCGTTACTGTATGTGTGTGTGTGTGTGTGTGTGTGTGCGTGCGCGCGTGCACGCGTGCGTGCTTTTTTTAAAAAAAAACTCCAGTGTATATAACAAAGGGCTAAATAGCATATAATGTAAACCATTGAAATATCATTTTTTCCTGACTAGATATGATTTTTTTTTTTTCTGAAAAATTCTACCATAAAAGAGGATATATCAGGGCTTCCCTGGTGGCACAGTGGTGGGGAGTCTGCCTGCCGATGCAGGGGACGCGGGTTTGCGCCCCGGTCCGGGAGGATTCCGCATGCCGCGGAGCGGCTGGGCCCGTGGGCCATGGCTGCTGGGCCTGCGCGTCCGGAGCGGGAGAGGCCACAGCGGTGAGAGGCCCGCATACGGCAAAAAAAAAAAAAAAAAAAAAAAAAAAGGGATATATCAGGCAAACAGTAGGGAGGGAGAAGGGGCAAAAATATTATTTCTAAAGAAAATGAGAGAATGGATATGAATCATGGCTGTAGATAAATCAGAAATGCAGCTGTTTGGGACCAAAGTCTAGTTATCACTATATGCCACGCCCAGAGACATGGTGATCTTTAAAAGGCAACCCCAGGTGTTGACAGTGTAGAGACATCCCAGGAGAACTCTTTGACACTCAACCTCTTAGACTTTTACCCTCACCACAACTGTATTCCTTCCTGTTTTCAATATGCATGAATATACTTTCTCATCCAAATTCAGGAACCATACCTGTTTTCAACATTAAATTTGCTTTTGATCATTCCTATCTTTACAGGAATTACCACCCAAAGAGCATTAACTTAGAAGTCAGGCATTTTGGACCAAATTTTATAAGACCAACACTGAATCATTTATACTTTCTCCATCTGTGCCAAAACTGAATTTGGATATTAGAAGGCCTACACATTCTACTTGAAGAGACATATTTCTTACAGCATTTTCTTGTTTTCATTTGAAAATCTAAAACAGAAAAATAACTTCTGATCTTAAGCTGTGATTTCTACCTTCTATGACCCTCATTTACAGCCAATGGTCTTCATGTGATCTTCAGATCTTAACTCCAAATCTTCAGCATTGCGGGGTCTGCACACTTGGGAATAGACAGGAACTTTAAAACTGTAGCAACAGTTACTAAAATGATTAGCTTTATGGATATTTTAAGGAAAAGCCATTTACTGTGCTAAAGTTTGGGAGGGGCCCTCAGTGTTTTATCGCAAAGGACTCAGAAGGTTACATAACAAAGGTAAAACTTTCCCTCCAGCACTTTGAAACTCACAAGATAATTTTGAAGCTTGTATTGGAAATAATTTTGTACACCAAGGAGCAAAATGCTGAGATCTGTTTATAGAAGTTTAATTTAAACCAATGCATTATTCTCCCATGGCATTCATTCTAACAACCTCACTACAAATCAGACTCATTTAACCCTCAGAGATTTCAGTTCCTTTTCCTAAAGATGAGACTGGGACAGATGATGCCTGAAAATCCTATCCAGGTCAAAGATTCTATAATTTGGTAACACCCTAAATAGCAAACAACACATTTCCAGTTTGACTGGCTTTATGCTTTTTAAGATCCCTTGTACAGTTGAGAAAAAAAATTCACAAAATTCACAAAAATTTAACACTCATATTGTTCCACCACGTGTCTACTCTGAGTGGATACTACTCATGGAATTATATTAACTCGTTCAGCTCTTAAACCAAAGTATTAAAGACTTAGAAGAGTTGGACTCCCGGCACAATTAATAGTTGTACACTTGAATACCGAATTTACTGCCAAGGAGTAACTAGGCCTTAGGAAAAACGGTTATCATCATGTCCTTCATTGTTCTGTAAAAATGTTTGACAGTAAGGGAAAGTACTTCACTCTGAAGGAAATTTTCCCTATTTTACAAAGATGTTAGCGTTTTGGAAAGTCAAGAGTAAACAAGGACCCAAAATAATAAATACTTTTCCTTTAATTTTTTTAATTACAAAAGTCAAACATAGGACTTAGGCAAAGTTTAAGAGTATACAACTATATTAAGGAAAGAGAAAAAATGGAGAAAGAACTTCTGATATAAGGCTGTGATGTCAAAAGACAACACCATTTTCAGATAATTTGGTGCACCAAATTATTATTATTATTTGGTTTATTTCTTCTCCATACACATAATAATTGGTATCATTATTGAGCATAATATTTTGTTACTGGATGAAGCTCACAAGTATTACTAGTGACAATACTATTTTTTGATTGGGTGAAACTAGGAATATCTCTTGCAGTTTAATAAATTATAGTTTCTTCTTTCTATACTAAAATGGAGAGAGAGAAACATTATAAGTTGAAGTGATTTTCGTGTCATTCTCTCTGTGGTTTTTAAAATTGTGTATAAATGAGCCATGTAATATAAAGAATAAACACATATGGACAGAGACCATTGCTGAAATTAAGCCAAGTTTATAAGAAAAGTTAGCGCATAACTTAATAACTTATGATTATTTTGTTGCATGGTAATTAAATATAAATGGAGGCAATTTACATTTATGAGTTTGATGATAATAATTGAAAATAATGACTAGCAATAATTTCTGATCGTCTATTATGTACCAGTTGCTTTACAAACATTATCTCCTTGCTACTTAAAGTGAGGTCTTTGGACCAGCAAAAAACTTGTAAGAAGGTGTAATAAAGGCAGAATCTCAGGCCCCAAACCAAACTTACTGAATCAAATTCTGCATTTTAACAAGATCTCCAGGTAGCTATAAGAGGGGATCTCATCAATGAACACTAAAGTCTGAGAAGCACTGCATTGTCTCATTTTTTCTTTTCAGTAACTAGCACATAAGGTGTCACTCGCCCCCTATGAGGAAAAGGAAGCTCAGAGAAGCAGAGGTAATATTCAAAATATTTGACACCTGATTCAACACAGGCGTCAGCCAACAAGAGAGGAGAACGGAACAAGAGTAGGTGCAGGTGTCCAATTCAACCCTGCCGAGAACTGAAGGACCCATCTGAGCCACCTTCTCTCAGCCGGTAATTAGCATAGCTAAGATTCAGACCCTGGTTTATGAGTGGCAGAAACATATTTTTCACACTATCCCACAGAGTGATTTTATGACTGTTACACAAATAAATCAAGAATTTCTGAGGTCAGTTGGGGTGAGAAGTAGATTCAAAGCTAAACTTAAAAGCCTTCGCTATTTCTGGTTTTTCTCTACCCGTTTACTTCTCCATTTCAATCCCTCCGCCCTACCAGAATTGAGCTGAATTCGTGGACACCCAGCTGATGTGGCAGAGAATTACTTGCTGCGGGGGAAACCTTCCACACGTACTGTGAGCACAGGGTCAAGTGTGAAGTGTCCTATGTGAGTGTGGTAATAGTTTAAAAGCAAAAAGAGACACAACAGCTGAAAGACTCACAGGTGGAGAACTGGGGTGTTTTATAACCCATCCTCCAAAATGTAAAAGTTTTGTCTCTGTGACTGCTCTTCTCTCAATAAGTGATCATGGAGTTTTCCTGGTGACACCCAAATGAAATCTATGTCACCCTCTGTTTCAAGGAAGTCCAGACTCCTTTTGTTCCTCGCAGGGCTTCTATTCACAGTCCAGCAGGAAACCTTATCTCCTTCTTCCCTGGTCAGTGTCACTGCACTTCCCCTGCCTTCGCCAGGCTTTGCTGGGGAAGTGTCTGCATGATTTCTTTTTTTATTCCTAGGGTTGTGACCACAGATAATGGGAAAAAGGAATATTTGTTTCTCTGGAAAATATCATCTCACAGTTACAAGCAAAGCCAGAGATATGTCCAAACCCCAGTGTTGGAAGCATCTAGGGAGTAGGCATTTTTTCTTTTAAATTTTTTATTGATGTATTAATATATAGAAATGGTGCATGTATCATGAGTATACAGCTTGATGAATTTTTAAAACCTGAATATACCTGTGTAACCAACACCCAGTTCAAGAAACAGAACATTACCAAGGAGGCAGCCTTTTAGCTGCCCATTCATGGCAGGGTTTGTGAATTGCCGGGGATAAGCAGCCCTCCTGTTTGTGACCCATCTCAGGCTGATGAAGTCAACTTTGTAAATGTAGCCACAGTCTGAGGTCCAGGCTGACAGGAAGGTGTGGACTTGGACAGTAAGTTGCGGTTGGGATGTTTGCTGATTAGTATAGGGGAACCTGATTATTTCCACCACCAGGTTCTTGTTTGTTGGGCCTGACTTTAGAAGCTGTGGCATTATTTGCAGCTCTCAAAGTCCACTGCATTTTCTGGGATTGACTCTCCATCCTCTACGTTGCTCCTGGAGAGCCACAGAAGACTCATCTCTTTATACTTCATCTTAGTGTGGGAATATCAAGATTCTTCAGCCATCGTTAGCCGTAAGTATATTCCACTTGGACCTTTCTTCTCCTTTGTCAAACATCTTCCTCTCACTTCTCCCAGTTGATCTGTTATGGTTT
This sequence comes from Tursiops truncatus, assembly GCF_011762595.2. NCBI lineage: Eukaryota > Metazoa > Chordata > Mammalia > Artiodactyla > Delphinidae > Tursiops > Tursiops truncatus. Next base: position 20,174,174 of record NC_047038.1, on the reverse strand, counting down.
GCCGACTGAAAAAAAAAATGCACAGCCTAAAAGTTGAGAATCATGTTTTATTTGGCAAACTTACTGGGGACATAGGCCCGGGAGATAGCCTTTCAAGGCGCGGGAGATAGCCTCTCACAGAGCTCTGAGGGACTGCTCCAAAGAGGTGAGGGAGAAGCCAGGGTGTACAGGAGTTTTTACAACAAAAACCAGGCAGAATATCAAAAGATTACTGTTAATTGAAAAAAAATCCGGCTATCTCAAGTTAATGAATTTAGCACTTTCTATGTACAGGAAGATGCACGAGTCTGGGCTCATTGAGATCATTCCTTTGATATGCACCTTAGCTGTCCAGGGCCAGCGTCCTGGTTTTTTCCATCCTGAATCCCCTCAGGGTGCACAGTCAGGGCAGCTGCAGTGGCTGAGGGCTAGACGGCCCCAACATCCTTTGTTTACTGACATGGCAGGCGACATTCTTTGACCACAGGTTGCCTTCCAATTGGAATGGGAAGCCGGAGCCATGAGAATCCTTTCACTGTACTCTGAATCACTAGTTCTTGGAAAGTGAGGTCATTCTACGTGGACTGTGTGTCTCTGAGATCATGAACCACCTCCAGAAACCTCTGTTCTGCCTGCTGGTTTTTTTCAGCCTCTGAGACTTCCATCCTGTCTTGTGTCACTGGTATAGTTTACAAGACTCCGTCTTCTCCTTAGGGTCTCAGAGATGCACGCTTTCTGTGAATTTGTCCAGTTTATGGTGAAAGACCTTATGCCCATAATTCAAAGCTTGCTTGATTACAAGTCACACAGTAGTAGGCACCTCCATAAAGAATCTGGGATCAATTAGTGAAGCAGAGCAATTACATCTGCAATAATCCAAGCAAGAAGGTTACCCGCTTAGCTATTTGTCATTTCTCAGGAAACTTAGTGCTTCGTGGATGTTGGGTGAAAACTGATGACAGCTTCACAACTTCATGTGAGAGATATTGAGTTTTCCTTAAGTTATTGAAGCAACACAATATCATGTAAGTTTGATTCTCTACCTGAAGTAGCCAGGTTCGAACCGTGTGTTCACCCCCATATTGCAATTCAGAGTTGAATGACATTTCATCATTGTTTCACTGGTAACCTGGTAGGGTTCTAAAAAAAGAGAGCAGAAGCAAACACGCTCAGAAATGATACAACTTGGCTTCCTACACATTAAATCAGCAAAGCAAGCTACAAGGCCAGCCCAGATTCAGGCAGCAGAGAAAGAGACTCTACCCTAGTGCTGGTAGAAGCAATGCGACTTTTCAGTTTCTCCCAACAAGAGGAGAGACATGTATCCCAGATGCCCCCCACCTCCTGCCTAGTTAATTGCCAGCAACCCCCCAAAGCGTAATTGCCTTTCTTGACCAGCTGCTGCCTGCAAACATATGAGTCCCATTGAGACAAGAACTGCCTGTCTGAGCCCAGGCCAAACTGGCAGTCCACAGAATTGCGAGCTAAATAATTAGTTGTTTTATTACATCACTCAGTTTTAGAGTGATTTGCTACACAGCAAATACTAAGTGATAGACTGCCCTGTGAGACACTAAAAAATGTACAATAACCATCAAACATTAAAATTTAATTCTGGTTTTATTTCTGTCTTCTTTTTTTTTCACGCGGGCCTCTCACTGTTGTGACCTCTCCGGCTGCGGAGCACAGGATCCAGACACGCTGGCTCAGCGGCCATGGCTCACGGGCCCAGCCGCTTCCCGCCATGTGGGATCCTCCCGGACCGAGGCACGAGCTCGCGTGCATCAGCAGGCGGACTCCCAACCACTGGGCCACCAGGGAAGCCCTATTTTTGTCTTTTGAAAAACATTAAAGGGTATCTCACAGCCCACAGCACCACTTGTGAGAAAAATAAACAAAACGGCACAATCTCCTGTCCTTCGCTCTATAATCCATCGAGCAGATCTGGAGCCCTTCTTGCCTCATTCTGAAACCACTCCTCAAAATTCTGTCGAACGCCCTGCCCACCCACGCTTCTCACTTCCTGCCTCTCGAAAACGCACGCTTGGCTGCCCCTGTGAGGGGTGATTCCGGGGACCTGCCCCTGCCTGCTCAGAGGCAGCCGAAGGATCCAGCAGCTGCCTGCCGTATTGTCCTTGCTCGCTCACAGAGACATCTGTGGCCGTGCTTCTTGGAAAAGCTGGGCTCTTTTCTCACCCTGATGGCTTTTCTTACAAAGAACCTCCTAAAAATCTTCCAAAAAAAAAAAAAAACAAAAAACCCACGTCTCCACTTGTTGCCTAAGCAAATTCTACTGGGCGTGATACGGTAGAAGTAGCCTGGGAGTGTGAGACTCGTTCACACCTTCAGATGGGGGCTGTCTCTACTCTCTACTGGACGTATTGCCAAAGTCAGCCCTCAAGAATGTACCCAGGCTAAGAGCTTGAACGGGGCAAAAAAAAAAAAAAAAAGTGAGGTGAAGCTTGAGCAAATTTACAAGTAGAAGACAACTTTTTTTAAAAAAAATAAATGTACATAATGTCCTCAAATGGGCAAGTAGCTCCGAAACAAGTGGCAATCAGAAAGCAACTGTTTTAGTAGTTGCTAGAACTTTAATGCAAATGCCTCAGCATAGATTCAGTGTCAGCTGACAGCACTGCTAGACAGTATTAGTACTACCAGGCAGCACTGGTACTGCTGGAGTGCTGTATGGGTAAGTTGTGGGCCTCAGGGGCTTCCTGTGGGAGGCTGGGAGGCCTGACTTGCCAATTAGTACAAAAACTCAGTCAAACCAATGAATCAGGATATTAAGTTACTGGAGAAATTCAGGAATGAGAACCAAGAAATAAACAAGCCAAAGCATTCAGATAAGGAGCTGGGTCAGAGTCAGTTGTCGCATCTTGGAATCAGCCATGAGGGTCAGGAGTAAGCAAAATGATTGTACCCAGAACCCCTTGAGATGAGATACTAAAATTTCTTACTTGGTTCTTTGCTTCCTAAAAAGGGTCTGTATCTATGAGTGGAAAGTTGTACAGAGCTAAACAGTATGCTACTGCCCACTGTTAGGAAAACCCCAGGGGGAGAGTAAGGTGAGGCTTTAAGCTTGCTTGGTATGAGCAGTAGAAGGTGAAACAGGTCAAAGGCCCCAACTGAAATCATCCAATTCCCAGTGCTTTTCTCTGGGTCCACGTCATCACAGTCATGGAATAGACGTGTTGGAGATTAAAGGTTTTATCCTGGACTGAAAATTCTTTTTGACTCTTCACTTTGATGGTTACAGCTAGACAGCAAAATTAAGCTGGCCAAAAAGAAGAGGAATCAAGGTAAACATGGATGTAGCAGTTACAATAGAGTTGAAAATATTTGGAAGGGATCAATGACATAACTGTTTACTTATAAGAAATTATATGTGAATGAAACGAGAATCACAGTCTGTCTCTGACCTGGAGAAATTCTCTCAGTATGATTTCATCCCTTTGCCATTTGTTAGTAATCTTGACAAATGAAACGATGACTTGAGATCATACATGTGTGTGGTTGAACAAAAGCACTAAATTGTATTGGGTCAGAGTCTGGAAAGTTTAGTAAAACATAACTTCCAGGGGAAGGTCATTTTAAGTAAGGCAGATTATAGTGTTAGCGTATGGACACTGTTCTTTAGACAGGATTGCTGGCTGGCTGGTGATGCCTGTACAACTCTGGAAGCTCTGTTTGAAAGATGCTCTTCTACTGTTAGTCTGAGAGTTTGGGATTATGAAGTCAAGTTCAGTTATACTTAGAGAGTAGAGCCAAAATATGTTGTTTAGGAATATTTGGACATCGTCAGTAATCATCTTTATACCCTGACTGGGGAAGAAGTGTGCTATCTTGGCCCTACATTAACCACCTTGAAGATAGTATCATGTTGTTAGGATAGAGATTTCTGCAATAAAATCTCATAAAGGCATTCCATTTTCTCAGCTCAGGCTTTAAGTTGAGCACACACTTCATAAATTCTACAGGAACTGTTGTCACTATAATTGCTGCTTAGTGCTTGCAGAATCTTGAAGGTAACAGTGCTATGACTTGAAGATGAAACTGTTGCATGAAAAATTTGAGAGAGCAGAGGAAATGAAGTAATGGGCCACTAAGATGGCTGTATATTCAGAGTAGTCATATAATCCACATGACAATGCAGAGAATTATTCCATCTGCAGTGAGTTTAATTATATCAAATGAGCATAACTACAAATTGTCACTCATATTTTTGAGGAGGTGAGAACGTGCATTCTCGCCTGTCTCACTGATGAGTAACTTGCCTGGGTCTTACTGCTTGACTCCTGACGGCCCACCTGGTGGAGACCCACTATTTCTTGTTCACCTCTGGCCTCTGTTCTCTCCAGTGGTGACCATCCTCTCGTGGAGTTCACGCACCATATCCTCAGCCTTGGTCTTTGGGTCCCCAGGGTCTAGCTTTAGGCTCTACAGCGTACACATCACTTTCTACGTCTCTGCAAGATAGCAGTGTAACTTCTAACTTCTGACATATTCACCTTTATAGTCCAAGCCAGCAGATGGACTATGGCTTACCTGATGCTTACCCGTAAGCATATTCCTATTCTTTAGAATAGGAAGTGTTCTTAAGGACAATAGAAATCATATTCTCTCTCTCTCTCTTTGCTCCCTACTGCTGCTCACGACATTGCGGGTGCAGTGTTAGGATGTGTTGGGAGTCCTGCCACAAGGCGAGGCAGGTGCGGCTCAGCTGTTTGAAGGAAGGCCTTTTTCTCTGGATTCAGAGTCATAAACCTTAACCCTGCAAAGATCGGAGGGCCGAAGCAGTAGGTTCTCTTTCAGAGTCAGTGCTTCCTCCAAGCCCATGCAGAGTATGGGGTGTTTCTCTCCCTCTCCTGGATCCCTCCTCATAGCCAAGTGCCCGCCATCCCCTTCACCCGGTAACCTGTCAGAATTTTACTAAATCATATTTGAGGCCAGCTGTCTGAACACTACCCGAGTTTTAGTTGCCTCTTGATCTCTGAAGTGAGGGAGTCAGACACTTCTGGTTTTTCAAATCGTGGCTTTGTGATCTTCAGCAACACGACTTTTAACCTCTTTGGGCCTTATTTTCGGCGGCCGTGAAGAGGATTGTTATGGTGGTGGTTACATCACCGTGGTGTTGTGAGGATTGAAGGTGGCGCCTATAAAGTAACGAGAACATAGCAAGCACTCTGTCAATCAGCTTGGGCAGAAGAGAACATTTCCCTTCAACAGAGCCTGGATCCTGAAGTGTGGCTGTCCGAAGCTTCCTATCAGTCCGGGGTTATGCTATCCTCAACCGCAGGCTACCCAGTGTTATAAAGGGTCATGTTTGAGTCTCTAGTGACAGTTGTAAACTGCTTTTGGAGTTTGTGTCTGTTACCTTTAACTCTTCAGGAAATTCTGGTAAAAATCACATCCTGGTCTTAGTTGCGCGATGATAATTAGGGACGGCAGCACCCTTCCGAGGCCACCTAGGGAACACCAGCAGAGTCATGCTGGAGGGCTGTCTCAAAGGACCGTAAGCCTGTGAGGGTCTCTCAGCCATGGCAGCTGAGTGACTGTAGGTCAAGTCTTCCGGAATCTGAAAGCCTCAGATCTTTATCCTGGAGGGTATGTGATATGGTTCCCTTGGGCTCTCAGATATAACTGGGTGGATGATTTGAGCAAATTTCTGGAAATTTGGTCAAAGAAACTTGTGCCAAAATTGTGGATAAAGAGGAAGTACCTTCTTACCTCCTCAGGTTGTGGTGATAGGCGTTGAGACCCGGGAAGTAAGTGTTGCACTCAGTTTAACTGCCCCGTATTAATGCAGAGCAGAAGGGCTCCTTGAATGACAGACAGGCCTGGCCTCACGATCATTTCAAAGCTCTACGGGTGCATGTAGTCATCTCCATCTGCTAGATTTTCAGTGCCCACCAGGGACCTTTTCTGGTGGTGGTAGGATTGTAAAAATAACAGAAGAGTTGTGAAAATGTAATGTTCTACTATGACTTCTGTTTTATTTTTTATTTCATTTACCTTTCTATGTGTGTGTACACATACACAAAATATATATAAAGCCATAGATACTTACACATATAATACATTTACACAAAACACACAAAATATGCAAGTTTGAGATTGTTCGGTTTTTGATAGAAAAGAAGTTAATTAACATTTTAAATAAAGATTTCAAAGCTAATTCTTTTTTTTTAACGTTTTTATTGGAGTATAATTGCTTTACAATAGTGTGTTAGTATCTGCTTTATAACAAAGTAAATCAGTTATACATATACATATATCCCCATATCTCTTCCCTCTTGCGTCTCCCTCCCTCCCACCCTCCCTATCCCACCCTTCTATCTGGTCACAAAGCACCGAGCTGATCTCCCTGTGCTATGTGCTAATTCTTTTAAGAAGAAGAAGAAAAAAAACCGTTCAGAATATCAGTTCCTGTCCAGTAAGTGTTTCTGTGGGAGAGTGCATTCTCTGCTAAGGTAATTTTGAGCCACAATATCTTAAATTGAATGATGCAAAGATAGAAATTATTTCCTTGGCAAAAAACTATGACACTATAACTCAAGGCCTTGGAGAATTTCAGATGAAAAGCTGAATTTAATACATTGAATGACACAGCATCTTTATTTTTAAATGGAACAACTCAATAAGATATTTACAGGAACACATGGCTTGAATGATAAAGTGTGTGTGAATAAGCTCTTAATAATTTATTCCATTCGCTGATGCAAGTTCATGCAAACTCAAGTGTTTTAATGAGAACTCTAAGCTGTTTTTTGAACATATGTGTTGAATGTGAGGGAGAGAGAGAGAGAGAGAGAGAGAGAAAACAGACCAACCAGGCAACTAAAAAGTAGCTGGGAACTGCTAAAGCTAGATGACTAGGAGGCTGATCTTGGACTCTTGAGTCGTCCCTGACCACCTACAGCTTCCCACACAGATCGGAACCTCCTCTCACGCTGCCCTCGCCATTACCTTGTGTAGGAGTTTATCTTTTCTAGTTATCACTATGGGCAGGGTAAAAACTACTTTTATAAAAACTACCTTCATGGTTACTGAAAGCTGAAGAGGAATACTTCACTAATCGTGGCTCATGACTCATAGTTTAAAGACTGAACTAGTAAGCATTTATAAGATTTCTTGGGGGCTAGATTTTTTTCTCGCATAAAGATTGCTTTCATTTCATTTCATCCACATCATAGCGGTGCTCTGGATGAAGTACTTCACTTAACTCTCTGAATTCAACCTTTCGCAGGGGCATAGCGAATTTTGATGGCTATTTCATTTATGCTTCCTCTAAAGAGTAGTTTTCTTTTTTAGAAAAGGTCTTTCAAAACTGGCCACTGTGTGCAAAACACTCCAAAGAGTTTTTGTAAAGAGTTTCAAAGGAACAGGAGCCATTTAGATGACAGAAATTGACATACACAATCCACTTTGGCTGTACATTAACTAATTCATGTATCAAGGACAGTGCTAGAATTTAGGAGACTTGGACAAGACATACTGATGAATGAAAAATTAGGAATCGATGATGATTTTGTGGGAAACGTTTTAAAAATTATTATTATGACTGATTTTCTAACCCTTTAATTTGGGCAATTAAAATGCAGGGAATTTTACAGAACCCTGAGATGAGAAATGAGCCTGGTGGTTAGATGTGAAAATATCTGTCTACACTTCCTTTGAAGGGTGACGTTGTTCATTTGGGGTACAGTTCTCATAGCCCAGCAACGCCTGTGACCTGGGGAACCTCAACCTGTGCTGAGCTTAGAACCTACCCTTTGCCTTAGAGAAACAAAAACTCTCATGTAAACTTCCCCTCTGTGATTCTCTCCTTTCTTTCACAAACTATTTGCTAAAAAGCTCCTAATATACGTATAAATAGATTGAATAAAACATCCATTTCTACAGTCTCCAGGAGACTGTAGAAGGAAAGGAGAAAGCAGGAAAAAAAATCCTGTTAACCAAGATAATAAGATAAAGGAAATTTAAGCCCTGCAGAAAAAAATAATTTCAACAAATAATATTCTCAAGCAAATTATAGCCTAACACATCTTTATAGCCTAACATATAATAACATTTCTTCAATATTTAACATCAGTGAATTACATATAATTAAAAATCCTGTTCTTATTTACAAAGCAGAAATAGAGACACAGATGTAGAGAATAAACATACGGATACCAAGGGGGAAGGGGGAGATGGGATGAATTGGGAGATTGGGATTGACATATATACACTACTGATACTATGTATAAAATAGATAACTAATGAGAACCTACTGTATAGCACAGGGAACTCTACTCAGTGCCCTGTGGTGACCTAAATGAGGAGGAAATCCAAAAAAGAGGGGTTATATGTATACGTATAGCTGATTCACTTTGCTGTACAGTAGAAATTAACACAATATTGTAAAGAAACTGTACACCAATTAAAAATAAAATAAAATAAATCCTGTTAACTTATTTATTTCTCAATCTGAAAATTATGTATTTTATTTTATTTTTCCTAGCTTTTTTGAGGTATAATTGACAAATAAAATTGTAATTGGGGCTTCCCTGGTGGTGCAGCGGTTAAGAATCCACCTGCCAATGCAGGGGACACGGGTTCGAGCCCTGGTCCGGGAAGATCCCACATGCCGCGGAGCAACTAAGCCCGTGCGCCACAACTACTGAGCCTGTGCTCTAGAACCCGTGAGCCACAACTACTGAGACCACATGCCACAACTACTGAAGCCCACGCGCCTAGATCCCATGCTCCACAACAAGAGAAGCCACCACAATGAGAAGCCCGCGCACCACAGTGAAGAGTAGCCCCTGCTTGTCGCAACTGGAGAAAGCCCACGTGCAGCAATGAAGACCCAACACAGCCAAAAATAAATAAATAAAATAAATACATTTATTTAAAAAGATTGTAATAGATGTGGATGTAATATTTCATTTTTCAGCTTCCGCCAATGTTGGTCTTAGGGACTATAAACTAGTTTATTGGTACTCTTGTCTATAGAAGCACCATATATTGTAGTACGAAATGTATTACTATAAGCATAGGATAAGGTGTGTGTGTGTGTGCGTGTATGCACGTGAGTGTGGGGGAAGTGCTGTGTCTGCATAAAATGCTTGTGTCTGTTTAACTAAGAGTACTTCTGGAAGGATTGAGTCCAGCTAGATAGGAGAAGCTAACAGGAGGGTAGACCAAGGTTGAGAGAAAGGAAGTAAATAGGGGGAAGAAGGGTACTGCCTCACATGTTCCCAGGATACTTTTAGTTCTTGGAAGTCTCCAGGGTTGGCAGACACAAATAGCAAGCGATGGATTTGGCAGTAAATAAGAAGCCAGACATTTGCAGGTTTACCCTCGGGTTTATTTGGTATCTTCTCAGTGTTCCTCCTCATTATTAGCAAGCATAAACCTACATTCCACCATCTCAGCCTCTGGGATTCCCAGGATGAAGCTCAAATTATTGAAAGCTTGTCCTTTGAGGATAATCTTAAATACTCCTTTTATGAAAGAAAAAAATCCCTAGGATATATTTTACAAAATTCTGTTTGAAAATCTCCAATTGATTTAATTTGCTTACAGGTAAATTATTGATAAAATACATTCCCTAAACTGATTTTAATATAACCAAGAAAGTTTCTTGTCTCCATTGATTAAAGTGATACTTAAGTGGAATTTCCCCATTTAACACTGAACTTTTCCTTTGCTCAGTGCCTTGGCTTAGATGTCATTAATGTTTTAGCAGAAAAATGATGTCTCAGACATATCATCACACTTTGTTAAAGTTGTTCAGAGGCTGTTGAATGTAATAGTCTCAGAACTCTCCCAATTGGCATTATGTGGATGAGGTAAAGCATTTCTTGACTTAAACAAAACCTTTTTTGGCTCCAAGTTACTATATTATCTATAATCTAAAGATTTCATAGCAAATCAATAACAAGAATGAAAATTTGTCATCTGGCTTTGATTTTAAAAAATATATCTATATCTACCTGTTTAATTTTTTAAATGTTTGCTTTGATTTTATATCCCCCCAATGTGATTTTCCCCCTAAATCTTTTATAATCATTATATATTTAAATTTTTGTTTACATTTAGTATCCTGGAGACCTTAGCTCTCATCAGCTTTTTGTCCTCATCAACTTTGCTTATTTTAAATACTTAAATGTCTTGAAACATATACGATAAAACCATGACGCATACAAATGAGTGGGGGAAAAATGTGTCTAAATTCAAAACTGCCTACAGAGGGTAACATTATTAACTAAATTTTTCTCTTTGGAGGAAGCGGTAAGGTTATGTAATAGAAATAGCAATTTATTTTTGTCAGTGATTCATTCACTCAGCCAGTCTCTACATGTGGGATCCTCCCGGACCGGGGCACGAACCCGTGTCCCCTGCATCGGCAGGCAGACTCTCAACCACTGCGCCACCAGGGAAGCCCAATATTGGAGAGTTTTGAGGAAGGACATAACATAATCTGATTTTGTGTTCAATAGAATATTTCTAGTTGCTGTGTTTGGAATAAACTCTAGAAGAGCAAAGGTACAAACAAGGAACCAGGTAGGAGGCTGTTTAGGACAAAAGATTCTGATGTCTGAGACCAGGGTAGTATTGGCAGAGAATAATCTGAAGTCAACCCAGTAGGATTTGCCGGTAAACTGGATATGAGGTATTAGACAAAGAGGATTCAAGGATGATCTCAAGGTTTTTGGTGTGTGCAACTGGATAGACTGTGTTACTTGCTGAGATGAGGAGGTCTATGTGAGGAGGAGGTTGAATAGTGATATGTTACAGTTAATATACATCCAAGTAGAGCCAGTAAAAGTAAATGATTGTATATATTAGCTGAGGGTTAAGGAGGGAAGTCCAGGTCAGACATATTAATTAAAGAAGCATTTGTATACAGAAAGAACTGAAAGCTCTGAGACTAGATGAAATATCACCAACACAGTGAGTGTAGAAGAGAAAAGGTCCAGAGACTGAGCCCCAGGGTACACCAGCGTTGAAAGAATGGGAAAGAGGAGGAATCAGGGAAAAAAGGCTGGAAGGAAGCATCTACTTAGTGGGGGGAGGGGGGAGGTGTCTGGGGCTTAGAGTGTGTGGTGTCCTGGAAGGCAAGTGAAGAAAACATATCCAGGACGAAAAAGGATCTGACAAGTCAAGTTAGCTGCCTGAAAACTTCCCACTGGATTTTCAAAAGTGGAGTTCATTTGGTGACCTTGACAAGAGCTGTTTTGTTGGAGGGTTGAGGTGAAGGCCAGATTGGAAGGAGTTATAGAAAAAAAAAAGAGAAGAGTTTGCGGGTCAAAACAAGTTTTAATAACTAACAGCATTCTGCTATTTAACTGACCCTGTGAAAATTCATAAAAGGAAACCTCGTTGAAGGTGGAGTCCCGAAGAGGGAGCTCTCAGGCACTACCCCTCGTTACCATAGGAAGAGGGCAAACAGGAAGAGACCTACCCTACATCTCCAACAGGAGGAAGGAAGATTGTCTCCTAGATCAGCAACAGGCCCAGCCAATGAGAGACGGTCACCCCGAACTCTCACTTTCCTCCAATGGATTTTTGTTGGAAGCAGCTCCTCCCAGCTTCCTCCTTTTTCTATATTAAGTAATGTTCCTCTCCTTTATTTGCCTATGGTTTTGCCATAGCCTGCATATTCCAACTTGCAATTCCTCTACTCTTCCTGAATAAATGCATTTTGCTGGTAAAATAACTGGCTGTTTTATTTTTAAGGTCAACAAACTCCTCTGACTTGGGCCCTGATGGGCCAGAGGATAAAGAGTAGAAATCAGCAGGGCAGCTCATCCTGAATCACTGATGAATCATGAGTAGCACTCTTCCACTAATTTGAGGAGATAGAATAAAGGACAACAGAGATTTTTTTTTTCATGGAGAGAGTGTGAAAATAAATATTATTAATCATCTGTAATTCTGCTTTCCCATTCTCAGCCAAGCTGTGTCTTCTCTCTGTCCTTATACTTTCCCCTGATCTGAAGCATTTGTTATTGCCACGCACAAGCCTCCACTGATGACTTTCACAGCAGTAAATTGGATACAAATCTCCGAAAACCCATAGTTAGCGCCGTGATTAAACTTCTTTGTGTTGGCCTGCGGGAGAAGAAAGCAGATGGCAGGAGTCTACACCTTCAATCACAAACACAGCTAAAGAGGGAGGCATGGTCAGCCTGGTAGATGACAGTTTCAGGCCATCACCAGGGAGGTACGGGGGAGGAATAATTGGGCCAGCAGGGTCAAGGATGAAGTGGTGGTTTCAGCCAGCGTCGTGAATAGGACGTATGTACAGTTAAGTGGGAAAAACGGGCTGAAGCACGGCCAAGGGAGAAAGGCCAATGTTAGCTCAGAAGTAAGGCCCAGATGTTTAAACCACGAGTGACAGTAACAATTCATTGTGCACCTTTATGCGGAATACTCACTTCTTTCCTCCTCATCCAGCTTAAGCCCAGCCATAAAGAAATTTCTCCCCAGCTAATCCTCCAGCTGCAAGTTGGCAGCTGGCTAGCTCCTCGATACCCAAGGCACGAGTGAAATTTGATAGAATGTTTCTCCCATTCTCTAGTGCTGAAACTAGAGCTCAGGTGCTGATCAGACCCAAGTAGATAGGACGGCAAGTTGCCTCAGTTACCAAATTTTTTCCTTTTAAATATATCCGTTCTCCCTCTCGTCCCTATGGCCCTATTTGTCCTGACTGTCCTTCTGATGATAACCACAGTTGCCCTTTGCATCAAAAACAGGAGACTTTTCATTGCAAGGGACAGAAATCCAAACCGGACCCACTTAAATCTACTGGTTTACGTATATTACAATACTGTGGGTTTAAGACACTTCAGGCACCACGCTTATATATTCCTGTCTTCAAGTCCTTGATCCCTGACAAACCCAGGACGGCACATACTAAACATTCTTTTTCAAATACTATAAAGATTTATGTTTTTAGAAAATCCAAGATTCTGCTCTATCCATACAAACTATGAGAGTTGCAGGGTCTTAGATAAGGAAATGATTCTCCAACTTGAAAATCGTAACATTGAAATCTTTTCTCACCTCATATGTGATCTCTTCTGTGGACAGCTGCTTTCATCTCACACCAGCCTTGAATTCAGTAACTGTCTAGTTTCCTGCTACAGGAATTCTCTAGAAAGCGTGAGTGAGCAGTGTAAATTTACTAATGATTTTGTAGAGGAGAAGACAGGAGAACTTGCATCAGGTAAAGTATCATATTTCACTACAGATCACATTGAATTTTTCTCCATCTGTCTTGATTATCAGCCTTTGGGTCTCCCTCTGGCCATCTTTCCCCCGTGAAGTCTCAAATAATATCTCCCGAAAGTCTTTCCTATTTTTTTCAAACTTTTTATTTTGGGGGGGATTATATCGGATTAATTTTTTATTGTTTGTAGAATTTTATTTTTATTTATTTATAGTGAAGTATAGCTGATTTACAATATCTTAGTTTCAGGTGTACAGCACAGTGATTCAGTTATATATGTATGTGTATATATTATACGTATACATAATATTTATATATTCTTTTTCATACTCTTTTCCCTTATAGGTTATTACAAAATACTGAGTAGAGTTCCCTGTGCTATACAGTAGGTCCTTGTTGGTTATCTATTTTATATATAGTAGTGTGTCTCTGTTAAGCCCATCCTCCTAATTTACCCCTCTCCCTCCTTCCCCTTTAGTAAGCACAAGTTTGTCTTCTATGTCTGTGGGCCTATTTCTATTTTGTAAACAAGTTCATTTGTATCTTTTTTTTTCAGATTCTAGAGCTCTCTGTCATCCCTCTCAATGCCTCTCCTGTGCCCTCCTTCTTACTGCCTTGGAAACTCCAAAGAGGCTGTCAGAGCATTAACTCCAAAACCGATTCTCCCCCAAGGGGAAACTTTTGGAATGTGGCTAAAAAACTATTTTTTTCTGTTAGTTATATTTATATTGATGTCCTCAAATCAGTCTCCAGATAGTATTTTTTTTATTTCTTTAGATAAAACTTTCATATAAATATTTTAATTACTCTCCATGTCTAAAAGAACTTTCAGTTAAGAGGCTGGTATCTGCAGTTTATTGGGCTACCACAGAATCTTTGGGAAGGTTTTCCAAAGAGCAAATCTAAATCATGAGCAAACAGGGAACTCACATAAACAATCTCTTTCTACTTTTATTTCCAGAACAAAAAAACTTGAAGTGGTGGACAGGGGTTTCATGGTTATATTTTATGATGATTACGAAAATAATTAATTGAGTCAAGAGTGGAATATACGTGGTTTGGCATGAAAAATGTAATGTCTCTCCCAGCCAGAAGAGTGATTGAAAAGAGGAAGAATCGCTTTCTCTGTAATTCGAGACTTTTTACTGCAAAAGACAAAACTGAGAAAATTTTTTATATAAATCTACATATATTTTTAATATCAATATTGACCTCAGTCCAATCTGATTAACAGGAGTTAAGGGGAAATGAGCAAAAGGAATTGGATTTGCATAGAATTTAAATTTATAGTTACTGGTTGCTGGCAATGCTATTTTTAGTGACACTTACTTAGCCTTATTCATGCCTATCCACTGCATTCTATGCTTTCTTAAATCTACTATATGTTCAGAATTGCCATAAGAAGGAAAAAATGAAAATCCAAGCAATATACAACAGCCTGAGAATACATAGCTTCACTCAGAGGGCCATTCAGTGGAATATGGTGGGCTCTTGATTTTTTTCAATTTTATTGAGATATAATTGACATATAACAGTGTATAAGTCTATGATATACAACATATGATTTGATATATGTGCATACTGTGAAATGATTACCACCATAAGGTTAGTTAACATCTGTCACTTCATATAGTTACAAACTTTTTTCTTGTGATGAGAACTTTAAGATCAGCTCTCTTAGCAACTTTCAAATACACAATACAGTATTGTTAACTATAGTCACCCCACTGTACGTTACATCCCAAAACTTACTTATCTTATACCTTTGACCATCTTCATCCAATTTTCCTACCCCCCACCCCCCGAAACCCATAATTTTTTAGGGGAAAGAACTTGTAGGGGAAGTTAGGTAGTGAAAAAAACTTTCAACATTTTTTGTCTGTATTTACATCATATGTTGAACTTTATCACTTTAATGAGATTGACATTGAAGGAGTAGAAGGTGATGCCATATAATAGGTATCGACCAATCTACTGACCGAAGTTAGCACTCCAGATATTAGCAGGCTCCAATACTGACTAGGATAAGGAGGCTTGCTAGTGTCCATATGTGTCAGAGGGGAAATAGCACTGTGGTCGTGGCTCAGAGCACCCAGAAGACATGATGCCTGAGCCACAGATGTCCCTGTTCCTTACTGACTACATGGAAAACTTGGCAAGGATGCTTGGATTTGCAATTAAATTTTAGGAAATTAACTTGCTTCCTGATAAATGTTCCTGTAATCAGGAAACATGTTGATTTTCTAAAATTAGCTTTTTTCTTCCTTTGAAGAAAAGAGATTTTGGGTGTTGTGGGCTTTTTGGTCTGTCTCCTCCATTCCTTACATCTGTAGTCAAATGAAGTAGACTGTTTGAATTCTTCAATAAATTAATATAAATTCTTTATCTGGTTGTCACAAAAGTGACTATTATTAAGAGATCATCTGGGCTGTTAAGAGACGTCTTTTAGTTATATAATAAAGTCTTGCTTTAACTAGATAGGTGGGGTTTTTAAAAAGTCAAGATTAAAATGCAGAGTGGCATTATTTGAGGTTCTTCGTGGTTTGCTTCCTGATGGACTTATGCATCCAGTTGGCAATAGAGATCTGAAGTCGTAATGCAAATCTATCCTGGTCCCAACCGCGGTTTGGCACCATCTGGTGGCACGTATCCACCACAGCTTAAATATGGAGTGGTGGGCATTCCAGGAGAGGCCCAACGATTTCCAGGAATCTTCTGGTTGTTTGGCTCCTTTTTCACTGGCTCTAACTTGGAGAGACTGGGCTAGGAACATACTGACTATGCAGGGAGCCACTCTTCACCTTATCACCTACTTTGCCAGACAATGTTGCCTGTCATTTCCAAGGTAAGAATTTTTACCTGTTCTTTGAGAAGATAATAGGAACCAAGTATCCATTGCACAATCTTGGCGCCATTGTGTGAAAGGATTTTACTTTAATTTAAAGGTATGAAAAATAGCAGAGGACAAGAGCAAAATCCTGAGGCATGGTTCCAGATGATTCTTCCATGTATTCCCAGGTTTGATATAATGGTAAGGGAATGGGCAGACAGCAGGATAAGAAGTGTACTGTGTCATTGGGCATGGATTCCTCATAGAAGGGGAATGCGTCCCCACTTCTCTTTTGGTGTGAAATAGTTGGGTTAACACCACAACTCAATGCCTGGAAAGACTGAGCAAAGGGTCCCTTGTATTGTTTGAATTGACCCTTATTTTGAACACCTTCTATAGTACCTAACTTTTCTGACTGCTAGAGTTATTGTTTTTTAAAGGCACTATTATACTTTTAATACATACAATTTTACAGAGAATTTTTTTAATTCCCAATCTCACCACCCCCCAAAAGTGATTCTTTAAAAGAATACATAAATGTGTTTCAAAAATTCAAATAGTGCTAAGAATAATAAGATGAAAATTAATCAGCCTTTTTCTTTTCACCTTCTCCCTCAAATAACCACTGTCAGCTATTACTAAGCTTCTCTTATACTCTTGCAGTTATATACACATGCCTGAACAGTTCTGCCTTTTACTTTTTGCACTTAATAATATATTTTGGAAATCTTTCTGTATCAACACAGGTACATACAGATCCACCTCGCTGAAGAAAACTACATAGAGACAATCATTGGCTGCCTTAGCCTAGTTTCCACCCAAGAGCAGAGCCTGAGATAAAGCTTTTTGTACAAGTAGTTTATTGGAAGTGACTCCAGGATCATGAATGAGTGGTAGAGGAAGTATGGTAGCCAACTCCCAAGACCGCCCAATGTTCCCCACCCCTTGGTATTCACACTCCTGTGGAGTCTCCTCCCATATTGCACCAGAGTTGATCTATGTCGCTGACAGCATACAGCAGACGTGATGATAGGTCCCTTCTAAAGCTAAGTGATAAAACACACTGTAGCTTCCTGCTTGCACTCTCCCTTGTCCTCTCTCTTGGATCACTCGCTCTGGGGAAAGCCAGCTGCCATAAGGTGAGCCGCAGTCCACACTGGGAAAAACTCCTGCTCACAACCACGTGAGTAAGTTCAGAGGTGGATCCTCCAGCCCCAGTCGAGCCTTCTGATGGATACGGCCCTGGCTGACATTTGAACTAAATCCTCATGAGAGATCCTGAGCTGGAAACAGCCAGCTGAAGCGGATTCTGATTTGTTGACTGTGGAACCTGTGAGAACAAAAATTTGTTATTTTAAGTCACTAAGTTTTGAGGTAACTTTTAACACAGCAGTAGATAACTAATACAGGAAGTCAACCAGAGAGGGAGGGAAAGTCAATGTAAGGATATGTTCATTGCTGCTATGGTCAATGGATGCTCCATTCAGCAGGACTTTCTGAGGAGCCTTATGAACTGCATGTCAAGCATTCCATCAGCCCCATCCTTCACTGGTCAAGTGTGCTCCATGGGTGTTGACTCTCCAGCACTTCCAGGATACACATGTGTGAGTGCCAAGTGGGTTCTTACAGGCTTCCCATGCCACATTGTGAGACACATGACGTGGCTCAAAGCAAGACTGGCGGGTTGTGCCTGTGCAAACCTGCTTGAAAACTGCTCGAAACTGCAGGCTTCACAGCTAGAGGAGTGGACAAGATACAACTACACACTTATAACCGTACACATCAAAGATACTTCCCCTCCCCTTTCTTTCTGCAATCTATGCTACATGGCTCATTTTTAACAGAACATTCTTTTTTGGTGTTTTTTTTAAAAAAATACTGAAACTGAATACATTTGCCACACTTCTTCCTTCATGTGAAAAGTCAAGGTTTTATTGTTAATGTGTCTATGCTTAACTCTATATAAATTTATAAAGTAACTATTTTTCCCTTCAATTTGCAATCCATTAAATTAATAAAGGGTCATGTATTCTAATGGATAGCACTAAAACGAATCAAAAGAATTTCAACCCTCCACATTGTTAATCCACTTCTCTGAGATCCCTTTGGAGTCTGTGACTAACTAAAGCAAGAGAAATTTTGCACTTTGGGTGCCCATTATGAGCTGAGATGAATCACCACTTCCTCTAACACATCAGAAATTGCAGTTCAATTCAACTGTGAGAGATGTTGAAATGTTGATATTTTTCTCTTAGTTTGAATTTTGTATGAACTTTCTTTGATCATATGGCTTCTCAAAACCACCTTTCTATTTTTTGGAGGTCAGTCTTAAACATAGGAAGACATTTACCTGCACCAGGGAAAACAAGGTCCTGCTTCTTCAATGGGGCGCTCTGAGTTTGTGAATCTTTCTCGTCTGAAATTGGATGGAGAGATCTGTTGGCAGAAACAGCCTTTAAAATAAAGGTAACAATGACTCAACTTCTGAAGTAGAGCCAGGTTCTCAGGCTGCAGGGTGCTGGGGTTAGCAGAGAGAGAACTCATTTCAGGAGAGCACAGGAAGCTACTTAATGTTGCTTATGAGTCAGAAGAGAGTTGGATCCGTGATGACTGAACTCTTATGTAGTTACACATATTCGCAGATACCTTAATATGTGTGTGTAAAACATGTATGTGTGTATTTTTATTCATCTGTGTTCTATGTTTTGCTTTGATAGGAACCCCTCATCCCCATCCTTCCTCAGCTTTTTGAAGACCGTAGTAATGAGTCACTGCTGCCTATTGCTTTGAAACTAAGGACTTTCTAGGTCAGAGATTTTTTTTTAACATTCTCCTTAATTCAGTCCCCTCGGTGGGATTTTATATAAGTGTATGTAGTTCAGAGACTTCTTGAATGAGGAAAGAAAAGTTAATCTATATTCACAATACATCTGCTATGTGCTTGGAACTTTATACACTATTTTATTTAGTCCATAAACAGGCATAATACTTCACTCTGAAAAATGTGAAAATGGCAACAGGGGCTTAGTTATGCTAAGAGACTTCTCCAACATAAACTAGGATGTGGCAGGCTGGAAGTGAAGTCAGGGATTTCCTGTTCACATAACCCGTGATCTTCCCACCACAACATACTCTCTCTAATTCTTTGTAATCATGGCCTTTGCCAAGGTTCAGTGCTGTGCCAGGTCACTACTTCTCTGTATAATTGTTTCTTCTGAAAAATGAGATATTTAACGCTGAGAGCCAGTCCAGTTCCAACACTATTTAACTTCATTTTGTTTTCCATCAGGGGCTTTTAGGGTCTGGCCATTCATAACAAAAATGCTGAATGATACACATAAGCCATGCTTGGGACTACTAGATCTGCCATTATTGAGACATTGATTACTGCCCCATTTTTCAGAGACTTGTCCATTTGTTTGGACGTTTAGAAATAGTTTTGCAAACAGAGAAGCCTCATATAATCTGTGCTCAGCTGGGAATCAATATAGGTTTTCTCTATCTGACTGTGGGCCTTCAGGCCAGATGTCTTGGGAAAATTTTAGGGAATTCTGCTTGATAAACCAATTCCACTAGTGAGAACAGAGCCTTCTCTTTGGGGCCTCTAGCCCCCTCTTTCCATCTTTGGAAGCAAAGAGGAATAGGCAAACAGCTGGAAAAAGCAGGATCTCATCCCAACACTCTTACAGTCATCACTATATCTATATATTGTGCCCTCTTAATTCTAATAGGTGCCCCCCACATGCAGAAGTTAGGTGATATTTCTGGCAGTTTCAAGATAAGTTATTTTGTTGGAGATGATCTTTGAAGTAGTACTAAAAGGTAATATTTCCAGGGGTCATTACTACTTTAATAGGACTTTAATAATCCTACTTTTTTTCCTGGAAGAGAAAGAACCCATCTTCCCATCTTACAAGAGGCACTGGGGTGTCTTCTGGCCAATTGTTGGCATGAAGAGCTATCTTGAAAAAGAATTCTGATCAACTCCATCCCTTTTGCTCTATTAGCCAATCCACATGTTTTTAAAGATACATTTTGAAAATCAAAGAAATAGAAAATGTTATCACTGCCAATTTCTGTTTGATAAGCCAGTGAAGAAAGTTAAAAGAGCAAATGACAATGAAGTGAAAACTAATATAGATTAACTGAATGCAAAGATTATTTCTTAAGGTTCTGTACATGATACTCTTAGCCTTGTTTGGCTTGAACAAGATAAATTAAGTATCAGGCTTTGCATATATCTTTGCTTTGCAGTTACATTTCTCTCCTTGAAATTAGAAGCCAAAATTCTGTGTTCAGGTTATGAGGGTAATCTGGCTGAAAACATACTGGAATCAAAGATAACTTTTTGCTAAATAGAATCAATTAGATTCTAACAACAAAAAACTCTTCTTTCTAAGTAAAATCGAGACAATTCTTGAGACAACAGTAATTAACTCTCTCATAACTGGAGTTTTAAGATCTTAATTTGGTCAAATAAAGGAGGAATTGAATAGGTTCACTTTATTAAAATTAGCTCCCAAATAATTCTGTGATACAGACGAGAGAGCCACAAAATAAAAAATAAACAATCACTACTAGTAACAACTACTACTATTTTTACTACTAATAGTTACAATTTATTATGCCCGACCATGTATCAGACACCATGTGTAATGAAGCACTGTTTCTCAGCAGTGCTGTGTCTTTTTTTTTCTACTCTTTGTGTTCTAGTTTGTGCTTTCAATTACTGATATCTTACATCGGCAACTAGCTGAATATTGAACTCTAGAATTGTGTTCTTTTAATATTAGGAAATATAATTTTATTTTCAAACAACCAAATAAAAAGTTCAGACTGATTTAAATACTTTTGATTCGAATGTTGGATATCACTACTTTTACTTTGCATTTGAATTCTCATAGTTATGAATATTTAGAAGACAACTTGAAACATTTATGAAAATGATTTTTATTTTTTTCATTTTTTGCATTTACTGTAATTTATATTTGTATAAAATACATTAACATTTTGTACATTTTGAATATGATTATATTTATTTTTAAATCTTGTAGATCCCATAAGTAGAACACAAATTATGAGGAAGTGTTGATGACAACACAGCTAGTAACCTTACAGAATTAAAGGCCAAAAAAATTGGAATTAATATAAAATTATTTATGATTTATATGTGCTTTTATTTATATATACTCATCCAAATATTGTCAAAGCAACACTCATACATGAGCAATCATGATTAAATTCATACGTCTTTGACATTTTGCCACTAAACTATAGTTTGATGAATATTTTAAAATTTTGGTTGTGATGAGGCATATTTGTCAGGGTAGACATATAGGACTCATTTTATTTGTTTGCTTCTGTTATTTGTAACTTCTAAATATTTAGGGCTCTGTTGAACTGACCTTCATTTGTATTCTTGCCCAGGGCCCTACAAATGTTAAGGGTGGGCCTGGGGAGAGGCACTTCCACTCCTGTAACATTCTCCAGGTCCCTGCCCTTAGTGCTGGACTTAGAGATCCCCTAATCAGACCCCTGTATTTTACAGATGGAGGAACCCTGATGGTTGGCTTCAAGCCTAAGCCAAACCATCACGTTGTCTGCATAGACCAGGAAATGGAGGCCCCTGAAGCAGGCAGAGTGGCATGTTCCTTGCGCTCAGCTGGAGGACTGCCAGGTCCTCTCTTGCAAACAGTTCACTCATCTTAGACTGAAAGCATGGGCCGCGATAGCCAATTGTATGAGGTTAGCTTATTCCTCAGGCTCGCAGGCAGCTCACATGGGCAGCAGGCCCCTAACCAGGAGCCCTCTCCAATTGCCGACCCTCTCTCTCTAACTTATGTATCTTTTAACAAAGCATTGTGTTGAGGCCACCCCTAGGAATAGTGCAGTATCCTGGGGCTAGAAGCAGCTAAAATGGTATCACTGAGAAGGTGGTGACCAGAGTCTAGGAGAGAGATGAGTGTGGAGATGGCTGCCTGAGAGTGGCCTTTAATGGATGGACACATTCAAAGTGACCTCAGAAGGAAGGAACGGGGAGAAAAATTCCATATCTTCCACCTATTTTCCTCCATCTCTGGCCAGGGCTCCCCATTGGTCAAACCTAGCTGGAGGTGAGAAGGCACAGAAACCCTGAAGACGTAATACTTACCAGTCAAGACAGAGCATATAAAAAGGGGTGGAAATGCATTTGCAGGGGCAAATGGGTGAGATTTGGTACAGCAAGTGAGTCTTTTTATCATATATTTTGGATCTTTTGATTGTCTTGCTAAGCAGAATAAGTAGTGGCTGGAGGGACCAGAGCACTCTAATACCTGAGCAAACAGGGCCCCTGTGCAGGTTGGAGTGACTTCCTCCACAATATCTGAGACCCTTCCAGTGCTTGGGACCAGCTGGGACCAGCAGAGCCACCCAGGAAGGGTGCTCTGAGAGCAGATCGAGACCTGTGTGGGCCTGGTCTTCGTTTCTTTCCATCAGGGCACTTTTTTTTTTTTTTTTTTTTTTTTTTAAATTTTTACATAGCTACTTTTATTCTTAAACCTATCTAATTTCTCCAAAAAATCTTCTCTGATTTCACAGTGTATGTTAGTCTTCACTTTTACCAGCCTAGCACCCTATAGTATGTTTTTACTTTATAGTCTTTTTTTTTGTGTGTGTGTGTGTTAGTTTCTGCTTTATAACAAAGTGAATCAGTTATACATATACATATGTTCCCATATCTCTTCCCTCTTGCGTCTCCCTCCCTCCCACCCTCCCATTCCCACCCCTCCAGGCTGTCACAAAGCACCGAGCCAATATCCCGTGCCATGCGGCTACTTCCCACTAGCTATCTACCTTACTACGTTTGTTAGTGTGTATATGTCCATGACTCTCTCTTGCCCCGTCACAGCTCACCCTTCACCCTCCCCATAACCTCAAGTCTGTTCTCTAGGAGGTCTGCGTCTTTATTCCTGCCTTACCCCTAGGTTCTTCATGACATTTTTTTTTTCTTAAATTCCATATATATGTGTTAGCATACGGTATTTGTCTTTTTCTTTCTGACTTACTTCACTCTGTATGACAGACTCTAGGTCTATCCACCTCATAGCTCAATTTCGTTTCTTTTTATGGCTGAGTAATATTCCATTGTATATATGTGCCACATCTTCTTTATCCATTCATCCGATGATGGGCACTTAGGTTGTTTCCATCTCCGGGCTATTGTAAATAGAGCTGCAATGAACATTTTGGTACATGACTCTTTTTGAATTTCGGTTTTCTCAGGGTATATGCCCAGTAGTGGGATTGCTGGGTCATATGGTAGTTCTATTTGTAGTTTTTTAAGGAACCTCCATACTGTTCTCCATAGTGGCTGAACCAATTCACATTCCCACCAGCAGTGCAAGAGGGTTCCCTTTTCTCCACACCCTCTCCAGCATTTATTGTTTCTAGATTTTTTGATGATGGCCATTCTGACTGGTGTGAGATGATATCTCATTGTAGTTTTGATTTGCATTTCTCTAATGATTAATGATGTTGAGCATTCTTTCATGTGTTTGTTGGCAGTCTGTATATCTTCTTTGGAGAAATGTCTATTTAGGTCTTCTGCCCATTTTTGGATTGGGTTGTTTGTTTTTTTGTTATTGAGCTGCATGAGCTGCTTGTAAATTTTGGAGATTAATCCTTTGTCGGTTGCTTCATTTGCAAATATTTTCTCCCATTCTGAGGGTTGTCTTTTGGTCTTGTTTATGGTTTCCTTTGCTGTGCAAAAGCTTTGAAGTTTCATTAGGTCCCATTTGTTTATTTTTGTTTTTATTTCCATTACTCTAGGAGGTGGGTCAGAAAGAATCTTGCTGTGATTTATGTCATAGACTGTTCTGCCTATGTTTTCCTCTAAGAGTTTGATAGTTTCTGGCCTTATATTTAGGTCTTTAATCCATTTTGAGCTTATTTTTGTGTATGGTGTTAGGGAGTGATCTAATCTCATACTTTTACATGTACCTGTCCAGTTTTCCCAGCACCACTTATTGAAGAGGCTGTCCTTTCTCCACTGTACATTCCTGCCACCTTTATCAAAGATAAGGTGTCCATATGTGCATGGGTTTATCTCTGGGCTTTCTATCCTGTTCCATTGATCTATATTTCTGTTTTTGTGCCAGTACCATACCGTCTTGATAACTGTAGCTTTGTAGTATAGTCTGAAGTCAGGGAGCCTGATTCCTCCAGTTCCTTTTTTTTGTTCTCAAGATTGCTTTGGCTATTCGGGGTCTTTTGTGTTTCCATACAAATTGCGAAATTTTTTGTTCTAGTTCTGTGAAAAATGCCAGTGGTAGTTTGATAGGGATTGCATTGAATCTATAGATTGCTTTGGGTAGTAGAGTCATTTTCACAATGTTGATTCTTCCAATCCAAGAACATGGTATATGTCTCCATCTATTTGTATCATTTTTAATTTCTTTCATCAGTGTCTCATAGTTTTCTGCATACAGGTCTTTTGTCTCCTTAGGTAGGTTTATTCCTAGATATTTTATTCTTTTTGTTGCAATGGTAAATGGGAGTGTTTTCTTGATTTCACTTTCAGATTTTTCATCATTAGTATATAGGAGTGCCAGAGACTTCTGTGCATTAATTTTGTATCCTGCCACTTTACCAAATTCATTGATTAGCTCTAGTAGTTTTCTGGTAGCATCTTTAGGATTCTCTATGTATAGGATCATGTCATCTGCAAACAGTGACAGCTTTACTTCTTCTTTTCCGATTTGGATTCCTTTTATTTCCTTCTCTTCTCTGATTGCTGTGGCTAAAACTTCCAAAACTATGTTGAATAAGAGTGGTGAGAGTGGGCACCCTTGTCTTGTTCCTGATCTTAGTGGAAATGCTTTCAGTTTTTCACCATTGAGGATGATGTTTGCTGTGGGCTTGTCGTATATGGCCTTTATTATGTTGAGGAAAGTTCCATCAGGGCACTTTTTGATGTTCTATTCCACACACAAACGGGCATCAGAAGCTCGGAGTAGCTCTGGGACTTGTGCTGTGGGATTGTTGCTAGTGATCCTCGCCAGACCCCAGTTCCAGGGTGGGGGCCAGACAAGTGGCTCACTCTGCTGACTCGTGTAGTTCTTTTACGGGATCACGTGAAATTGGGCCACCAGCATGGTGGTGACAGACTGACTTGATGTGACTCTCACTCAGGTTAGACACAGGATGAGTTCAGGACTCTATTTTACTGCTGACCCTTGGCTCAAGCAGCATGTGTGGCCTCTCAATTGTCAAGGTTCCAATCAGGGTGCCACCTTCATCTCTAGAACTCATGAGTGGTGGGCATGGCAGAAGGCATCCTTTGGCTTGTGTATCCCCCACCTCTGGTACCCAGAGCAGTCTCCCACCCCCTCTGAAGGCTCCATGCCATATATTGGTCAGTGCCCCAGACCAGGCCACACCTGTCTGGCTGATAGACTTCAAGACCAATGCACTACAAGCCAATGGGTCCGTGTCCGCTCTTATCTCTGGAACTGTGATGTGCTCTGAGGTCTGTCTGAGACTATGCCAGGTAAGGGTGACAATCCTTGCACAATGGGACCACTCTTCTCATTTCAATCACTGGCCTCTTGCCTGTCCTTCTCACTGGCGACACTGTGTGGAAGGCAAGGGTACAGGTGACACTGAAAGAGAGAACATTCTAAGAATACATTAAGGACTAAAGAGTTCAAGAGAAGATATGATTGGAAAACGTTTTGCTATATATTTAAGCTATAAAGCTCTGGATGGTAAATTTAACATCATCGTGAATAAATTATTGTTCTAATTTCCCTGCATAGATGGGGTAAGACTTACATTTGTGGGCTTCTCCAACAAAGCACTGAAACACTTTCTAAGTCACTGGAAGCCAACATTCACGGACAGCACAATAGATAGCACAGTATTTAAAGTAATGATATAACCAGCATTAAATAAATGGTATTGAACAACTGCAGAGGCAAGAAGAGCTTTTGTTTCCCACATATAAAGAACCAGCATTACAACAGCACTGCTACCATTTGCTTGTGGTAAGAGATATGAAATTGTGCAGAAACTTTGTCAATAAAAAACAGGAAAAGATGGTTCCCAGATCTGAGCAGAAAGAAACGGTGCCTGGATGCCACAAAGCATCTTTATTGAACCGATTAAACAATAAGAAATTACTTAAGTACTTCTTCTCTCCCGTTTATTCTAAATCTTCATCAATAAAATACTATTCCTCCCACCGACCCATGACTTTTATAATGCATTTTAGTCTAGATGTGGATATAGACAAAGGATCCAAAAAAAATTATTTGCCTAGAAGGAGCTCTGTGGAGGACCCTAAGGAGCTTTCTCCCTTAGTGACTGGGAACAGGGGGCAAGGTTAATACTGATTACAAAGGGAGTAGATATAATGTTGATGTAATGAGATCACTGACCCAAAAGACTGAAAGCTGGGTTCAAGTCTGGGCTCTACTTCTTACTAGCTGTGTGGCCTTTTTGTTTTTTTAAATAAATTTATTTATTTTTGGCTGTGTTGGGGCTTCGTTGCTTTGTGCGGGCTTTCTCTAGTTGCGGTGAGCGGGGGTTACTCTTCATTGTGGTGCACGGGCTTCTCATTGTGGGGACTTCTCTTGTTGCGGAGCATGGGCTCTAGGCACGCAGGTTCAGTAGTTGTGGCTTGCGGGCTCTAGTTCAGGCTCAGTAATTGTGGTGCGTGGGCTTAGTTGCTCAGCGGCATGTGGGATCTTCCCGGGCCGGGGCTCGAACCCGTGTCCCTTGCATTGGCAGGCAGATTCTTAACTACTGCGCCACCAGGGGAGCCCTGTGTGGCCTTATGTTTTTCTTTTTTTTTTTGCAGTACGTGGGCCTCTCACTGTTGTGGCCTCTCCCGTTGCGGAGCGCAGGCTCAGCGGCCATAGCTCACGGGCCCAGCCGCTCCGCGGCATGTGGGATCTTCCCGGACCGGGGCACGAACCCGTGTCCCCTGCGGCAGGCGGACCCTCAACCACTGCGCCACCAGGGAAGCCCTGTGTGGCCTTTCAAAGTGAACTTGACATCACAAATTCTCAGCTTATTCATATATAAAACTGTAGTAATAATATGTGCCCTCCTTACCAAATAGGTTTAGTTTACTGACAACAGAAATTCATGTTTAAGAACAAACTTTGTAAACTTTACAGTGATTTGAAATAGGTATTTTGAAATAGCAAATTTTGTATAAAAACAACGAAAATTCTTTTCTCTTTAAAGTAATTCAACACTCTGTATGCACATTCTGTTTATTTTATTCTAATTAGTGAAAAAGTAGTCTCTCTAAGGTCACCTTTTCCTTTCAGTGGTTCAAAGCAGCATTCATTAGGCCTCTTTATGTAATGGAACAGTCAAAATTGCATTAAAATTATTAAAAAGCCATTTCCCATCAAAGGCTATTTGATTTGGGCTTTCCAAACCACTGACAATTTCACTGTTGTGTGTTTTCAGCAGAACTATGCATTTAAAGCTTATATATAAGCTGAAATTCTCCCCCAGGATATCAAGAACACCACAACTTTCCTTTGGTGTCATTTGTGTTATGATTTTAATTATTTCTTGACATTTCAGGAGTGAAAGCTTTGGCCTCCACTCTCTATGACTTCAAAAGATGGATCCCATTAGATCAATAAGTGGGCCAAGGGACCGAGGGGGTAATTTATACTGCCATTGCCATTCAATTTTCTTTTAGCCTGGGGTCTCTTTTAAGCAGGAGAACACGAAGATGAAGTGCTGCTGTCTAAGCAGAAAGCCAAGTGGAGAAAAGACTGGGCTCTATTTTCATTATTTGGCTGAGAAAAATAAACCTCTCTTTGTCTATCTATGTCTCTAATTTATTACAGTTCTTCATTGCAAAGTATTTCCAAAGATTAAAGTCCACAGTCCATTTGTCATTGTAGAGTTAGAGTGTCTTAGCCCTTGTCTCCTTGCAACAAGTTTACCTCGTTTAGACCTCACGTCAAAAGTCATGAACACACAGCCATGAACTTTGGAAGGGAAGTCAGGGGGTATTGATTTGGGGGATCCTAACCAACTTACCCCTAAGTTCTTGCATACTGTGAAATCAGCATGTGATATAAATGAGGGTGATGTACTACCACAATATCACAGATGTAAACGAACACACTACTGTGGTTTACTAATAGAAATAAAGTTCTCTCTGTTTCTGACCTCAGTCAGACCATTATTAGAAGGTTGTGAAATAGACTCATTTGGAGATACTGTAATTAAAAGTAAGAAAACCTAAGAAGTATTCAGAAGTCAAAAATGACTATAAGGTTAGGAAGATCCTTTGATGAAGGCCTGAAGGTCTACTTTGGGTTAATGGAGACATATGAAAGGGATTTAATAGTAGCCTTTGGGCTTCCCTGGTGGTGCAGTGGTTGGGAGTCCGCCTGCCGATGCAGGGGACGCGGGTTCGTGCCCTGGTGTGGGAGGATCCCACGTGCTGCGGAGTGGCTGGGTCCGTGAGCCATGGCTGCTGGGCCTGCGCGTCCGGAGCCTGTGCTCCGGAGCGCGAGAAGCCACAACAGTGAGAGGCCCACGTACTGCAAAAAAAAAAAAAAAAAAAAAAAAAAAAAAAATAGTAGCCTTCAAATAAGAGAAGGTTTTTAACAGGAGGCAATAAGTTTTTTCCTTATCTTCCTAATAGGCCTTTATTACTTTGCTTGAATTTATTCTTTCCATCTTCTCGCCAACTCTCTGTTTTTTGCAACCTTAAAAATCAGTTGCTTCTTAACCCTGAAGACATTCATTTCAAATTTATAACAAATTTAACTTGCCACCATGACATACGTAGGGCCTTATATATACAACTCCATCCCCAGAATCTGTAATTTCTGTCCACTCAACCCACCTTTCAGTCACTGCTTCCTTCCACTCACTATCCTGTCCTTTCCTCTCAACTACTTAACATGACTCCTACTCCAGGGTCAATCATCTTGCCACAAGGACTTCCAGGCCCAACTGGCCCTCTAGTCTCTGTATCTCTGCTCTCCCACAGCTGGAGATATTTAATCCTTGCCTGAAGACCGTCTTAGTTGAACCTCCAGGTCTTCCTCACCAATTTATCCAGTTAGTAACAAGTTAGTCGCGCTTTCATCCAAATACTTCTTGTTCCTTCCTCATTATGCTTAACTCTGGTTCGGATTGTGGTAAGCATTTTCCTGCAGCAAGAGTCAGCATACCAGAGTGGTGAAAATGTTCACACCCTGAATTTAAACAGTTTGCCCCTTGCTAGCTCTGTGACCTGGGACAAATTACTTAATATCTCTAAATCTCTCTAAACTATAAAGGAAAGATATTGGTAGCATCAATCTACAGAGGCAGACTTAACATGAAACTATCAAAGCTTAAGCTTTAGGGTTCTTCTCTTGCACAGGTTCCCTTCAAAGTCTTGGGAGGAAGAGCACTAGTAATGTGTTTTACTTAGTCATATCTTCTTGAAAATTTTGCAACAGTATGATATGTTTGATGTCTGTCTTCCTTTGTTGCAATTCCTGTCATTGTATGGTATATAGACTGGCCACAGACATTTCTGGGATCCAGGTACAGGGAAGTTTAGTTGGTCATATATTTAACTTGAGTGTAGAAAGATATAAGTACGTGTTTCACAATCACTTTGTCATGTATGATTAAATTTTACTTGCTTCCAGAAATATTCTTACTTTACTGCAGAGCATGGCATCAGAAGTATGTGGATACAGGAGAAAAATCAAGTTGTGAAATGTACAAATCCAGAAGATAATTTGCATAAAACTCTTCCAATTAGATTTATAAAATTTATATTAGAGGGTTCCAATCCTGTAGAGGGCTATTCAAAGGAGCATAGGAATATAGTCAGTAAGACAGCAAATACCAATATGAATGTACCATATGCTTTTTGCTAAATATCACTCAAAAAAGATATTTTGATATATATCATTCAACATAGATATTTCCAGAATTCCCGTGTCTGTAGGACACAAACCAATAGTAGCAGTATTAATACAGAAAGCAATTATATCTGTAACAAATATTAAAGAAATTTGATAGGGCTTTCCCCAAATTTTACAATCATCTTAAAAAGTTATATTACCAAGATCAATTTTCAGCTTAATAAAAATTGATAATGAGTGTCTAACTCATTATCAATAATGAGTTATGAAGTTGAAAGAAGTTTTTCTAAGTAAGCAACAGTTTAAAAAAGAAAACAAACTTTGACAAACGCTGCTAGAGAAAATTTTCTATTCTCTGTATCTGTTATCTATTGCCTGGATAATGCTGTGTGCCAACTGCAAAATCTCAGTGGCATTCACGGATAAGCATTATTGTTCATGAGACTGGAGGAAGATGGGGGTTGACCAGATGGCTCTCTCGATCTTAGCTTCATTTCTTCATACGTTTGGGGATCAGCTAACTGTAGGCTGATCTAGGCTGGCTCTTGGCTATGACAACCACGGTGATGAGGCTCTGCTTCACGTCTCTCATCCTCCAGCAGGCTGGTCTCATTGTAAAGGTAGAGGTGCAAGACAAAGGAAGCTCAATTGTGCAAGTGCTTTTCAAGTCTTTTCCTGCTTCCAATTTGTTAACATCCCACTGACCAAATCAAGTTACATGGTTAAGCCCAAAGTCAAAGTGGTAGGGCATTACAAAGTTATGTGACAAAGGTGTGAATATAAGCTGTAGTGAAAATGGGGGCCATTTTAAAAATTGATTCATTTAAATATAAACATTATAAAATGCTTCAAAGGTATGGTGCAATCACTTCTGACATTCCCAGATTTATTTTGCAAAGTACTAGTTACATAGAGTCACAGTAGAAAATGATTATAGAGATGAGATTTTAAAATTAGGATTTAGAAATAATATACATTGACTTTTAAACATTAGATATTACACAAATTACCCCCTTCCTGATAAAAATTTACCATCAAAATTTACCATTCTGTTTTATTTATTGTGTTACTTACAGTCTTACCTTTAAACTGAAGAGATAGTACCTGTGTAGAGGCATTTGAGGGATGTACAGATTTCATCAATGTTATTAACAGAACTTTATTATTATTTATTATTAGTGGTTAGCATTATTGTGGTAATTATTTTTCATTTCTTACTATTTAATAGCAGAAAGTAGAATGAGCTAAAAGGTGGAAGGGGGAAGATGAATAGCTGAACTGATATGTTAGGGCTGGGATGTTGAGAAAGGTGCTTGCCTCAACAAGCAGCCAAAGTGTGGCATGATGTTACTAGACTGAACACAGAAGCCACCATCACCCTTTACTCCAGGACTTGAGGGGGAGCTAGTTGCACTGAGGGAATTACCAGAGGCAGCTCTCCTTCTCACCGGCATGTAACCAATAGCTCTCCATTTGAATCCAGCCCCTTCTGACCTGATCTCCAAGGTGCAAAAAGAGTGTATTTTCCTAAGGCACAAATATGATTATATTACTCCCTAGTTTTTATGGTTATTGCAGTGGCCTCCACATTGAAACTCATTAGTGCTCTCTGTTCAGACAGGGGCTCACATCTCTAGTCTCAACTCTTAGCACACCTCTTTATTCTATTTTTAAAACAAACAAAAGCCAACAGATCAAACAAGGAGAGAAAAGGTGTTTTCCAACCCCAAGTGTCCTGCAGTGTCTTGCTTCTGATCACTTGGGCATACCATGCCCTCTGCATGAAAAAGTTTCCCTCTGACCCCCCACCTACCCACCCAGCCCTGCACCCAACATAAGCATATATTTCCTTCCCTCTCCTGCCTTTCCTATTCTTCCTTCAGGGCTGAACTCAGATCATACTTTCTCCAGAAAGTCTTCCTGGAAAGCAGCCTTCCTCAAACTTGCTTAGTGTCTATCCTCTGGGAGCACATAGACCTGTGCATTTAACCCATCGTAGCCTTTATCACTCTGCACTGAAATTGTCTCTATATGTGCCTGTTTCTCTTCTAGATGCAAGACTCTTATGGCCAGGGATTGTGCCCTGCTCAGGATGGTAACCCAAACCCAAGCTTAGCATAGTGCCTGACACAAGAGAGGGACCAAATATTTGTTGTTTTAAACTAAGCATCAGTGGAGAAAAATAGGGATAATTACATTCTTATATTATTGTAACCAGAGATCTTCTGAATGTAGTCGAAAGAATCAGCGCTACTCTCAACCCTTCTTGCTTAGTCATCTGTTCTTTCAGTTTTGTCAAATAAGGACAAAATGCCTCCAATATTCTAAAGATAAGGGAACAGACATTGTGCCTTTTCATGCCTGAGGACACAGTGACTCATAACAGGATGCTAGTGTATGCTGGAAACACCATCTCTCTGTACTGTTAAACCCACTGTCCTTTACAATCAGCTGTGTTTATCTCCAGATGTGTTCTTTTGCTATAAGTCATCAATGTATAGCCTGAGCTGGGAAGCACATTTATTCTCTCAGGCTACCTGCTACTGGAATAGATCATGTTCAGGGAATTCTTCTGTAGCTGATCTCAGTATTTGTCTAGATCTAGGCTTTAAATAATTAAAAAAAATTAGAACATGTGTGTGTGTGTAGGAAAAAGAGGGTGTGTGTGTGTGAGTGAGTAAGAGAGATGTAAAGAGGCAAAAAATAAAAAAATATATGCCTTCTATCATAGCAATAGGAAAAAATCTATTATCTTGGATTTAAGGTTAGGAGTGTGTTCCCATTTTTCATTGCTGGGTAAGGAATCACCTCAAAACAAGTATCTCCTTGATTGCAAACGGGGTTGTACATCTTTCTATTGTTATGCTAACTAGCTGTATTTCTTACAGTACTCAACTTTTGGTTTCAGGACCCATTTACACATTTAAAAATATTGAGGACCTCAAAGCTTTTGTTTATGTGGATCATATCTTTTGATATTTTTACCATATTACAAATTAAAACTAACAAGTCTTACAATAGGCACTTATTAATGAATTGAAAAAACCTATTATATGTTTTCAAATATAAAATTTTAATGAAAAATAATTGCTTCTAAAACCAAAAATAATTTGAGAGGAGTGGCATTGTTTTATATTTTTACAGCTTTAATCTGAAACTTGTTAGAAGACAACTGGATTCTCGTATTTGCTTTGGTACGCAATCCATTACAATGTGTTGTTTTAGTTGAATTATAAGAAGAAAATTCAGTATCTCACAGATGTGTAGCTGGAAAAGGAAGAATATTTTAATAGCCCTTTCTGAAAATTGTAGGTTGCTTTTTTTTTTTTTTTGATACTGCACAAAACTCACCAAGTGGCTACTTCTTAAAGGTTACTTTGAAAACAGAATCTGAAACCATAGTAACGAAATTTTGGTGTTCTTTTCAGTAAAATCCATTGGCATTTCTAGGACTTTCAATATATTTTTCTACCCATGCATGATTTTAAAATATCATGCCTAGGGCTTCCCTGGTGGCGCAGTTGTTGAGAGTCCGCCTGCCGATGCAGGGGACACGGGTTTGTGCCCCGGTCCGGGAGGATCCCACATGCCGCGGAGCAGCTGGGCCCGTGAGCCATGGTCGCTGCACCTACCCGTCCGGAGCCTGTGCTCTGCAACGGGAGAGGCCACAACAGTGAGAGGCCTGCGTACCACAAAAAAAAAAAAAAAAAAAAAATCATGCCTAAGCCACTTAGAAAATATTAACTTGCTGAGTTATTTAAAACTTCCAAACATTATCACATTTCATTACAAAGTATCAAAAACTCAAATTTGTTAATATTATCACCAACCTCATCAGAAAAGTGTTGAAGAACTGGCAAGCGGTCAAGTTTACCATAGTAGTTACACATTTTCCAATATTCTGATTTTTCACTTGAAAACTCAGCTTTTTGTCACTGGCAACAAATATAATTGTTTTCATTAAAGTGAGAGCTTACTCAGTTCAGTTTCAAGAAAATGTCTTCCAAATACCTAAGTTCAAATAACCATAATTTGTCAATTCCTTCAAGTATAATGTTGTTCCATGAAAAAAAATGGCGAGTTCCTCTTGCAGTTTAAACAATCACAAAGTGCTTTCTCGAGATACTATTATACTTCAGTATTCAGCAAAAGTGCTTTTTTGTTTTTGTTTTTGTTTTGCGGTACACAGACCTCTCACTGTTGTGGCCTCTCCCGTTGCAGAGCACAAGCTCCGGACGCGCAGGCTCAGCGGCCATGGCTCACGGGCCCAGCCGCTCCGCGGCATGTGGGATCTTCCCAGACTGGGGCACGAACCCGTGTCCCCTGCATCGGCAGGCGGACTCTCAACCACTGTACCACCAGGGAAGCCCAAGTGCTTTGTTCATACTTCTTATTTTGTCACACAGCAAACTAACAAGTTGTGTCCTCAAGGACTGAGATTTAGTAAAACTGATAACATAATGTTACTGCTTCATCGAGAACATTCTTCATTAAAATTGGCCTTTTTGTTTTGTGTTGTTTTATTTTGTTTTGTTTACCATGAGTGCACAGTGGTGAAAAACACAGTGATCACAAGTTTGGTGCTGCTGTCTTGGTTTACGCTAAAGCGCCAGTAGTTTGCTCACCATTGCTTTTGTACAATGTCAACACAGAGGGCTTAGTATCCAAAAATATAAACAACTCATACAACTCAATAGCGAAAAAGCAATCCAATTAAAAAATGGGCAGAAAATCTGAATACACATTTTTACAAAGAAGACATACAGATGGCCAATGGGCACATGAAAAATGCTCACCATCACTAATCATCAGGGAAATGCAAATCAAAACCACAAAAAGATATCACCTTATACCTGTCAGAATGGCTATCATTAAGAGGACAGGAACTAACAAGTGTTGGCAAGGACTGGAGGACATTATGCACTGTTGGTAGGAAGGGAAGTTAGTACAGCCACTATGGAAAACCGTATGGAAGTTCCTCAAAAAATTAAAAGTAGAACTATCATATGATCCAGCAATTACACTTCTGGGTATTTCATTCAAAAAAATGGAAACACTAATTGGAAAAGATATATGTACTCCCATGTTTATTGCAGCATTATTTACAATAGCCAATATATGGAAACAACCTAAGTGTCCATTGATGAATGAATGGATAAAGATGTGATAGACACACACACACACACACACACACACACACACACACACACACAGGAATATTATTCAACCATAAAAAAAGAATGAAGTCTTGCCATTTGTGCAAACTTAGATGGACCTCAAGGGCATTATGCTAAGTGCAATAAGTCAGACATGGAAAGACAAATACTGTATGATCTCTCTTGTATGTGGAGTCTAAAAAATATATTAAAATTTTTACATAAAACAAGTTTGTAGATACAGAGTAGAGAACAGATTGGTGTTTGCCATAGTCAGGGGATGAGAGATGGGAGAAATGGGTGAAGAGAGGGAAAAAAGGATTTGATTCTAGAGACATTGCTTTATTAAACTTTCTCTACCTTCTCCATACTTCTAAATAGAAAACAAATATGAGTTAATGCCTGACCCTGAGATTCCATCACAACTCTCACTGAAAATGTCATCTTAGAGTTTGGCACTTGTGTAGTTTTATTTATTACTTCTGATTTGGATTCCTTGCTAAAAATTTATTTTAACAATATGTCATTTTACCAATATGTTTCACCATATAATAATTAAAATATGCTCCCTAATGAAGGAGAGTACAATTTTTTAAATCCTAAAAAGTGAAAATGAAAACTCACTGCCAGTGTTTATAAAGAACAGAGTAGTTTTAAGTGCATTATTGCCGTACTACACATGAGAGAGAAATATGTCGATGATACAGTTGTAAGTAATGAGATCTTCAACTGTCAACCAGTCTGACCTAGCAAGGTACTTCTATCTGTCATAACTAAAAATTCCTGATGGTAGAGCTTGATCTTGGGTCTTGCCAAAGCCTTATTCGGACTTGGGAGAAGTGCATTTACCCCACTCCAGCTGTGGTTAGCTTCCCTGTCTCACTTAAAAAGGTTAAAAAAAAAAATTGAAGAAGCACTTATGAAGGTCACAGCCTGAAGCACTGGCTCACTAAAAAACTGAGATTTAATCATAAGGTTATAGAACACTTCCCCTTACCGGTATCTTATCATCACATCAACAGGGCTCCAGAATAATAACAACTGGAAGAGCTGCAAGGCTCAGACTTGATTTAAGAAGGAATTTCTAGGAGAGCCCAAAAAAACAGGGGGACAAAAACAAATACACTAGAGGAATTTAAACCCTCTGCCACCTACAGTTACAGAAAACATTAAATATAACCCAAGTCCTAACTGTATTATGAAACCACACAATAAAGGCCTTTAGCTCAGTTCTTATTGCCCAGTGAATCACTACTCTAAGCATGTCTTTCAACAAAAAATAAAAAGGCAAGTTAAAAGGCACAGTCTAAAGAGACAAAGGAATCATCAGAACCAGACTCAGATATGACACAGATATTGTAATTATCAGAGAGAGAATTTAACTAATTATTAATATGTTAAGCATTCTAATGGAAAATGTAGACAACATTCAAGAATAGATGGCTAATGTAAGTAGACAGGCAGAAACTCTAAGAAAGAATCAAAAGGATATGCTAGAAAAAAAACTGTAACAGAAACAAAGAATGGATTTGATGGGTTCATCATTAGACTGGACCTGGCCATGGGAAGAATCAGTGAGTTTCAAGACATATCAATTGAAACTTGCTAAAGTGAAATGCAGAGAAAAAAGATTGGAGAAAAAAACCCATACAAACAAACCCTGGAACATTCAAGAACAGTGGGACAATTTTTGAAGATGTAATACGTTTATAATTGGAATACCAAAAAGAAAAGAGTGAACAGAAGAAATATTTGAAATAAAAATGGTCAATAATTTTCCAAAATGAATGACAGACACCAAACCATAGACCCAGGAAGCTCAGAGAATATCAAGCAGGATAAATACCAAAAAGAAACAAAATCCAAAACAAACCTCACATAAGCATATCTTATTCAAATAGCAGACAGCCAAAGCCAAAGAGAAAGCCTTGAAAAAACCAGAGGAGAGAATCGGGAAGATGGCGGAAGAGTAAGACGCGGAATTCACCTGCCTCCCCACAGATACACCAGAAATACAACTACACGTGGAACAACTCCTACAGAACACCTACTGAACGCTGGCAGAAGACCTCAGACCTCCCAAAAGGCAAGAAACTCCCCACGTACCTGGGTAGGGCAAAAGAAAAAAGAATAAACAGAGACAAAAGGATAGGGACGGGACCTGCACCAGTGGGAGGGAGCTGTGAAGGAGGAAAGGTTCCCACACACTAGGAAGCCCCTTCACAGGCTGAGACCGCGGGTGGCGGAGGGGGAAAGCTTCGGGGCCGCGGAGGAGAGCACAGCAACAGGGGTGCGGAGGGCAAAGCGGAGAGATTTCCGCACAGAGGTTCAGGGCCGACCGGCACTCACCAGCCCGAGAGGCTTGTCTGCTCACCAGCTGGGGCGGGCGGGGCTGGGAGCTGCAGCTCGGGCTTCGGTCGGAGCACAGGGAGAGGACTGGGGTTGGCGGCATGGACACAGCCTGTAGGGGGTTAGTGTGCTACGGCTAGCTGGGAGGGAGTCCGGGGAAAAGTCTGGAGCTGCCGGAGGCAGGAGACTTTTTCTTCCCTCTTTATTTCTTGCTGTGTGAGGAGAGGGGATTAAGAGCGCTGCTTAAAGGAGCTCCAGAGACGGGCGCGAGCCATGGCTAACAGCGCAGACCCCAAAGACGGGCATGAGACGCTAAGGCTGCTGCTGCCGCCACCAAGAAGCCTATGTGCGAGCACAGGTCACTATCCACACCCCCCTTCCGGGGAGCATGTGCAGCCCGCCACTGTCAGGGTCCCATAATCCAGGGACAAATCCCCCGGGAGAACACACGGCGCGCCTCAGGCTGGTGCAATGTCCCGCCGGCCTCTGCCGCCGCAGGCCCGCCCCGCACTCCGTGGTCCTCCCTCACCCGGCCTGAGTGAGCCAGAGCCCCCGAAGCAGCGGCTCCTTTAACCCCGTCCTGTCTGAGCGAAAAACAGACGCCCTCCGGCGACCTACACGCAGGGGCGGGGCCAAATCCAAAGCTGGGCCCCAGGAGCTGTTGAGAACAAAGAAGAGAAAGGGAAATCTCTCCCAGCAACCTCAGAAGCAGCAGATTAAAGCTCCACAATCAACTTGATGTACCCTGCATCTGTGGAATACATGAATAGACAACGAGTCATCCCAAATTGAGGAGGTGGACTTTGAGAGCAAGATTTATGATTTTTTCCCCTTTTCCTCTTTTTGTGAGTGTGTATGTGTATGCTTCTGTGTGAGATTTTGTCTGTATAGCTTTGCCTTCACCATTTGTCCTAGGGTTCTATCCGTCTGTCTTTTTTTTTTTTTAAAAAAACTTTTTTCTTAATAATTATTTTTTATTTTAATAATTTTATTTTATCTTACTTTATTTGATTTTATCCCCTTCCTCCCTTCCTTCCCTCCTTCCTTTCTTTCTTTCTCTCTTTGTTTCTTTCTTTTACTTTTGCTCCCTTTTATTCTGAGCCGTGTGGATGAAAGGCTCTTGGTGCTGCAGCCAGGAGTCAGTGCTGTGCCTCTGAGGTGGGAGAGCCAAATTCAGGACACTGGTCCACAAGAGACCTCCCAGCTCCACATAATATCAAACGGTGAAAATCTCCCAGAGATCTCCATCTCAAAACCAGCACCCAGCTTCACTCAACGACCAGCAAGCTACAGTGCTGGACACTCTATGCCAAACAACTAGCAAGACAGGAACACAGCCCCGTCCATTAGCAGAGAGGCTGCCTAAAATCATAATAAGTCCACAGACACCCCAAAATACACCACCAGACGTGGACCTGCCCACCAGAAAGACAAGATCCAACCTCATCCACCAGAAGACAGGCACTAGTCCCCTTAACCAGGAAGCCTACACAACCCACTGAACCAACTTTAGCCACTGGGGACAGACACCAAAAACAATGGGAACTGCGAACCTGCAGCCTGCAAAAAGTAGACCCCAAACAGAGTAAGATAAGCAAAATGAGAAGACAGAAAAACACACAGCAGATGAAGGAGCAAAATAAAAACCCACCAGACCTAACAAATGAAGAGAAAATAGGCAATCTACCTGAAAAAGTATTCAGAATAATGATAGTAAAGATGATCCAAAATCTTGGAAATAGAATAGAGAAAATGCAAGAAACATTTAACAAGGACCTAGAAGAACTAAAGATGAAACAAGCAATGAAGAACAGCACAATAAATGAAATTAAAAATACTCTAGATGGGATCAATAACAGAATAACTGAGGCAGAAGAACAGATAATTGACCTAGAAGATAAAATAGTGGAAATAACTACTGCAGAGCAGAATAAAGGAAAGAGAATGAAAAGAACTGAGGACAGTCTCAGAGAACTCTGGGACATTAAACACATCAACATTCGAATTATAGGGGTTCCAGAAGAAGAAGACAAAAAGAAAGGGACTGAGAAAATATGTGACGAGATTATAGTTGAAAATTTCCCTAATATGGGAAAGGAATAGTTAATCAAGTCCAGGAAGCACAGAGAGTCCCATACAGGATAAATCCAAGGAGAAACACGCCAAGACACATATTAATCAAACTGTCAAAAATTAAATACAAAGAAGACATATTAAAAGCAGCAAGGGAAAAACAACAAATAACACACAAGGGAATCCCCATAAGGTTAATGGCTGATCTTTCAGCAGAAACTCTGCAAGCCAGAAGGGACTGGTAGGACATATTTAAAGTGATGAAGGAGAAAAACCTGCAACCAAGATTACTCTACCCAGCAAGGATCTCATTCAGATTTGATGGAGAAATTAAAACCTTTACAGACAAGCAAAAGCTGAGAGAGTTCAGCACCACCAAACCAGCTTTACAACAAATGCTAAAGGAACTTCTCTAGGCAAGAAACACAAGAGAAGGAAAAGATCTACAATAACAAACCCAAAACAATTAAGAAAATGGGAATAGGAACATACATATCGATAATTACCTTAAATTTAAATGGATTAAATGCTCCCAACAAAAGACACAGACTGACTGAATGGATACAAAAACAAGACCCATATATATGCTGTCTACAAGAGACCCACTTAAGACCTAGAGACACATACAGACTGAAAGTAAGGGGATGGAAAAAGATATTCCATGCAAATGGAAACCAAAAGAAAGCTGGAGTAGTAATTCTCATAACAGACAAAATAGACTTTAAAATAAAGACTATTAGGAGAGACAAAGAAGGAAACTACATAATGATCAAGGGATTGATCAAAGAAGAAGATATAACAATTGTAAATATTTACGCACCCAACATAGGAGCATCTCAATACATAAGGCAAATACTAAGAGCCATAAAAGGGGAAATCGACAGTAACACCATCATAGTAGGGGACTTTAACACCCCACTTTCACCAATGGACAGATCATCCAAAATGAAAATAAATAAAGAAACACAAGCTTTAAATGATACATTAAAAAAGATGGACTTAATTTATTTTTATGGGACATTCCATCCAAAAACAACAGAATACATATTTTTCTCAAGTGCTCATGGAGCATTCTCCAGGATAGATCATATCTTGAGTCACAAATCAAGACTTGGTAAATTTAAGAAAATTGAAATTGTATCAAGTAATTTTCCGACCACAACGCTATTAGACTAGATATCAATTACAGGAAAAGATCTGTAAAAAATACAAATACATGGAGGCTAAACAATACACTACCTAATAGCAAAGTGATCACTGAAGAAATCAAAGAGGAAAGCAAAAAATACCTAGAAACAAATGACAATGGAGACACTACGACCCAAAACCTATGGGATGCAGCAAAAGCAGTTCTAAGACGGAAGTTTATAGCAATACAGTCCTACCTTAAGAAACAGGAAACATCTCGAATAAACAACCTAACCTTGCACCTAAAGCAATTAGAGAAAGAAGAACAAAAAAACCCCAAAGTTAGCAGAAGGAAAGAAATCATAAAGATCAGATCAGAAATAAATGAAATGAAAGAAATAATAGCAAAGATCAATAAAACTAAAAGCTGGTTCCTTGAGAAGATAAACAAAGTTGATAAACCATTAGCCAGACTCATCAAGAAAAAAAGGGAGAAGACTCAAATCAATAGAATTAGAAATGAAAAAGTAGAAGTAACAACTGACACTGCAGAAATACAAAAGATCATGAGAGATTACTACAGGCAACTCTATGCCAATAAAATGGACAACCTGGAAGAAATGGACAAATTCTTAGAAATGCACAACCTGCCAAGACTGAATCAGGAAGAAATAGAAAATATGAACAGACCAATCACGAGCACTGAAATTGAAACTGTGATTAAAAATCTTCCAACAAACAAAAGCCCAGGACCAGATGGCTTCACAGGCGAATTCTATCAAACATTTAGAGAAGAGCTAACACCTATCCTTCTCAAACTCTTCCAAAATATAGCAGAGGGAGGAACACTCCCAAACTCATTCTACGAGGCCACCATCACCCTGATACCAAAACCAGACAAGGATGTCACAAAGAAAGAAAACTACAGGCCAATATCACTGATGAACATAGATGCAAAAATCCTCAACAAAATACTAGCAAACAGAATCCAACAGCACATTAAAAGGATAATACACCATGATCAAGTGGGGTTTATTCTAGGAACACAAGGATTCTTCAATATATGCAAATCAATCAACATGATACACCATATTAACAAATTGAAGAAGAAAAACCATATGATCATCTCAATAGATGCAGAGAAAGCATTTGACAAAATTCAACACCCATTTGTGATAAAAACCCTGCAGAAAGTAGATATAGAGGGAACTTTCCTCAACATAACTATTTAAGGTAATAACATTAACAAAGTATTTGATGATTATAACATATAGATAAGAAAATTAATGACACCAATGTCATAAGAGATGGAAAGTAAGAATTGGGAATAACCTGTTATAAGGTACCTTCCGTACCTGTGAAGTGGTATAGTGTTTTTACACTGAGAATATTTGTAAATGCATATTGCAAACTCCAAGGCAACCACTGAAATTTTTAGAAAGAACTATAATTGATATACCATGACATTAAATACAATGGAATTATGTAAAATGCTCAATTAAAACCAGAAAAGGCAGAAAAAGGAGGAAAGGAAAAGAACAAAGAACAAGTACAATGAAATAAAAAATAATTACAAACGTGATAGGTATTTATCCAACTATATCAATACTCACTTTAAATGTGAATGGTCTAAATTTACCAATTAAAAGTCAGAGATTCTCGTAATGGATAAAAAAATAAAACTCAATTATATGTTGTCTACAAGAAA
Source organism: Tursiops truncatus (assembly GCF_011762595.2). Lineage (NCBI taxonomy): Eukaryota > Metazoa > Chordata > Mammalia > Artiodactyla > Delphinidae > Tursiops > Tursiops truncatus. The sequence continues at coordinate 20,131,837 of NC_047038.1, read as the reverse complement.
CTCACTTAATATAAGGACTCAGGTAGGTTAAGAGTAAAAGCATGGAAAAGGCTATTCAGACTAAATCAAGACATTAGTCTTACATTTAATTAATTAATTAATTAATAATTTTGAAAAGTTTCTCTTCCTCCTTCCCCTCTCCATTTCAGGATCATGAAGGAAAAGGAATATGGTCATGTCTTTTATTTCCTGGTGCTCTGTCTGCTTTTCTCTTCCATCATCTGAGTCTTCCAGAGTTGGGACGGGAGAAGAGAGGTTTAAAGGAATAGGGCCAAGATGCAGATATTCAAATACTGGCTGTTTCCCAGGCATAGATGTGGGTTCCTTGGGAACCTCTGAACTGCAGTTTCTCAACACGGGCAATACACTCCCTGGCTGAAATCTTGTGACCCCCTACTCAGCTCCTGTCTCTAGTGGTTTACCCCTGTAGTCACCTTGTCCTTGCAGGAGATCCCCACTGGGAGGAGTGGTTTCAAGAAGCTTGAGACTCTCTACCTTGGGAGGTACCTACTTGGCCAATGGGAGCTATGTTCTTGCCATAAAATTTTCTGTAAATGGGGCTGCTCTCACCACTTCCCTGGCTCATTGCCTTGCTATTACAAGCTATTCCCACTAGCCCCCTGCCTTTAGAGTTCTTCAGGTAGAAGAAGGGACCAGTTCTATGCCTACATTTCCTATCCCTGGGGAGCATGCATCATGTTCTCCTCAGAGCTGTTCAACTGAGTTCACTCCTCACCTGGTGGTTGAATAGAGATGGTCTGCAAATTTCCAGAGTTTATGTAATTCTTCTTTAGGAGGTCCCCAAAGGCTTAAGGCGGGAAAGGGAGAAAAATGTTAAGTGTTCTCCACTTCCATGTAAGCTCTTTACTGAATTCTCTCAAAGAATCTCCAGTCTTCTCTTACAAAGGCTGGAGGTATACATTGCAGTAGAGAGGCAAAGGATGGTTTAGCTACTTCTCAGTGGGTCCATAGAAATAAGGTCTTGCAGTTTTCTTTAGAAACAGGTTAATTGTCACCCATTCTCCATAGCTTTAGAGATATAGAAGTATTCTAGGACAACAGAATAAATTTCATTTCTACTGAGTTTTCTCTCCCTGAGTAATGCCTACAACCACTAAATAAGTAACTACATATAATCTATATTGCTAGGCAATATTCTAAGACCTTAACATGTGTGAACCTATTTAATCTTCACTATAACTCTATGAAGTATGGCTGTTTGCCATTTTACAAATGCATACAATAAGATACAAATGAATTAAGCAAGTTGCTCAACATTAGCCAGGTAGTAGTTGCCAGAGCTGGAACCCAAAGCCCTCTAGTCTGCCTCAAAATTCACGCTCTTAACCCATAAGCCATCCTGCCACATCAGCATATCATCCAGTAGTTCCCAGGATTTCTTAGTCCATAAATAATTATGGAATTTTTGCACTGCTGACAGGAAGTGTGAATTGATAGAAAAGATCACAAGAGAGCTGAAGAGTTACTTAATAAGCAGCAGCAATGTATTGAGTGCTACTGTGCACTGCAAAGTTACAGGACTATAGGGGAAGACCAAAACAGACATGGGTTCTACCTTGATGGAAGTTATATTTTGAAGCAGTCTTTCTCAAGAAAGACTCTCAAGTCTTATAACTTGGTTATAACAATTACTAGGTAGCAAAATCAGTTTTGTGCAACAAGACCTACATTAGTTTTTTCTTTTTTAACTAATATAGAATGGAATAGAAATTATTAGAGGGTATCACATGTAGTAAGGGTGAGTTTTGTTTCAGTCATATACTTGTGTATGTGTACTGAATAATATTGGAAAACTATATATTATTTCTTATTGTAATTGTGTGTCAGAAAAAGGCATTGGACTTCACAGGGCAGTCTTGAAGATTAAATGAGATCATTATATATATATATGTATATATATACTATGTATATATATATATATACATACACACACATACACACACACACACACACACACACACACACACACACACACACACATGAAGTTGATGCCTTATTCTTCCAGAATATGAGGATTCAGGTCATTTTATAGAGAGATATATAAACAGAAAGATAATATCAATTCAAAAATGATGTAAAGAGACAAGAAAATAGTGACATGTATCAGAGCCAGAAATTTCTTCCTCAGATGCATTCCATGAAGTTCTAAATACTTGTAAACTGGGGAACTCAATTTTGGCTTTAATTTTTGTAGTTAAAAAAAAAAAAAAGAACAAGAAAGGGAACCATGATCAGCTCCATCATATCAGTTACCTAAAAGATCAATGCTCAGGGTTGCTTGTAGCACCCACAAGAAGGCCAGAGAGAAGTTTTTCTCCAGGATTCTCATTAGGAAGAGACTCTACAATGCAATACACAGTTTCACTACAAGAAGTAAACACTTAGCTCCATGACAAACTACAGGTAATTAATTAAGGCTATTCGTTTCCTTCCTGTCCTATAATACTCTCTAGGCTCAGATACACAAAGGAGAGAAATGGCATATAACTCTTAAGAAAAGCCAGGGAGAATGCCATTTGAACATAACTTAAAATCGACACAGAACCTGCACTCCGGAATTGTCAAGGCTAAATAAACTTTCTTAGGAATTTGTTCTTCAGGCAATAACAATTATACAAATTTTGACAGGAATTCATACAATTTTAATATGTAAATACAACTTTGTTTCTTAAACTTAGCAAAATTTATACTCATAAGAAATAAAACTTCCTTAAAACACATTCACCATAAGTTGAATAGAAACAAAAACTTACTACTTAATAAGTATGCAAAAATGTGGCACTCTTCAAGTAGCAAAAAATGAGCTATTTTTATCTCTTGTTATGAGTATTTCTTAAACCCAGTTCCACAGATAAAATGTCAAATGACTAACCTAGGTTACTCATAATCATAATTAAATAATGATGAAAACCAATTTCCCTAGAGGAGAAAATGTTTGAAAGTTTTACAGGATGCAGAACCAATCTATTGGAACGGGCTGCTCTGGGGTTGGTTGGTAGGTTGTCATGATCTAGAGAAAGGATTTGGCAGGATTTTCACTTTCAAATCTTTATCCTGTTGCCTACAAATATACCAGCTTCCTGAGAAGTAGTACACGGTTAGAATATATGCTAAACAAATGCCCTTGCTTGATTACTAGCTGGCATGGGTCCTTAATCACTATCTTCATGCCAGTCCTAGTGACACGTTCCTGTGCGAGCATGGGGACAGCGCCAGGTTACTCAGTCCGTGGCTGCATTTCCCCGATTCCATCTTAGGCCCCTCTTGGTCTTCCAAAGACCAAGCCAGCAACATAGTGGAGCTATCTGAAGGAGCATAAGTCCCTGCATGGAAGGGATTTCCAAAGGAGTGGGATTTGTCTTAGTCCAGTTTCATAAAACAACAAGTTCTGTCTCCTTATGTGGTTATCTAATTGAGAGTCCCTGAAAATTCTATTTTCTTTCACTTGGTTTTAGAGAGCATCCAACTGTGTGACGTGGACAGGCTTGGAAGGCTAAAGTGTGCCTCACACATGCCGCCAGAAGAACCTGGTTACAGCATCTGCCAGCTCGTCTGTTTACAGCATGACCCTGATAAGGGTAAGTAACAATAATGTTTAGATTCCTTATGCAACTGGTGAATTGAATGGGTTTATCTTGGGGAACAGTTGGGAATTGACTGCATTTTCCTCTCATCATGGCCTGTAGGCATCTCCATTGTCAGACATTCCTTCGAAATCATCTTAGGTCCTGTAGCTTTTAGTTATGCCTCTTTCCAGTAATTAGGACTTGCTTTCAGGCTTTAATCCAGCCCAGTCCAAAGCAAAACTTCAATCTTTTACTCTTACAGTCAATATAATAATCTTACAATGGCTTGGGAACTACAGTGGGGAGGAGGGATGGCCCGTTTTTCCTACTGCCTTTCCATCTCTGCTATTTGCTTGTCTTGCTTCTTTCTCTGGTGTGATGCAGCCAGAAGGTAGGAGGAGGGGAAAGACACAAACCTGAGTTTCTTCTGACTGGTGCAGTCATGGTCCGACGGCAGGTGCCTATGTGAGGCAGGAGAGCTAGATGCCCCTTGAGCACATTGTGAGTGTCTATGGGAGGCTCCCTCTGTAGTTTTCTGAAATGGTGAGTGACTCTTGGTTAATTTCCAAACATGGCAAAGCATTGGGTTGGCTAGAAACTTCTTTCAGGTTTTTCCGTAAGATGTTATGGAAAAACCTGAGTGAACTTTCTGACCAATCCAATACAATTCTTCCCTTTATTTATTCAGTAGCTGCATTCCTGAAATATCAGAGTATGTCAAAAAGGCACCAAAAATACTGGGTGTTTATGTGTGCAATGGAGTTAAGTTCTGGGTTCAGAGAAGTATAAAGAGGCTTTTCCCCAGTGGGACATTTGAAGGTTATGGGGGAAGTGGAACAATTCTCTGCTGTGTGGGATAGGCTGATGCACTGCAGAATGTCAGGCATCCCTATCTCCGCCCACTAAGCATCAAAGGCAGCACCCAGCCCCCCAGCATTGTGACAGACAAAACTACCTCTTCAAATTTCCAGAAACACCCCAACGGGGAATTGTATTGCCCTCATTGAGACGTCTAGCAGCTACTTTTTGAGCATGGGGACATATTACTGCCTGTTCTCAACTCTGAGCCTTTAGCTGAATCTTGAAGACAAAGGTCCTGATTCAGGAAACCACTACTAGGAGTTTGAGATTAAACTACACTTACTGTGCTATGCACTGAGAATACTGATTCTCACAAAATTGTGATAGGTTAAACTTTTGCAAGTGAGAAAACTCAGGGGAGTTCAATGATTTATCTGAGGTCGTTCAGCTAACAAATGGCCACATCAGAATTTGAATCACAGTCTCCTTTTTTTTTTTTTTAACAGCTTTATGGGAGTATAATTGCTTTATAACGGTGTGCTAGCTTCTGCTGTGTAACAAAGTGAATCAGCTATACATATACTTATATGAATCACAGTCTTCTGACTCCAATGCATTAAAATAACTAAATTGGACTTATGTGAGAAAGAGCAAAGAAAAAACACAAATCACACTATAAAATGGAGCCAGGGATAAAGTTTATATTCATAAAATGCCTGCCGTAAAGTTCAATAGACTGCCTAAGGCTGGACCACAAATTTTGCCCTGAAATAAAAAGAGGGAAACATTTTCAGCTACATGATTCACAAAATCTAAAAGATAAACTAAAGAGAATCAGTATCCTTAATTTTCCTCTTACTTTTCTTTCTAACTTTTGTGGTCCTAATTATCTACTGCCCTCACTGAGCATTTAGTATGTTGTAGTTTGTACAGTTATTTACCTCTCTATGCATGTTTTCTCTCCCCACCTAATAATTGTAGACTCTTCAGAGCAGAGACTATTCCTTACTGCTTTGTATATTTTAGTGCACACATCATACAAGGTCTGTAATCCAATGAGTCTTTGTTTTTCATTTTGTTGTTGTTATCAGAAACTCTAATATAGAGCATAGAAAATAGAGCTGTCCTAATTGAAGCAGAGGTAGAGGTCCAAGCCCTTTTTCTTACCTTCCCCTCCACCTACCTGCATACACACGCACACACAGGCACACACACGTCCCTTCCCCAGCCCACCCCTGCTGCAAACGCACCAAGCTCCATGGAGCACACTTTTAGGAGGGGAGAACTGGCAGTTTTAGCAGGATGAAGAGCAGCGGCGTTCCTTGGGCAGCCTCTTTTCCTGAACCCCAGGAATTCCTCCCTCCCCTGTCTTTTCTGGCTACAGGAAAAGCATTTTTCTTGTCTCTTGCTGTTTCATCAGACCTTGTTGGTTTGAACTCAGCCAGCTCCTCTCTAAATTGTCCCTTCATTAACTTCCCAACAGTCTTACCCCATGACTGTGCTATCTGCTTCCTGAGGGGCTCCATCTGACAAACAGCAATTCACCAAAAATCAATGAAAACCCGTTTGCCAAAAGCTAACTTGCTGACTTATAGAGGTTGTTATCTGCAAGATTTTCTCTTTGCTGTAGTTCCCCTACCTCTCCTCCCCAGTCCCCACTCCAACCCCTGCATCTGCCCAGCCTCTCTCTCTTCTGCATCTTCACACTGTCTTAGACTCACTTTACATTATCATCTGGTAGTTTGGGTGGAAACTAACTTTTAGTCAGCTGGCTTTAAATTTGCCTTTGGCTAATTGATTTTCAGTGAACTGGTAATTCGGAGGCTTGCTCTTTCTGAAAATTAGCTGTCTGTAAATTTGACTTATTGAGGACTTCCTCTGAGCTCGTTTTGAAGAGTATTGTAGAAGGTTGATTTTGTGAAGCGTGATGGTGCTGTTGATGACACTCTTAACTTCCTAACTTCTCTAGAGCCTGCATTCTCCTCTCCATCCTCAGCATTGCTCACTGGTATCCTGACCTATCCCTTGCCTGGCTCCAAACCATCTGCCACATGCTGCTAACTTCTTCTTTCTAAATGCAGATCTAACTATATCTCCTATCTGCTTAGACTAGTCCAACGGGTTCTTAATACCTAGAGGATCGATGCTAAATGCTCATATTTGGCAATAAACTCTTTTTTGACACTCTGGTTCCTGATTATTCCAGTCTAATCCCGTGCTGCACTCACACCCTGCATTACCATCTATTGAACAACTTGCAGTGCACAGCAACCTTTCTAGGCTTGGAGGAACTTGTTCATGCTGTTCTTCCTGCTTGGAATACCCTTTATACCCCATCATCCTGTTACGTATGTCTTCCTTGTTTTGATCAGGGATCATTGTATTAGAGAGGTTTCAGTTGCTATAGGCTAGGTGATAAATAATCCCCAAATTTTGGTTGATAACAGCCATAATCACTTATCTCATGCTCTCAAGTCTGCAGGTCAGCTGGGGCAGCTCTGTTTCAGGCTGTGGCTTAAGTTTACATCCATTCCTCCTGTCTCTCATGATGGGATCTATGGCTACCCGGGGCCTATTTTTCTCCTGGTGGATCGCAGGTCAAGAGAAGCACTCAATCAGTAAAGTACATTTAAAGGTCTTTAACATTCCAGTTTTCAGTGTGAGGCATATTGCCAAGCACAAAGTCAATGGAATGGAAAAGTTTACTTTGCCTGTTTGACAGTCAGAGTCACAGTTACGTCTCATGGAAAATGGTGTAGATGCATAATTCTGTTATAGAGAGGTAGTGAAGACCTGGGAACTATAATTCAATTGGTCCTAATCATCTTCTCCATGGAGCTTCCCCTAACTACCCCAGGCCCTCAATGGAAGAGCTGCTTCTTTCTCTGTGGATCCACTCCACAACAGACATAATTCTATGATAGCATCTTAACAGTAAATATCTGTCCTCTTCTATCAGATGGTAAATTCTTGCTTTATTCATCTTTGTGTTTTTAAGGTTTATCACAAACACTGGCAGACATTAATAAATCATTGTTGAATCAGTTATTTAATTTTGTCACTAGGTACATTGAGCAAAAGAGCACACATGAGTGTAAAGACTCTAAATGAACCATGTAAACCTTTGACCACAGAGAGAAAAACAAGCTGTAGGTCATTTAATCAAGTTCATAAAGAGAGGAGGGCCTCTTTTTACCCATCTGTCTTTGAGTACATGCAATGAAGATAGCCAAAGCAAAGAGGAGACTTTGGGGACAATGTACGTGGTTTCTTGTGAGCACGTGGGGCAAATGCTCAAGACTGGTTTAATCCAGACATGGGTGGACATGGTGGGAGAGAGGGACAGGGAAAGTGTGGTGAGGGGCTGTCAGGAGGAGGAAACCTCAGCTGAGAAAATAGTCTTGAGACCGTATTTATGAGAACATTTTGTGGAGCTCTTTAAATGGGGAAGTAGCTACTTTATAAGCAAAAATCAGGCCTCTGAAAAAAGAAAAAGGTTCATTGGTTATACGTTTTTTGTAGTTAGTGCAACAAACAAAAATATCTCGGAAATATTGTATAGTGTGTACTTGTAAGATGAGATTAAATAAATTTGTGAAACCTCATTTTAATTAATATAATTGATTATGTTTTAGAGAGGCCATAACATATATTCACATGAATGCAATTTCCAATGTTTACTCAAGCTCTTTTCTATGAGTATCGATTATAATTTCTGGTTTTTTACCAAGTAATCACTTATTATGTTTCATTTAGTTAAAGTGGATTGTGCAAGATGGGGGAAAGATGATTGAATCAAAAAGAAACTAAAAATTTTAAAATTAAAATATCAAACTCTTCTAATTACTTTATTCTCCACGATACTATTTTTTCACTCTCTGCCCCCCAGGTCCAGGAAAGGAGGCATAAGAGTGGGGAGAAATAACTTACTGTAATTCTCTGGATTTGGGGGTTTTTTTCATCATTTTTAAACTTGCAAGTTTTCTCTGTGGAGTTAGGTTAGAAGCCAAGAAAGACCTCAAAGTAAGAGTTCAGATTGCCTAACAAAAATCTATTTTCCTTTGGGCATTAGTTTTTAATCTTTTCTATTGGAAGACAAAAGCTCTCTTAACTTGCCCTAAAGTCCCAAACTTCTGGGAAGAGTTTGCTTGCTTTTAGTGTCTTTTCTTCCTGGCCTCAACCCATCTGGATCCCATTTCTACCACCTTCACTTGGCTGAATCTGCTGTCATCAGAATCACCACAAACCTCCTTGTCACTCTCCGGGGTCAGCACTTAAAACTCAGCGTTCCTCATCCACCTGGCTTAGCGTTGTTTTCTCCTCTACAGACTCTTTTTTCCATGACTTATCTGGACTCCCAACCCTACCGGCATGGCTTCAGTTTCCATTAAGACACCCTCACCCCTGGCTGCCCAGTCTCCCAGCCCCCCAGCTCCAGGTCAGTGTAGTCACAGGCAACCAGTCATATTCACGTAGTGGTTTTCAATGAGACTCAAATTCAGTTTGTTCCACACATAGTGATATCACCATCCACACATCTAACCAAATCAGAAATGTGGAAATCTTTCTTGACTCCTTTTTCTCCTTTGTCCATTACTTCCAATCAGTGATTAATGGATTTTCTTTCCTTAACATCTCTTGAATCAACCTGTATCTTTTTGTCTTAACTGCCTTTGCCTAAGGTCAGACTCTCATTATGTCTCACCTGACTTACTGCTACAGGCTTGTAACTGATCAGCTCACCCCCAGTCTCAGCAGCCCCCAAACCATGGTCTATGCTGCAACTAGGATTTTTTTTCTTTAATACAAACATGATTTTATTACATCCCTGCTTTAAGCCTTTCCATAGTTCCCTACTGTCCTCATAATAATTCTTAACTTTGTATAAAAGACCCTCATGATAACAACTCAAATATGTCCCTGGTCCCATCAGGTATTATGCCCTCCAAGCCATTTCCCACAAAAAATTAACTTCTCCAGACATACTGAATGGCTTCCATTTCCTAAAATGCATCATACTTTCTCTTGCCAGGCGTTAAATGTGCTGCTTCCTTTGTCCTCCACACACACCCCTCCCTGCATCAACTCAAACATCGCCTCCTTAGGCTCTCCTTCCTGACTCCCACCCCCAAGGACAGCCCACCCTGAGCACCCTGCCTGATTATTTGTTATTATTCCTGTTACTCTGTAATTTCGGACGAGGCAAGGAGGGTATCTTATTCATCACTGAATCTCTGGTGCTTGTTAAATATTTGATGAGTGAACATAAACATGAGGATAGAAGAACAAGTTCGATATGAAGCTAGATGTATGAGGATGACGTTAAGCTATTTTGATTATCCTCTGAGAAGGAGAACATAGTGTTCAATAGCTTGATGGCTTCTATAAATGCTCTTTACCTTACCACTTGCAAAAGGTAGCTTAAAGAAGTCAATCTACCATTGCTTAAACAACACACGTGGTAAGCTGCTCTTAATGCATCCCTTTACTTTGTCTGGCTCTCTGTAAAATTTTTGCTTTCATTCCAGAGGTTAGATTAATCTTGTGCATTTATCTGTAGTACCTAAGTTTTGCTATTGTCCACTCTGAACTCCTGTGGTCCTCATGCATAATGGCTGTACGATGTAGTTAGTTAGGAGCACAGACCCTGGAATGGGGGTCTTGCCTTCTCCACTTATTGCTGTGTGACTTTTACCAAGTTACTTAAATTCCTGTGCCTAGTGTCCTCACCTGTGAAATGGAGATAATAGGATTGTTTGAGAGGTTTAAGTGAGTTACTAGATGTAAAGTACTAAGAACAGGATCTGGTACCTAGTAACACTATACACGCATTATTATTATTTATGTACAATTAATGCTGTCAATACAGTCTCTTATTCTTTAACTGTATTGCCTCTCTCATATTCAGCAGTAACTCCTTGTGGACAGGTACCATGGTTTAAACTTCTTTATACTCCTGAAAGCACCTAGACTAGGACGAGGTTCATAGTAGTTCACTAAATTTTGATTATGCTTTGATTAGTAACCTGGGTATACTCATTCACCAACTCAGGATACAAGTCTATTCCCACTTCTTAGCTGCATGCAGTTAATCCAGGCTCTTCTGTTTGCCCTCCGGGACTTATGTTATCCCAAAAGAGTCAGCTCCACTTCTAAACACAAGGCAGTGGCTACCCTGTGTCTACTCAGATCCTGTACACTCTGGCGGCTGGAATTGCATTAGCACAGGATGTCCTCGCTGGCCCAGATCCCTAGGCAAGCCTTGGTGGAGCCCATGCTGTGCCCCAAGGTCAGGCCTACACGCTCAGTTATTGTTCCCAAGGACTACGCTCTGGACAAGTCCGCAAGGGCTTCCTATGATGAACAAGCCTTGTTTAAGAATTAGCCCCAGGCCATGACCTTTGGTCCTCAGCTTAAATCATTCCTCTTTCCCTTAAGGACTCATAGATTTTTTTTTTTTTTTTTTCTGCCCTCAGGTTCTGGTTAGGGCCACCTTGTTCCATCGTGGCCTATTTCCCTAACTTCAGTTTTTAAGGGAGTCAGGGTGATGGGACAGGGGAGGGAAGTTGACGCTGTCCTTTCCTTCCCCAAAGATTTTTGGGCTCATTATGCAAATTCATTCACCCCTTCCCTAAGCTTTGCACACAGAAGGTCAGGGCCACATTAAAAAATCAAATAAACAAAAAATCAGAACCTCCAAAAAACCAAAATTACTCAAAAGTTGAAAGACTCTGAATCTGAATCATACACTCGAGGGGCAAGGCATGTCTCTTGGCCATTCAGAATCTTCTCAACTCTCCCTCCCAGCAACCCTCCATCAGAGAAGTTCTGGTCAAGGTGACTTGGTAGATTCTGGAGTCAGTGAATGAATAGGTGGCTGCTAGACCTCCATTCAAGGTTATTTTTAACAGCCACCTTTTGAAAGACATAATCGTTCTGATTCTTTCCTTCTTTTTCCTCATTTAGTCTTTAATGCAACACAAAAGCAAGAGAATTAGAAGACTCTATAAAATGCTAAAAAGCAAAACGGTAAAACCCTGTTAGGACAAGTTGGACCTAGCAGGGACCATTCTAGTTTTAACAGTGTGAAATTAAAATGTAATTTTATTTCAGTTTGGGTTTTTTTTTTTTTTTTTTTTTTGCGGTACACGGACCTCTCACTGTTGTGGCCTCTCCCGTTGCAGAGCACAGGCTCACGGGCCCAGCAGCTCCGTGGCATGTGGGATCTTCCCGGACCGAGGCACGAACCCGTGTCCCCTGCATCGGCAGGCAGACTCTCAACCACTGTGCCACCAGGGAAGCCCCTGTTCTGGGTTTTGAATTAGTCATGATGTATACAAATGAGTATTGTGGGGAAAATATGCAAAGCAAGGATGCTGCCTCAAGCAGCTCTTCATCTGGGAGAGTCAGTGCCATCGTTCACCAAGAAAAGATACTGAACTACATTCACTCTATTCACTTAGGAGAATTGTAATTATTAGCATTATTATTATTATTTGTATATCACTCACCTCTATCGAGCTGCACAGAAAACACTGGAATGTCTGAATATCAGTAAGAAATGAGTTTACAATATCAAGTTCCAGATTTGATGACAGAGGTAAGAAAAGTATGGAAAGGCTCTGTTGCCTGTTTCCACTTGCATGCAAGAAAAAGCAGGAAGTTTTCCTACTAGAGAAAGAAGGGCTTATAAGACAGTGCTGTGTGTGTATGCCTTTCCCCCTGTTAGTCACAGTTACGATGCTTCTGAGGTTGTCTCTGGAAAACCACATCATCATTTATTCTTCCCACTCACATGCTCATCTCCTCACTCCTGGAATTAATGTTGAAGCCAGGTTTTATGGGGGCCTTGTAAGTCCCCTGAGGAAGCCAGGGAAAGAGGAGGGGGGTGTCTGTGGACCCTGAGAGGGCCTGACTGAGCCTGGAGAGAGTGAAGGAGGGCACAGAGGAGATATCGGCAGTTACGTCCCACTCTTAGAACTGGGATAGTATTTTTAGAAAAATAGAATGATGTATTTCATTTCCTCCTTTGAATCCTGTTCCCTTGAAGTCCCTCAACTGAGTTCTGAAGCTCTGTAGGAAAGGAGAGGACAGATCCCTCCAAGAGCAGGAGGTCTGCCATCAGCCTTGCCTCTTAAAGGTGGATTCCTTCTGGCTAGAGCAAGACAACAGCGCTGAAGCACAGTCTTTATGAAAATGCAAAAAGATACTTTAACTCACTCACCTTATTTATTAAACATTTCAAAATCCTGGCCTGGTAGATCTGATCCTCCAGTTTTGGGGAAGGGAATTCTTCACCTGAGAGGAAGAGTGGGAACGTCTGACCCTTCCAGGGAAAGTCTGGCTTGTGGGAGAAAGATGAACAGAGAAGACTAGAAATGGGTAAAATGACACCGTTTCCAGGTGTCCTGTCTCTGAGCAAAAGTCCTGGGTGTAGAAAGAATGCTGAATAATTTAAAGGCAGTGCAACACACACACAGGCGCGCACACACACACACACACACACACACACACACACACACCACCACCACCACCACCACCACCACCACCAACAACAACAACAACAACAAATAGAGACTTTTGCACCTCTCTTCTTTGAGGAGCCACAAACTGGGTGACCATAGGGTCGGAGTGGAGGGTCTGAGTCCAACTTGCCAGAGTCTGCATCAAACTCATGGCATGGATGTATTTAAATCACCTTGAGTTCCCTGGGAGGGATGGGGAAGGTAGGCAGTGGTCCTGGTCGACCAGCTCAGGTGAAGGAGGGGTGTCACTGCAGGACAGGCAAAATGCTGCTGGATCCAAGGCCACAAACTTCACTCAAGTGGGAGTTACCGCCCGACCTCAGGAACAGAAATGGAACCAGTAAGAGTTGAGATAGGGCCCAGTGAGCAGGGAGAGGCGCTGAGCAAGCTCAGTTCATTACCTGAAGAATTTAGCTTCCTATTCCCGTAGGTTGTACAGTAATCAGGCGGAAGGGACACCATGTGGAAACCAGAAGAGCTGAGGGCCTTGCTAGTGTCTGTGCAGAGACCCTCCCATAACCCCCTTATCTGTTGCTATAAGGTTATGCAAGCTTTCCATTGCCCACTGTACGGGGTGGGGAGTCTGTCTGTCTGGTGGGGTCCATCTGTCTAGAGCCCTCGAGTGGGGGAGGAGGCCATTCCTGAAAGACAGTTATGTAAGAAAATATTGGTATTGTTAGATCAAGTTTGGCTTTCCAAGTGGGGCTCAACGTTTTTCCCTACAGCTCCGCTAAGTAGGAGCTCATGAGAAAGATCCGATGAGTTCTAGAAAAGGAAGAGATTCTATTGTGCTTGACTATCTTCATGAATCTGCACCTCTGCTACACGTCTCTGAAATACCCAGAAGGCAGTTTCTACGCTCTCTTAAAGTGATTGACTCTCCGCAGGTAACGGAATTTGCCTCCAAAAATGTCAGCTGGTGGATGGGTGTGCACAGTTTCCTCCAGGGAAGATAACTTCCTGATTGGCTGCTTTTCACTTCATATGCTCTAAATGTCTCTCCCTCTCAGACGCATCCTGTTTGCTAAAGGAGCTAGCTGTACTAGGGAGAAAAGGATTGCTACTAGTTCCACTGTTTCTTCAGTCAAAACAATGCAAAAGTCTTTAAAAAATAGTCTTTGGCCACTTCTCTGGCGGGAACTGATCGTGCTGGCAGGGAGGTAGCCCGGGTGGGGCTGGGGAGTCAGCGGCCCAGGCTTGTGCAGTCTGTGCTGGCTGCAGCCCGCCTGCAGCTCTGCTACTTGGGGAACTTTAGGGCTGTGGCTCGATTCCTCCTTAGTGACACCTGCTTCCTGCTGCTGTGACTTAATAACTTCTGCAGTTTAGTTACATTGCCCGTGTGTGCTTTCCTTTTAGATTTTTATTTTGTTTCATTAAGATTCAGCTCCTTCAGGCAGGTTTCATTTGACTTTGGTTAGTTGAGGAGTGAAACAAGATCAAGGGAATAGATTAAATACAGACCTATAATGGTCTTCATTTCTGGTTTTTTTTTTGTTTTTTTTTTTTTTTTTTTTGCGGTACGCGGGCCTCTCACTGCTGTGGCCTCTCCCATTGCAGAGCACAAGCTCCGGACGCGCAGGCTCAGCGGCCATGGCTCACGGGCCCAGCCGCTCTGCGGCATGTGGGATCTTCCCAGACCAGGGCACGAACCCGTGTCCCCTGCATTGGCAGGCGGACTCTCAACCACTGCGCCACCAGGGAAGCCCTCTGTATTTGGTTTTTACAAAGTGTAGAGAAGTTGGGTCATGAAAAAAGCTCACGTTTGGAAAATTATTTGGGGGTAGGACATGCCCCAGTAATTGCCTGGTTATCACACTTTATCAGGGCTTGTTGTAAAATTGTGTGTATAAACGGTAATATGTCACTTTCTTTCCCTTCCTCGTCCCAATAATAAATAACAAGTTCTCCTTTGAATAAGATGCTCTAAGCGATTCAGCATACTAAGTCATGTATGAGTGACTGCTATTCACTCACCCCTCCCTCATGGACTCAAAAAGCATTTACTGAGCACCCACTATGTTCCAGGTATGTCATAAGTAATGGACCTGCAGAGGTCAGCGAAATCTAATTCTAGGCTTCAAAGAGTTCACAGTCTCATTAAGGAGAAAAGTGTTCCAGGAAAGATAATGAACATCGTGACTATCTCGCTACAGCCAAATGGTAAGACACATGTAAGCAATACAGCAGCCTACGTTACGTGCCATCTGCGTCTGTGAGCTGGAAATTTTCATTCTGGACAAGTTGTACATAAAATACAGAGGCCAGATCTGGATCCATGTCATAATGCCACTCCCTAACTTACGGACACCAAGACAAACCTTTTTGACTAATCTACAAGACGTTTTTAGATTACACAGAAGAAAACGTTGTAGGTGCCGGGGAACAAAGAATGTCAGGGAAGTTCCTCTAAAATATCATTGTCCAGGAAACGATCCAGGTGACCGTGATGCATGGCAAGAGTGACCCTAGTTGGTGACAAGTGACGTGTTTGTTGCCTTTAGAGCTTCTTCTCAATTTTGTCCCCCTAATCCTCACTGTTGTCTGCCCCTTCCTTCCTATCTGTCTTTACTTCCTAATGACATGCTTTCTTCTTGCACTTCTAAACTTTCATCTAACTCCATTTTCCAAATTTGAAAATACATTTTTTATCTACCTCACTATCACCCACTTTTTAAATACCAGATTAATTTTTCCCCTAAACACTTCTGCCTCACCCTCCCTCCACTGCCTTGAATAGGGAGTCAGGAGAATTGAGTTTTAACATCAGTTCTGCTGCTGCCTAGCAATGCGACAGCTTTGGATAACTTCCTAACCTTGTGTGGTCTCATTAGCCCAATCTGTCAAAGAAGGGGACCTGCATCACTGGTCTCTAGGCTCTTTTCTGGGTCTATGATCTCATGGTTTCATGAATTTTCCTAGAAAAGTCCCAGAAGCTTTGTTAATGTTTTTTCAGTCATTCTTTGAAGTCCCTAAGCACATTTTCCTCTCTTTCTTTGGGTAAAACTTGCAAACACAGAACCACATGGATCTCTATGACCATTAATCTTTTGGGGATGTTGGCGCCCCAGAGCTAAAAAAGAGGAATGAGGGGTTTCCTAGATATTTTCAGACACACGGAAATATTCAGTACTGAAGTCTATGCTTTTTTTCACGGTCATACTTACTGCCATTCTCTCTGGCATTTTCTTTCTTTTTTTTTTTTTAACATCTTTATTGGAGTATAATTGCTTTACAGTGGTGTGTTAGTTTCTGCTTTATAACAAAGTGAATCAGTTATACATATGTCCCCATATCTCTTCCCTCTTGCATCTTCCTCCCACCCTCCCTATCCCACCCCTCCAGGCGGTCACAAAGCACCGAGCTGATCTCCCTGTGCTATGCAGCTGCTTCCCACTAGCTATCTATTTTACTTTTGGTAGTGTATGTATGTCGATGCCAACTCTCTCACTTTGTCCCAGCTTACCCTTCCCCCTCATGTTTTGTTTGCAAAAGAACACAACGATGTCATGAAAGATATGGCCATGTATTGTATTGGAAAAATCATTGCCATCATATTGATAATGCTAATAATAAAGCTAAAATTGATTAAGTTTCCTGAGTGCAGGGCATCACACTAAGCACTTTATGTGTAGTACTTCAGTTAATCCCGCAGCAGCCCTGCATCAGATGTGCTCGAGGGACATTGTAGGATCATATTTGTGGGAGGTCTCAATCTATCTACCAATGATACATTCTAATGATTTTTTCATGAATTTTCCAGTGATATACTTGAATGAGTCTCTGTTTCAGTGCTAGAAAATATTCTCATGAGTGTGGGTTACTGTATGTGGAGATTATAAATTATTGGTATCAGTCAGAAGGTAGATAGATGGAGTGATAATAGGTAGGATATATTAAAGACTCTCTCTATAAACCCTAAAAGATAAAGAGGAAAGGTTGCTAATTAAAAATTTTGTGAATCTTAATCTGATGACTGAAATATCAATCAGAGGAAAACTGTGTATAGTGTTAAATGAGAATTATATGTCAAGGCAGGGAACCAGAGTTTAAGAAGGTGAGTGGGTATTACTGGAAACCATTGGAAAAATCCCCTACATGGGTCTGAGGCCCTCTTGGCACTACTGTGTCCAACTTTTCCTTCTAAAGTAACAAGTTGGTTTCAAAAGGCTATGACTTTATCTATTATTAAACAAGTTGTGCCAAAGGTATCCATATTATTTCAAGAGCAAAGCTAAACCACACCAACCTTCTTTTATTACATATAAGTTTTATATTTATATAATATATATATATATTGTATTTTTCCCTGTGTAGTCCAAATATGACAGAAAAAAATTGCTTGGCTATCACCATGGGTTCACAACATGGCAAAGGTAATCAAGAGGGTTAGAAGACTACCATCTCCAACCATGTGTAAGAACAGATCCCTGGGACTTCCCTGGTGGTGCTGTGGTTGGGAATCTGCCTGCCAATGCAGGGGACATGAGTTCGAGCCCTGGTCTGGGAAGATCCCACATGCTGCGGAGCAACTGAGCCCATGAGCCACAACTACTGAGCCTGTGTGCCACAACCACTGAAGCCCGTGTGCC
The DNA here is from genome assembly GCF_011762595.2 of Tursiops truncatus. Taxonomy (NCBI): domain Eukaryota; kingdom Metazoa; phylum Chordata; class Mammalia; order Artiodactyla; family Delphinidae; genus Tursiops; species Tursiops truncatus. The sequence continues at coordinate 20,114,335 of NC_047038.1, read as the reverse complement.
TAGAGGCCGTGCTCTGCAGCAAGAGAAGCCACTACAATGAGAAGCCCACGTACCACAACTAGAGAAAGCCTGCACACAGCAACAAAAACCCAACCTAACCAAAACTAAATGAATGAATTAATTAAAAAAAAAAAAAAGAACAGATCCCCAGTTATCCTCACAGTGGATTGGCCTCAGTCTGTATTAGGGTGAAGGACCCATCTAGGTTCACACCTACTGACAAGTGAGTGATGCCACCTGAGGGCCTAGAAATGTTAGCATCAAAAAAGAATCCTCTCCATTTGTATGGCATTACATACAAAGGAGTAATGTAGGAATAGAAGGAAAATGAAACCTTTTTTTTTTTTAAAGATTTTTTTTGATGTGGACAATTTTAAAAATCTTTATTGAATTTGTTACAATATTGCTTCTGTTTTATGTTTTGGTTTTTTGGCTGCGAGGTGTGTGGGATCTTAGCTCCCCAACCAGGGATTGAACCTGCATCCCCTGCATTGGAAGGCGAAGTCTTAACCACTGGACCGCCAGGGAAGTCCCAAGAATCAAACCTTTTAAGGAACCCCTTGGTATCTTACATTTTCTAAAATATGGCAATTGAATATATCAACAGCCAATATAGCCCATAGGGTAGAGGCATCCTTAATTTTGGCAGTCTCTAAAACTGTGGGGCAGCTCCACAGCCCAGACAGAAGGTAAGACCCATCCTAGCCTAAGAGTCTAACACCTGGGATACAAGGTAGATACTATAAGCTACCACTATTTGACAATCTGACTGCACCCAATTGCGAGGCTAAATGTTTTGTGCAACACTTCACAATGGAAGAGTCAAATTACAACTTTTATCCTGAAATCCCAAGAATTTTCTCTGTCATCTTCTTGTTCATGGAGCTCAGAGATGGCCATAGACTCATTTCTCACCAAAGCATAAATGAGTATATATAGCCCTCTCCCTCCTCTATACCTTTGGTTCTCTGGGTTCAAATGGACACCGAAGGAATAGGAAGAGGATATAATCAAGTCACTTAGAAATGAAAAACCCCAGTCCATTTTTCTTTTAGGTTTTCACCTTGACTAAGTTCTAGGTAAAAATCAAAATTAAGGAGAAATTCTAGGGAAATGTAATAAATACTGGTAGCTTAAAGTATCTACCTTGTATCCCAGGTGTTAGACTCGGGCTAGGATGGGCCCTACCTTCTGTCAGGGCTGTGGAACTGCCCTACTGTTTTAGAGACTGCCCAAATTAAGGATTCCTCCACCCTATGGGCTATATTGGCTGTTGACCTTCAGTTGACTAAAGCTCTATTCAAATTCAATGTAAAAAAAGATTATCACTCCTATTTTAGTTATGAGAAATCTGAAGCTTATAATTAAATTAATTTGCTAATCCAGACTTTAACCAAGGGTCTGTATTTATTCTAAAGTGAGTCCTCCAAACCACCCAAATTTTTGGCTCTTTTAGGGTGTATTTATCCCTTCAGCCTTGATGGTGATTTTGCCACAGAGTAAACATGGCAAATCGCTCTTTCATTGCCTCATCTACAGAACCGGGATAACACTCCATGTACAAGCTAAAGGCTGGGATTTGGCAAGTCCTTTTCTTGAGCACAAAGGCTAATATCACGAAGGATACCTTTTCCAGTACTTAGCTCCTAGATGCTAATCATCTAAAAGGCTCATCATCTAAAGCAAATTTATATTAGTACATATAACCTAAAAGGGCTCTAAAGAATAAATAAATCTGGGGTTATCATCTCCCGGAAGTTGAAAAGAATACTTATAGAAGAGAGGGTGCCTGTATAGTGAAGGCATATTCCTTTATGAGTCATTCCTAATAGTAAAGGTTTCATACTATATGATGGAAACAAAGAAAATGAATTGATTTTAAAATGTATGAGGCTGGTTTAAAATGGGTTCCAGTATTGCACTCTCTTGAATACTTTAGATTTATCTCCCTTTCTGCCCTAGAATTAAGATCGCCTCAGTGTTTGATTGAGGCTCTTCAAGTACAAAGCACATGTAACATATTCATGTCTCCGAAGGAAATTCAGCTCATAGCTAAATAACCGTTCTGGCATCAGCCTATAAATAAATAATATTGGTGTATCTCATATGGCTATGAAGTAGTTAAATAATAAAAAGTTATACTTGCAACAGAAGAAGTGGAGTTGATAAATTTGGGAAGAAAAGTATTCTATGTGAGCTATAATTTTTTGAGAGAAAATTAGAATCCTTTTCATGTTGGAACAAATCTAGAAGCTTTTCTTCCCTTTTTTGAAAGTACACAGTAAAATAAATACTCTTCTTGCCACTAGTAATAATAACGTCACAGAGAGAAATGTAGGCATGGATAAATGAAGCTACTCCTGACTAATAAGCTGCAGACAGCATTTGCAGGATATATTAAGCAAGAACAATCCTTAGATTCCAGCATTTCATCTTCCAAGCAGTGGCCAGACACAGAAATACAGTGTCTTAAAACACTATTCTTAAGGTGTGACTTTTCGTCAACTTTCTAATTCAAAGAACTTAGAATTCTCTGCAATTGGTATTGAAAGCTATGTTACAAAAAAAAGTTTTCTTCCAACACAGACCTCATAAGAAACAAACGGTATAGGAAGCAAAAGAGAACCCAAAATACTATAAAAACACAAAATAAAGTGGTGGATCCAAAAGAGACATGAGATAAAGTAGCCAGTAGACACAAGCTTTAAAAGAATCCAGAGGTTGTATTTAGCAGGTAAAACTTTAAGTAAATATGCTTAATAAGTTAAAAAACAGAATGTAGAGGGAAATATGAACAAAATGGATGAAAAGATGGAGGGTTACAATAGAGAATTAGAATCCATGAAAAACAATAAAAAAATTCTAGAAATGCAAAATACAGAGCAGGCTGAACATAGAAGACAGTACTTATACTGTCAAAATGGGTCAATAGAAAATATTCAAGAAGCACAGACAGAAGAAAGAAGGAAGGAACAAAATAAAACATATAGGAGATATGAGACATGATTAAAATGCCTAACTGACATATAACTGGAGTCTCAAAAGGAGAGGAGAGAGATTGGGACAAAAGAACTACTTGAAGACATTTTGGCCGAAAGCTTTTCAAATCTGACAAAAAATTACCCACAGATTCAAGAAATTCAGTGGACTCCAAGCAAGATAAATACAAAGAAAACTTCAGCTCTTATTATTTTAAAAAATAATAATGAGAAAATCTTTAAAACATAGGAAAAAACACACCACCATCAGAAAAATAACAGTAAGAAATACCACTGATCAAATCTAGATACTAGAAGATTTTATTAAAGAACTGAAAACCTAAACAAAATAATGCCTTCTAACCCAGGATTCTACACAGAGTGAAAACATCCTTCAAAAAAACGAAGAAGAAACTTTTTCAGATAACCAAAACTGAGAGAATCGTTGCTAGTAGATCTACAATAGAAGAAATACTGAAGAACATTTTTGACGTCGAAGGATAATGGTCCCAGATAATGGAATAGATGTTCAAGTGTTTATGACTTGGGTAGAAGAAAAAAATGTGACAGCAATAGCAAAAAATGATAGTAAGGGGATAAAAGGAGTTAAACTATTATAATCTCCTTGTAGTATTTAGGAAATAGTAAAAGTAGCCTGCAGTCATGGTTGCATTTTGTAATTGCAGGGTAATCTCTAAAATAGTGTTACAAAAATGTATAGCAAAAAAAGCTAATAAAGAAGATAAAATTCAATAATAAAATGTAATTTATTAATGCAGAAAGTAGTATCCTTAGTCAGGAAAGAACGAAAGAATCACATGACTCTGACTTTTTTTAAAATACAAGATTGAACTATTTGAACTAAGAGCTTCCGCTTTGGATGTTTTTATGTTATTTTAATACTGTTAGAAGCAACACTTACTTACTGCAGTGTTTATTTTCTGTCCCACTCCATATCAGTATGCACACAACCTGGGACTATTGGTCTCTTTCAGTCAGTTTAAATTATACACTCATGTGCATTTAGCTTCCACCACCTTCTCAATTCACTTGACACTTTATGTATTACCTAGTTTACAACACCAAGATGCGTAAGATAAGTATGCGGTACCTCCAATAGCCAAAGAGACAAGCTTATAAAGAATCTGGCCAGCACAAAATTTACTATTTGTTTTACCAAAATTATATCCTATTCCTCTACTAGATATCATCAGAAGGTGAGTATTATTCCTCTCTTAATATATTAAAAAGAACTTGAGAAAGTAATGTTGATCGAGGGACCATCGGAAGGCAGTAAAAGGATTTAAATTCCAGAGCTTTGAAATCCAAATCTCTACTTCTCACCCTAGCTCTTCCTTTTATTCATTTCCAAGTTTGTAAATGCAGAGGTTTTTAAATTGTATCCTAAATACTGGGAGTGTAGCCATGCTCTTTCTGGTTTCTAGCATCAATTTTCTTATTCCTTTTGTACAGGCCAAGACTTACCAAATTCTTGGAGGGATTTATAGAGCATTTATGAATATAGATTTTCAAGTCTTGTCTCAGAGCTAACTGCATCATAATCTTTGTGGGTGTGTTCAGTAATTTTTGTTTTGAGGTACAGAAATCACTCTTTCAGGCTATGTTGTTTTTTAAAAAAAACACAAACAAGCAAATGTTTCTACCTACTGAAAATGTACTTGTGCTGTACAAACAATTTTCTTTGAAGCACATAGCAGATCATACTGTTGGAAAGACAATAGACTTCCGGCCCATAGAGTCATCACTGGGTGAGTCTCTACTAAGTGTGTCTGTTTGATAGGCCCAGTTATCTATCTATCTGAGTATGTTATTAAGGTGACTGCATACTTTCACAAATATGTGACTCAAACTGATTTCTAAGTTACTGGGGTTTTCTAGGAATTACTATTCTTGTACCTATTTTCAAATTTGCTGGAGGATTTGAAGAGTTGAAAGGAATGCAGTTACATTGTCTGGCTTTCTGAATAGGTCAACGAGTCTCAGAATTTATCTTTATTTGGGCTTTATTGCTCACATTCATAATCTAATTTTTCTTCCAAAAATAAAGTTTGGAGGGAATAATTTATTCCATGAAGCAAAAGTCAGAAAGAGACACAATGTTTTGTTACTAAGGTGAGAAAGGTCATCTGGGGCTTCCCTGGTGGCGCAGTGGTTGAGAGTCTGCCTGCTGATGCAGGGGACGCGGGTTCGTGCCCTGGTCCGGGAAGATCCCACATGCCGCGGAGCGGCTGGGCCCGTGAGCCATGGCCACTGAGCCGGCGCGTCCGGAGCCTGTGCTCCGCAACGGGAGAGGCCACAACAGTGAGAGGCCCGCGTACCGCAAAAAAAAAAAAAAAAAAAAAAAAAAAAAGAAAGGTCATCTGGACAAGAGGAAGAAAGATGATGAGTTTTTATGAAAATGAAAAACATCTCCTTCACTGTCAAGTCTTCCTTTCTCAGGCAGCTGTCCTCGCCCACCTTCCCACAGGTGAAGATAGACTCTTGAGTAGGGTGGCATGTTTTTATACCAGCCCAGGTGAGCCCTGAAAGGAGTGAAACAAGACATGAACTGGGCTGTCACGAGTATCCCACTGAACTGCACCGTGTCTCTTGCTAACAAATCCACTTGTGGATCGTGACCTCCAAGCTTGTTTTAACCTTTACTTCCCTGACAGTAGAGGCAACTTGCCGACATCTAAGCACAGACCAAACTTGAAAATACTTAGCTCTGACCCAGCCATAAGCCAGAGTTCCAGAGGGATCCTTAAAATTATACAACTGACCTGGCGCTGTGAAGCAATGGCGCCATCTACAGAGAAATGTGTGAAAAAAACCCCACAGAGCTGGAAGTCTGATTTAGTGGGGAGGGAGAGGTATAATAATTTTTTTTTAAGTGTAACACTTTACAGTATATTTTATATGTGCATTTGGTAAGCTAATGTTGCCATTACATTTAAAGGGAATCTGTGTATTTTTCATCATTGATAGTGTGTTTTAAAATGTGAAAAAGAGGTGTACAAAAATAAAATAGAAAAGATAATGAAGTTGGAATGAACACATCACAATCCATGTAGCACGTGGATCATGATAAATGAAATGGGGTCCTGAAGCCAGCAATGGTGTCGTTGGTCTCCTGAGTCCTCATCTTCCAGATTGTAGCAGAGGAAGCAGTTTCTAGTCAGGCCATTTATATCTTATGAGAGTAATCCCTGCAAATTCAGGCCACAGCCTCTTCCTCCAGCCTTTCCAAAATTGTTGGGAGTCACCCCAGAACTTCTAATTGACCTCTTTTTTTACATAAACTGACTAGAGGCTGTTTTGTTGCCTTCAACCTTACCCTAACTCTGTGTGACGACACACAGAGGTGAAATAGGTTACTGATGGAGTGAGGCCCGGGTCAAGGGGGCCTCTGCTGCAGCTACCACAGAAAACCAAATGCTCCCATGGCCCAGAATCCCTGAAGAGGCAGCAGCACTTTCCTGCAAAGGCAGCACAAGCAGCAGAAGTAGGGCCTCCTCTTCGGTTTCATTTATGCTCTTAGATGATTATAAAGTGACAGGAAGGTAGATAAATAGGTGTGATAGGTGTGTCTCCCACATCCCAGGCTGACGCGAGATCATGATGGGGCCTGACCGCAAAGGTGTGTGGGAAATGTAGTCTTTAGCTTCCAGACTACCGTGTGCAGTAAGGTCTCTTCCCTGTCGGTGGGAATGCAGGTAGTGAGCCAGTCTTCAGTGCTGGCCTCATGTGGTTTCAGCCTAAAACTTCTTTTTAGGCTTCGCCAAACTCCTCTTTGTTCTCATTTCAGAGGCAATTTTGTTTAGCAAGGGCAGCTGGTGATGTACCATGTTTTCCAAGCTTCACTCATTCTTGCACCACAGTCAGGCCTAATACTTGTTTAATGTTTTTAAAAGTCTCTGAATATTTTAACTTAAGCATTTTCCTACGCAAGTATTCTGAGAAATCACGAGCTTGACGTAACCATTATATTGTTTCTAGGACCCATTAAGATAAACCGCCCCAGATTCATTTTGTGTGCTACTGCTGAGCACCCTGGTGCATGGAAAGAGTGCAGACTCTGGAGCTAGGGCTTATCCTGCTCTACCTCTGTTAACCTCTCTAAGCTTTGGCGTCCACCTTCCCAGGAGGATCCAGTCAGAACACTTGTAAATGCTTGCCAGATCAGTCAGCCCGTGGCTCTGAAAATGATACTGTTAGGTATTTTCTAATTTTTCAAAGGCTCTACTATAGTCATTGATCTCTCCGGAAATGCAAAAAATAATCAGGTTTTGAGGTATTTAAATATATTCTATTTGACAGTTATTTTCTATACGATATCGTAGGATGTCACTCAGTAAGGAAACATGGGGCGTAGTTTATAATAAAGCCAACATGGTGTCAGAATAAAACATGCTAAGGGCTTCTCTTGTGGTGAAGTGATTAAGAATCCGCCTGCCAATGTAGGGGACACAGGTTCAAGCCCTGGTCGGGGAAGATCCCACATGCCACGGAGCAACTAAGTCCGTGCGCCACAGCTACTGAGCCTGCGCTGTAGGGCCTGCGAGCCACAACTACTGAAGCCCATGCACTACAACTACTGGAGCCCGTGCTCTGCAACAAGAGAAGCCACTGCAATGAGAAGTTCATGCACCACAATGAAGAGTAGCCCCCGTTCGCTGCAACTAGAGAAAGCCCATGCAGCAACGAAGACCCAACACAGCCAAAAATAAATAAATGAAAAACAAACAAACAAACAAAAAACACGCTAAAATCACTTTCATTCATCTAGCTTCATGCTTACAGCTGTGTACATTTCTCTATGTACCTTGGACACCGAAAAGAGTTTATAATAAAAGGAGAGAACTGACAAGACATTTCATACTTGGACATAGGTGGATTAAGCTAGAGAAATGACATATTTTACTGAAAGAATGCACAACAAATGCAGAGTAGATATCTAGGTAGAATGAAGAGAGCAAGAAAAAGATTTATACAATACTGTGTTCTGTGAATCTCCTTATAGAATATTATCTTCCAAATTCAAGAGTCTTTTATTTTGTACCATAACACAAACGGAAAATTACCCTTCATTCAAGGGTCTCAGTTGGCAGTTTTCCCCACTGATTTAAGTAAAGAGTATAGTTTTTGATTATAGATTTTTCCCCTTGTCACATGATTTTTTTTCTTTCCTTTTGGCTTCATGTAAATATTTGCTTCTCTAACATTATATCATCATAGACACAGACATTTTAAATGTAGACATTCTTCTTTCAAATACCTGGAAAATATAAGTACTTTGCATCTCAGAAATATGTAATGATGATGTAGAGAGGGAATTGAAGTAAACTTTAACTCAAGGAAGAAAATACGCAAACATTAGCAGTTATGTATACAAGAGTTATGTGAAAAGGAGTACAATAGAAAGTCTCTAAAAATATATAAAAGCTGAAAGAAACAAAGGACACATTTAAAAAGGTACCACTGGAGACAGATCTTTCCATCTAAAGAGAAACTTACTCTTAAAGTTTGTTTACATTTCTAAGTGGCTCAAAGTGGTGACTAAATAAATTATAATGAAAACACTAAGAAACCTGAGTGTGTCCCAGCAGTATCGCCTTGAGAATGAATAAAGGTAGGGTGGGCAAAAACCTGGATCCTGCTGGTAAAGATAGTCACAGAGGCATTTGGCTTTTCTGTGGCAGCTCTTACAGGGGTCCCACAGCTGAGTTCCTCATTCTCCAGTGTTAAACATAGGACATCCATTTTCATGGAATGGATCATGGTGGAAGTGGTGTGCTCCTGGAGCCAGCAGTGGGGGTTGGCTTCCCAATTCCCTACCCATCAATGTTAGGTGCCAAATATCTGGCTTTAAAAAAAAAAAGACTTATTTTGCTTAAACATACTAGGCTAGAGTCTATGTGTTCTGCATCTGGTAACTGAATCCCAACTGATACAGGATGACAGCGCAATAAATCAGATTAATAATAGGAAATGTGAGTAATTTAAAAAAATTTTTCTTGAGGAAGAATTGTGGCTCATTTCCAGAAAATTTAGAATAAAATCAACAACGATGTGCTTTTATGTTTTAGTGGATTCCTGCCTAGCACTGGGAAACTGAAGAAAATATAACTGTATTTAGTTCTAGAGGTGTATGTAGTAGAATAGACAGTGGAATATTACTGAGAATTTACAGAAATAAAAAGAATCATAAGAGAATACCATAAAAAGGGTATGCCCCAACATTAGCTAACTTGGTCAGAATTAACAAATTCCTAGAAAGACACAAAACTACTGAAACTGATTTAAGAAGAAATAGAAAAACGGAATAGACCTAATATAAGTGAACAGATTGAATTAATAATCAAAGAAAAGTCCAGGCCCAGATGGCTTCATTGGTGAGTTCTACTAAACGTTTAAAGAGAAATTAACATATTTGCAAATGCTCCTCAAAACAAAACAAAACAAAAACATAAGAGGAGGCACAACTTCCCAATGCATTCATGAGGCCAGTATTACCCTGATACCAAAAGCAGACAAAGACATCACAGGAAAAGAAAATTACAGACCAATATCTCTTATGAATGCATATGCAAAAATCTTCAACAAAACACTAGCAAACTAAATTCAGCAGCATATAAGGATTATTTAATTATGGTAAGTGAGATGTATTCCAGGAACGCAAGATTAATTCAGCACATGAAAATCATTCAATGTAAAACCTCATATTATTTGAATAAAGGACAAAAACCACATGAACATGTCAATAGATGTTACAGGAATAGAAGGGGACTTATCTAACCTGATAAAGGACATTAATGTAAAACCTACAATTAATATCATACTTTATGGTGAAATACTGAAAGCTTTCCCCCCAAATCAGGAACAAGACAAGCCGTCCATTCTTATTACTTCTATTCAACATTGTTCTAGAGGTTCTAGCCAAGACAATTAGACAAGAAAAAGAAAAGTCATCTAGATGGGAAATGAAAAAGTAAAACTACTTCTATTTACAGAAAACACAATCTTATACATAATACGTCCTAGGAATCCACAAAAAATATTTTGAGCTAATAATTCAACAAGATAGCAGGGTGCAAGATCAATATACAAAAATCAGTTGAATTTCTGTACAACAGCCATGATCAATTAGAAAAAAAATTTTTTTAAAATTTCATTTATAGTCACATCAAAAAGGATAAAATATTTAAGAATAAATTTTGTAAAAAAAGTACAAGAATAGTACACTGAAAACTATATAACGAAATAAATTAAGGAAGATATTAAATAAATAGAAAGGCATCCTGCGCTCATGAACCTGAAAGACTATTGTTAAGATGGCAATACTACCCAAGTTGATGTACATATTCAATGCAATCTTCATCAAAATTCCAATTACATTTTTTACAGACATTGACAAACAATCTAAAATTTATATGGAAATGTAAGGGACCCAGAATAGCCAAAATAATCTTGAAAAGAAAGAACAAAGTAGGAGTGTTCATGCTTTCAGATATCAAAACATATTACAAAGCTACATTAATCAAGACAGTGTGGTATGGGCATTAAAATTAACACATATATCAATGGAAGAAAATTGTGGGTCAAGAAATAAACCTAAACATCCTGGTCAGTTGATTATTGGTCAATGTGCTTAATCCATTCAATGGGGGGAAGAATCATGTTTTCAATAAAAGGCACTGAGACAACTGTGCAATTCCTTGCACAATTCCTTGCACAATTTCTTCATGTGCAATCCATATGCAAATGAAGGAATTTGGACTCATACCTCAAAATGGATTGAAGATCTAAATGTAGGAGCTAAAACTCTAAAACTCTTGGAAGAAAACTTAGATGTAATTCTGTTACATTGGATTAGGTGATTTTTTTTTTAATATTATCACATAAAACACAAAGTAACCCAAGAAAATACAGATTAATTTGACTTCATCAAATGAAAAAAGACTTTTGTCTATCAAAGGACTCTATCAAGAAAGAGAAAAGATAACCTCAAAATGAGTTGAAGATTTGTAAATCATAAATCTGTTAAGGAGCTATATCCAGAATATATAATGAATTACTTCAGCTTAAAAATAAGAAGATAAATAATCTAAGTAAAATATGGACAAAAGATTTGAATAGACGTTTCTCTAAAGGAGATATACAAGTTGACAAAAAGCATATGAAAAGATGCACAATATCATTAGTCATCAGTGAAATGTAAATCAAAAGTACAAGGAAATACCACTTCATACTCACTAGGGTGTTTATCATTAAAACAAATTAGAAAGTAACATGTACTGGTGAAATTATAGAGAAATTACAACTCTTGAACATTGTTGGTGGGAGTGTAAAATGGTTCAGTTACTGTAGAAAATATCAATAGTTTGGCAGTTCTTCAAAATGTTAAATGTAAAGTTACTTTATGACCCAGCAATTCCATCCTATGTATATATATCCAAGAGAATTGAAAATATATGTTCAAACAGAAACTTATATAGGGATGTTCATAGCAGCATCATTCATAATAGAAGAAAACCCGAATGTCCATCAACAGATGAATTGAAAAACAAGATGTGGTATATCCAGTCAATGGAATATTGTTTATCCATAAAAAGGGATGAACTAACATGTGACAACATGATGATACTTATAAACATTATACTATGTGAAAGAAACCAGACACAAAGGCCACATATTGTACGGCTTCATTTTTATGAAATGTCCAGAAAAGGCAAACCTATAGAGACAGAATATAGATTAGAGGTTTCCAGAGGCTGGAAGAAGGTCACAGTGGAGAATGACTGCTAATAAGTACAGTATTTTTAACTCAGGGCCATGAAAATATTCTGAAATTAGTTTGTGGCAATAATTGCATAACTTTGTGAATATATTGGAAACTACTAAATTTCATACTTTTAAGTGGTAAATTTTATGGTATGTGAAATACATTGCAATAAAAAAAAAAATCCAGGTCTCCTTTAAAAGCAAAGGCAAAACTTTTTGCTAAGCATTAAGAAAAATAGTTTTTCCTTACTGAAACGGAGTTTTCTCCATTAGTCCTGTAAAGGAGATTAATGTCTGCAAGAGATTTACACATTTTCAAGTTTACAAGGAGTCATATTCATTATTTATTATCTCAGCATAGTAGTCCTTTCTTCTGAGGAAGTGAGAGCTAAATCTGCAGTATGTCCCAAGGTGCTGAACAGTCCAGCACCCTGTACGTCGAGAGGGAGGAGTTCTTTATATAAACACTAGAGGTCGCTGTACACTTGTAGAAATGATAAACTTCATCAAACCACTAGACTGCTAAGATTTTGGTGTTTTTTAAAAAAATTTATTTATTTAATTTATTTATTTTTGGCTGTGTTGGCTCTTTGTTGCTGCGCGCGGTCTTTCTCTGGTTGCTGTGAGCCGGGCTACTCTTCGTTGAGGTGCTCAGGCTTTTCATTGCAGTGGCTTCTCTTGTTGTGGAGCACGGGCTCTAGGGGCACTGGCTTCAGTAGTTGTGGCTTGTGGGCTCTAGAGAACAGGCTCAGTAGTTGTGGCGCACGGGCCTAGCTGCTTCGCAGCATGTGGCACCTTCCCGGACCAGGGCTCGAACCCGCGTCCCCTGCACTGGCAGGCGGATTCTTAACCACTGTGCCACCAGGGAAGCCCCTAAGATTTTGTTTTTAATGGCCATTCAGTGTAGATTATAAAATAAACCATACGGCCCATGAGTATCATAGCAGTAAATTGTGTTTTTAAATTTCTATTAATCAATATGATCAGAAAGTAAAGCTTTTAGGTAAAAATAAAAATATATCAATAATAATAATTTTAAATAAATAACATACTCTCATTTCCAAAGGATTTTCATACATATCATCTCACTTTTTTTTTTTTTTTTTTTTTTTTTTTTTTTTGCGGTACGCGAGCCTCTCACTGTTGTGGCCTCTCCTGTTGCGGAGCACAGGCTCCGGACGCGCAGGCCCAGCGGCCATGGCTCACGGGCCCAGCCGCTCCGCGGCATGTGGGATCCTCCCGGACCGGGGCACGAACTCGCGTCCCCTGCATCGGCAGGTGGACTCTCAACCACTGCGCCACTAGGGAAGCCCCTCATCTCACATTTTTTAGCATCATCCTTGGGTGGGAGGAAGCAAGGATGGATATTATCATGCTTCCTGGTACACATGAGGAAAGCAGGGGCCTTGGGAGTAAGGAGACTTATCCACATCACGTGGCTGGTGAGGAGTGGCAGAGAGAGGAGAGTGCCACAGCCATTCCTACTGCGTCATATTGACATGCAGAAGAAAATATAACGATTTTTAAAATTCCGAGTAACTATTTATAACAGTGACTTCCTCTTTGATTTGGGAACTGGTAATCACCCTTTCTTCCTGCCATACGTAAAATCTCAAAAGTTTAAAATCAGTCCATGTGTTAAATGTGAATTACAAATGACACTTTGACCAAATTACCCAGGAATTCTGAGATCTCTGGCAATGGTCTCTTCCAGCACAACTAATTAAAAAATATATATATATTTTTAATACAGCAGGTTCTTATTAGTTATCTATTTTATGCATATTTGTGTATATATATCAAACTAAAAATATTTTAAACAGAGGTGAATATTCCATTAATCAGACCTGGCAATTTTTGACATTTCTTTTCCATGAATAGTTTGAAGCACTGAGCCATCCCCCACTCTTTTCTTTATCCAAAGTTCATAGCCGATCTTACTGTACAGGATAAGCATCACCATAAGAGGCAGGAGGAAGAGGATGACAAGGATGAAGGTAGTATAGATTTTCTGGTGCCCAGGGCTGGTCCACTCTTCCAAGCAGCAGATGTGTTCTTTTTCATATAAGAAGTTATACTTAATCTTTAAAATAAACACAATTCAGTTAGAAGAGCCAGAGGCAGCATCAAAAGAACACAAAGCAGGGCTTCCCTGGTGGCGCAGTGGTTGAGAGTCCGCCTGCCGATGCAGGGGACACGGGTTCATGCTTTCCATGAGGATCCCACATGCGGCGGAGCAGCTGGGCCCGTGAGCCATGGCTGCTGAGCCTGCACGTCTGGAGCCTGTGCTCCGCAACAGGAGAGGCCACAACAGTGAGAGGCCCGCGTACCACACACACAAAAAAAAGAACAAAAAGCAGCCAAATACTACTGTAATGCAGCATTTTTCAGATCCTTACATATTTACCGTGGGTACATATTTCAAATGAGAGACAATTTTGATTGTTCTTTTGTTGGGAGGTGTGGGGTTTTTTCCACTCCACTGCTTAAATTCTTAAGAGGTTCATATTTCCTTTTTTATTTTAAATGGAATTGAGGTCCATAGCCTGTTCACTTTTTTTTATCTTTCTCATCTTTTGACACGATAGTCGTTAAGTTTTTAGTTGGGTGAAAGAAAGAACACTACAATGACCAAAGTATGTATGAAAAGAATACTTTGTACTAGCATGCCAGCTAATTTACTGTTACATTATTTTGCTCCCTCAGTTGTTGAAGAGACCAATTCTGACATGGCATCAGACTTCTTCCAATTGAATTCGTATTGCAAGTCTGTATTTTGTTACTGCTATTTCAGATTGTAATGATCAGGTTGCTTGCAAAGCTTTCAGAGAGGCAAGTGGTAGCTTGTAGATTCTGAGATGAATGAGAAACTGGGATTCAAACTATTGCCAATGTATGAATATTCAGACCAAATTATAAGCCTTTGAGCTGTATATTTTACAGAAAGGCAATTTCTGTTTATTAATACTATTTCTAACAGACTGGTCTCATGGGTTCAAAAAATTAATAATAACAGTATTAATACAGAAACTAACACAGCATTGTAAAGCAATTATACTCCAATCAAGATGTTTAAAAAATATCAATAGTAATAGAAAATGCTAATAAGGGACAAACCAAACATTTAAAGCATATTCAAAAGTCACATATCTGGATAATAGGAATTAAAGTTAGAGAATTTATGGAAACTGTTGTAGTTTGAGTCACTCTGGAGCTTTCCAGGTGAAGAATACTTAGGTCTTAAGACATATTTCTGCCTCCATTCCCAGAGGATTTTCACCAATCTTCAAAGTCAATTAAATGGGGGAAACAAGCTTTCTGGTATAGTTATCAAAAGTATGAAAATTCAAGTTCTGATCTAGGTGTAATTTTTCAAATACAACTAAGAATGAAAACACTTACTGAACAATAATTTCAAGATCCACGCTCTCTGAGAAGAGGATATTATGGTGAAACTCATTCTGACTCCATGTAGGCAGAGCCCACCGGGCCAACAACCATGGGGGCCACGTATTGACACATTCTAAAGCACAAGGCGAGACTGACAGTCTCTGAACAGGTGCACGTTCCCCTGGGGACAAGCAAAGACCTTCTGAGGGCACGCTCAGGTGGTTTCATGGGAACCAATCTCAGATCTTCTATTTCCAAACACATACTTCTCTAAAACTCCACTGCCAAAGAGAAGGCCTGGGGTTGAAGTGTCATGCTGAGTGTACATTCTCAGTTCCTCTTTCATAATCACCCTTCCTTCAATTTTCACAAGTCATATCTCTCACCCAACCCCAATCTCACTATGGGCCCACCAAAGCAAGACGTGGTTCAAACCATTTGATGTCAGTGAAGCCACCTTGATCGAGGCACCATAAATCCATGACGGGGCTTTGTGCCTCTCCCTGTATTTCTATTCAGGGGAAAACTTGGCATTGGAAAAAAGGTGTTTTGACAGGTGATGACATGTTATGAATTCCCATTTTCTGTACAGTGAAGGGGCAGAAGTAATGGGGCAACTTTAACCTAACCACCTCATTGCTTCCATTCCCTGAAAGTTGTCAAATACATCACTCCGGAGAGAGAGCCAGTGAGAGCAAAGCAAAGAGAACATTAGTGGAAATGGTGAAGTTAGTGGTGCTTCATTTCATCCAACTGAGGGATGAAGGCTTTTTGTATGCTCGCACTCTCGCTAATAGGACTTAGGAATGAGAAGGTGGCCGTGGGAAAGCATGTTAATACGTTTATTTGATTTGCAAAATGAAAGCAAATCTGATTTGGCTGATCTGTGACAGAGAGGACCAGCTTTGCCAATTAGATTTTATGCATTTTCTACAAATGAAATGATTTATATATTTAAAATATATAAATTTTATATATTTATATATAAAATTATTTATATATATGATAACATAATTTTATTTAAAAAATGGACACATCTCCTTGTGTTCTATGGGTCAGAAATGGACCCCACGTGGGAACTGGGTTGGGTCATTTATAAAAGGGCCTCATTGGTGTGGGTTTCCTGCTGGAGATAAGGGCAGCCTCAGAGAAAGGAGCTGGTCACGTCCAGTTGTGTGTGGAAGCTGAAAGGTCTTCACTAGCAGCTGACTAAAGGGAGTAGCCGTTGGAAGCCTCAGGGTTGTTATTTGTGAGAAACCCATGAAGTAAAGAATCAGTCGTGGGAAACGGTCATATGCAGAATAAGGGGATAGTATCCCCTCTGCATACTGTAGGATTCTAGGCCTAAAGATGGCTCAAACTGGGGGAAGGAAGACGTTTTAAATTGATTGAGGGTATGGACTTTTGTGATTGTGACACTGGACTAGACATTTTGATAAGGGAACTAACTCTATTCAGTGACCCGTCACTGTTCTTATGACTGAAAGTGACCAGAGGAATTTTATTCTCTGAATGACCGCAAGAGTTACAGGGCCCGCTCAAGGCTTCATCCACCACATTTCATCAGAGGACTGGAAAGACTGCATTTTTGTAGGTGGCAAGGGATAGAATAGAACTGCCTTCTGCTCTTACCTGTGGAGTCCAGCTCATTCAATATACCAGTTGCATCAAACGTCAAGCCACTTTTTAAATGTACCCTTGCCTGAGGGCTCATTTCATACCCTTGCCAGTGGATACTGAGTGCCCAGTAAAGTTTCACATTTGCTTATGTCAATTTAAAAGGTACAAAAGACACGTAGTTTCAAAAATTATCTTAGAGGGTATGTGAGCAACCCCCTAGTGTCCTTAATGACTACTGTCCACGCTAGATCTTCCAGGCAGGACGCATTCAAGTACACCCCAATGGAGAGACCGGGTCACCAAAAATGGTG
The DNA here is from genome assembly GCF_011762595.2 of Tursiops truncatus. Classification (NCBI taxonomy): domain Eukaryota; kingdom Metazoa; phylum Chordata; class Mammalia; order Artiodactyla; family Delphinidae; genus Tursiops; species Tursiops truncatus. The sequence continues at coordinate 20,097,252 of NC_047038.1, read as the reverse complement.
CAGTGCTTCCTTCACTGTGAATTACCAGAAGCCTGGGCCCATCTGACAAAGATGTTGGGGAAGCAGAGAGGTTGGAACATCCTTTTACATGTTCCAGTTCAGATTTCAATTTGTCAATGAATAGGCAGGCAGGTGAGAAACGGCTTACGAAGGAGAATCAACCAATAAGTAGATAAGAGGTTACAAATTTTTCATGTGTCTTAAAAATAAAAGAAAAGTCTAGAGCGAGCATTGAACTCTTAAAACATAACAAGACACTGAAGAACACTAGGAAAGCCATGTTCTGCTGGCAGGAAAATGTAGAATGTGTCCCTGGTACATTTTATTTTAAACATTAAAGTCTTAACGATGTAAGATCTGGATAAAGCAGAGGAAAAAATCTTAAAGCAAATTATTTTATTCCACTTGAGAAACCTCCAGTGAAATAACTGAGATCATACAAATTTGCTGTAACACTCTTGCAGGAAGGAAAATGATTATAATTAAGAGGGGAGGGAAGACATTTCAATTGTGTGATTGATTACCAATCCCAGCCCCGAATCTACCTCAAGTCGTTGCACATGCCACATGGGGGAGCCTATGATGACTGCCACCAGCCAGACCATATGTGCAAAAACGTTAAAATCATCAGAATACAACTCGGCAAAGCCAAATACATCTGTGCTTAATTCTCTAACCATAAAGACTCCTTATGTTCAATGCACCCCATCACCTGTGCCCTGGAGCAGTGCAATCGTTTCCTCATACATTCTCACCTCCACTCCTTCACTACCCTCAAAATTGCTGCTGGAATAGTCTTCCTGAAATACATTTTAAATGTTAAAATGTGCCTAAAAGCTAAAGCCCAAGTGCCTTAAAATGGTCCCCGTGGTTCTCTGCACTCTCACTTGCCTGTCTGTCTTTGACATTTCTGCCCGTGTTCTTCATGCCTGAGTCCTCTGCTGAGGAATTTACAGAGTTGCTTTCGGTTCCCATTTCCCAGAATACATTGTGCTGCTCCACGCCTGGATGCTGTCACCCTGGATTGGCACCCTATCCCCACTATCGAACTGTGGACCCATTTTCTAGGACTTGACTCAGAAGTCATCTTCTTTTGGAAACCTTTGAAGGCCACCACCATTTTCAGATAGAACTGACCACTGTTGTCTCCATGTGCCCTCCAGAGTAGCACCTTTGTTGCCCTTCCTGGTTTCTTCTCAACTTCCTCTGAGCAAGGACAATGCCATTTATTTTTTTGTGTTTGTTTCCCCAGATAAAATTCCCAGGGAAATTCCTGGCCCTCAGTAGCTGTCGATCAAGCACCTACTGCTTCTTTGTTGAATGGATGAATAACTTAAGCATGGTATAGAGAACCTTCTACAGCATCTTAAAATTGAAAGCACATTTATCTTAAGCATAATTATGGGAGCATTATTTTATTGTTTACAAAACAAACACTTGTAACATCAGAAACCAGGGTGCTCTTTCCAGATTTCCTGTCTTCCATGAGTTTGTTGAGAGGATTACTTTAATGATGCATCCCTGAGCAAGGAACAAAAGAGAATCTCAATGGATTAGGGAAAGGCCAGAACCAAGAGCCCCAACATGGATTTTGAAGAAAATTTCCCAGCTCAAGCACTGCTTGTTCTTTCTATTTTGAGTGGAAGCATTAAGAAAACACTGTATTAAAAAAGAACAGGGCTTCCCTGGTGGCGCAGTGGTTGAGAGTCCGCCTGCCGATGCAGGGGACATGGGTTTGTGCCCCGGTCTGGGAAGATCCCACATGCCGTGGAGCAGCTGGGCCAGTGAGCCATGGCCGCTGAGCCTGCGCGTCCAGAGCCTGTGCTCCGCAACGGGAGAGGCCACAGCAGTGAGAGGCCTGTGTACCTCAAAAAATAAATAAATAAATAAAATAAATAAAAAGAACAAAATAATGCCATTTGCAGCAGCATGGATGGACCTAGAGATTGTCATACTGAGTGAAGTAAGTCAGAGACAGACAAATATCATATATCACTTATATGTGGTATCTAAAAAAAAGGGTACAGATGAACTTATCTACAAAACAGAAATAGAGTTACAGATGTAGAAAACAAACTTATGGTAACCACGGGGTAAGAGGGGGAGAGATATATACAATGGAATATTACTCAGCCATATAAAAGAACAAAATAATGCCATTTGTGGCAACATGGATGGACCTAGAGATTGTCATACGGAGTGAAGTAAGTCAGACAGAGAAAGACAGATATATGATATCACTTATACACAGAATCTAAAAAAATGGTACAAATGGACTTATTTAACAGAAATAGAGTCACAGATATAGAAAACAAACTTATGGTTACCACAGGGAAAGGCTGGGGGACGGATAAATTGGGAGATTGGGACTGACATATACACGCTACTATATATCAGATAGATAACTAATAAGAACCTACTGTATAGCACAGGGAACTCTACTCAGTACTCTGTAATGACCTATATGGGAAAAGGATCTAAAAAAGAGTGGATATATGTATATGTATAACTGATTTACTTTGCTGTACACCTGAAACTAACACAACATTGTAAATCAACTATACTCCAATAAAAATTAAAACAAAGAAAAGAAAAGAAAACACTGTACTGCCGTGGGTTTCAAGGAACTGAGACTCAGTCCCAAATTGGGGTTTATGATAAAGATACAAATGAACTGACACCACCTATAGAAAGTCATTATGAATCAATAATTCAAGATAGTACTATGGCTCACAAATCAATGTCTCTGTCTCTGTCCCTCTCTCTCTCTCTCTCTTCATCGCTATACACATCTATTCTCTTCTAGTCCAATCGTTATTTTATTGTATTATCTCATATCCAATCATTTTTCCAATCTTTAGTAGAAATTCTGGAGGAATTGAGTCCAGTTGGCTTAGCTCATTGCCAGAAGGAACCTTAACTCCTGCAGAGTGGAGGGACAGGGAGAAGATTCTTACAGTTTCCAAGTGCCAAGAAGAAGACTCAATAGAGAGACTGCAAGAGGAAACTGACAGCAAAGAAGATGAGCCATTTTTCTCCAGAATTCTTATTAGACTTAGGGAAGGAGATGGAAGCTGCCCAGCTGGCTCTGAGAGGAGGCATGTCCATTTGGGCTGCTATAACAATGTGCCGTGGATGGGGTGACTTATAAACAACAGAGATTTATTTCTCACGGTTCTGGGAGTTGGAAGCCCGAGATCAGAGTGCCAGCATGGTTTGGTGAGGACCCTCTTCCGGGTTGCAGACTTCTCACTGTATTCTCACTTGGCAGAAAGGGCGAGAGAGTGCTCTGTGGCATCTCTTTTACAAGAAGACAAATCCCATTCATGAAGGCTATACCCTCCTGACCTCTCATTTTTTCTTTCTCTTTATCAATTGAAAATTTTATGAGATAATTATAGATTCACATGCAGTTGTAAGAAATAATACAGAAAGATCCCTTGTATACTTTGCCCAGTTTCCCCCAATGGTAACATTTTGTAAAACTACAGTAAACTATCACAACCAAGATATTGACGTTAATACAATCCACTGATTTTATTCAGGTTTTCCAACTTTACCTGTACTCATCTCAGTGTGCGTGTGTTCTATAGATTTTATTAATAGGTTCAAGTACCTGCCATCACAGCCAAGATACTGAACACTTCCAACACCACAAAAGCCCCTCCTGTTGCCCTTTTATAACCACACTCATATGCCCCTCCCACCTCTGCCCCTCCCTGCCCCTAACCACTGGCAACCACTAGTCTGTTTTCCATTTCTAAAATTTTCTCATTTCAAAAATGGCATATAAATTGAGCAATATACTAAATAATCTTTTGGGATAGGCTCTTTTCTTTTTTTTAAATTAATTAATTTATTTTTGGCTGCATTGGGTCTTCATTGCTGGGTGCGGGCTTTCTCTAGTTGCGGCGAGCAGGGGCTACTCTTCATGTGGTGCGCAGGCTTCTCATTACAGTGGCTTCCCTGGTGGTGCAGTGGTTAAGAATCTGCCTGCCATTGCAGGGGACACGGACTCCATCCCTGATCTGGGAAGATCCCACATGCCATGGAGCAACTAAGCCCATGCTCCACAACTACTGAGCCCATGTGCCACAGCTACTGAAGCCCGTGCGCCTACAGCCTGGCTCTTTTCTTTTAGCAGAGTCCCCTGGACATGCATCCAAGTTGTTGCATTTATCAAGTTTGTTCCTTTGTATTTCTGACTAATACTCCACAGAATATATGTACCACAGTTTGGTTAATCATTCATCCACTGAAGACCATCTGGGGTATTCCAGTTTTTGACTATTACCGAAAAAGCAGTTATGAATATTCACATATAGGTTTGGGTGTGAACACAACGTTTAATTTTTCTGGGATAAATACGCAAGAATGGAATCCCCTGGCTGCATGGTAATTGCATATTTAGTTTTATAAGAAATTGCCACATTATTTTCCAGAACGGCTGTGTCATTTGATATTCCTGCTGGCAATGTATAAGTGATCCAGTTTCTCCACATCCTTGCCAACATTGTGTTGTCACTATTTTTTCTTTTAGCCATTCTGATAGATGTGTATTGATATCATGGTTTCAGTTTTCATTTTCCTGATTTCTAACAATGCTGAACATCTTTTCATGTGTTCGTTTGCCATCTGTATATCGCTTTGATGAAATTTCTCGTCATGTGATTTGTCCATTTTCTAATTGGACTGTTTGTCTTTGCGCTGCTGAGTTTTGAGAGTTTATATATTCTATTGATAGATACTAGTTTTTTGTCAGATATATACTTTGTACATATTTTCTCCTTGTCCGTAGCTGGTCTTTTCATCTCTCCACATGGGCTTTAACAGAGCAAGTGTTTAATTTTGATGAGGTCCAAATTATCAATTTTTCCTTTTATGCATTGAGCTTTTGGTGTCAGTTAAGGACTCTAAGAATTCTGTGCTCAGCCCTGATAATTTTCTATGTTTTTTCCCCAAAGTTGCATAGCTTTACATTTACTTTTAAGTCTACAATCCAGTTTGAATAAATTTTTGTATAAAGGGTGAGATTTAAGTTTTTGTTTGTTTTGTTTGCTTATTTTCACCTATAAATGTCAATTGCTCCAGCACTATTTGTGGAACAGGCAATCCTTCCTCCATTGAATCACACCTTTGTCAAAAATCCTTTGAGCATATTGTGCAGATCTATTTCTAAATTCTCTATTCTGCTTCATTCATCTGTGTTTATCCCTCTGCCAATACCACACTGTTTTGATTACTTTATCTACATAGAAGCTTTGATATCAGGCAGAGGAATTCCTCCCACTTCTTCTTTGTCAAGATTATTTTAGCTATTTTAGGCCCTGTGCCTATTAAAAAGTTTTGAATAAGCTTGTCTATGTCTTCAAAAATCCTTGCTGGGATTTTGATAGGAATTACATTAAACCTATTGATCAATTTTGGGAGAACAGACATCTTTAATATATTGAGAGTTCCAATCCATTAACACAGTATGTCTCACCATTTCTTTATGTATTCTTTGATTTTCTTCATCTGCATTTTGTAATTTTCAACGCACAGAACTGAAAACTATGTTTTGTTTACTGTATACCTAAGTATTTCACTTTCTTTGGAGTAATTATAAGTAGTATGGTATTTTTCATTTCATTTTCTGCACGTTACTTGTTAATATAAAAATACCACTGAGTTTTGTGTGTTGATCTTATATACTTTGACTTTGCTGAATTCACTTATTCTAGGAGATTTTGTAGATTCTTGGGATTTTCTATGTAGAAAATAATGTCTTCTGCAAATAGAGGTAGTTTTCTTTTTCCTTTCCAACCTTTATATCTTTTATTTCTTTTCTTTGCCTCCTTGCAGTGGCTTGAACTTCAAGCACTATGCTACATAAGAGTGGTGAGAGCAGACATCCATGCTCTGTTCCCAATTTGAGAAAAAAAGCACTGTCTTTCACCATTAAATATGATGTTAGCTGTAGGTTTTTGTACATGCTCTTTATAAAGCTGAGAAAGTTTCTCTCTATTACTAACTTGCTGAGAACTTTTATCATGAATGGATGTTGGATTTTGTCACATGTTATTTGTGTGTCAATTGCTATGATATGAGTTTTCTTCTTTAGCTTGTTGCTCTGGTGGATTACATTGATTTTTTTTTTTTTTTTTTTTTTTTTTGCAGTACGCGAGCCTCTCACTGTTGGGGCCTCTCCCGTTGCGGAGCACAGGCTCCAGACGCGCAGGCTCAGCGACCATGGCTCACGGGCCCAGCCGCTCCACGGCATGTGGGATCTTCCGGGACTGGGGCACGAACCCGTGTCCCCTGCATCGGCAGGCGGACTCTCAACCACTGCGCCACCAGGGAAGCCTTTACATTGATATCTGAATATGGAGCCAGACTTACATACCTAGGATAAATCCCACTTGATCATGTGTGTAATCCTTTTTATACATTGTTGGATTCTGTCTGCTAATACACTGAGAATTTTTATGTCTAAGTTTGCAGTTGAGAGACATTGGTTTGCAGTTTTCTTTTTATTGTACTGTCTTTGTCTACTTTGTCAGAGTAAAAATGGCCTCATGAAGTGGTTTAGGAAGTGTTCCCTTCTCTTCTATTTTCTGGAAGAGTTTGTGTAAAAGTAGTGTTAATTCTTCTTTAAGTGTTTGGCAGCACTCTCCAGTGAAACCATCTGGCTAGGAGATGTTTTGGGGGGGGCAGCTTTTCAGTTACAAATTTAATTTGTCTCTTCCTTTTAAAAATGTCTTTTTAATCAAAGAATTATGAGCAAATCATTCAGAATCGGAAGGGCTACGATAAAAAAAGAATGGGTCTCTGCCCACCCCCTCTCACCTGCTGTCCTACTCCCCGACATCTATTTGTGTTTAGTTCTTCTGCCAGGTACCGTCACATTGCTAAACAGGTTGCTTTATATTCTTGATATCCTGATTTTAGATGGTCTATATTGACTTTCTTCTCGGATAGATAGGCTTTTAGTTCATTTTTATTACCTCCCACCTCTGCTTCTCCCCACATCTTTTAGTTTTCTTATAGTTATAACAATTTCTTCAATTGAAAAGCTTTAGAGAAGTGTGTTACTAAATTCTTGCACGTGGTTTCCTCTATCTTTGACTCATAAAGTAATATACTTAACACCCTTTTCCTTGGTCTATCAGCTTCCAACAGTTTATCTTGTCCCTCACTTTGTAAGATGATGATACCTCACCTCCTCATGTCACCTCCTTCCTCCTTTTCTTCCTCTCTTCTTCCTTCCAACTTCTTTCAGCTATACCTTTATATTTACTTTATCAAGACTGATAGCTTTGCATTCTGTTCCATTGCCATGTTAAGTCTTCTGTACTTGGCCTACATTTTAATTATAAAAGATTAAAACTATAAGCAGCATTTTCATTATTATGACTACTTAAACATTATAACTACAAAACCAATATACATGTTCCAAATACATTTCTCTTTCTCTGAATTTATAGTAATGATCCTTGTGAATTTACTCATTGCTCTAAAGTGTGCCATATTTTAATGTGCTTTGTATCCGGGCCATGACCTTTTGTAGAGTATTTTCATTTATTTAATTTTTCCTGGAGTTTTAATTTGCATTTCTTTTGTTCCAGTTTGAAGAAGAAACAGGTACCTTCTTCAACACAGTATAGCAGTTTAGAGTATAAGCTCTGGAATTAGACTGCCTGGGTTTGGATCTTGGGTTAACCACTAGTTAATAGTGTGACCTAGAGACAATTACCTTACTTCACTGTGTCTTGGGTTTTCTTATCTATAAAATGTAGATGATGAAACAATACTTGTCTCATAAGACTCTTGGAGGATTAAATGAAATCATAAATGCCATGTGTTTAGGACAGAGCCTGGCACTATGTGAAAGTGCATTCATGAGTGTTAGCTACATTTATTGCTGCCGTAATCATCATCATCATCATTATTTTTACTATTACATCTCAACTTTTCACATAACATATACACAACTTGGAATCAATTCTAGTATTTGTTCTTTTAAGACTTTCTTCTGGAAGACTACTGACTTCTAAGTTTGATGACTGTGTTTATTTATTTATTTAAAGATTGTTCTATAGCCATGTTCTTGAAATTCATTTAGAATGGATTCCTTCTCCACTGTTCCTTTTATTTCATGGCTTCTTATTTCTTGTATTTCACCCTTGTTTTGCATGAATCTTTTTCAAGTAAGTTCTTCAAATTAATGAGTTTAAAGTAAGCTCCTTAAGTTCTTGCTTATCTGAAAGTGGCTATAATTTGACTTTAAATTCAACATTATCTTCCTTTGGAATCTTGAAGATCTTGCCTTGTTGACCTCTAGCATCCACTTTTGGTGCTAACACATCTATACCGTCCGACTGATTTTTGCTGTCTTATGAGTATCCTGGTTTACTATTTGGAAGCTTTTATTGATCTCTTTGTAATTGTACTTCTGAAATGTTATGGGGATATGAGTTGAAGCCTAGGCCATTTTTTATTCTTTTGCTCTTTGTGTGCCTTTTGAATTTGGAGACCTCTGACTCTCTTATCTCTGTGTTTTATCTCTGTGTTTTGTGCATTTTTTTGGTGGAACTCTTATTAATCAGATTTTGGAATTCCTGGCTGTATCCCTCATGTTTCTATCTTTTGTTTATACATATTTTTTGCTTTATAAATTCTCTTTGTCTTTTTTGGTCCACATTACAGAGATCTTCTTCTCTTTATCTTCTAGCTGTTATAATTTATATATAAGTTCAGCAATCATATTTTCACTTTTAAGAACTTTTTCTTATTCTCAAATATTCCTTTTCAGAGATGCTTACTCTTGATTTATGAAGTCAATATCTTCTTAAATGAAGACATCTCCCACTTACCATTAGTAACTCATTCATGAAAATGAGACATTCTGTGTGAAAATGTGCACTAGTAGCCTATTCCCCGTTATTTAAAATGCCAAATCAAACTCCCAACAGAATTCCTGAAGTGTAACTAAAATATAGTTAAGTCATCATTTAGTATGTGAAATGTTTAAAATATTGCTCCCAATTTCCAGAACAATTAGAATGGTTTTTATCAAATGGTTTGTGTGCATGTTGCTCTGTATGCAGCATTTTCATGGTGCATCATGAATATTTTTTTCCAACAAGGCATAGCAAACCAGCACACAGAAATTAATAAATATGTTAGAAAATTTCAAATATAATTTGCAACAAAAACAGGACAATTACCTTGGATGACCTGATACCCATGAAGAAAGGAACAGACTGGAAACTTGAAGAAAGTTGAAAGGCGAGGAGGGCTGAATGTAATCATTGTCACTGGCTGTGGAAAGTGATATCATGAATAAGTTGGGTTGCAAAGGTGCAATTTCAGGCAAACTATAAAACTCAGAAGCTTTCAGTTTTGTTTTTTTTTTAATCACTTTTGTGCTCAGGTAGGGACTCCTGAATGAATCTTCAAGGGATGTAGTTGACTCTTTAGGATGAAACACTACAGAATAAAGCTTTACTAACTCTCCTGTAGTATGTTTATAGAAGTATTTGCATGGTGATATAAGAGATATCTGGCAGTAATATCTCCACCAAGTTCAAAGATAATGATTATCATTGTATCAGCAGAGCCCACAAATAATTTTCAGCAAGCAATGTCTAGTGGTTTAATTGAATACCTTCTGGTTATCACTGTGATTAACTTTTTCAGACTGATATCCTGAACAACTTTAGTACTTGCTAATTTCTCATCAGGCATTTAAATAATTCTTCAACATCTTTTTCATTGACCTCTTTGCAAAGCTACTCTTCTTTTCAAGAATAACAATTGCAAAGAATGGTTCAGTCACAAAGAATGTGTAAAATGATGTGATGCTTCTCTTAGTGTCAGCAACATTCAGTACACACATCCCATTGTGAACACTAGGCGTGCTTTTCAAAATATCTATTTGTGATTTTGATGTTCTACCAAATGTATTTGGAATATAGCTGGATAATTTTTATTTATAGATAAATCATTTGGTTTAAAATGTTTTCTTAAGTTTTGGGACATACATTTTTCTTATGTAAAATCATCTTAAAAAGTGTTGTATTGAATGATACATTTATTGTAGAAGTTTGAGACTAAAAGCCAATAGGAATTCCACTATGAAAATATCAAATGAGGAGACATTCTTCAGAATATGTCCATAGATATGAAAATACCACTTAGAATTTTTTCTAAAGAAATCTATAAATCACCCATTTATGCTAGTTTCATTTATCTGTTTGTTTGTATTCCCTTTTATTCTGCAAACTTTCTTCAACTGCCTAACAATCCTTGATTGCCTTTACATATTTAAGAATGGGGCAACGTGAAAGACTTCTGGTTTCTCTGTGTACATAGGCTGGAGCTGTCCTCAGAAAGATTTTGATTTAGGATGAGTGGCCCTCCACAAGGGGCCATACAAATTGCGAGACCCTGAGGTTTTTCTTTGTGGAGCCAAGCTGATACTAACTGTAGTTCTGCTCAGAGTGCTTCCTTCAACTACTTTACAAGAAGAACCTTCTGGGTGCATATTTGTGTCAGAAAACAAGTTCACCAAAGTAAAATTATGTCTCTTCTGGTATTTCTCTTCCTATTTTCATTACTCTAATAGCTACAAATACCATTTTAGAAAAGTAACTGAATTGTTTTTTTACTTTCCACTAATGGCAATAATTAGACTTTCAAATAATAGAGTAAAATAAGCCCAGGTTAAACATTAGGGTAATAAAGCAGAAACAAGGTGGTTTCATTGTGCTAAAAATCTTAAAATAACTCACTGTCAAATAATATAGGAGGGATTTTTCTTTCTTTTCTTTTTTTTTTTTTTGTATACAAGGAAAGAAATGGAGAAGGTCAGGTTAGCCATTAGGAAAAAATTCTCGAATGTGAAAGTTATCAGGCAACAAAATGCATTATAAAGTGTTCTTCCCCAGAAATGCTTAATAAAAATTTTTAAATATTCATGTAATTTATGTACTCAGTTGCTCACCAAACATAAAATAACCTCAAATTAGTGTAAACTAATGCCAAAAATAGCGGGATGGCTAAATAAAATATATGTCAATGTAATGTAAATTATTAAATCATCTTTCAATGGACGTTTTAAAATGAAAACTAACGGAAACAAGCAGTAAACAAGTGATATATACATGTACACACACATGCACTCAAACACTAAAGGGTTTCTATTTTGCTAAAAATATATTCAGGAGAAAACTAACTACTAAATGTTACTAATTTTAGTAACACACTAAAATTCTCATCATAATTACCTCTGGATTTGGAATACATAATTTTTATTTTCTTTGTATTTGTTTGTTCTATATATTAGTTAGATGTTTTGGACTGCAAATAAAAGAAAATTCAGCTCAACTGGCTGAAACAATAAGGGAAATGTTCTATTTCATATAAAAGTGATTCCAGAGGTAGAGCAATAATGGGGCAGTAAATTCTACAGCTGAATGATTTCAGCATGGATTGGCATTCTCTCCTTTGGATTACTTCATCCTCCTCAGCATGCTTTTGTTCTTAGGATTCGAAAGGAAAATATACACTTTTCTCAGTCCCTTTATGAAAGTGAGGAAAACCTCAGACTCTATGGCCAAAATGGGCTGCATGCCCATTTTAAAACTCATCGCCAAGGAGAATGAAATTTAAAATATTGACCTACATTAATGAAATCCAACTCCTAGAGCTAAGAAGTATCCTAACCTCCCCTGAAGAACATGCCCACCCAATACGTTAACACACCAGGTTTCTGTCTGGAAGGAATAACATCCAACAAGACCTAATTAAACAGAGTCATTCTATGTGTAAGAGGTGATTGTATTAGTTCTCTACTGCTGCTCTAACAAATTACTACAATCTTAGTGGTTCAAAAGAACACACATTTACATCTTATAGTTCTGGAAGTCAGGTGTTTAAAATGGGCCTGCAGAGCTGCATTCCTTCTGAAGGCTCTAGAGAAGAATCTGTTTCCTGGCCTTTTCCAGTTTCCAGAGACTGCCTGCCTTCCTTAGCTCAAGGCCCTGCGTCACTCTGACTTCTGGCACGGTTGCCACATCTCCATCTCTGCTCCTGACACTCCTGACTCCCTTTGTAAGTACCCTTGCGATTAATAGGGTCCAGCTAGATAATACAGGATGGTCTCCCCATCTCTAGATCCTTAACTTAGTCACATCAGCAAAATCTCTTTTGCCATGTAAAGCAACATAGTCAGAGGTTGTAAGGATTAGGTTATGGACATCTTTGAGGGACCACTGTTCTGTCTTATCACATAGGATTAACATGACAATATTGCACAGTGACTTATCATTAAAATGTCAATTATCTCCAAAACAGCAGATAAATTGAATACAATATCAATCAAAATTCCAGGGGGACAAACTTATTTTTAAATGCTTATGGAAAACTAAAGGTCCATACATAACTAAATCAACTCTGAAAGAGAAGGTCAAAGAAATGGGGGACTTTCCCAATGCAATATTTAGATATGCTAAAAAGCCTTTGCAATAAACACTATAGCACTGGTGTGGACTTAGACAACTAAGCAATGTTTCAAAATAGACAGAAAAGAAGATGGGAAATGGATTTATAATTAAAATGGCACCACAAATCAAGGGAGAAATTATAAGTTGTTTATAGGAAGTGTAAAAAAGACTAGCTCTCTACATGGAGAAAAATAAACCAATCTGCCTATCTTGTATCACATACAAAGGTGGACTCTAAATACATAAATTATCTGTTAAAAATAAAAGCATTAGATAAACACAGCAACATGGAAAGATGTTGGAAACAGCACTGAGCAAAGTAACAATGCATATTTATGCAACATATGTAAGAAGAATACAAACAAATTTAAAGGTACATATCAAACACATTATTGTAGCCACCTTTTCAGGGGGAGATGAATTATAGCAGGGAATGGGGATTTAAGGGAAAAAAAGAATATAAACATAATAAAACAAGAGAAGGTTATTGTCCAGAATGATAATAATATCATATTATTAACTCAACACTATGAACCTGAGATCCCAAAAGAGAGCACAAAAGCAAGAATGAGAGAGAGTTGTAGGATGGAAGGTGAAAGAGAGAGAAATTTACAAACAGTTTTTACAAGGTGGAGAAGGTGAAATGGGAATTTTTGTTTGCTTGTTTCAAGCTATAACTAAAACTTTAGGCCAGTCATATCTGAAGATGGAAGCAGTAACCATCAGTTACAATTCTCAGCAGTTACTCCTAGGTGGATATTCAGACACCCTTCCCAACAACAGAAATGTGTACACTGGGAATTCCAAGCCCTAGAAAGCACCGGTTCTCAAACCTGGCTACATGTTGTAATAAGTTGAGGATCTTTAAAAGAAATTGATTCCTAGATCTCACTCTGAGAGATTCTGAATTGTGGGGAGTGAGTGGGGCCTTAGGGTTTTAAAAAGTACCCAGGTAATTTTAATATGCAGCAACGTTTGAGAACCACTGGGTGAGAGAATGGATTTGAGAGTGAGCCTTCTCTTCAGGGTCTACTTTCTAACATTGCTTCCAACTGTGGGGGCTTGGGGAGGGCTTAGGAGGATATCTTAGTCTATCACACTAATTTTTCATGCTATAGTCTGTCTTCTCATTCATTCGTTTGTTCATTCGCTCACCTATGGATCATATACTACTGAAGGCTCTGACTACAGACCGAGACAAAACATAAACACTCCCAGCTGTTCTTCACGGAAGGAGAGCAGGAGTTAAACAATATCCCACAAATAAATGTATAATTACAAAGCAGTATTCCAAGAAATTCTGTTTGAATGCATACAAGGATAAAGTTTAAAAAAACAAAAGTAAAATGCTGGATTAAAGTTGGTTGAGAAAATGACAATATACATTAAAGCAATGGTGGTGAGTAATACCTAGAATATTGATGATTGATTATCTTGTACATTACAAGGGATACAAGCAGTGGTGTGCTAATAAATGTTAACAACCAGCTCCCCAGGTTAAAAAAAAAGTTTCTGATCATTAATTATTTGCTAATTTCCCTGGTATAAATATGGTCACCATGGCCAATCCCAAACTACCAAAAGGATATCAATAAGTGTGGAGCCTGGAATAGATGTATACACAGTTGGTTATCATGAGTTGGTACAAATTAGCTCTAGCACACCATTGGATACCTAATTATGTTCAAAAAAATGATAGCTAAAAAGAATGCCAATCTATATATGTTTTATGACTTCTTTTATTTTTTGGTTTTGTTTTCTTCTTCTCTGTTCTTTCTCTCTGTGTATCTAAAACACTATTCCTGAACAGACTAGTTGTAAAAGAAAGTTTGTGTTTTAGATATGACTTCTTATGATAGTTAATTTTTTTCTTCTTTTTTCCAGTTGTATTGAGATATAATTGACATACAACCTTGTATTAGTTTAAGGTATAAAATATGACTTGATACAAGTATATATTACAAAATGATTACCACAATAAATGTAGTTAACATCCCATCACCCCACATGGACCTACTGTATAGCACAGGGAACACTACTCAATACTCTGTGATAGCTAATTTTATGTGTCAACTTGTATTGATAATGGGGTGCCCAGATGTCTGGTTAAACATTACTTCTGGTTGTGTCTGTAAGGGTGTTTCCAGAGGAGATTAGTATTTGAATGCGTGAACTGAGTAAAGCAGATGGCCCTTCCCAGTGTGGGTGGGCATCACCTAATCTGTTGAGAGCCCAAATAGAACAAAAGGGTGGAGGAAGGTGGGAATTTGTTCTCTGCCTGACTGCTTTGAGCTGAGAAACTGATCTTCTTCAGTCCTTGAGGCCCCTAGTTTTCAGGCCTTCAGACTCAGACTGGAATCTACAACGTTGGTTCTTTGACTCTCAGGCTTTTGAACGACCACTGCCACCTGCTTTCTGGGGTCTCCAGTTTGCAGACAACAGATTGTGGGACTTCTCAGCCTCCATAATTGTGTAAGCCAATTCTTCACAGCACATCATACATATACACACATACTATTGGTTCTTTTTCCCGGGAGAACTCTGACTAATAAATATGCTTATCTTTTTTTTTTTTTTTTTGCGGTACGCAGGCCTCTCACTGTTGTGGCCTCTCCCGTTGCGGAGCACAGGCTCCGGACGCGCAGGCTCAGCGGCCATGGCTCACGGGCCCAGCCGCTCCGCGGCATGTGGGATCTTCCCGGACCGGGGCATGAACCCGTGTCCCCTGCATCGGCAGGCGGACTCTCAACCACTGCGCCACCAGGGAAGCCCCAAATATGCTTATCTTTCATCTCTTCCCCTGAGCTGCTCTCATTGACTTCTGTGGTTCTGCAACATCATGAAAGTCTATCTCTGCTCTCCTCTGTTCTCTCTTTTCTTTTGTCCCTGTTTATGCCTTATACCTGCCAGAAGTGTCCTTTGTCCTGACTGAGCCACAATGATGATAATGTTCAAAGTTAAAAGACTAACTTCCAATCTAGAACACTTTTTACCATTTACTGTGTTACAATCAGCATTAACTTCATAAATTCATAAAATCTGCTTGGCAGCAACACCATAAAATATGTATTGTTATGACCTCCATCTGTAGAAAGAGATGAGAAATAAAGCAACTTACCCAAGGTTGTTCCTATATCCCATAAAATGATGGCTCCAGAGTCTATGCTCTCAGCCACTGTGAAAAACAGTCCCCAAACCACAGGTTTTCCATAATTAGGGTGGAGAAGAGGCCTTACAAAATAAGTAAGTATTTAGGGTATTCAATGGTTTGGAAGCATCAATCCTATTTCTTTTAACTTACGTTTCTACTTGCCAAATTAGTATAATTCTATTCTCTACCTGTCTCTATATTATGACTTGGAAGACAGCTGATTATCACTGTTTTCCTTCTTTTCTACATCTCATCTCTTTATCTTTCACATTTCCCTGCTTCCTTCCCACCCTGTTTTTCTGAACACCACTTTGCAAATCTTGTCGGGATAACATTTTTCTAAAATTTATTTGAGTAGTGGGTCTCCTACAATTTTGTAATCTCTACACTTAACACAGTTCGAGGATTAAAATATATTATTCTGAGAGACTACAGCATATATTTTTCAAGAACAGCTCTGATTTTACTGCAGTAATAAAAATAGTCAGAGGGCTAGGTGGCCCTAGGCAAAAATCATGTGTATAGCTGTTCTTCCACTCGCCATGACTTGCATCTTTTTGTATAATCTCGTCTAAACAGTCTGCCTTTGTCACAGTCTCATCCACACCCACACATTCCAAGATGAATAAAAACTTCTGCTTTATTAGCAACCAGCCACAGGTAAATCAATTTTTTAATTATCTGTGTTCCTTAAAATTGCATCATCAATTCCACCACTTTAGTAATCGAATTCAGAGAGTTGGCTGTAACAAAGTACTGCCACAGGGTAGCAATGGAACATAACCATGGCTGATGAATTCTGATGGGTTTAATTTGCTTATGGTCAACCATACTTGCTCTAACTTGACTCCCTTTATACTAGTGGTTTTAACCATGATCCACAATAGGAAATACCTTTACATTACACACACACACACACACACACACACACACACACACACACACACGTAATTTAAAGATATTTCTTATTGCATGTGGAGATACATATATATACACACACAACCAAACTTTTACTATGTAAATGCTCTCTGAAATTCTCTATTCTAATATATATCATTTTTTTAAAAATTGCTAATCCTGACTCACCCAATGACTCATGACTAATTAATAGGTTGCAACTCCTAGTTTGAAATTCGTTGCTTCAGATTAGTGATGCATCTGCTTCAGAATAAAATTCAAACTCCTTAACATAGCACTAGAAGGCTCTTCATGATTTCTCTTCTTTTCTCTCCAGCTTCATCTCTCACCACTTCCCCTTTGAATGCTAAACTCCAGGCCTACAGAACTACTCACATTCTCCAGGAAAACTGCTGTCTTTCCTCAAAATCTTTACACGACATACATTGTGTACTATTCACCCTTGTATTTGAGTTCAGCATAACGACTAGCATATATTAGTCATTCAATAAATAGTTGAATCAGTAAAGGAATGAATAAATAAACAAATGAAAAATATTATATCAAAGTCTATGCAAAGAATGTACTTTGTCAATAACATCCCATAGATTTCACTCTGAAAATGCAGGTATAGGCTACAGAAGGGAGAAAAAACACCCAATAACCTAGAGATTTATTAAGGAAAATTGTAATTTCTGGAAACCGGAGTAAACAGCTTCATAATAGCTTATTTACTTTGAGGAAATTTTTACCCATTTAATTTGGTTCAGCTGGATTTTGGTCATCAACAAATCAGGCAGACAAGTAAAGTTGATTGTGTATTAAATTCCACACCCTCCTTGGTATAATTATGACTTGGAAAAATAAGCTCTAATGGGAAAAGTCCTAGTTATTGTAGTAACGGCCTCTATGGTATAACAGACAATCAGAGAGAAATATTTAGCCTGTCTATTTGCTAACGAAAAGTGCTCAGTGGTGGCCTATTACCATTGGTCAAAATAACCTGTCCCCAAAGTGGAACACAGCAATGGTGTATTAGAGACCAATGAATCTCAACCTTCCTTGTGAATTTGGACCACATAGGGAATTTTGTTAAAATGCAGATTCTGATTCAATAGGTCTGGAATGGGGACTGAGACTGCATTTCTAACAAGGTTCCAGGTGATGCTCATGCTGTGGGCCCACGGCCTAGACTCTAAATAGAAAGAAAAGTACACAATTTATTGAAGACATTCTGTTTTGCTCCTAGGAAGCATTATTTCCTAACTCAAATATTTCTGTTACCAAGGTAACCGGGCCACAAGCAGGTCCTGTGACCACTTGACCTAATGACTTGTGCTGGAGGAACTGTTTTAGCCAAGCAGCAGCCTCTCCTCCCTCCACAGAATTTCAAATTAAAAGGAACAAGTACTATTTGTCCCAGAATAAGATATCTTCTAGTTACCAGTGAAGCAGCCCTTTCTTATTTACCTCTTTACATCAAGGACTTCATTGCCGACAACATTCTGCATTGCCGCTACCTAGAACTGAAGCATGTTGAAAAGATGTATAAAAGTCATGCCGAAACCAAATAGCTCAGTATATTATTTTGGCGCTTATGCCTCTCACTTAACAATTGTTTTTCTGTTAGATTTCCTTCAGGTTTTCAGTGGAAGATAATCACATCCCATTCTCATATAGTCAGCTTCCCATCTGTCAGTAACATCTGTAAGTCAAGAGTTTCTGACAATAATAGAAAAATGTGGGTGCTTTTTTCCCCCAGTTCTTCCTTTTTTAAACAATTTTTTTTTTTTTTGCTATATACCTTTTTCCAAGAAGAGAAAAAAATGGGGACATGTACAGAGTCCAAGAAGAGAAAAAAATGGGGACATGTACAGAGTTGAGAAGAGAAAAAAATGGGGACATGTACAGAGTTGCTTTCCAAGAAGAGAAAAAAATGGGGACATGTACAGAGTTGCTTTAATTAAAGGGAACGCTCCTGTGCCTTTTTCTCAAAAAATAAGCCATATGTACTGGTCAAAAGTTTTTCCATTAGTTCTGTGGCGTTAGTTGCACTGGGCAACTTTAAAATGCCCAAGTATAATGATTTCATCAGAGTGCATAAAAAAGTCAATAATCCATAAGTCAATTTATGACTGCATTATGTGTCACTTTCAAGCTAATACTATGTACTCTAATGTTTAGTGTATTGGGGGAAATATATATATCATAGATGGGATGGGAATCAAAGATTTTAGCAACCTATCCACTAACAATAAACCCGGCGCAAATTAATGAAAAAAAGCAATGCCAGGGACTTAATTTGAGGATCTCAAGTTGGTAATGGTAGGATGAAAGAAACACCCGCCATGAGAATAAAAGGAATTAGCTAAGGAAGGGGTGGAAATAGCAGAGTTTGAAAGCACAATGATTCATTTCTCTCACATTCTCCCTATATTTCCAATCACTTTCTATGAATTTTGAGATGGTCACAAGAGTACATCCACCCATGAAAACACAGGTACAATCAATGTTTCCTCGTCCCCAAGGCACTCCATAAGCACTGGTGAGAATACAACCCACTGCTATTTATGGGTTACAAAACACGCTCTCTAGTCATGTCTCTTTGGAAAGACTGCATCATTTAGAGAAGTGCAGTGTCTTATTTTTTTCCCACACACTGCTCCCAACAAAGGCTCCAAATGATTCTCTGCCATTTCTGCTCCCATTCTAAGGAAGAGAAATTAATCTCTCTTCCTTTATCAGTCAAGAGGACATATATTTTCTGTGTTCCTTCTCCAAGTGTGACTCTGTTCATGTATTTTTTAAAAAGAAGGACTAGATTTTTTTTTCTGCAAATGCATTATATTTGTTTTAAAGTTTTAAGTCCATATATATACTTGCAGTACAAATACCTGTCTGGAAGCCCCATGGGCAACTGGGGAGTGAAGCTGGAGGTTAGAGGAGTGAGGGGATGTTGAGGTTTTTATTATTTGAATTATTTTATCTTACTTTTATTTTAAAAATAGGAAAAAGTCTTGGTAATTGTGGAAAAGGGAGCTGAATTAACTGGTGCCACTTCCCACCCCACTGCGGTGAGACTCTCCTAAGCATTTCCCTAACTTGTGTCTCTAAGTGACACGGAGAAAAATGCTGGAACGGAATCAAAAGGAGCAAAAACTTATCTCCAAGTGAGGGCAGGTGAGGAAGTTCTAAGAAAGGGTACTGGATTCATTTGGTAAAGAGAAAAATGGAAGAAAGTCAGAAGAGTAGAGTGTGTGTTGTGGAGGGGGTCCCCTGGAAGGCTGGGGATTAGGGGAGAAGGAAAGCGCGCGGACTCACCCCCCAGCCAGTTGTTGAAGATGTTCTCGAGCATAGTGACCGGGATGCAGAAGGAGATGAGCAGGTCGCTGAGCGCCAAGGAGCAGGTGAAGATGTTGGTGACGGTGCGCATGGCCTCGCTGAGGGTCACCACGTAGACCACCAGCGCGTTGCCAAAGAGCGCCAGGACGAAGATGAGCACGCCGGTGAGCACGAAGGCCAGCTTGGCGCGCCCAGGTAGCTGCGGGGTGTAGACCAGCGGCCGCAGCCCGTACAGCGCGATGAACTGCGCCCGTGTCGGGTTGTGGTCCCGCAGCAGCCGGGAGAACTGCTCCGGGGTGATGTTGAGCGACTGCATGCTGCGCGCGCCCCGCGTGCCATCCACCTCCCGGGGCTCGGACTCCCGCGCGGCAGGGCGCGGGCTACCGGGGGACCCGCGCGGCGGCCGCCTCCCTCCCCTGCAGGCCGGGACAGCCTCTGCTCTGGACTCGGGCGCACGAGAGGGCTCCCGTCAGCACCTCGGGAGGTTCTGGAGAAGGAAAGCAGTGCAGGGTTTTAACTCACAATCAACAGGCAGGAAGCCAAAGCGAGGGAGACGATCCCGTTGACCAAAAATGTTCGTAGTTCAAAGTCTTCCGCCCCTCTCTGAGGCCCGGCGCTGTGGCCGTCCGGAATGCCGGAGCGACAGTGCCCGTGCTTCTCACTCGCCAGCCTCTGGCCACGCGGTGAAGACACCGCACCGGCTCCGGGGGCGACGGAGGGTGGGTCTGGAGCTCGGCTGCGCGCCCCTCACTCCCGGCTTCAGCAGCGGGGACCCCGCCTCCGAACCCTCTGCGCAAGGGAAACTCCTCCCGGGCTCCCCAGTTTCTGCCACCGAGCCCCTTTCTCGTGCCTCAGATCACGCTTATGTGTAAAATTGAGTATTGGGGTTTTCCACAGTCTCACGGTTTCTCCTCTTAAGAAATAATGTGGGCCACAGCTAGCCAAGGCAAAAGAAGATTTATTTTTAATTATTTTTCTGTATTAAAAATTAATTACAGCGCCTAGGAAATTACACAGATAGTACAGAGAGGTCCAGTGCACCCTTCGTCTGGTTTCTCCAGTTGATTACATCTTATTTAACTATGGTACGATACAAAACCAGGAATTTGCTATGTGTGTGATATGTGTGTGTGTAGGTCTGTGTCATTTTATACCAAGTGTAGATTCCTGTAACCGCCACCAAAATCAAGATAGAAAACTCTTCTATCACCACAGAGGCCTCAGTGCAGCTACCCCTTTACTGTCACACCCAGCCTGTCCTCCCACCTCTAACCCCTGCTGATAACTCATCTATTCTCCATCTCTATATTTTGAGAGGTTGTATAAACAGAATCTTACAGTATATAACCTTTTTTTAAAACATCTTTATTGGAGTGTAATTGCTTTACAATGTTGTGTTAGTTTCTGCTTTATAACAAAGTGAATCAGCTATATGTATACATATATCCCCATATCCCCTCCCTCTTGCGTCTCCCTCCCACCCTCCCTATCCCACCCCTCTAGGTGGTCACAAAGCACCGAGCTGATCTCCCTGTGCTATGCTGCTGCTTCCCACTAGCTGTCTATTTCACATTTGGTAGTGTATATATGTCCATGCTACTCTCTCACTTTGTCCCAGCTTACCCTTCCCCCTCCCCGTGTCCTCAAATCCATTCTCTATGTCTCCGTCTTTATTCCTGTCCTGCCCCTAAGTTCATCAGAACTTTTTTTTTTAGATTCCATATATATGTGTTAGCATACGGTATTTGTTTTTCTCTTTCTGACTTACTTCACTCTGTAGGACAGACTCTAGGTCCACCCACATCACTACAAATAACTGAATTTCGTTTCCTTTTATGGCTGAGTAATATTCCATTTATATATGTGCCACATCTTCTTTATCCATTCATCTGATGATGGACACTTAGGTTGCTTCCATGTCCTAGCTATTGTAAATCGTGCTGCAACGAACACTGTGGTACACGTATCTTTTTGAATTATGGTTTTCTCAGGGTATATGCCCAGCAGTGGGATTGCGGGGTCATATGGTAGTTCTACTTTTAGTTTTTTAAGGAACCTCCATACTTCTCTCCATAGTGGCTGTATCAATTTACATTCGATACTAATTCTTTTTCTAGTCAGCATCATGCTCTGCAGATTCATCCAAGTTGTTAGGTATATCCGTAGTTCCTTTTTATTGCTGAGGATGTATCACGGTTTAACCAGTCACCCATAGTAAGATGTTTTGGTTGTTTCCAGTTTGGGGCTATTACAAATAAAGCTGCTATGAAGAACCAGGTACAGATTTTTGTGTGGACATGTTTTCATTTCTTTGGGAAATGCCAAGAAGTTTGGTTGTTGAGTCTATGGTCTGTATGTTTAGGTTTTTAAGAAATTGCCAAACTACTCTTCAGAGTGGTTGTTCCATTTTACGTTGCCATCAGCAATACATTGGAGATTCAGTTTCTCCACATCCTTGCCAGCATTTGGTAGTTTCATTACTTTTATTTTAGCTGTTTTAATAAGTGTGCAGTGCAGTGATATCTTATTGAGTCTTAATTTGCATTTCCCTAATAGCAGATGATGAATATCTTCCCATGTGTTTATTTGCCATCCCAATATCTTCAGTGAATTTTTTTTTTTTTTTTGCGGTATGCGGGCCTCTCACTGCTGTGGCCTCTCCCGTTGTGGAGCACAGGCTCCGGATGCACAGGCTCAGCGACCATGGCTCACGGGCCCAGCTGCTCAGCGGCATGTGGGATCTTCCCGGACCGGGGCACAAACCCATGTCCCCTGCATCGGCAGGCGGGCTCTCAACCACTGCGCCACCAGGGAAGCCCTTCAGTGAAATTTTTAAAAATATAGTTTACCCACTTTCTAATTCAACTGTTTGGCCTAACTGCTGTTGAGTTTTGAGGGTACTTTTTATATGCTAGATGCCAGCCCTTTGTCAAATAAGTGGTGTGTAAATATTTTTCTTCTGTCTGTACCTTGTTATTTATCCTCTTAACAGAGTCTCTCACAGATCAAAGTTTTTAATTTTGATGAAGTTCTATTAATTTTTTTATAGGTTATACTTTTGATTTTTTTTATAGGTTACACTTTTGATGTCCAGTCTAAGAACTCTTCACCAAATGTTGTGTCCCCAGATTTTTCTCCCATGTCTTTTTCTAAAAGTTCTATGGCTTTACATTTGACATTTTGAGCTCTCTATTTTGTACCATTGACCTAAGTGTTTCTTTGTCCTCCAATACCTCACAGGCTTGAATACTGCAGCTATGTAAGTCTTGAAACCAGGTAGAGTGATTTCTGCCACTTAATACTTTTTGTAAAATAAAATAATTTTGTACAAATTATTTTAGATATTCTAGGGCCAGCGCCCATTCAAATAAATTTTAGAATATATTTGTGTATCTCTACAAAATGCCTTGCTGGGATTTTGATAGGAATTGAGACCTTTCCTATGTTGAGTTTTCCAATCTGTGAATCGAGTAGGTCTCACTGTATAGTTAGATCTTCTTTGATTTCTTTCATCAGCGTTTTGCAGCTTTCAGCATATAGGTCCTGTATATATTTTATTAGATTTGCACTTAAGTTTTTTTTTCAAGCATTTGTGCATGGTATAGTATTTCTAATTTTCAGTTCCACATATTCATTGCTAGTACATTGAAATGTGATTATTTTGTATGTTGATCTTGAAACTTACAATGTTGCTGAATTCAGTTATTAGTTTTGGGCAGTTTTTTTTGTTGTTGATTTCTTGGGATTTTCTATGTAGACAATCATGTCACTTGAGAAGACAGGAAGTTTTATTTCTTCCTTTGTGACCTGTATGCATTATATATCCTTTTCTTGCCTTATTGCAATGACTAGAGCTTCCAGTAGTATGATAAATGGCAGTAATGAGAATGGATATCATTGTCTTACCACCAGTCTTAGGGGATTAGGTCCTGTTGGTTGATGGTGTGGTTGAGTTCTATTTCCTTGCTGATTTTTTCTCTACTTATTCTATTACTTGTTGAGAGAGGAACTCCAACTATAATTGTGGATTTGTCTATTTATCATTTCAGCTTTATTAGTGTTTGTCCTACATATATTGTAGCTCTATTTCTTAATGAATGCACATTTAGGACTGATATGTCTTCTTGATGCATTAACTCCCTTATCATTATACAATGTCCCTTTCTGTACCAGGTAGTTTTCTTTGCTCTGAAGTTGATTTTATGCTATAATAATATAACCACTCCTGCTTTCTTTTGATTAATGTTTGTATGATATTTCTTTGTCTGTCCTTGTACTTTAAACCTATCTATATCATTACATTTAAGTTGAGGTTGTTATAGAAATAAATCTTTGGGTCAATTAAAAAAAATCCACTCTCCAATCTCTTTTAATTTGTATATTTAGACCATTTATATTAAATGCAATTGTTGCTATGTTAGGATTCAAGTCAACCATTCTATTTGTTTATTTGTTTGTTTTCTGTTTGTTCTTAGCTTCTCTAATTTGTTTTTCCTGCCTGTGGGTTATATAAACATCTTTTAGCATCTCATTTAGATTTAACTGTAGTGGTTTTGACTGTATCTCTTTACGTACCCATTTTCTATGACTGCTGTATGTAAGTCACACTGCTTATGGTATTTTGTTATGGCAGCCCAAGTAGACTAAGATACCTACATTTTTCTAATTTTGCCCCAACTCTTTCCTTAATTTGACATGAACCCTGTAGCCATTGTTCTCTATCACTAACTTTCATGATAATAAAAAGCTGAGAAACATAAAAAACTCAGAATATAAATATTCAGAAATACACCTGCTAACCTACATCTGGTATTGGAAATGAAGTAGTTATCTAAATCTAATGTTGGCATCTACCCACATGTTACTGCAAACATCTAGGAATTTTTTTATGGTAATTTTTAAAAACAATGCAACAGTGTTGTGCTATTATATTTTAAAGAATCTGGCATTCCAAAAAAGCAATGATAAATGAAGTTCAACATTGTAACTATTGATGGAAGCCTAAGAAAGGAAGATGTCCTAATGGTTGCAGCCCACTGAAACCTCCTTGTAGAATTGATAGCCCACATCTGTGATCCTGATTCTCTGGACTGTGGGTTGTAGATTTGGGTCACAGAGGATAGCCCTCAAATAGTGCAGAAGTCACAGAAATTGAAGACCTGCCCCACCTCTCCCTGGGCCTTGGTACTGGGACCAAAGAAGCCTAGTAGTACAGCTGCACACCAATCCAGAGAAGAAATCTCAGGATCTGTTAGAAGCTGGAGTGAGTCTGGTGTCACCATATTCAATCGCCTGCGCTATGTGGACCCATGTTACTGTGGATAGCGGTGGTACTGACCTGGATGCCTCAGCCCTAGGTCTACTCAGCAGTCTTCAAACAGATAAAGAGTATTAGAAATCAGGGAGGTGTGAGAAGCAAAGATTAGCTCTCAGTGGCTCCCTGAGATATATTCAAAACCCTGTGGAGCTAGAGTAGGAGAATGTTAATTGAAATAATACATGATTCATGTTAGGGTTGGACTAGAGCTAAATATGAAAAAAGATGAAATTCATCTTCAAAGTTTCAAATTCTGTGTTTGTTATTCTCCCTACTGATACCGTACAAGTACTCATTTCCACCACTTATTCACACCTCTTCGACCATTACTCCCCCATCCTCCCAACCCACTCCATCTCACCCATCTACTGCCAATCCCCACCCAAGTGAAAATATTCCTATGAAGACAGCCCAAGTCTGATCTCACAAGGCACTCCTGACCTCCTCACCCAAACCCTGAAAACCCTAAGTGATCCAGTTCTTCAGATCTCTGCTTACTGCTAGAAAACTGAAAAACTAAATGAACAGTTATCTCTCTATCCAATACCTTTTTTGGATGGCAGTAGCAAACCATGCACTATGTTCATAATTGTGATGAAGAAACAGACATATCCCCTGCCTTTAAGAGGTAACTTCTGATGGACAAAGCACCATGGCATGCACACAGTGGCATAAAACACAGCTCGGACTTTAGGCAGTTCATACTCTAGTTTAGGGGGTCTGCGAACTACAGCCTGGGCCAAAGATGGCCCACTAATTGTTTTTGTCCTGCCCATGAACAAAGAATGGTTTTTACATTTTCAAATGGCTGAAAATAATCTTAAAGAGAACATATTTCATGACACATGGACATTGTATGAAATTCAAATTTCAGTGACTATAAAAACAGAAAAATTTGTTCAGAACATAACCATGTTCATTGGTTTACATATTGTCTATGGCTGCTTTCATACTACAACGGCAGAGTTGAATATTTGCCACGGAGACTGTTTGGACCTCAAAGCAGAAAATATTTACTATCTGACCCTTTGCAGAAAATGTTTGCCAACCTCTCATCTTCTTGGAGAGGCAGGATGGACACAAGTATTCATAACCCAGAGCAAGGTGATATGTGCCACATCCACACACAGAAAAGACATGTTCCAAAAAATGCAAGCAAATCTACAAATGCTGCATAGAGAAAGTAGAGTGTGACCCAGGCCTAGAAGGAAGGGAGAGATGAAAGAAAGGCCACCTATTTCACACTGAGGGAACTGCCTCCCTAAAGGCACTGAGGTGGAAATGATTATGCTAGAGATAGGGGAAGCTGGAAAAGGTAAGGCAAGGAAGGTAGGATCGGCTTCTGATATTTGTTGACAATAAAAATGACTAGAAGAGGACTTCTCTGGCTGTCCAGTGGTAAAGACTCCACACTTCCAATGCAGGGGGCATGGGTTCAACCCCTGGTTGGCGAACTAAGATCCCACATGCCCCATGGTATGGCCAAAAAAAAAAAATGACTAGAAGACAGTAGTGAAAGAGGGTTCCTTTTCTGAAAGAAACAAGCTGACCAAATGAAGGAGAAGCAATGAAGAACTCTCTACTCCTGAGGATAGAAACATGGGAGAAATTATTTCGATAAATGTAAAAGAAAAGGCAAAAGCAATTATACTCCAATAAAGATGTTAAAATAAATAAATAAATAAAAATTAAAAAAAAGAAAAGAAAAGGCAAAGGTACTTTATGGGAATGTTCTAGAGTTTATCTTGCCAGTCAGAGGGTGTAATAATCAAGTCTTTCCCAGAAAAGATTACAAAATTGTCCGAGATGGGGGATTAACTAGACACTGACTGAAAGTATAAGTAGTCTAAAAACATAGTGTATGGTGAATGTTTTCTTCACTTTGCTGAGAATCTTGTCACTCAGAAGGAAGAAGTAGATTCCATATATACATAGGGGCAGGACGGGAATAAAGACGCTGACGTAGAGAATGGACTTGAGGACACGGGGAGGGGCAAGGGGAAGCTGGGATGAAGTGAGAGAGTTGCACTGACATATATACACCACCAAATGTAAAATAGCTAGTGGGAAGCAGCCACATTGCACAGGGAGATCAGCTCGGTGCTTTGTGACCACCTAGAGGGGTGGGATAGGGAGGGTGGGAGGGAGATGCAAGAGGGAGGGGATATGGGGATATATGTATACATATAGCTGATTCACTTTGTTATACAGCAGAAACTAACACAACATTGTAAAGCAAGTATACTCCAATAAAGATGTTAAAAAAAAAAAAAGAAGTATCTGGTAGAACTGGTGTTTTGTTTTTAACTCTGACCAATGTGGAAAGAGTTGATGGTATGACGGGAGTGACAGAAAGTTTGGGATGATTTTTGCTGTCAACTCTGAGTGTGAGGTGAGGTAGAACATATATATGTATATATATATATATATATATATATATATATATATATATATATATATATACACACATATATATATATATATATATATACACACACACACACAAAACAGACACAAAAACTTCTAAGAAGAGAATAAACTAATGTTTGTGATCATGGTAAAAAAGAAAATGGAAGAAACAGAGACAGAGAGCCAGAGAGAGAGAGAAAGGCTTTTTTTCTGTTTGAGAGCAAGAAGTTGAACAAATAAGAGCTAGGTTCCACTAATTTGGGTACTAGATCATATAATTTTATATATTGGATATTTTATATCCATATTAATTACCATAAAAGAGGATTAGCAATAACTTATATTTTAAAAATTGCACTTAATGATCCCACAAAAAATTGTAAAAATAAACAATTTAGCAAAGTTGCAGGATACAAACACAACCCACAAAACCAGTTGTGTTATGTTTTTATACACTAACAATGAACAGTCTGAAAAGGAAATTAAGAAAAACCTCACATATATGGTCAAACAATTTTCAATATGGGTGCCAAGACCATTCAATGGGGAAAGGACAGCCTTTTCAACAAATGGTATTGGGGAAACTGGATATCACATGCAAAAAACAATGGACCTTACTTAGATACAAAAATTAACTCAAAATGAATCAAAGACTGAAACATCAGCGCTAAAACTAAACAACTCTTAGAAGAAAACATAGAGAAAAAGCTACAGAACATTGGATTTGGCAATAATTTCTTGGATTTGACATGAAAAGCACAGGCAACAAAAGTAAAAATAGATAAACTGAGCTACATTAAAATTTAAAACTTCTGAGCATCAAAGGATATAATCAACAGAGTGAAAGCAGCCTATAGAATGGGAGAAAATATTTGCAAGTCATATATCTGGTAAGTGGTTAATATCCAGAATATATTAAAAACTCCTACAACTCAACAACAACAAAAAAGCGACCTGATGAAAAAATAGGCAAAATACTTGAATAAACATTTCTACAAAGAAGACATACAAGTGGCCAACAAGTACATGAAAAGATGCTCAACATCACTAATCACTAGGGGAATGCAACTGAAAATCACAGTGAGATGCCAGCTCACACCCATGAGGATGTCTACTATTTAAAAAACAAAAACAAGATAACAAGTGTTGGTGAGAATGCAAATAAATTGGAACTCTTGTGCACTGTTGGTAGGAATGTAAAATTCCAGTCACAAAAGGACAAATACTGTATGGTTTCATTTATCTGAGGTACCTAGAGTAGTCAAATTCATTGAGACAGAAAGTAGAAAGGTGGTTGCCAGGAGTTAGGGGTAGGAGGGGATGGAGAGCTGTTGGGATATACAGCATTTCAGTTTTGCAAGCTGTGAAGAGTTCTGGAGATTGGTTGCACAACAATGTGGATGCACTTAACACTACTAAACTGCACACCTCACAATGGTTAAGATAGTAAATGTTATGCTATGTGTATTTGAACACAATTTTTTTTTTTTTTTTTTTGTGGTACGCGGGCCTCTCACTGTTGTGGCCTCTCCCGTTGCGGAGCACAGGCTCCGGACGCGCAGGCTCAGCGGCCATGGCTCACGGGTCCAGCCGCTCCACGGCATGTGGGATTTTCCCGGACCGGGACACGAACCTGTGTCCCCTGCATCAGCAGGCGGACTCTCAACCACTGCGCCACCAGGGAAGCCCTCGGACGTCTTTTGTGTGTTTGTGTGGTATGCGGGCCTCTCACTGCTGTGGCCTCTCCCGTTGCGGAGCACAGGCTCCGGACGCGCAGGCTCAGCGGCCATGGCTCACGCGCCCAGCCGCTCCGTGGCATGTGGGATCTTCCTGGACCAGGGCATGAACCCGTGTCCCCTGCATCAGTTGTTGGCTGACTCCCAACAACTGCGCCACCAGGGAAGCCCCCTGAACACAGTTTTTAATAAAGGGAAAAATTCATTAATAATATCATTTGAACTATACTTTACCTGCATTATTTTATTTTCACAACAACCATATGAGGCAGGTGCTTTTATTATTTTCATTTTATAAATGAAAAAGGGAGGGATAGAGAATATTACGAAACTCAAGTTCACACAGCTAAAAACTGTTAGTCTGTTTCTCAAAATTCCAGTGAGTCAGGCTTTTAAGTCCATGCTCTCTTTACTACTCAGCAAAAAGCTATAAACTTATCAGGACAAAACAAAAAAATGGTGAGGCAGGGGCTTGAGGCATGAAGTTGGTAATGAAGGAAGCCAAGCAGGTATTTATACTAGTGAACCTAGATTACAGGAACTACAGCAACTGAGTAGAATATTTAGATACCAGCTTCCTGACCAGAAGGGAGTCAGGGCCAGGAGAAAAATATAAAGTACTGCAATCCTCATTACTCAAAAAAGAAAGGAAGCATGCTGGTATGTCAGAAGAGACCAAGCTCTTTCTGGCTCTGAACTCTTGGGGGCGGTGACGGGGGGTAGTAATTTACCACATCAGCCTTTATAGAAGAAACATTGAAGTACATAATGGATGGTGTCTTCAGTACTGGTAGACATTCTGCATGTAGCCATAGCAAACGATGCCAGCTGTTGGCATAATTCAAGTCATAGTTCTATAAAATGATGTGTATGGAAAACCAAAATAATAAAATGCAGGTATGGTGCTTTCTGGTGATTTGATTCCATGGGAAAAAGCTTAGGGAATGTATTACTATTCATGTCTCATAAACTACCAGCCCTGAATATCAATTCTATTTGTCAGGCTTTGGACAGGAGCTGTATAGCAAATGGCTCTAAATTGAGATAAATGAGATACATTTTTCTTTTTTTTTTTTTTTTTGCGGTATGCGGGCCTCTCACTGTTGTAGCCTCTCCTGTTGCGGAGCACAGGCTCTGGACGCGCAGGCTCAGCGGCCATGGTTCACAGGCCCAGATGCTCCGCGGCATGTGGGATCTTCCCAGACTGGGGCACGAACCCGTGTCCCCTGCATCGGCAGGCGGACTCTCAACCACTGCGCCACCAGGGAAGCCCCAAGTTACTTTTTAATAAGACTAAGATTTTACACAATATATTGCTGAAGGAATAAGGTATGATTCAATTTAATATATGCAATAATGTGTGGTCATAGTAAATGGAGAGATGATAAAGGTTAGCGGTGGTGGTATAAGTACAGATGCTTTTTAGTTACTTTGTTTTAATTAGAAGTATTTTCCATTTTTTCCTACAATGAGTATATATAAAAACGGGGGAAATATTTTGAATTTTAAGATGTAGAGTGATCAGGAATGTCAAAATCTAAAATTTTTATAATAGGATGAGAACATGCTTGGAATGTATTTGTTTAAATTTTCTAGCCAGTTGAGTTTAGTGGATAGAAATCATAGCATCCAGCCTTAGGAAAAATTTGTAAACACATTTCAGAATGTCCATTTATTTATTCATCAAGCACACATTCTCCCCAAGATATGCCACATGCTGTGTTATATATTAGGAGTAAAATGATAGGTTAGATAGAGCATAATTCTGGGTGGCAGAGCCTCTTGCCCTTCCTAGAAAAGAGCAAAGCCTAAATTTTCCTAAGTCAGAAGTTCTCAGGTTTGGAGGCACATTAAAATCATCTGAGGAGGCTTTAACATCACCAATGCCCAGGCCCCACCTGAAGAGACTCTAGTTTAATTTAAAAGTGACTCAGGTGACTCTAATATGAAGCCACAGCCTGAAGAATGGGTATTGAAACCGACCGTTGAGGGATATGAGGAGGGGCGTGCAGGGATGGAGGGAAGAAAGAGACCGGGTAGAGGCTGGTCAGTGATGGCAGAAGTGGATGAGGGATGCGGAGGACATGGGAAAGAATGATGCCCAGTGATACCCTAAGAAACTTCTGTGCACCTGCTTACAGGTATGCCCTGTGTAAATGTGTTTTTTAAATGTTTTACTAAAAAGGACCTGGCCCCTTTAATAAAGGAAAAATCTGTGCCAGCCATCCTGAGACAGGTGGGGAAAACTGCTAGAAGCCTGTGACATAGCTCAGTAAAAACAAAATTCCATGTGCGTATAAAGAATTTATCATAAACCCCAGCTCCAGTGGAGCGAAGGCTGTCAAACCTCAGCTCAAATGGCACTTGCGGTGGGTCAGACTAGAAAAAAACAATAATCAGAAACACATCAAAACCGCAGGCGCAGAGAAGGTCACTGGGACAAGTCTCAGCAGTTATTGACAATAAAGCAAAGAACATACGGGGAGACTGACAAACGGATTTCAAGAGGCCTGGCAACAGTCCTAAGGCCATGAAATCAGACTGTGGATATCAGCAAGATACAGCAGCAGGTGGCCGGCCTAGGCTGGGGCAGATACTTGGAGCTTGAACTACAGACCCCAGAGGGATGAAAGGGAATAAGAAAGGGTGATTATCTCAGGTCGGGGCCTGCATCAGAGGCTGCAAGGTGAAGGTGAGCGTGGGCAAGAGAAAAACAGAGACACATTCTTAAAACTAAGATATAAAGAAGGATATGACCACAGAAGTAAGTCAACAGCCTATTTGAGAGTGGACTAAAAGTCAGACTACATCAACGGCTATGTATGGGCCAAATTAAGCGTGACGTGGCGCCTTTCATGAAGGAAGAGTTCAGGGCCCCCAGCCAGGCTCAGCTGGCGGCAGCTACAGTTAAGTGGCTCCAGCTGCAGGACCTCTTATGCGCAAGCCCCGCCGGTTATCGCGAGGCAGACTGGAAATAGATCCAAGGAGAAGGGGGCAATCAGAGGGCCCCCTTCCTAAGGCCTAAGGCTGGAAGAGCCCCTCTCTCCCTCCCACTGCACATCAGAGAAAGGTGAGTTCTCCCTGGATCTTGCGGGCCCCTGAGCTATTTATTTCTGTGCTGAACTTGGCTGTCAGAAACGCTGAAAGGGGGTAAACAAGGAATGTTGGGAAGGCAGTTAGCGTGGGGTAAGAATGCCCGCAACACGGGAGAGGGCTACCAGGGAGGACTTTACACGTTCTGTAATGATGCGGCTGCAGGCGAGAGCAAAAGAGGTGTGTTTGTTCATTTGTTTGGGGAGGGGAGAATCACTTTTTTAAGAGAATGAAGGGAAGACAATTACATTGAGATGTTCACAGCACATTGTTAACAAAGGGTTTTAAGCTTAAGTTCCTGGTACATAGTATATGGCTTAATTTCAGTTGTATAACATTGGAAAAGAGGTTCGTCTGAATGCAGAACAATTAAAAAGAGAATTAGATTAAGCAGTTACAAATAGGAGCTGGCATTTAGGAAGTTTTGCATTATTATCAACGTATTACTTCATACAAAGCACTTAAAAGTGCTCTGAGTGCCTGCTGCCACCGCTGCTGCAGCTACTCTATTTAAAAGCGTAAACATTTAATAGGCAGAATAATGGTTATGAGCCAAACCGATGGCACAAAAATCATGTTCCATCAACGAGAGTGACTTTGGATAAGTCACTTAATTCCTGTCCCTTATTTCCATCAGCTGTAACATGGAGACAACAATAGTACCATAGGGTCATAGGGAAAATTAGGTGAGTTTATATTCATAAAATGCTTACAGCAGTGCCTGGTACGTAGCAGGTACAATATCACAAGTGTTTTCAATTATTATGTCTAATTAAATAATATAAAAAATGTTAAATCTCCCTGTAAATCAGTAGTTCCCAAACTTAGCTAAATGTTGGAATCTCCTGGAGCACTTTAAGATGTATGACACCTGGATCCCACCCCGAGTTATTATATAATGGAAGCTCCCTAGATGATTGTAATGGATAATTACGTTTGAGAATCATTAATGTAAATAATGACTCCCTTGCTTTAAGTAATGAGTCTCATTTAATTAAATAGGTCATTTTATAATAAATGAGTCTAATGACAGCTAACCAAACTGCAGATATAAAACCAACTGAAAAGAATCAGCTTTGTGACCCAATTTGGGAGGTACTTGCACTGAGTTCATAATACTTGTTTTATGTATTACATAATTCTAGTACTATGACAAACGCCGTAAACACTGTGAAAAACAATAAATAATTGCCAAATCAATGGAGCAAGGGATCATTTGAGCAGGTGCTTTATCAAGGGAGCCACAAGGGGAAAAAGGCCTCTGTCCTCAGGATGGTGTATGAACTCATGCAAAGACTATACTCAGAAGCTTTTATTATTCCTGTGGATTTGTTTACGATGAGGGTAACACAGAATTGCTGATGTTCCCAGGATAGTGTAGCCCACATGCTACTGGTTTAAACAGGGATTTTCCCCCAGGGCCACTAGTACAAAAATGGTAACTGATGCTACATTTTCCAGGAAATGCCAGAGTATCATAGAATGAGAAATCAGTTTTTATTTCAGAGTCTGAGTAGCAGATAGTTCTTCGGGCCGAAGGGAGGTTAAAGTGTGTGTCGCCTGTTAGAAAGGCAGAATCCGGTGATTGCAGAAAGACCACAGCCACAAGATCACTGCAGACCCGGGGGTATTCAGATTAGAGAGTTTGGGAGCTGTAAAATTCCTGAGGTTGGTAAGCAAGGCAGGCAGCCAGAATTTTGTGCAGTGTTTTGGAAGGAAACAACATTTTCTGAAGAAATTAATTGCATGCTGCTTAAAGACTAAATTTGGAACAATAAACAAAGGCATAGAAGTTCTCTATGATTTGTATCAGGAACTCTGAACTGCATAGGATGTAAGGGAAGAGTCCTTTAGCTGCACTGGTCAAAGGCAATGGATAGTTTTTGAGTGAAGACACAGAGACCATCCACACCTACCATATACCCTTCTTATATAGCCCATGTATGCTTAAATGTGTATAATTCCCATCACAGGATAAATTTACAGTCAGTCTCAGCAAGTCCACGTGAGAGGTAGCACGGCATAGCACAGCACAACACGACTGATTCAGACTTCCCAGGTTTGAATCCTGGCTCTGCCATGTACTCACAGGGGAAGCTTGGGCAGTTTTTTCATCTGTAAAATAGAGTCCATAAAAGTACCTTCTCTCAAAAAGCTGTTATGTAGATTAAAAGAATTCATATTTGTAGACCACCTAGAAGAGTGCCTTCACACTGCTATAGAAATGCTTCCGAAATAAGTAAAGCTTCATCAAATCTCAAATTAGACATTCCCTTCTGACTTTATTATGTGTAGTCATGTTCCTGGATCAGGTGTCTATCTGATAATCAAAGTCCCAACTCTGGCATACAGATGTGCAGAAAATAAGATAAGCCATACTTCTTTTGGAAACGTGTTTTTCTGGGATTATCTCTACCTGAATGAGCACTGTGTTATAACACCCACTTCGAGGGTATCAGGATGACAGACAGGATGCAATTTAAGAATCTGAAGGCATCATTTGTCTATTACTCTCATATCAGGAAATAGGATGTAAATAAACTTCCTTGGATGTCAAGAATACCAAACAGCGCATGAGATTCAACCGTTCATCCTCAAAACTCTGCCCAGTGTTTGTATTTGTTTGGCTGGTTGGTTGGTTTGCTAGTTTGTTTGTTTGGTTTTTATGTTTATTATTCAGCTTTTTTACAGTCTGGAGAAGAGACATGAAATTGCAGAAGCCTATGCTTCTCGGATGTTCTGGGGTTGGCAACGCTCAGGGCAGAGACAGCTCTTTCAATTATGGGTCTCGGTCAGTGTCGGCCACAAGGAAAAATGAATGGCCACACAGTCCTAAGGGGCCAGTATTTCTTTTTTTTAGTTTTATTTGCATTTATTTTTTTGTGGCATTTATTCCCAGGCCATAAGTTTTTTGTTTCTTCGGTTTCTTCTGGGTTATCCTTTTCTTCTGTGCAACCCCCTTTTCTGGTTTAGGAACAATCTGTTCTTTTTCAGTAAAGATCATCTCACTGTGGCAGGGAGAGCTCGTGTATGGGTTGATCTGACCACGAGCTCTGTAAGTCCTGTGCTGCATCTTGGGGATTCTGTTCACCTGGGTACGCTCCGCTCAATGACCAGAGAATCTACATCTAAGCCCTTAAGTTCAGCATTACTCTCTGCATCTTTGAGCATGTGCAGTAAAAATTCAGGAATTTTTTGGGTCACCGACCCTGCATCCAGCCCCACTGTTTGGCCTGGGCACACCTACCAACTCGACCACTGTGACAAAGGAATGGCACACACTGCTTCTGTAAAGTGACATCCTTCAGACACTTGGTAGTTTTTCTGCTCTGCATACCCTTAATGGCCTGGGCAGTTTCACGAGTGTTCTTAAAGTGAACATGAAGATTTGAACCTCTTGACTTGCATGATTTTGTGGGGTTTTCTGGGTCAAGTGAATAGCAAACCATTTTTAGAGGTCAACCTCAGGCCACTTACCAGAAAAGCAGGGGCTAGTATTTCTATATCACATAGAAGCTGAAGCCCAAATTCACCGCATCTGCAGCATGGACTCAAAGAAGCTACCCAGTGACACTCTGCCCCCAAAGTGCTCTGGCTAACTGGTTACAAGCTCTGTCTTTGACGGGCCAGTGACTCTCTCAGCTGGTTTAGTGGCAAAACACTGTTGACCCTCAGCCAGTTTCTACATGGCATCATCATGGTAAAAGGATGACTCTAAGGAGCTCCTCTGGCCATACCTGCGCAGAGCGGGAAAAAAGGAATGGATGCCAGCACCGTGCATCCTGAGTGGCATAAACAGCTGACACCCTCCCACTTGGGATTTTAAGTTTTTATCCTTTTTAATGTGTGCAAGTGTCATAAGACTTTGACACCTCTCCCAGGATTTCTCGGGATCTTTCCCAAAGAGCATTTGGCCTAGAGCCCTATTGCTACAGACTGTACCTTCTCTCTCTTCCTCTGCTGTTCTCTTTACAGCTAGACTTGCAAAGTAGATTTGTGTTAAAACACTTAAAAATGAAGATCATATATATATATATATATATATATATATATATTTTTTTTTTTTTTTTCTTTTTTTTGCGGTACGTGGGTCTCTCACTGTTGTGGCCTCTCCCGTTGCGGAGCACAGGCTCCGGACGCGCAGGCTCAGCGGCCACGGCTCACGGGCCCAGCCGCTCCGCGGCATGTGGGATCCTCCCGGACTGGGGCACGAACCCGTGTTCCCTGCGTCGGCAGGCAGACTCTCAACCACTGCGCCACCAGGGAAGCCCGGAGATCATATTAATACAACTCAAAATTTACCTTATTTTGTTCAAAAAAAAAAAAAAAAAAAAACACAGAGTGAATTGTCGAGTTTGAGCTATGAATGAAGCTTTGGGTAGATTTCAAGGCAATAATGCCAATCGACCTACTGAGTTTATCCCAAAGTGGACTGAAAGTTTGAGGAATCTGGCTGTGCTACTTAGATTGCCTAACCCATCCCATTAAATATTATTTTCTAGACCCAAAATTTCCCTTTTAGATTATTATCCATTGGCTGTTTTCTTGCCTGTGGTAATTACTGGGCTCCTGCCCCACTGGAAGTACAGCAGAAACATGCAACACAATCTTTTTTCTATTATGCTCCTAACCCTGTTTCTAAGTTCCAAGCAAACTTTCATCATCCTAAATTTACACACTCCTCTTCTTCCTTAGAGAATGGTATGCATTTCTATTACTAAAATAATATAGTGGAAAAATATTTGCAATAGAACTTGTTTTTTCCTCTTAATTTTTATACAATTTTTAAAGGTTTCACTCCATTTACAGTTATTACAAAATATTGACCATATTCCCCATGTTGTACAATACATCCCTGTGGCCTATCTTACTCCCAATAGTTTAAACTTCCCACTCCTCCACTCCTATTTTGCCCACCCCGTTCTCCCCAAGGGTAACCACTAGTTTGTTCTCTATATCTGTGAGTCTGCTTCTTTTTTGCTATATTCACTAGTTTGTCGTATTTTTTAGATTCCACATATAAGTGATATCATACAGTAGTTGTCTTTTCTGTTTGACTTATTTCACTTAGCATAATACCCTCCAAATTCATCCATTTTGCTGCAAATGGCAAAATTTCATTCTTTTTAAAGGATGAATAGTATTCCGTTGTGTGTGTGTGATATATATCACATCCTCTTTATCCTTTCATCTGTTGATGGACACTTAGGCTGCTTCCACATTTTAACAATTTGTAAATAATGCTGCTATGAACATTGGGGTGCATATATACTTTTGAATTAGTGTTTTCATTTCTTTGGACATATATACACAGGAGTAGAATTGCTGGATCATATGGTAGTTTTATTTTTGGTTGTTTTTTTTTTTTGACACCTTTATTGGAGTCTAATTGCTTTACATGGTTGTGTTAGTTTCTGCTGTATAACAAAGTGAATCAGCTATATGTATACATATATCCCCATATCCCCTCCCACTTGCATCTCCCTCCCACCCTCCCTATCCTACCACTCTAAGTGGTCACAAAGCACTGAGATGACCTCGCTGTGATATGTGGCTTCTTCCCAATAACTATCTATTTTACATTTGGTAGTGTATATATGTCAATGCCACTCTCTCACTTCTTCCCAGCTTCCCCTTCCCCGTGTCCTCAAGTCCATTCTCTAAGTCTGCATCTTTATTCCTGTCCTGCCCCTAGGTTCTTCAGAACTTTTTTTTTTTATTCCGTATATATGTGTTAGCATACGGTATTTGTTTTTCTCTTTCTGACTTACTTCACTCTGTATGACAGACTCTAGGTCCATCCACCTCACTACAAATAACTCAATTTCATTTCCTTTTATGGCTGAGTAATATCCATTCATCTGTAGATGGACACTTAAGTTGCTTCCATATCCCAGGTATTGTAAATAGTGCTGCAATGAACATTGTGGTACATGACTCTTTTTTAATTATAGTTTTCTCAAGGTATATGCCCAGCAGTGGGATTGTGGGGTCATATGGTAGTTCTATTTTTAGCTTTTTAAGGAACATCCATACTGTTCTCCATAGTGGCTGTATCAATTTACATTCCCACCAACAGTGCAAGAGGGTTCCCTTTTCTCTACACCCTCTCCAGCATTTATTGTTTGTAGATTTTTTGGTGATGGCCATTCTGAGCAGTGTGAGGTGATACCTCATTGCAGTTTTGACTTGCATTTCTCTAATAATTAGTGATGTTGAGCATCCTTTCATGTGTTTGTTGGCAATCTGTATATCTTCTTTGGACAAATGTCTATTTAGGCCCTCTGCCCATTTTTTGATTGGGTTTTCTGTTTTTTTGATATTGAGCTGCATGTGCTGCTTGTCTATTTTGGAGATTAATCCTTTGACAGTTGCTTTGTTTGCAAATATTTTCTCCCATTCTGAGGGTTGTCTTTTAGTCTGGTTTATGGTTTCCTTTGCTGTGCAAAAGCTTTTAAGTTCCATTAGGTCCCATTTGTTTATTTTTGTTTTTATTTCCATTCCTCTAGGAGTTGGGTCAAAAAAGATCCTGCTGTGAGTTTTGTCAAAGAGTGTTCTTCTATGTTTTCCTGTAACAGTTTTTATAGTATCCAGTCTTACATTTAGGTCGCTAATCCATTTTGAGTTTATTTTTCTGTATGGTGTTAGGGAGTGTTCTAATTTCATTCTTTTACATGTAGCTGTCCAGTTTTCCCAGCACCACTTATTGAAGAGGCTGTCTTTTCTTCACTGTATATTCTTGCCTCCTTTATCAAAGATAAAGTGACCATATGTGTATGGGTTTATCTCTGGGCTTTCTATCCTGTTCCATTGATCTACATTTCTGTTTTGTGCCAGTACCATACTGTCTTGATTACTATAGCTTTGTAGTATAGTCTGAAGTCAGGGAGTCTGATTCCTCCAGCTCCATTTTTCTTTCTCAATTGTGTTGACTATGCGGGGTCTTTTGTGTTTCCATACAAATTGTGAAATTTTTTGTTATAGTTCTGTGAAAATTGTCATTGGTAGTTTGATAGGAATTGCATTGAATCTCTAGATTGCTTTGGGTAGTATAGTCATTTTCACAATATTGATTCCTCCAATCCAAGAACATGGTATATTTCTCCATCTGTTTGTATCATTTTTAATTTCTTTCATTTCTTTTGTTGCAGTGGTAAATGGGAGTGTATCCTTAATTTCTCTTTCACATATTTCATCATTAGTGTATAGGAATGCATGAGATTTCTGTGCATTAATTTTGTGTCCTGCTACTTTACCAAATTCATTGATTAGCCCTAGTAGTTTTCTGGTAGCATCTTAGGATTCTCCATGTATAGTGTCATGTCATCTGCAAACAGTGACAGTTTTACTTCTTCTTTTCTGATTCAGATTCATTTTACTTCTTTTTCTTCTCTGATTGCTGTGGTTAAAACTTCCAAAACTATGTTAAATAATTGTGGTGAGAGTGGGCAACCTTGTCTTGTTCCTGATCTTAGTGGAAATGGTTTGTTTTTCACCATTGAGAATGATGTTGGCTGTGGGTTTGTCATATATGTCATTATTATGCTGAGGTAAGTTCCCTCTATGCCTACTTCTGAAGAGTTTTTATCATGAATTGGTGTTGAATTCTGTCGAAAGCTTTTTCTGCATCTATTGAGACTATCATATGTTTTTTATCCTTCAATTTGTTAATATGGTGTATCACATTGGTTGATTTGAATATACTGAATAATCCTTGAATTCCTGGGGTAAACCCCACTTGATCATGGTGTATGATCCTTTTAATGTGCTGCTGGATTCTGTTTGCTTCTATTTTTTTGAGGATTTTCACAACTATGTTCATTAGTGATATTGGCCTATAGTTTTCTTTTTGTCACATCTTTGTCTGGTTTTGGTATCAGGATGATGGTGGCCTCATAGAATGAGTTTGGGAGTGTTCCTCCCTCTGCTATATTTTGGAAGAGTTTGAGAAGGATAGGTGTTAGCTCTTCTCTAAATGTTTGATACAATTTGCTTCTGAAGCCATCTGGTCCTTTGTTTTTGTTTGTTGCAAGATTTTTAATCACAATTTCAATTTCAGTGCTTGTGATTTGTCTGTTTATATTTTCTATTTCTTCCTGGTTCAGTCTTGGGAGGTTGTGCTTTTCTAAGAATTAGTCCATTTCTTCCTGGTTGTCCATTTTATTGGCATATAGTGGCTTGTAGTAACCTTTCATGATCCTTTGTATTTCTGCAGTGTCAGTTTTTACTCTCCTTTTTTATTTATAATTCTGTTGATTTGAGTCTTCTCCATTTATTTTCTTGATGAGTCTGGCTAATGGTTTATCAATTTTGTTTATCTTCTCAAAGAACCAGCATTTAGTTTAATTCATCTTTGCTATCATTTTCTTCATTTCTTTTTCATTTATTTCTGATCTGATCTTTATGATTTCTTTCCTTCTGTTAACTTTGTGGTTTTTTTGTTCTTTCTCTAATTGCTTTAGGTGTAAGGTTAGGTTGTTTACGTGAGACTTTTCTTGTTTCTTGAGGTAGGATTGTATTGCTATAAACTTCCCTCTTAGAACTGCTTCTGCTGCATCCAGTAGGTTTTGGGCCATCGTGTTTTCATTGTCATTTGTTTCTAGGTGTTTTTTGATTTCCTATTTGATTTCTTCAGTGATCTCTTGGTTATTTAGTAGTGTATTGTTTAGCCTCCATGTGTTTGTATTTTTTTTACAGTTTTTTTCCTGTAATTGATATCTAGTCTCATAGCATTGTGGTCAGAAATGGTACTTGATATGATTTTAATTTTCTTAAATTTACCAAGGCTTGATTTATGACCCAAGATATGATCTAGTCTGGAGAATGTTAATGAGCACTTGAGAAGAAAGCATATTCTCTTTTTGGATGGAATGTCCTATAAATATCAATTAAGTCCATCTTGTTTAATGTGTCATTTAAAGCTTGTGTTTCCTTATTTATTTTCATTTTGGATGGTTGGTCCATTGATGGAAGTGGGGTGTTAAAGTCCCCTACTATGATTGTGTTACTGTCAATTTCCACTTTTATGGCTATTAGCATTTGCCTTATGTATTGAGGTGCTCCTCTGTTGGGTGCATATTTACAATTGTTATACTTTCTTCTTGGATTGATCCCTTGATCGTTATGTAGTGTCTTCCTTTGTCTCTTGTAACAGTATTTTAAAGTCTATTTTGTCTGATAAGAGAATTGCTACTCCAGCTTTCTTTTGATTTCCATTTGCATGGACTATCTTTCTCCATCCCCTCACTTTCAGTCTGTATGTGTCCCTAGATCTGAATTGGTCTCTTGTAGACAGCATATATACTGGTCTTGTTTTTGTATCTATTCAGCCAGTCTGTGTCTTTTGGTTGGAGCATTTAATCCATTTACATTTAAGATAATTATCAATATATCTGTTCCTATTACCATTTTCTTAATTGTTTTGGGTTTGTTATTTTATGTCTTTTCCTTCTCTTGTGTTTCCTGCCTAGAGAAGTTCCTTTAGCACTTATTGTAAAGCTGGTTTGGTGGTGCTGAATTCTCTTAGCTTTTGGTTTTAATTTCTCTGTCGAATCTGAATGAGACTCTTGCTGGGTAGAATAATCCTGGTTGTAGGTTTTTCCCTTCATCACTTTAAATATGTCCTGCCACACCCTTGTGGCTTGCAGAGTTTCTGCTGAAAGATCAGCTGTTAACCTTATGGGGATTCCCTTGTATGTTATTTTTTGCTTTTCCCTTGCTGCTTTTAATGTTTTTTCTTTGTATTTAACTTTTGATAGTTTGATTAATATGCATCTTGGCTTTTTCTCCTTGAATTTATCCTGCATGGGACTCTCTGTGCTTCCTGGACTTGATTGACAATTTCCTTTCCCATATTAGGGAAGTTTTCAACTATAATTCTCTTCAGATATTTTCTCAGTCACTTTCTCTTTCTCTTATTCTTCTGGGACCCCTGTAATTCGAATGTTGGTATGTTTAATGTTGTCCCAGACGTCTCTGAAACTGTCCTCAATTCTTTTCATTTTTTTTTTTTTCTTTATTCTGCTCTGCAGTAGTTTTCCATTCTTTTATCTTCCAGGTCACTTATCTGTTCTTCTGCCTTAGTTATTCTGCTATTGATTTCTTCTAGAGAGTTTTTAATTTCATTTATTGTGTTGTTCATCATTGTTTGTTTGCTTTTTAGTTCTTCTAGGTAGCTTTTAAACATTTCTTGTATTTTCTTCATTCTGTTTCCAAGATTTTGGATCATCTTTACTATCATTACTCTGAATTCTTATTCAGGTAGACTGCCTATTTCCTCTTCATTTGTTTGGTCTGGTAGGTTTTTCTTGCTCCTTCATCTGCTGCATATTTCTCTGTCTTCCCATTTTGCTTAACTTACTGTGTTTGGGGTCTCCTTTTCGCAGGCTGCAGGTTCATAGTTCCTGTTGTTTTTGGTGTCTGCTCCCAGTGGGTAAAGTTGGTTCAGTGGGTTGTGTATGCTTCCTGGTGCAGGGGACTGGTGCCTGTGTTCTGGTGGGTGGGGCTGGACCTTTTCTTTCTGCTGGGCAGATCCGTGTCTGGTGGTGTGTTTTGGGGTGGCTGTGAACTTCTTGTGATTTTAGGCAGCCTCTCTGCTAATAGGTGTAGTTGTGTTCCTGTCTTGCTAGTTGTTTTTCATGGGGTGTCCAGCACTGGAGCTTGCTGGTCGTTGAGTGGAGTTGGGTCTTAGCGTCGAGACGGAGATCTCTGGGAGAACTCTCGCTGATTGATATTACGTGGGGCCTGGAGATCTCTCGTGGTCCAGTGTCCTGAACTCGGCTCTCCCACCTCTGAGGCTCAGGCCTGACACCCAGCCAGAGCACCAAGATCCTGTCACCCACACAGTGCAGTGGACTGGTTCTCAGAGACAGAAATATTCAATGGAAGATACCGTGCAGCTCGTTCAGTCCACCAAGGACTTCCTGCCAATCAACAAGGCCCACTTCAGCAAGTTCAAGTTCGAGCCACTCAGGGAAGTTTAGACAGGGTGTGATCTCCTCAGCCCAGTATTCCAAGAGCTTCCTGTACCTGCCTGCTGGGGAGAATTTCCAGAACATCTTCGATGAGCTGCTGGAGCTTGTGCACCTGGACTTTGGTGGCTTCAAACAGCATCCCCACATCACCACCAGTAAGAACAAGAAGAGTGCATGGCAGTCCAGCAGCCAGCAGGTGGCCTAGACTTCAGGACCCACTGGTGGGCAGGTGTGCTCCAGCAGCAAAGTCAGCAGCCACCAGGTGCTGCATGTAGCCACTCCCAGGAGTCTCAAGTAGTGCTCCCCACTTTGGGCAGGGGCTGCCACACCTGTGAGCCTCCATCCTCCTTCCTCCTTCCTCCTTCTCCTGGGCTGCCAGGCAGCTGGGTGAGGCCCTGGGGAGGCCTCCCACTCAGGCTCCTCACCACTGGCCGCCTGGGTGTCTTGTGTTTTTTGTTATTGAGTTGTATGAGCTGTCTGTATAATTGGGAGATTAACCCCTTGTCAGTTGCATCATTTGCAGATATTTTCTCCCAGTCTGTAGGTTGTCTTTTCATTTTGTTTGTGGCTTCCCTTGCTGTACAAAAGCTTGTAAGTTTGATGAGGTCCCATTTGTTTATTATTATTTTTTATTTCTATAGCCTTGCGAGACTTAAGAAAACATTGGTATGATTTATATGAGAGAATGTTTTGACTATGTTCTCTTCTAGGAGTTTTATTGTGTCATATCTTATATTTAAGTTTTTAAGCCATTTTGAGTTTATTTTTTTGTATGGTGTGATGGTGTGTTGTAAATTCATTGATTTACATGTGTCTTTCCAACTTTCCTAGCACTACTTGCTGAAGAGACTGTCTTTCCTCCATTGTATATTGTTGCCTCCTTTGTCAAAGATTAATTGACCATAGATGCATGGGTTTATTTCTGAGCTTTCTATTCTGTTCCATTGATCCATATCTCTCTTTTTGTGCCAATACCATGCTATTTTGATTACTGTAGCTTTGTAGTATTGTTTGAAGTCTGGGAGGGTTATGCCTCCTGCTTCATTCTATTTCTCAGGATTATTTTGGCAATTCTGAGTCTTTTATGTTTCCACATAAATTTTAGAATTTTTGTTCTATTTCTGTGAAAAATGTCATGGGTAACTTGATAGGGATTGCATTAAATCTGTAGATTACTTTGAGTAGTATGGCCATTTTGACAATATTATTTCTTCCAATCCAAGAGCACGGATGTCTTTCCATTTCTATGAATCATCTTCAGTTTCCTTTATTGATGTTTTGTAGTTCTCAGCATATAAGTCTTTTACCTCCTTGGTCAGGATTATTCCTAAGTGTTTTACTTTTTTGCATGTGGTTTTAAAAGGGATTTTTTTTTTTACATTCCCTTTCTGGTATTTTATTGTTAGTATAAAGAA
This sequence comes from Tursiops truncatus, assembly GCF_011762595.2. NCBI lineage: Eukaryota > Metazoa > Chordata > Mammalia > Artiodactyla > Delphinidae > Tursiops > Tursiops truncatus. Next base: position 20,052,431 of record NC_047038.1, on the reverse strand, counting down.
ATGCAACTGATGTCTGTATGTTAATCTTGTATCCTGCTTGTCTGATGACTGTGACTAGGACTTCCAATTCCATATTGAATAGAAGTGGTGAGAGTGGGCATCCTTCTCTTGTTCCAGATTTTAGCAGGAAGGCTTTCAGCTTTTCACCTTTGAGTATTATATTGGCTTCTCATAAATAGCTTATATTATATTGAGTTATGTTCCCTCTCTATCCAATTTGGCAATAGTTTTTAGCATGAAAGAATGTTGAATTTTAGCAAATGCTTTTTCTGCATCTATTGAGATGATCATGTGGATTTTGTCTCTTCTTTTGTTGATACGGTGCATCACATTGATTGATTTGCATATGTTGAACCATCCTCATGACCCTGGGATGAATCTAACTTGGTCGTGGTGTATGATCTTTTTATGTATTGTTGGATTCAGTTTGCTAATATTTTGTTGAGAATTTTTGCATCTATATTCATCAAAGATATTGGCCTATAATTACTTTTTTGGTAGTATCTTTGTCTGGTTTTGGTATCAGGGTCTTGGTGGCTTCAAAGAATGTCTTTGAGAGTGTTCCCCTCCTCTTCAATCATTTGAAAGAGTTTGAGAAGGATCGGTATAAATTCTTCTTTGTTTGGTAGAATTTCCTGTGAAGCCATTGGGTTCTGTACTTTTGTTTGTAGAGGTTTTTTTTAAATTACAGATTCTATTTCACTTCAGGTCATTGGTCTGTTCATATCTATTTCTTTTTTTTTATATAAATTTACTTATTTTTATTTTTGGCTGTGTTGGGTCTTCATTGCTGCACACGGGCTTTCTCTAGTTGCAGCGAGTGGGGGCTACTCTTCGTTGTGATGCATGGGCTTCCCATTGCAGTGGCTTCTCTTGTTGCGGAGCATAGGCTCTAGATGTACAGGCTTCAGTAGTTGCGGCTCGCAGGCTCTAGATCACAGGCTCAGCAGTTGTGGTGCACAGGCTTATGTCCCCTGCATTGGCAGGCAGATTCTTAACCACTGCGCCACCAGGGAAGCCCTCTATTTCTTTTTTTTTTTTTTTTAAACTTCTGAAACAAGGTTTTAATGTTGAAAAAAAGATCTTATTTTACAAGGCTATATATTTTTTTTTTTTAACATCTTTATTGGGATATAATTGCTTTACAATGGTGTGTTAGTTTCTGCTTTATAACAAAGTGAATCAGTTATACATATACATATGTTCCCATATCTCTTCCCTCTTGCGTCTCCCTCCCTCCCACCCTCCCCATCCCACCCCTCCAGGCTGTCACAAAGCACCGAGCCAATATCCCTGTGCCATGCGGCTGCTTCCCACTAGCTATTTATCTTACTACGTTTGTTAGTGTGTACATGTCCATGACTCTCCCTCGCCCCGTCACTGCTCACCCTTCCCCCTCCCCATAACCCCAAGTCCGTTCTCTAGGAGGTCTGCGTCTTTATTCCTGCCTTACCCCTAGGTTCTTCATGACATTTTTTTTTTCTTAAATTCCATATATATGTGTTAGCATACAGTATTTGTCTTTCTCTTTCTGACTTACTTCACTGTGTATGACAGACTCTAGGTCTTCTATTTCTTCTTGATTCAGTTTTGGTGGGCTCTATGTTTCTAGAAACTTGTTCATTTTTTCCAGGTTGTCAAATTTGTTGACATATAGCTGTTCATAGTATTCTCTTATGGATTTTTGGTATTTCTGCAGTATCAGTTATTATTTCTCATTTTTCATTTCTTATTTTGTTTATTTGGGTCCTCTCTCTTTTCTTCCTGGTGAGGCTGGCCAGAGGTTTGTCAATCTTGTTTAATCTTTCAAAGAACCAGTTCTTGATTATGTTGATTTTTACTATTTTTAATCTCTATCTTATTTATTTGCTCTCTGATCTTTATTATCCTTCCTTCTGCTGACTTTAAGTTTTGTTTGTTCTTCTTTTTCTAATTATTTAGGTTGTAGTTTAGGTTGTTTATTTGAGATTTTTCTTGTTTTTTGAGGAAGGCCTGTATTACTATGAACTTCCTTCTAAGAACTTCTTTTGCTGCATCCCTATATTTTGTATGGTTGTGTTTACATTGTCATTCGTCTCAAGGTATTTTTAAATTTCCTCTGATTTCTTTGTTGATGCATTGGTTTTTCAGTAATCCCTTTTTTCTTATTTCTTTTTCTGTGGTTGATTTCTAGTTTCATGCCTTTGTGGTCAGAAAAGATGCTTGAAATAATTTCTATATTCTTAAATTTGTTGAGGCTTGTTCTGTGCCCTAGTTATGTGGTCAATCCTAGAGAATGTTTCATATGCACTTGAAAAGAATGTGTATTCTGGTTTTTTTGGATGTAATATCCTGAAAATATCAATTAAACCTAACTATCTATTATATCATCTAGGATCCCTATTACCTTACTGATTTTCTGTCTAAAAGATCTGTCCATTGATATGAGTGAGGTGTTAATGTATTCTAGTATTTTTTTATTCCCATCCATTTCTCCCTTTATGTCTGTTAGTATTTGTTTTATGCATTTGGGTGCTCCTATATTGGGTGCATATATATTGGCAATTCTAATATCCTCTTCTTGTATTGATTCTTTTATCATTATATAGTGTCCTTCTTTATGTTTCTTTATGGACGTTGTTTTAAAGTCCATTTTGTCTGATGTGAGTACTGTGACCCCCTCTTTCTTTTCATTTCCATTTGCATGAAATACCTTTTTCCATCCACTCACTTTCAGTCTATGTGTGTTCTTTGCCCTAAAGTGGGTCTCTTGTAGGCAGCATATTGTAGGCTCTTTTTTTTTTTAATCCAATCTGCCACTCTATGCCTTTGGATTGAAGCATTTAGCCCATTATCATTTAATGTAATTATTGATACATATGTGTGTATTACCATTTTAAACCTTTTTTCCACTTGATATTTTATTTCTTTCTTGTTCCTTTCTTTTTGTTTTTCCTTTTGTGGTTTGATGATTTTCTTTTTTTATGCCCTTGTTCTCTTGTTTTTGGTTTTTGTGAATCTATTGTATGTTCCTGATTTGCAGTTACCCTGTTTTTGAAGTATGTTAACCCCTTCCTGTATCTATTTGCTTTAGACTGATAGTCATATGGGTTCAAACACATTCTAAAAAAAAAATCTACATTTTCTTACTTTTTCCCCCCAATTTTATGATTTTGATGACCTCTTTTACATCTTCATGTTTACCCTTTTTCTATTCATTGTGGGTATCATTACTTTCACAAAAATTTTTTTTGATTTAAAAAAAATCTGTATATGGGCTTTTTTAAGTGATTTACTTTCCAATTGTGATTTTCTCTTTCCTATGGATTCTTCTTTTTTATTTAGGGAAGACCTTTCAATATTTCTTTTAGGATAGGTTTATTATTGCTGTATTCTTTTAGTTTTTGCTTGCTTCCTGAGAAATCCTTTATCTCTCCTTCTATTCTAAATGATAATGATGCTGGGTAGAGAATTCTAGGTTGCAGAATTTTCCCTTTCAGGACTTTGAATATATCTTGCCACTCCCTTCTGCCTTCAATATTTCTGTAGAGAAATTAGCTGATAGCCTTATGGGGGTTTCCTTGTAATTAACTTTTTGTTTTTTCTCTTGCTGCCTTTAGAATCCTCTCTAACTTCTGTCATTTAAGTTATAATATGTCTTGGTGTAGGTCTGTTTGGGTTCATCTTGATTGGGACCCTCTATGTTTTCTGTTTCCTTCTGTAGGTTTGGGAGGTTTTCAGCCATAATTTCTTCAAATACATTTTCAATCTCCTTTTCTCTCTCTTCTCCTTTGGGAATCCCTATTATGCATAGATTGGCACATGTTATATTACCCCATATGTCTCTTATATTGCTTTAATTTTTTTTCATTTGTCTTTCTGTCTGCTGTTCTGATTGGGTGCTTACCATTATTCTATCTTACAGATTATTATTTGTTCTTCTGCATTATCCAATATGCTATTTATTGCCTTTAGCTCTGCTTTTGTCTTGGCAAAAGAGTTTCCTAATTTTTCTTAGTTTCTAATTCCTTTTTACAGTAATCTGCATTTGCTTTTTTTAATTTTTAAAAATTTAAAAATTTTTTACTTTTTAAGGCCTAAAAATTTAATTTCTGCACTTTCTAGTGGAAAATTTACAGAAAAAGAAATACTTATCAGTTCAGCTAGAAGTCCTGTTATTTAGAAGATATCCAAAAATATTAAAAGTGGTTTAGTGTAAAATCTTCAAAAATATTTCAAAACTACAAAAAATTTCAACAAACCCATAAGCCCATATTTTCTATACTGTTTTCTTGTTGGTTTTTAATTTTTATTTTATATTGGAGTATAGTTGATGAACAATGTTGTGTTAGTTTCAGGTGTACAACAAAATGATCCAGTTATATACATATATCCATTCTTTTTCAGGTTCTTTTCCCATTTAGGTTATTACACATTATACTGCAGAGTTCCCTGTGCTATACATTAGGTCCTAGATGGTTATATATTTCAAATATAGCAGTGTGTACATGTCAATCCCAAACTCTCATTCAAACACTCCCTCTCCACTCTTCCCCCCTGGTAGTCATAAGTTTGTACTCTAAGTCTGTGAGTCAGTTTCTGTTTTATGTAAGTTCATTTGTATCATTTTTTTTAGATTCTGCATCTAAGAAATATGATATGATATTTGTTTTTCTCTATCTGACTTACTTCACTTAGTATGACAATCTCTAGGTCTATCCATGTTGCTGCAAATGGCATTATTTCATTCTTTTTAAAGGCTGAGTAATATTCCATTGTATATATGTACCACATCTTCTTTATTCATTCATCTGTCAGTGGACATTTAGATTACTTCCACATCTTGTCTCTTGTAAACAGAGCTGCAATGAACAATGGGGTGCGTGTATCCTTTGAAACTATGTTTTTCTCTGGATGTATGCCCAGGAGTGGGATTGCAGGATCATATGGTAGCTCTGTTTTTAGTTTTTTAGGAACCTTCATGCTATTCTACATAGTGGCTGTACCAGTTTGCATTCCCACCAACAGTGTAGGAGGGTGCCCTTTTCTCCACACCCTCTCCAACATTTATTATTTGTAGTTTTTATGATGGTCATTCTGACTGGTGTGAGATTATACCTCATTGAAGTTTTGATTTGCATTTCTCTAATAATTAGTGGTGTAGAGAATCTTTTCATGTGCTTTTGGCCATCTGTATGTCTTCTTTGAAGAAACGTCTATTTAGATCTACTGCTCTTTTTTTTTTTTTTTTTTTTTGCGGTACGCAGGCCCCTCACTGCTGCAGCCTCTTCCATTGTGGAACACAGGCTCCGGACGCACAGGCCCAGTGGCCATGACTCACGAGCCCAGCCGCTCTGCAGCATGTGGGGCCCTCCTGGACCGGGGCACAAACTTGTGTTCCCCGCATTGGCAGGCGGACTCTCAACCACTGCGCCACCAGGGAAGCCCTGCCCATTTTTTTGATTTTTTTTTTTTTTTGATATTGAGCTACATGAACAATTTGTATATTTTGTAAATATTTTCTCCCATTCTGTGGGTTGTCTTTTTGGTTTGTTTATGGTTTCCTTTGCTGTGCAAAAGCTTTTAAGTTTAATTAAGTCCCATTTGTTTATCTTTGTTTTTATTTTCATTTCTCCAGGAGGTGGATCCAAAAGGATATTGTTGCAATTTACATCAAAGAGTGTTCTGCATATGTTTTCCTTTAAGAGTTTTATAGTATTGGGTCTTACACTTAGGTCTTTAATCCATTTTGAGTTTATTTTTGTGTATGGTGTTAGAGTATGTTCTAATTTCATTCTTTCACATTTAGCTGTCCCATTTTCCCAGCACCATTTATTGAAGAGACTGTCTTTTCTCCATTGTACATTCTTGCCTTCTTTGTCATACATTAAGTGACCATAGGTGTTTGACTTATATTTGGGCTTTCTAGCCTGTTCCATTAATCTATATTTCTGTTTTTGTGCCAGTACCATATGGTTTTGATAACTGTAGCTCTGTAGTATAGTTGGAAGTCAGGGAGCCTGATTCCTCCAACTATTTTTTGTTTTTTCTCAAGATTGCTTTGGATATTCAGGGTCTTTTGTGTCTCCATACAAATTTTAAGATTTTTTGTTCTGATTCTGTAGAAAATGCCATTGGTGTTTTGATAGGGATTGCATTGACTCTGTAGATTGACTTGGGGAATATAGTCATTTTGACAGTATTGATTCTTCCAATCCAAGAACACGGTATAGCTTTCCATCTTTTTGTGTCATCTTCCACTTCTTTCATCAGTGTTTTAACGTTTTTGGAGTAGAGGCCTTTTGCCTCCTTAGGTAGGTTTATTCCTAGGTATTCTTTTTGATGTGGTGTTAAATGGGGTTGTTCCTTTAATTTCTCTTTCTGATCTTTCCTTGTTAGTGTATAGAAAAGCAACAGATTTCTGTGCATTTATTTTGTATCCTGCAAATTTACCAAATTTATTGATGGACTCTAGTAGTTTTCTGGTAGAAATGTTAGAATTTTATGTATAGTATCATATAATCTGCAAATAGTGACAGTTTTACCACTTCTTTTCCAATTTGATTTCCCTTAATTTCTTTTTCTTCTCTGACTGCCCTGGCTAGGGCTTCCAAAAGTATGTTGAATAAGAGGGGTGACAATAAACATCCTTGCCTTGTTCCTGATCATAGAGGGAATGTTTTAAGCTTTTCACCATTAAGAATGATGTTAGCTGTGGGTTTGTCCTATACAGACTTTATTACATTGAGGTAAGTTCTCTCTATGCCCACTTCCTGGAGAGGTTTTATCATAAATGGGTGTTGAATTTTTTCAAAAGTTTTTTCTGCATTTATTGAGATGATCATATGTTTTTTATTTTTCAATTTGTTAATATGGTGTATCACACTGATTGATTTGTGGATATTGAAAAATCCTTGCATCTCTGGGGTAAACTCCACTTGATCACGGTGTGTTATCCTTTTAATGTATTGTTGGACTCTGTTTGCTAGTATTTTGTTGAGGATTTTTGCATACATATTCATCAGTGGTATTGGCCTGTAATTTTCTTTTTGTGTGGTATCTTTATCTGGTTTTGGTATCAGGCTGATGGTGGCCTCATAGAATTAGTTTGGGAGTGTTCCTTTCTCATCAATTTTTTGGAAGAGTTTCAGAAGGATAAATGTTAACTCTTCACTAAATATTTGATAGAATTTGCCTGTGAAGCCATCTGGTCCTGGACTTTTGTTTGTTGGAAGTTTTTAAGTCACAGTTTCAAATTCACTACTTGTGATTGGCCTGTTAATATTTTCTCTTTCTTTCTGGTTCAATCTTAGGAGATCGTACCTTTCTAAGAATTTGCCTATTTTTTCTAGGTTGGCCATTTTATTGGCATAGAGTTGCTTGTAGTAGTCTCATGATTTTTTGTATTTCTGTGGTGTCCTTTGTAACTTCTTTTTTATTTCTAATTTTATTGATTTGAGCCCTCTTCCTCTTGATGAGTCTGGCTAAATGTTTACCAATTATGTTTATCTTTTCAAAGAACCAGCTTTTAGTTTCCTTTATCTCTTAAATTGTTTTTATTGTCTCTATTTCATTTATTTCTGCTCTGCTCTTTACTGTTTCTTTCCTTTTACTAACTTTGGGGATTTTTTGTTGTTGTTATTGTTCTTCTTCTTCATCTTCCTTCTCTAGTTGCTTTAAGTGTAGGTGTAGGTTGTATGTATGAGATTTTTTGTTTCCTGAGGTAAGTTTGTATTGCTATAAACTTCCCTCTTAGGACTGCTTTTGCCACATCCTATAGTTTTTGGATCATTGTGCTTTTGTTTTCATTTGTCTCTAGGTATTTTTTGATTTCCTCTCTGATTTCTTCAGTGATCCACTGATTGTTTAGTAGCATATTGTTTAACCTCCATGTGTTTGGTTTTTTACAGGTTTTTTTTCTTGTAGTTGATTTCTAATCTCATAACCTTGTGGCCAGAAAAGATTCTTGATATGATTTCATATTTCTTTAATTTACCAGGGCTCACTTTATGGCCCATCATGTGATCAATGCTGGAGAATGTTCCATGTACACTTGAGAAGAATGTGTATTCTTCTGCTTTTGGATAGAATGCTCTATAAATATCAATTAAGTCTATCTGGTCTAATGTGTCATTTATGGCCTGTTTTTCCTTTTTGATTTTATGTGGATGATCTGTCCATTGATGAAAGGGGTTTTATAAAGTCCCCCACAATTATGTCACTGTCAGTGTTTCCTTTTATGACTCTTAGCATTTGCCTTATATATTGGGGTGCTCCTATGCTGGGTGCATATATATTTACAATTGTTATATCTTCTTCTTGGATTGAGCCTTTGATTATTCTGTAGTGTCTTTCTTTGTTTCTTGTAACAGTCTTTATTCTAATTCTAGTTTTGTCTGATATGATTATTGTTACTCCAGCTTTCTTTTGATTTCCATTTGCATGGAATACCATTTTCCATCTCCTCACTTTTAGTCTTTGACCCTAGATTTGAAGTGGGTCTCTTGTAGACAGCATATATATGGCTCTTGTTTTGGTATCCATTCCACCAGTCTAGGTCTTTTGGTTGAAGCATTTAATCCGTTTATGTTAAGGTGCTTATCAATATGTATTTCTTATTGCCATTTTCTTAATTGTTTTGGATTTGTTTTTGTAGGTCTTTTTTCTTCCCTTCCTCTTTTATTCTCTTCTATTGTGATTTGATGAGTAACTTTAGCATTTTGTCTGGAGTTTTTCTTTTGTGTGTGTGTATCTTTGTAGATTTTCAGTTTGCCCTTACCATGAGGTTTTGATATAGCAGTCTATATATAAACAAGATTGTTTTAAGTTGCTGGTCTTTTAATTTCAAATGCACTTCCAATGTCCTGAATTTGTACTCTCCTCACAGTTGCTGGTTTTGATATCATATTTGTGTTCAGATGTTTTCCTATTTATATTTGCCTTTACTGGTGAGCTTTTCCATTCATAATTTTCTTGTTCTTTAGTGGCCTTTTCTGCTTAGAGAAGTTCCTTTGGTCTTTGTTCTAGATCTTGTCTGGTGGTGCTGAATTCTCTTAGCTTTTACTTGTCTGTAAAGCTTTTAATTTATCTGTCAAATCTGAATGTGAGCCTTGCTGGGTAGAATATTCTTGGCTGAAGGTTCTTCTCTTTCATTACTTTAAATATATCATGCTACTCCCTTCTGGCCTGCAGACTTTCTGCTGAGGAATCAACTGATAACCTTATGGGAGTTCCCTTGTATGTTATTAGTTGCTTTTCCCTTATTGCTATTAATAGTTTGTCTTTCATTTTTGACAATTTGATTACTATGTGTCTTGGCATGTTCCTCCTTGGATTTATCCTGCCTGGGACTCTCTGTGCTTCCTGGACTTGGGTGATTGTTTCCTTTTCCACTTTAAGGAAGTTTTCAGCTATTGTCTCTTCAAATAGTGTTCCAGGTCTTTCTCTTTCTTCTTCTGGGACCCATATAATGTGAATGCTGGTGCATTTAATATTTTCCCACAGGTCTCTCAGACTGTCTTCATTTCTTTTGATTCTTTTTCTTTATTCTGCTCCATAGCAGTGATTTCCACCATTCTGTCTTCCAGCTCACTTATTCGTTTTTATGCTTCAGTTATTATTCTATTGAGTCCTTCTGGTGTATTTTTTTCATTTCAGTTGTTTTATTTTTCATTTCTGTTTGTTTGTTCTTTAGTTATTCTAGGTCTTTGTTAAACATTTCTTGTATGTTCTCGATCTGTACCTCCATTATTTTTCCCAGATTTGAATCATATTTACTATCATTATTCTGAATTCTGTTTTGGTTATATTGCTTATCTCCACTTCACTTAGTTATTCTGGGGTTTTATCTTGTTCCTTCATCTGGGATGTATTCCTCTGCCATCTCATCTTGTCTAACTTTCTGTGATTGCGTTTTCCATTCCACAGGCTGAAGTATTGTATTTCTTCTTGCTTCTGCTGTCTGCTCCCTGGTGAATGAGGCTAAGAGGCTTGTCCAGCATTCCTGGTGGGATGGACTGGTCCTGCCCACTGGTGGGTGGATCTGGATCTTGTCCCTCTGTTGGGCAAGGCCGTGTCAGTGGGTGTGTTTATCAGGCAGCTGTATGCTCAGGAAGACGTTAAGCATCCTGTCTGCTGTTGATGTGGAGCTCTGTTCCCACCCTGTTAGTTGTTTGGCCTGAGGCATCCCAGCACTGGAGCCTACAGGCTGTTGGTTGGGACTAGGTCTTGTTGAGAAAATGGCAGCCTCAAGAGGGCTCACTCCAATTAGTACTTCCCAGAAACACTGCTGCCAGTGTCCTTATCCCTGCAGTGAGCCACAGCTGCCCCCCTCCTCTGCAGGAGACCCTCTAATACTAGCAGGTAAGTCTGTCTAGTCTAGTGAGCCACCTCATAGAGGTGGCTCTGAGCAGGCTGAGAGTGTGCTGGGAAAGAGGCTGTTATGGCAGGGCCTGCCCCTGCCTTCTCACACCTCTTAACAATGGTACTTCGTTTCTATGGTGGGCCCGGGCTTCTTCTGTGTACACCCCCCACTTGTGGCCATACCACACTCCAGCCCCTTCAGGCTGTCTCCATGCAGCCAGCCCCATTCCTTTCCCAAGGTCTGTCATCTAAAACCCGAGTTTCAGTGCCCAGCCCCCGCCTGCACCAGCAGACATGTGTCTCAGGCTGGGGAGTGCAGGAGAGTGGCATGGACCATCTGCAGGTCTCTTTCTGTTCTGCCTGTCACAAACTGGCTGCTGCATTCTTCTTTGAGCCTCTGAGGCTCTCTTTCTGTCCTGGCTGATCTGTCTGCTGGTGAGGGGACTTCCCAGTGTGAAGGAACATTTCCTCTTTCACAGGTCCCTCCTAGGGGTGCAGGTTGCATCCTGCTTCCTATTTTTTCTTTTGTCCTACCCAGTTTCATGGAGATCTTTCTTGCACTTTTAGGTGTCTGAGATCTTCTGCTAACTCTCAGTAGGTATTCTTTGAGAACTGTTCCACATTTAGATGTATTTTTGATGTATTTGTGGGAGGAGTTGAGTTCTACTTCCTTCTATTCTGTCATCTTGATTGGGCCCTCCCTCTGCTTTACTTTTGTTTGAATTTGTCTGATATACTTTCCATTCCTTTGCTTTTACTTTTAGCCTTTTTTACTTTAGCCTTTCTGAATCATTCCCTTTTAAGTGCATCTCCTATATATGATATAGAGTTGAATTCCACTTTAAAGCCAACCTTATTTTTTAGCAGGTAAATTGATTCCATTTGCATTTATTAATATGACCAACATTTTTTATCTCCATATTTTTAATATTTCAAGTTATATTTACTATGTGTCTTTCATTAAATGTTCTCTATTGTTTATTTTATTTTGAACTTTTTGGTTTTTAGGAAGGTGTGTATTTTTGTTCTAGTAGTGATCTTTATTCTAATACTTTTATATAATTCCCTAGTCCCTTTTTTCTTTACTTGGGCATTTACTGTTAAGTTTATTATCTTTAAAAAATATTCTTCAACTGTCATCTGTTATTTATGGGCCAATTCATGAGGCAATTACATCCTCTTTTCTTTCCCTTATTCCATTTTTTGGTTGTCAAACATATATTTATATGCTTTTCTTCTACCTTTATTTTAGTGTTAAATGCTCACTGTTTTTTTACAGAAGTCTCCCTGATCATCTCTGAAATTCATTTTCTTATTGTTTCTTTAGAAAGGACATGTAGATAAAATATATCTTTGAGTTATCACATGTTTAAAACTATTTTTTCAATGACCTTTATACAGACTTTATTCTTTGCTTAGTATGTTGCTGTTGAAAAGCAGAGTTACACCAACCTGATTTCTTTCCTTTGTAAGTGACCTTATGTATTTGCCTGGAGGCACAGTGTATCCTTTCTTTTATTTTTTATTTCTTATCTTTAAAGTCCAATAGTTTTACTAGATTGTGAGATATAACTGAACTTCTGGGATCAATACTGTCAGGTATTTAATGGAAACATGATTTTTTCTTTAAGCATAGTTTAAAATGTTCTCTTTAACTGTATTTTCCCCTATATAAGGACCCAAATTATATATTATATATATAATAGATCTTTTGTCCCTCTCTTTTATTTCTATTACTTACTTTCTTCTACCTTGTTCATAGTTCCTCACTTCTGTATATTTATTTATTTTTAATTCTAATTTTATTGGGATATAATTGATATACAGCACTGTATAAGTTTAAGGTGTACAGCGTAATGGTATTTTTTTAAAATAAATTTATTTATTTTTGGCTGCATTGGGTTCTCATTGCTGTGTGGGCTTTCTTTAGTTGCGGTGAGCAGGGGCTACTTTTCATTTCAGTGCATGGGCTTCTCATTGTGGTGGCTCCTCTTGCTGTGGAGCACGAGCTCTAGGTGCATGGGTTTCAGTAGTTGTGGCATGCAGACTCACTAGTTGTGGCACGTGAGCTCTAGAGCACAGGGTCATCAGTTATGACACATGGGCTTAGTTGCTTCATGGCATGTAGGATCTTCCCAGACCAGGGCTCGAACCCATGTCTTCTGCATTGGCAGGCAGATTCTTAACTACTGCGCCACCAGGGAAGCCCCAGCATAATGGTTTGACTTACATATATTGCAAAAAGATTGCCACTGTATGTTTAGTTAATACCCATCGTCTAATATAGATACAAAAAAAGAAAAAAGTTTCTCTTGTGATGAGAATTTTTAGGATATTTTCTTAGCAATTTTCATATATACGATGCAGCAGTATTAACTATAGTTATCATGTTGTACATTACATCCCTAGTAGCTATTTATCTTTTAATTAAAAGTTTGTAACTTTTGATTACCTGAATCAAATTCCCCAACCCCTTACCCACACCTCTGGTAACCACAAATTTTTACTTATTTTTTAGTTAGTTTGTTCGGTTTTTTTCTTTTAAATTTCACACATAAATGAGATCATTTAGTATTTGTCTTTGTCTGACTTATTTCACTTAGAATAATGCCCTCACAGTCCACCCACATTGTCCCAAACAGGAGGATTTCCTTCTTTTTTAGGGCTGAATACTATTCAATTGTGTATATATACACAAACCACATTTTTATCCATTCACTTGTCCATGGACAATTTAGGTTGTTTTCATGTCTTGGCTATTGTGAATAATGCTGCAATAAACATTGGGGTATAGATATTTCTTCAACATAGTGATTTTCTTTAGATATATACCAGAGGTTGAATTGCTGGGTCATATGGTATTTCTAGTCTTAATTTCTTGAGAGACCTCCATATTGTTTTCCATAATGGTTGCATCAGTTTACATTCCCACCAGCAGTGCACAAGGGTTCCCTTTTCTCTACATCCTTGCTACATTAGTTATCTCTTGTCTTTTTGATGATGGCCATTATAACAAGTGTAAAGTGATATCTATTGTGGTTTTAATTTGTATTCCCCTGATGATTACTAATGTTAAGCACCTTTTCATGTAACTGTTGACCATTTGAAAACCTTCTTTGGAAAATGTCTATTCAAATCCTTTGACTGTTTTTAAATTGGATTAGTTGTTTTTCTGCTATTGAGTTGTCCTAGTTTCTTATATATTTTGGATATTAACCACTTATCACATATATGATTTTCCAGTATTCTCTCCCATTTTTTAGGTTGTCTTTTCATTTTCTGGATTTTTTTTCTTTTGCTGTATAGAAGCTTTATAGTTTGCTATAGTCCTTTTGTTGCTTATGCTTTAGGTGTCATATGCAAAAACATCATTGTCAATACCCATGTCAAGGGGCTTTTTCTCTGTTTTCTTCTAGGAGATTTATGGTTTCCACTCTAATATTTAAGTATTTATTCTGAATTATTTTTTGTTAGTGGTGTGAGATAGGGGTCTAGTTTCATTCATTTACATGGAATATTTCATTTTCCCAGCACCATTTATGGAAGAGACTGTCTTTTCTCCACTGTGTATTCTTGGCTTCCTTGTCAAATATTAGTTGACTGTGTTTGCTTAGGTTTGTTTCTCAGCTCACAATTCTGTTCCATTTGTCTATGTGCCCATTTTTATACCAGTACAATACAGTTTTGATTAGCTTTATAATATACTTCGAATTCAGGAAATGCATGCCTCCAGCTTTTTTCTTTCTCAGGATGGCTTTTGGCTATTCAGAGTCTTTTGTTGTTGCATACAAACTTTAGAATTGTTCTACTTCTGTTAAAAAAAAATGGTGTTGGAGTCTTAATAGAGATTGCATTAAATCTATAGATGGTTTGGGTAGTATGGAAATTTTAACAATGCTAATTATTTCAATTCATGAACATAAGATATCTTTCCATTTATTTGAGTCTTCAATTTCTTTCATCAAATTCCTGTAGTTTTTAGTGTAAGGATCTTTCACCTCCATGGTTAAATTTATTTCTAAATATTTTTATTGTTTTTGATTCTATTGTAAATGGGATCATTTATTTTTTTCAGAAAATCCCTCATTGGTATATAGAAAAACTACTGATAATTTGTATGTTAATTTTGTACCCTGCAACTATACTAAATTTATTCATTAGACCTAACAGGTTTTTAGTGGAGTCTTTAGCATTTTCTATATATAAAATCATGTTATTAACAGAGACAATTTTACTTCTTCCTTTCCAACTTGGTTACCTTTTCTTTTTTGCCTGATTGTTCTGGCCAGGAATTCCAATTCTATGTTGAATAAAAGTGGTAAGAGTGGTCAACCTTGTCTTGTTTCTGATCTTAAATGAAAAACTTTCAGCTTTTCACTATTGAAGTTGATGTTAGCTGTGGACTTGTCACATATGGCCTTTATTACATGGAGGTTTGTTCCCTTTCTACTCACTTTGTTGAGATATTTTATCATAAATGGATGTTGAATTTTGTGAAATCCTTATTTCTGCACCTTTTGAGATAATCATATTGTTTTCATTCTTGATTTTGTTAATGTGTTGTATCAAATTGATTTGTAGAGGTTCAACTAAACTTAAACTTGAATACCTGGAATAAATTCTACTTTATCATAGTGTAAAATCCATTTAGTGTGATGCTAAGTTGGATTTGCTAATATTTTGTTGAGGATTTTTACATCTGTACATATGATGGAGATTGGTCTGTAATTTTCTTTTCTTGTAGTGTCCTTGTCTGGTGTTGGCATCAGGGTAATTCCAACCTCATAAAATGAGTTTGAAAGTGTTCCTTCCCCATCTATTTTTTTGGAAGTGTTTAAAAATAATTGGTATTAATTTCCTTTAATGTTTGGTAGAATTCACCAGTGAGACCATTTGGTCCTGTGCTTAAATTTGTTGGGGGATTTTTGATCCCTGATTCAATATCCTTACTTGAAATTGGCCTGTTCAAATTTATTTATTTCTTCATGTTTCAATCTTGGTAGGTTTTATGTTTCTAAGAATTTATTCATGTTTTCTAGGTTGTCAAGTTTGTTGGCATATTCACAGTCACCTCTTACAATTCTTTGTATTTCTGTGGTATCACTTGTAATGTCTCCTCTTTCATTTATATTTTTTTCGTACAAATTTTAAGATTTTTTGCTCTATTTCTGTGAAAAATGTCATTGGTAATTTGATAGGGATTGCACTGAATCTGTAGATTTCCTTAGGTACTATAGTTATTTTGAAAATATTGATTCTTCCAATCCAAGAACAAGGTATATATTTCCATCTGTTTGTGTCATCTTTTTTTTGCGGTACATGGGCCTCTCACTGTTGTGGCCTCTCCCGTTGCGGAGCACAGGCTCCGGACGTGCAGGCTCAGCGGCCATGGCTCATGAGCCTAGCCACTCTGCAGCATGTGGGATCTTCTCAGACTGGGGCACAAACCCGTGTCCCCTGCATCGGCAGGCAGACTCTCATCCACTGTGCCACCAGGGAAGCCCTGTTTGTGTCATCTTTGATTTCATTCATCAGCATCTTATAGTTTTAGGAGTATCCTTAGGTAGGTTTATTCCTAGGTAATTTATTCTTTTGGATGCAATGGTAAATGGGGTTGTTTCTTGAATTTCTCTTTCTGATCTTTCACTGTTAGTGTATAGAATGCAAGAGATTTCTGTGTATTAATTTTGTGTCCTGCAACTTTACCAAATTCATTGATGAGCTCTAGTAGTTTTCTGGTAGCATCTTTAGGATTTTCTATGTATAGTATCATGTCATCTGAAAACAGTGACAGTTTTACTTCTTCTTTTCCAATTTGGATTCTTTTATTTCTTTTTCATCTCTGATTTCCATGGCTAGGACTTTCAAAACTATGTTGAATAGAAGTGGCAAGACTGGCCATCTTTGTCTTGTTCCTGATCTTAGAGGAAATGCTTTCAGTTTTTCACCGTTTATTATGTTGTTAGCTGAGGGTTTGTCATATACAGCCTTTAATATGTTAAGGTAAGTTTCCCCTATACTCACTTTCTGGAGAATTTTTATCATAAATGGGTGTTAAATTTTGTCAAAAGATTTTTCTGCATCTATTGAGATGATCATATAGTTTTTATTCTTAAATTTGTTAATGTGGTATATCACACTGATTGATTTGTGGATTGAAAAATCCTTGCATCCCTGGGATAGATCCCACTTGATCCTGGTGTATGATCCTTTTAATGTATTGTTGGATGTGGTGTGCTAGATTTTTGTTGAGTATTTTTGTGTATATATTCATCAGTGACATTGACCTGTAATTTTCTTTTTTGTGGTATCTTTGTCAGGTGTTGGCATCAGGGTGATTGTGGCCTCATAGAATGAGTTTGGGAGTGTTGCATCCTTGGCAATTTTTTGGAAGAGTTTCAGATGGATAAGTGTTAGCTCTTCTCTAAAAGTTTGATAGAATTTGCCTGTGAAGCCATATGGTCCTGGGCTTTTGTTTGTTGGGAGTTTTAAAATCATATATTCAATTTCAGTGCTTGTGATTGATCTGTTCATATTTTCTGTCTCTTCCTGGTCCAGTCTGGGAAGATTGTACCTTTCTAAGAATTTGTCATTACTTCTAGGTCATCCATTTTATTGGCATACAGTTACTTGTAGTAGTCTCTTATTATCCTCTGTATTTCTGTGGTATCTGTTGTAACTTCTTCTTTTCATTTCTAATTTTATTGATTTGAGCCCTCTCTCTTTTTTTATTGATGAGTCTCACCAAAGGTTTATCAATTGTGTTATCTTTTCAAAGAACCAACTTTTAGTTTCATTGATCTTTTCTATTGTCTTCCTCGTCTCTATTTCATTTATTTCTGATGTTTATGATTTCTTTCCTTCTACTAACTTTGGGGGGTTTCTTATTTTTTTTTAATTGTTCTTCTTTCTCTAGTTGCTTTAGGTGGAAAGCTAGCATGTTTATTTGAGATTTTTTGTTTTGTTTTGTTTCTAAGGTAAGATCGTATTACAATAAACTTCCCTCTTAGAATGCATTTGCCACGTCCCATAGATTTTGGATCTTCGTGCTTTCGTTTTCATTTGTCTCTAGGTATTTTTTGATTTCCTCCTTGATTTCTTTGGTGATTCATTGGTTTTTTAGTAGCATTTTGTTTATACTCAATTTCTTCAGTGATCCATTGATTGTTCAGTAGCATATTATTTAGCCTCCAGGTGTTTCTGTTTTTTATAGTTATTTTCATGTAGTTGATTTCTAATCTCACTGTGTTGTGGTTGGAAAAGATGCTTGATATGATTTCAGTTTTCTTATATCTACTGAGGCTCACTTTGTGGCCCAGCATGTGATCAGTCCTGGAGAATGCTGCATGTGCACTTGAGAAGAATGTATATTTTGCTACTTTTGGGTGGAATGCTCTATAAATATCCATTAAGTCTATCTGATCTAATGTGTCATTTAAAGCCTGTGTTTCCTTGTTGATTTGCTCTCTGGCTGATCTGTCCATTGGTGGAAGTGGGCTGTTAAAGTCTCCCACTGTTATTGTGTTACTGTCCATTTTACCTTTTATGACTGTTAGTATTTGCCTTATTTATTGAGGTGCTCCTATGTTGGGTGCATATATATTTACAATTTTTATATCTTCTCCTTGGATTGATCCCTTGATTATTCTGTAGTGTCCTTCTTTGTCTCATAACAGTCTTTATTTATTTATTTTATTTTTTGTGTGTGTGGTACGTGGGCCTCTCACTGCTGTGGCCTCTCCCGTTGTGGAGCACAGGCTCCAGACGCGCAGGCTTAGCGGCCATGGCTCACGGGCCCAGCTGCTCCATGGCATGTGGGATCTTCCTGGACCGGGGCATGAACCCATGTCCCCTGCATTGGCAGGCGGACTCTCAACCACTGTGCCACCAGGGAAGCCCCAACAGTCTTTATTTTAAAATCTATTTTGTCTGGTATGGGTATTGCTACTGCAATTTTTGTTTGATTTCCATTTGCATGGATTACCTTTTTTCATCCTCTTACTTTCCCTCTGTATGTGTCCCTTGATCTGAAGTGAGTCTCTTGTAGATAGCATATATATGGGTCTTGTTTTGGTATCCATTCAGCCAATCTAGCTCTTTTGGTTGGATCATTTAATCCATTTACATTTAAGGTAATTATCAATATGTATGATCCTATTGCCATTTTCTTAATTGTTTTAGATTTGTTTTTGTAGGTCTTTTTTCTTCCTTTCCTCTTTTGTTCTCTTGTGATTTGATTACTAACTTTATGTTGTGTTTGGATTCCATTTTCTTTTTTGTGTGTATACCTGTTGTAGATTTTCAGTCTGTTAACATGAGGATTTGATATAGCAGTCTATATATAAACAAGATTATTTTACGTTGCTGGTCTTTTAATTTCAAATGCATTCCCAATATCCTGCATTTGTGCTCTCCTCTTCCCACAGTTGCTAGTTTTGATATCATATTTGTGTTCAGATGTTTTCCTACCTTTACTTTATATTTGCCTTTCTGGTAAGCTTTTCCATTCATAATTTTGTTTCTAGTAATGGCCTTTTCTTTTCTGCTTAGAGAAGTTCATTTAGCATTTGTTGCAAATCTGGTCTGGTGGTGCTGAATTCTCTTAGTTTTTGCCTGACTGTAAAGCTTTTTATTTCTCCATCAAATCTGAATGAGAGCCTTGCTGGGTAGAGTATTCTTAGTTGAAGGTTCTTCTCTTTCATCACATCAAATTTATCATGCCTGCAGGTAAGTTTATCTTGCCTTCTGGCCTGCAGAGTTTCTGCTGAGAAATCAGCTGATAACCTTATGGGAGTTCCATTGTATGTTACTTGTTGCTTTTCCCTTGTTGTTTTTAATATTTTTTCTTTGTTTTTCATTTTTATCAGTTTGATTACTATCTGTCTTGGCATGTTCCTCCTTGGGTTTATCCTGCCTGGGACTCTCTGCACTTCCTGGACTTGGGTGACAGTTTCCTTTCCATCTTAGGGAATTTTTCAGCTACTATCTCTTCAAATATTTTCTCTTGTCCTTTCTCTCTCTCTTCTCCTCTGGGACCCCTATAATGTGAATTTGGTGCATTTAATATTGTCCCAGAGGTCTCTTAAATTGTCTTCATGTCTTTTCATTCTGTTTTCTTTATTCTGTTCTGTGGCAGTGATTTCCACTATTCTGTCCTCCATCTCACTTATCCATTCTTCTGCCTCAGTTACTCTGCTATTGATTCCTTCTAGTGTATTTTTTATTTCCATTATTGTATTTTTCATTTCTGTTTTTTTTTTTTTCTGTAGTTCTTCTAGGTCTTAAACATTTCTTTTATCTCCACAATCTGTGCCTCTATTCTTTTACTGAGATCTTGGATCATCTTCACCATCATTACTCTGAATTATTTTTCCAGTAGATTGCCTATCTCCACTTCACTTAGTTCTTCTGGACTTTTATCTTGTTTCTTCATCTGGGACCTATTCCTATGCCATCTCATTTTGTCTATCTTTCTGTGATTGTGTTTTCCATTCTACAGCCTACAGGGTTATAGTTCTTGCTTCTGCTTTCTGCCCTCTGGTGGATAAAACTGTCTATGAGGTTTGTGCAGGCTTACTGTTGGGAAGGTCTTGCCCACTGGTGGGTGGAGCTGAGTCTTGTCACTCTGGTGGGCAGGGCTGTGTCAGGGGGTGTGTTTATTGGGCAGCTGTGGGCTCAGGAAGATTTTAAGCAGCTTGTCTGCTTTGGGGTGGGGCTGTGTTCCCGCCCTTTTGGTTGTTTGGCCTGAGGCATCCCAGCACTGAAGTCTACAGGCTGTTCTGTGAGGCTAGTTCTTGGGGGGCGGTGGGCCTCTGTGGTGTTCACTCCAATGAGTACTTGCCAGCACTCCTACTGCATGTGTCTTTTTCCCTGCAGTGAGCCACAGCCACCCCCCACCTCTGCAGGAGACTCTCCAGTACTAGTAGGTATGTCTGGCCCAGTCTCTTATGAAGTCACTGCTTTTTCCCTGGGTCCTTGTGTGCACTAGACCATGACTGTGCTCTCCAAGAGTGGAGTTTCTGTTTTCCTCAGTCCTGTGGAATTCCTGCAATCAAACCCCACTGGCCTTCAAAACCAGATTCTCTGGGGGCACCTCCTTCCATTGCCAGACCCCAAGGCTAGGAAGCCTGACATGGGACTCAGGACTTTCACACCTGTGGGAGTACTTCTGTGGTACAATTATTTTCCAGTTTGTGGGTTGCCCACCTGGTGGGTATGGGATTTGATTTTATCATGATTGGGCCCCTTCTACTGTCATTGTGGCTTCTTCTTTTTCTTTGGGTGTAGGGTCCCTTTTTTGGCAGTTTCCAGTGTTTTTGTTTTGTTTTATCAATGGTTGTTCAGCAGTTAGTTGTGATTTTGGTGTTTTTGTAAGAAAGGGTAAGCTCACATCCTTCTACTCTGCCATCTTATAATTTTGTTTATTTGGATCCTTTGTCTTTTTGTTTGTTTGTTTAGTCTAGTTAAAGTTTTGTCAATTATATCTATCTTTTCAAAGAACAAACTCTTAAGTTTGTAAATTCTATTTCATTTTCTGTTCTCAAGGTTATTTATTTCTGCTCTAATCTTTATTATTTCTTTCCTTATGCTAACTTTGTGCATAATTTGTTCTTATTTTCTACTTACTTGAGGTATACATTTAGGCTGTTCATTTGAGAACCTTCCATTTTCTTGTATATATACTTATAGCTATAAACTTCTCTTAGAACTCCTTTTGTAGCATCCCATAAGTTTTGGTATGTTGTGTTTCTGTTTCCCTTTTGCTTAAGATACTTGATTTCTCCCTTAATTTATTTCTTTATCCATTAGTGTTCAGGAGACTGTTTTCTAATTTCCTTGTATTTGTAATTTTTATAGTTTTCCTCCTATTCTTTCTTTCCCTATATTGTGGGTTTTTTTTAAATTGATGTAGTTGATTTATGATATTTTGTCAGTTTCAGGTATATAGCATAGTGATTCAGACAATTTCTTCTGATTGCATTCCATTATAGTTTATTACAAGATAATAAACATAATTCCCAGTGATGTACAGTAAATAGTTGTTGTTTATAATTTTATGTGTAATAGTTTGTATCTGTTAATCCTATACTCCCAATTTGTCCCTCTCTCTCTCACCTTTAGTAACCATAATTTTCTTTTCTATGTCTGTGAGTCTGTTTCTGTTTTGTACATAAATTCATTTGTATTATTTTTTAGATTCCACATTTAAGTGATATCATATACTATTGTTCTTTTTCTGGCAGACTTACTTCACTAAGTATATCCTCTAACTCCATCCATGTTGCTGCAAATGTCAAAATTTCATTCGTTTTATGGCTGAGTAATATTCAATGGTGTATATATACCACATCTTCTTACATCAGTCATCAACTGATGGACACTTGTGTTGTTTCCATGTCTTGACTATTTTAAATAGTGCTGCTATGAACATTGGTGTGCATGTATCTTTTCCAATTAAGATATTTTTTACAGATATATACTGAGATATGTTACTACTGGATCATATGGTAGTCTGTTTTTTAGGTTTTTTTTTTTTGAACTCTCCATAATGTTTTCCATAGTGGCTATACAAATTTACATTTCCACCAACAGTATAGGAGGATGCCCTTTTATCCACAGCCTCTCGAGCATTTATTATTTATAGACTTTTTCATGACAGCCATTTTCACCAGTGTGAGGTAATACCTCATTGTGGTTTTGATTTGCATTTCTCTAATAATTAGTGATGTCAAACATCTTTCATGTGCCTGTTGGCCATCTGTGTGTCTTTGAAAAATGTTTATTTAGGTCTTCTGCCCATTTTTTTTGATTGGGTTATTTATTTTTTCAGTACTGAGTTGCATGAACTGTTTGTATATTGGGTATTAACCCTTTGTTGGTCATATCATTTGCAAATATTTTCTTCCATTCCATAGGTTTTCTTTTCATTTTTTTAATGGCTTCTTTTGCTGTGCAAAAGATTTTAAGTTGGTTTAGGTCCCATTTGTTTACTTTTGCTTTTATTTATTTTGCCTTGAGAGACTGGCCTAGGAAAATATTGCTATGATTCGTGTCAGAGAATGTTTTGCCTATGCTCTCTTCTAGGAGTTTTATGATGTTATTCTTTACACTAATGTCTTTAAACCATTTTGATTTTATTTGTGTATATTGTATGAGGGAGTGTTCTAATTTCATTGATTTACATGTAACTGTCCAGCTTTTCCAATACCACTTATTGAAGAGACTGTCTTTTCTCCATTGTATATCCTTGCCTCCTTTGTCATAGACTATTTGACCATAGGTGCATGGTTTATTTCTTGTCTCTCCATTCTCTTCCATTGATCTATATGTCTGTTTTTGCACCAGTTCCACACTGTTTTGATTACTGTAGTTTTGTAGTATAGTCTGAAGTCTAAAAGGATTATTATTCCAGTTTTGTTCTTTTGACTCAGGATTGCTTTGGCATTTTTGGGTCTTTTGTTGTTCCATATAAATTTTAGGATTTTTTTTTTCTAGTACTGTGAAGACTGTCGTTGGTATTTTGATAGGAATTGCATTAAATCTGTAGATTGTTTGGCGGTACAGCCATTTTAGCAATATTAACTCTCCCAGTTCAAGAGCTTGGGATATCTTTCTATTTCTTGGAATCATCTTCAATTTCCTTTAGCAGTGTTTGTCTTTCATCTCCTTGGTTAAGTTTATTCCTAGATATTTCATTTTTTGACACAATTTAAAATTTTTTTTTAACTTTCTCTTTCTGGGTATTTCATTATAAGTGTAAAGAAATGCAACAGATGTTTGTATACTAATCTTGTATCCTGTTACCTTGCTGAATTGATTTATTAGTCCTAATACTTTTGTGTGGAGCCTTTAGGGTCTTATTTAGAGTATCATGTCATCTTCAAATAGTGACAGTTTTACCTCTTCCTTCCAATTTGTATACCTTTTATTTCTTTTTCTTTTCTGACTGCTGTGGCTAGGATTTCCAATACGGTATTGAATAAAACCACTGAGAGTGGGCATCCTTGTCCTGTTGCTGAATTTAGCAGGAAGGCTTTCAGCTTTTCACCAATGAGTATGATGTTAGGTATGGGTTTGTCATAAATGGTCTTCATTATGTTGAGATACGTTCCCTCTATACTCACTTTGGTGAAAGTTTTTTATCATAAATGGATTTTAAATTTTGTCAAATGTTTTTTCTGCACCTGTTGAGATAATCATTTGGTTATCGTCTCTCCTTTTGTTAATGTGGTGTATCACATTGATTGCTTTGCATACACTGAACCATTCTAATGACACAGGAATGAGTCCAAAGTGATAATTATGTATGATACATTTTATGTATTGTTGGATTCAGTTTGCTAGAATTTTGTTGGGGATTTTGGCATCTATATTCAACAAAAATATGTCTTGTAATTTTTTTTTTGTAGTATCTGACTGATTTTGGTATTAGGGTGATTAAAATGAATTTGGGCATGTTCCCTCCCCTTCAATTTTTTGGAATAGTTTGGGAAGGATAGATATGTTGTTCTTTGTATACTTGATAGAATTACCCAGTAGACATTCTGTCCTGGAATTTTGTTTGCAGGGAGTATTTTTATTACAGATAATATTTCACTTCTAGTGAACAGACTGTTCAAACTATCTGTTTCTTTCTGACTCCGTTTTGGCAGGGAACCTCTAGCAACTCATCCATTTCTTCTAGGTTGTCCAATTTGTTGGCATATAACTGTTCATAGTATTCTATTATAATTCTTTGTATTTCTGTGGTATCAGTTGCTATTTCCCCTCTTTCATTTCTTATTTTGTTTATTTAGGTCCTCTCTCTTTTCTTCTTGGTGGTCTAGTGAAAGGTTTGTTAATTTTCTTTATCTTTTCAAAACATCAGCTCTTGGTTTTATTCATCTTTTGACCTTGATTATTTATTTCCTCTCAGATCTTTATTATTTCCTCTCTTCTGCTGATTTTGTTTTTTGTTTTTTCTTTTTCTAATTCTTTTAGATGGTAGGTTAGGTTATTTATTTGAGATTTTTCTTGTTTCTTGAGTAAGGTCTGTAGTACTATGAACTTCCCTCTTAGGACTGCTTTTGCAGCATCCCATCGACTTTGTAAAGTTGTGTTTTCATTTTCATTTGTCTCATGGTATTTTCTGATTTCTTCTTTGATTTCATCATTGAGCCATTGGTTTTTTAGTAGCATCTTGTTTAGTCTCCATGTAATTTTTTCCCCCCATTTTTCTTTCCGTGGCTGTTTTCTAGCTTTATACCATTCTGGTCAGAAAATATCCTTGAAATAATTTCTGTACTCTTGAATTTGTGAGGCTTGCTTTTTGACCTAGTTTGTGGTCTATCCTAGAGAACATTCCATATTTGCTTGAAAGTATGTGCATTCTGATTTTAGGGGGATGTGGTGTCCTGCAGATATCAACTAAGTCCAACTGGTCTACTGTGTCATTTAAGACCACTGTTGCCTTATTGATTTTCTGTCTGGATGATCTGTCCATTGATGTCACTGTGGTGTTAAGGTCTCCTACTATTATTGTAGTATTGTCAATTTCTCATTTCATGTCTGTTAGTATTTGTTTTATATATTTAGGCACTCCTATATGGAGTGCATATATGTTAATGTGTGTAATATCCTCTTCTTATATTTATTGCTTTATCATTATATAATGCTCTTTTTGGTCTTTCTTTATAGTTATGTGTTTTAAAGTTCATTTTATCTGATATGACTATTGCTACCCCTGTTTCCTTGTCATTTCTATTTCCATGAAATACCTCTATCCATTCCCTCACTTTCACTCTGTGTGTCTTTTGCCCTTAGGTATAGGCAGCATATTGTAGGTTCTTGTTTCCAATTCAATTTGCCACTCTCTGTCTTGATTGAAGTATTTAGTCCATTGACATTTAAAAAATTATTGATAGACATGTACCTATTGCCATTTTATTCCTTATTTTTTAGTTGTTTTGTAGTTCCTCTTTCTTCATTTCTTCTTTTTGATTTTCCTTTTGTGGTTTGATGATTTTCTTTTGTAATAATTGAGTTCATTTTTGGTTTCTGTTAACCTAAGGTGTATTTTTGATTTGTGGACCATGGAGTTCAAATATGTGAACCCATTACTGTATCTGCTTGCTTTAGACTGGTAGTCATATAAGTTTAAACACATTCTAAAAGATTTATGTTTTCTTCCTCCCCTCCCCCCGTTTATGATTTTGATGTCATATTTTACATCTTCATTCTTATCCTTTTGCTTTTTTTTATAATTGCTTTTACATGTTTTATTGTTTTTAAATCTATGCACTTTTTAATTTAAGTAATCTTCAATCCTTTTATATATTTGCCTTTCCTATTGTGATTTCCCCTTTCCTATAGCTTCTTGCTTCTTTACTATTTGGAGAAGACCCTTCAATATTTCTTTTAGGGTAGGTTTAGTATTGCTGAACTCTTTTAGTTTCTGCTTATATGAAAAATTTTTTACCTCTCCTTCTATTCTAAAGGATAGTCTTGCTGTGTAGAGTATCTTAGGTTGCAGGTTTTTATGTTTCAGCACTTTGAATAGATCATGCAACTCTCTTCTGGCCTGCAAAGTTTCTGCAGAGAAGTCATCTGATAGCTTTATGGGGGTTCCCTTGTAACTGACTCTGTTTTTCTCTTTCTGCCTTTAATATTCTCTCCTTATCTTTCACTTTTGCCACTTGAATTATTATATATCTGTGTGGGTCTGTTTGCATTCATTTTGTCTGAGACCCTCTGTGCTTCCTGTACCTTGATAAGTGTTTCCTTCTTTAGTTTGGGAAGCTTTTAGCCATAATTTCTTCAAATACATTTTGATCCCCTTCTCTTTCTCTTCTCCTTCTGTGTCCCCTATTATGTATAGATTGGCATGTTTTATATTTTTCTATAGATCTCGTATGTTGTGTTCATTTTTTTTTTCATTTGTCTTTCTGTCTGATGTCTGATTGGGGAATTTCCACTAATCTATATTCCAAATCCCTTATTCTTTCTTTGTTATTTAGTTGGCTATTCATTGCTTCTAGATTTGTTTTTATCTTGGCAATCAAATTGTCACTTTTTGATTCGTTCATCTGTATTGTTTCTAGTTCCTTGTTACAGTGATCTGCATTTCTATTAATAACCTTTAATTCAGTTAGCATTTTTATTGCCACTTCTTTGAACTCACAGTCTAGTAAACTGTTGAACTCTGTTTAATATTTGTTTTAATATATTTCTCTTGTTTTGTTTTGTTTTTTTAAACTAGGAATGGTTCTTCTGCATTTGTGTTTGGTTTTTTTTTTAACATAACTTTCTCTGTCTCTGTGAATTTAGGAGAAACAGTTATCTATTCTGGTTTTGAAGGGCGCTTTATGTGGAAGCATCCCTGTGTATACTGTGTGTGTCCAATGATTTTGGTGCAAGGGCTGGTTTTGGTATGGATTCCAGCCACGTCTTTCCTCAGGATGTGCTGGTCATTATCCCCTTGATGTGCTGTGGTTTTTTTTGGAGTATCTAGAGCTGTGCAAGTTGCCATGTGGGCCTTCTGCTTACTGCCTTTTGTTGCCCTGTCAGGTGTGGGGTCTGCTCCCCAGTTGTTGGAGTAGAAACCCTGAAGATTTGGTTTGATTTGGTTCCATTGCCCTTGAATGCATGCTCTGGCTTAAAGAAGATGATTGCTGAAGGAAGTGAGGCTTGTGCAGTAACAGAGGATATATTCACTCACCGTGTAGTCATCTATAGTTCTGCTCAGTGGCAGACCAAGGTCATGTTCTTTTCTCTGTTGTGTTCATCCCAGATATAGTGCAAGTCTTTGCCCTTGAGTAGGCTGGAGCTCTGAGTTGGGGAGTTGTGCTTGCAGGAATTGAGGTGGCTGCCCTGCCATCTAATATCTATGCTGCCTCTGTGGCAGACTTCTCTCAGGACTTGTCTACTGCACTGTGGAGTGGGCAGAGCTAAGGTGCTCTCACTGGAAGACAAACCACTGCATACCTTTGAGCATGCTGACAGTGGTTGCCACAACCCAACCTGGACCACACCCTAGGCCCTCCAGGCTGTCTCTGTGTAGCCAGATTGAGCATTCTCCCAGGCACTGTCTGCCTGAGACTCAGCACTTATCCTATCATGCTCTTGTTGTACCACTCCTTGCACATGCTGACGATGGCCACATTCATCCCACCTGGATCACACCCCAGGCACCCCAGTCTGTCTCTGCACAGCTAGACCAAGTCTTTGCCCATATCTTGCACCAGGCTGTGATGTGGAATGAGTGGGGCTGTGATGTTTATGCCTTCGGATTGGGGAGTGTGACAAGGCAGCAGCCACCAGTGTAAGGCTCTTTCCCACCTGACTGTTGGCAAACCAACATAAGTGCACTCCTTGCAAGTAAAGCCTAGGCTTCTCCATCCCTTCTGTCTGTCTGAACAAATTTCCCAACAGAAAGGGGGCTTGTGTCTTCCATGCAGGACACCGGGTCTGGGATGCCTAGATTTTTGCTTGACTTGCTCTCTCTTCCCAAGGCAGAGATCCGCCTGTGTAGACCTTCTCTTCCTGATAGATCCCCCCTAGGGACTCAGGTCCTGACCTGATGCGTTTTGGGGGTTTTTTGTTGTTGTTGTTCTATCCAGTTATGTGGAGATTGTTCTTTCAGCTTTGGTTGTATAGGAGTTCTTCTGCCAGTTTCCACTTCTGCTTAATTTCCTATGAGAATTGTTCCACATGTAGATGTATTTTCAATGTGTTTGTGGGGGGAGGTGAGCTCTGTGTCATCCTACTCCACCATCTTGATCCCCCTCCTCCTCCTGTTATTGATTTCTAGTTTCATGCTATTGTGGTCAGAGTAGATACTTGGTATGAGTTCAATCTTCTTGAATTTGCCAAGGCTTTTCTGTGGCCTAATATATGGTCTATTCTAGAAAATGTTCCATGTATGCTTGAAAAGAATGAGTGTTCTGCTGTTGTTGGATAGACTGTTCTGTATATGTCTATTAGGTTCATTTGTCAATTGTGTTCAAATCTGTTGTTTCCTAACTGATTCTCTGTCTGGATAGTTTATCTATTGTTGAGAATTGGGTATTAAAATCCCCAACTATTATTGTATTGCTGGTTTTTTTCTCATTTTAGTTTTGTTTGCATTTGGTTTATATTTTTATTTAGGTGCTCTGTTTTTGGGTGCATAAATATTTGTGATATTTTTGTTTTACCCCTTTATTATTATATAATGACCTCATCTCTTTTTACCATTTTTAGTTTAAAGTCTATTTTGTCTGATATGGTTACAGCTACCCTTGCTTTTTTAGGGTTACCATTTGCTTGTAATATCTTTTTCTATTCCTTCACTTTCAATCTATGTGTCTTTAAAGCTAAAGTGGGTATTTGTAGACTGTATATCACTGGACCTTGTTTTTTTCTTTTTATCCATTCAACTATTCTATGTCTTTTCATTGGAGAATTTAATCCATTTATGTTCAAAGTAATTTTTTTTTGGTATTGCTCAAATGTTCCCAAGTGGCCTTTATTTCACAAAATTATTATCATTCAAATTATTTCCTATACCACTTTTACTATATGATGCTATTCAAATGAAAATCAATTGGCGAATTTACAAATTATGCACTTTTAAGTCATCTACTTTGAGGCTGTACACATCAGACAGCATCAGTGCCCAAGCCTGAGTCAGTGAATTCCTAATGCCCTTCTTCCATTAACCTGGACTTGGACTTTCACATTTGGTCAGGTATCCGTTACACCAAAGCAGCCTCTGAACCATATGTTACCTGGCCCAGGTGGAAGCTTAGATTTTCTATGTTCTTGTGTGGTTTCCTCAGCCTGTTACTAAATCAATTAGCCAGTCTCTGAAGACCATGGCCTAGATGAGATGAAGTCTACTACTACTACTACATGAAGGATGATGGAACAACAACACAAAAAAAAATCAAAAAGTTTTAGGAAATAAGGTGAAAGTGAGAAAAACCTCTGCATGAGGCCTGTATTGATTTTCTATTGCTGCTTTAAATTACTACAGACATAGTGGCTTAAAACGTCACAATTTTACCACCTTACAGCTCTACTGGTCTGAAGTCCAGTGGGCTTACCTTCAAAATGAAGGTGTCAGCTGGGCTGTATTCCTTCTGGAGGCTCTAGGGGAGAATCAGTTTTCTTGCCTTTTCCAGCTTCTAGAGGCCACCTGCATTCCTTGGCTGGTGGTCCCTTCATCTTCAAACTAGTGACAGCTTGTTGAGTGTTTCTTGCAAGTCTGTTGACTCTTCTGTCCCCTCTTCTACTTCTAATCCTGGATTATCTGGGTAGGCCCAGTCTAATCATATTAAGGTCAGCCGATTAGCAAACTTAATTCCATCTGCTACCTTAAACTCCCTTTTGTTTTGTATCACAACAGATTAACAGGTTCCAATGATTAGGACTTGGACAGGGGGTGGGGGGTCGGGGCATGGAGGCATTATTCCAACCACAAACCTGAACAGTTCTAAGTCTACAGAGCTGAACACACAATTTTTAAGGGGAGAACTGTGTCTATCTGGCAAATACTTTTTTCTTTTGTGTGTGTGTGTGTGGGCCTCTCACTGCTGTGGCCTCTCACGTCGCGGAGCACAGGCTCTGGACGTGCAGGCCCAGCGGCCATGGCTCACAGGCCCAACCACTCCACGGCACATGGGATCCTCCCGGACCGGGGCAGAAACCCGCGTCCCCTGCATCGGCAGGCGGACTCCCAATGACTGCGCCACCAGGGAAGCCCCTGGCAAATACTTTTGATGGGCCAGTCTAGTTACAGAAAGGTGGCCTCAGGGAGGGGCCTAGTGGGCTAAGGCAAAACAGCAGGAATCACCCCAAGGAATAAAAAAGTGGTTAAGAATCATGAGGTGATGGATAAAGGCAGTTATAAGGAGGGAAGGACCTTGCCATAGGAGGGGGTCAGTCAGTGAGCAACCCCCAAGGGAGAAACAGCCAACAAGTTTGAGAACAGTGTTGTTACATATTCAGCTAAGACCTTGGCTGTGCTTAAATACCAGACCTCCCACCCATCTCCCAGATTCTGAGTAAAAATCCAAAAACCGCCTTGTTCCAGTGGAGACAGGCTGTGTGCTACACGGAGTCAACTAATGAGGAAAAACATGGGAAACCACACCACAAAAACTTGCAGACAGCTTGAGGAGGGCCCAGGACATGGGGAAGAAGGGCGGTAGGTGACTCAAGACAATGTTGTTTAATTTACAAAAGGACGGAGGCCCAGCTAACTGCAGGGCAGGAGCTGTCACTAGAGCAACAGTGGTCTGCACCTATGAGAGCAGCCGAGACAAGGCTAAGTTCAATCTGAGGACACTTGGCATCTTGCCATCTGGGCTGCCCAGCCTTCTCTGCTTACACCCTGCTTCAGGAACAGACTTTAATAAACCTTCCCAAGCCAAGTGGAACTCATTCATTCACACTGAGCTAGAAAGTCAAATCCTATCACACACAGACTGAAGACACTGAACAGCAAGAGGGGAAAGGCCTGACCACCACACCCTAGTGAGAGCTACCACTGTGGGGATAGGTCAGGGACAATCGCTCAGCCACTCTCCGGAAGCACCCGGTAGATGGCTGAGCACAATCCTTCCTGACAGCCGAGCAGGCTCAAACTGTAGTGTGATCTCTCAGCAAGATAAAAATGATTAGAGAAGCAGTGGTTGATTCCTTTTACACTGGGCAAGTTCCTGTAGTGTGGATCAAGACTGGGAAAGATTTATTCCCCTGTCGGAAGGGGATGTGCCCTGAAGCTAACTCAAATGCAGAATCTTACCATGTAGGCCTCTTCCGTTATGCATCTCAAGGTTGAATCCGTGAAAGGCCAAGTTCACCTTCTGAGGGAAGTGGCCCACCTGAATCACTGCTAACACAGACTCGTAGGACTCTAGACCTGGCCGATGCTTGTTGGTCAGGGCCCAGGCAGGCCTGCCTCACCTCTGCCCCATGGGACAGTAGTGGACCCATGTTCATCTCACCAGCATCCAAACCTCAGTCTTCCTTCCTGACTGGCCTGAGAGTCTCCCTCCACATGCCAGGGGCTCGCTCAAGAATGGGTATGTGACCCACTCCTGGGCAATGAGTTATGACAAAGGGCTTCTGGAAGTTTCCTTGAACCACAAGAAGGTTTTTCTTCTTCCTCTGTAATGGTCTAGTATCTTGATACGCTGCCTGGAATTGCTACAGCCATCTTTCCACCAGCCTGATGAAGCCAACACTGAGGATGATGGAGCAGAGAGGAAACACTCGTTTCCTTCATGGGAAGCTGAATCAACCCCCTATGACAGGACAGCACTCCCTGCCACGTGAGAGAACTGAATTTCCTGGCTGTCCAGGCCTGCCTGAGACAGGATGTCTGTAGCAGGAGTTCAAGCCAAGTGGTGTGAAAAAGACCCAATCACAACTGATATTTTGGGAAGTAAAATGCTAGGTGAGTGCGGAGAAGGTGGTCACATGTCACTCGGGTGGCTATACCTGGAGCTTTGTGAGGCTGGCTGTAGCATCAAGGCTTGGAAACACTGTTCCCAGGCTGATGAGGCAACGCCCTGTCATCCCCACGTCTGTGCCTCCCGGCATTCGACCTCCTCCAGGGAAGTCGCCTGGGATTCTCCTCCTCATGTTTGAAAAGAATCCAATAAACACGTCCCTGGGAATTAATGTGCCTTCGGTTCACGTGGAGGACTAACCACCTGCTCTCTAAAGTGCCTGTTCAGAATGCAGTTAAAGCAGAAAGCTGAAATGCAAGCTTGCCACTGGGGATGGAAGGACGGCAGACGCAAAAGGCAAGATGGGTTTAGAAGCACATCTCCCAGCAGCAGAGGAAGCTCGGCCGCATCTGCTTGGTGGCAATCCAGAGGCCTCTTTGCCTGTGGCTACTCCAAGAAGGGGGAGGGAAAATGAGCTTGCTTCTCCCTGTTTACATTAATCCTGTTTCCTGTTTGAGTTTTAGGCATGTAAAAGGCTTCTGTTTCCTCAGTTGAGACATTTTAATCCTCAATGAGTATTCTGGGTGAAATTCCCTAGAGGGGACATTCAGTGTGGTGAACAGTGACATCGGTCTTGGGGCACAAAAGTGCGCTTGGCACTTACTGGTTGGGTGACCCCAGGCAATGTTATTACTTCATTCCTGAACTTCAGTTTCCTCATCTATAAGATGGGGATAATAATAGCACCTGTTTCAGAATCATGAAGATTAAATACGTTAATGCAAGGGAGACATATGTGCCTGGCACACAGTAAGCCCTAGACGAGTGTGAGCTACTGCTATTGATACTCACTGTCTTCAACAGGGATGGAAGCTTCACACAGAAAACAGTAGGTTTCAGCCACTCACATGTTCTCCTGGTTCCTGAAACGAGCTGCCCTCACCCCAGTTTTTCCAAGCACATCAACATAGTTGTCCTTTATCTCTGCAGGAGTTTGATTCGAGACAACTGTCCTATGGCTTTCATCTGCATAACAGAACCGCTTTGGGGGACAAGACAGGAGAGTTTAACCTTCAAACCTGATTGACTTGGATGCACTCCTGTCAATATAAAAGATTTTTGTCCAGAGCCGTGGAGAAGCTGAGGCCGGCCGTCCGGTTGTACTTCCAGCTCATGGCCCAGTCGTAGTCTTGCTGCAGATTCTGCTGCAGGGTGTCGGCCACCTTCTTGCTGAGGGCCATGTTGGGCCTGCCGACCATGTTAGGGGGGGTGACTGAATGAAGGGGACAGATTTTTAAAGCCACGCATGAGTTTGAGAAATTTCAGTTTCTGTTCCTCGTTTTCAAAGCCAGCAGTATCCCATTGGCCAAACTGAGTTCCCGTCTGCTTCCTGGTGTCAGAAGCTTCCGTCCTGCCCGACTCACGATCGATCTCTTCTTGCAAGGCCTTTCGCCTCACCTGGTCTATGTGCACCTCGTCCATGTTGCCCTTCTTTTCCAACACTACCTCCAAGTCCGTGTCTGGCTGCTCCTCCCAAGGTTCTCCTGCTACTCTGCTCTCCTGCCTCTCTTCTTCCTCTTCAGAGCGGGCTCCTCAGTGTCTGCCTGCTCTGTCTTTTTCCTGGACTTCATTTTCTTCTTCACAGGGGCCTTGGGGTCATCTCCTATTGGGATGTATTCTGGAGCTTCAACTTTGACTGACTTCTTTTTATTTCCTTTCCTACTGCTGCTCTCCACAGACCTGGAGAGCTCAGGGTGCCCCAGGGGGATATCTCCCTCCTGGTGGATTTTCTTTTTCTTCTTCATCTCATGTTGTGTTCCCTGGGGCTCCACTGCTTCCGTTTCTGTCCCGAGGCTGCCTGCTCAGGGACGCCACCTTTCCCAACTGAGCAAGTGTACAAAGCATCCCTGGCCTCACAGATCCAAGGGTCCCTGGCTGAGAAGGCTGTAGCTCCCTGTGCCTTCTTCTCCTTCTTGTGTTTTTTGAGCTTCTTGCCAGCTCTGGTCACCCCCTTGCCCTGCCTGGGGTCTGGGGAGGTCTTCACCCTTGAGCCAGGGGACACGGACTTTCTCTTCTTCTTCTTTTCCCTACCGAGGGACTCAGATGGACCAAGTGCCTGCTTCCTGGGGCTGGGCGATGGCTCAATCCGTCTGGCACGTAGCATGGTCTCAGGTTCTAGGGGCTCCTCGCAGACGGTGCTGTGGCCCTTCTTTTTCTTCATTAGAGGCATTTCGGGTGCCTGCTCTTGGACCATATTCTTCGAGGGTGATGTGGCTCTTGTGGGACAAACCTCTGCAAAATAACTGTCACTGTTTAAAACCGAGTGTTGAGTCTCTGGTTCTTTAACTACCTTCTTTTTCTTCTTCTTTTTCTCTGGGAGCCCAAGGCCCAGGTCTCCCTTGTGAGTCTTAGTGATCATTCCCGAAGGCCAAACTTCCCCGCCTCCACGTGAGAGCCCGTTCCGCCGTCCAAAATAATTATTGATAGGTAAGGGTGTACTATTGTCATTTGTTGTTTTGTTTTTGGGTTTTTTGGTAGATTCATTGTTTCTTCTTATCCTGCTGGTTTCTTTTGTGATTAGATGACTTTCGTTGTCTGCATTTTGACTTTTTATTCTTTTTGTATAATTACTACATGATTTTCCCCCCTTGGGTTATAATGAGGCTTATGTAAAATATCTTAAGATGATAATACCCTATTTTAAACTGATAACAACTTAACTTTGAGAGCATTCCTAAACTTTACAATTCTCCTTTCCTCCACGTTTTAGGTTATTGATGTTGCAGTTCACATATATTTTATATTGCATATCCAATAACGGATTACTGTAGTTATGGCTATTTTCAATATTTTTTAACTTTTAAACTAGAGTTATAAGTGAATTATGCAATATCATTACCACATTAGACAATCTGACTTTGACTATATAGTCACCATTACCAGGAAATTTTACACTACCTTCATATGTTTTTACGATGTTAGTTAGTATCCTTTTACTTCCATTCAAAGAACTCCCTTTAGGATTTCTTTCAAGGCTGTTCTAGTGGTGATGAACTCCTTCAGCTTTCATTTGTTTGGGTAAGCCTTTATTTTTTCTTTATTTCTGAAGGACAGCTTGGCTGGGCATAGTGTTCTTGGTTGATAATTTTTAGTATTTTGAATATATTATCACATACCTTTATTATAGTTTAATTTTTTTAATCATTTTTTTTCTTCTCATCCTCTGTCCCTTGCTATTGTTTTGGGCATATCTATTCTTCCTTGGATACCCTGTAATTCATTGTCCATTCCTGAATGTCTTTGTTTTTTCCTTCAGTTTTTGTCCTGAGTTTGTTTAGTATCCATTCATATTTTCCTCTTGTTTTTCCAGTTCTATTTTCAGACTTCGAACTTTTGATTTATGCTGTTTTCTCATATCAGCGATTACTTGTTCAGTGACATTAAATTCATTTTGGAAAGTCGTGTTAGTGTTTATGTGCCTCATAGTTTTCATCTTTTAGGTTTTAATGCACCAAAGTATCTTGATAATCATTTTCTGCTTTATAATTATTGGAATTTCTATTAGATGTTGAGTGTCTTTTGTCTTCTGTTCATGTTTATTTGTGTTACATTTTCCTGGAATAGCAATAGCAAAAGGGGAGTTTGGATGACTAACTCAGTTCCTTACTTCATGAGTGCTCTCTAATGTTGCTACAGGGAGTGAAGTTTTTTAAATAAACAGTTTAAATTTTTTTTTTATTGCTGTTGTTGCTATCCTGTATTTTTCTTAGTTTCAATTCTATGTTGGTTTAGTAGGATATTTTATTTTTACTCACCTTCTTTTTTTCCCTTCACCATCAACAATTCAGGGCTACCTCCTTCTTCCAGGGAAGGAGTGGTACCCTTCTGTAATGCTTATCTATGGATGCATAATAAATCACCCCAAAACTTAATGGCTAAAAATAATATTTGCTTATGATTTTGTGAGTTAGCAGAGAAGAGCTCAACTGGGACAGCTTGTCTATGCCTCACATGGTATCCACTGGGCTCACTTATGCCAATGCAATTTGGGATTGAAGATCCAAGATGGCTTTGGTAACTTCTGCTAGGATGACTGGAGGACTGGGGACTTTCTCCTTGTGGCGCTTTATCCTCCTTATGGAACTTTATCTTCCTAGTGGCACTTTATCCTCCTTGTGGCACTTTATCCTCCAGGAATTATCTCCTCTCAAGACCTTTCAACTTCATGTCCTTTTGTGTTCATGTAATTTCCAGTGGGGTAGCTTGACTTCTTCACATGGTGGTTCAGAGTTCCAACAGGTCACAAGTGCAAGGTGCAAGGACTCTTAAGGCCTAGCTTCAGAAGTTACATAGTCTCACTTCTTCCACAATCTATAACTCACAGAAAGTCACAATAGGAACCCGGATTCAAAACTCCATCTCTTAGTGGGAAAAATGCAAAGTCACATTGCAAAAAAAAAAAAAAAAAAAAAGGCACAAGGGATGAAAGAGTTGTTATGGCCACCTCTGGAAATGTTTCTTAAGTGCTGGGAATTACTTCTCAAGACTGCTGCCTCTAGTTCCATATACTTCCTGAGCTCCTTCCTTTTGAGTCCTTAGTAGTTCTTTTTCAGATTTACCAGGGCTTACATATATTTCCAGTATTTTCTGACTTGAGGTGAACCTTCTACCTCTGGAGCTGAACCCTAATTGATACTATATGTGTGCCACTACCACCATGACCCAATTCCACCTGTATTCACCTCTCTTCTTTGTATTCCCTACTAACTTCACTCTGTTCTGAGTTCCAGAACCAACTATGCTGCTCTTGGATGATTATTTCCTCTTTAAAAATAAAGTTCGTAGAATTTTTCCCAGTTATGCTGCAAATGACCTAATTGTGGGGCTATAGGCCAACTTCAGACAGAGAGACAGGGAGAGAGACAGGGAGAAAGAGAGAGAGAGAGAGATTCAGATTTAAGCAGCTACCATTATCCTATCTAATCTTACAGTGAGACTCTCATAATTTCATAATTACAAATCTGAAATTGAAGTGTTGCCATTCTGTGTCTTTGAGAACACATCACATATTGATATCTAAGTGCTACCTTAAACATTCTTATATATTCAAAATATATTTAAGAACTAGGAAAAACTATATGCAGAATTCTCAGAACATCTTTGATTTAGATGTCCCCTAAGGAAAAAATTTTAATAAGAGAAAATTAAAATAAAAACAAGAGATGGAAATATTTCCACTGAATGTTGTCTAGATTTTTGCTCAATGTATTAATATATTATTGCATTCCACTGAGCAGCACAAAATGCTTTCTAAGTCTTGGTCAGTCACTCGCCTGATAATGCCAAGGAAAAGAAATCTGCCAGGTTCCTGAGAAAGGCTATTATTTGCCAGGATTGCTTATCTTAAAAAAAAAAACAGTCTTAAAAGCATTTTAGTATTAAAGTAAACATTTTAAAACTTCACTTATGCTTTTTCCAAGACTAAATTGAGAAACATATAATACTTAGTATCTATCCCTAAACACTATATAAATTTTAAAGTTTCAAATCCTTTTTACTCATAAAACTTTGTTAGCAACCTAAATCCAAGATTTTAAGAATTTTCCCAACTGAATTAATTTTTCTTATTCCAAAAATGAAAATACAGTGCACACAGAAATTAGGTGGTGCTAAGTCAGTGGAGAAAGAATTTTTTTCCTTATTAAAGTCCTCCAGGTAGCAATTGAACATCTACTTAGTGGATTAAAGATAACCTTCTCTCTTTTCCTTGTCTAGGTATAGGTTTGGAGAATGTGTGGCCTTGGGAATAAAGGGAATTTGGCTAGCCTGTCTGGAATGTAGGGTATTACCTAGTTAGGTGATGAAACATCCTTAATTGTTGACAATGATTTATTGTGTTTCATTAGGATTAAAAATCTCTCATTACTCAAAAAGCGGTTTGTGAGTCAACAGCATTGACATCATCTGGGAGCTTGTTAGGAATATAGAATCTCAAGTCCTACAGAATCAGAATCTTCATTTTTAACAAGATCCACTGTTTATTCCTATGCACAATAAAATTTGAGAGTCATTGGCATAATCTGTTTTTGAAAGAGTTGACCCTATAGTTAAAACCATAAGAAAGGTATCTGTAAAAGCATGATTGCATTTAATCATAACTTATAAAAGTTTCCTATTTTTTCAAAATAATAAAGTCCACAAATTGAGTACCGTTTAAAGAAAAGACACTGTTGACAATATGCAAAGATCAGGAAGACAGCCTTTGCCTCTAAAGAACATTACAGACTAGAGCAGAGATAAAAAAATATGGACATAATCTCAGTACAAGGCACTTAGGGATACTTTCTGTAAGAGAACTATGAACTATTTATTTTTTATTTTTTTGCGGTACACGGGCCTCTCACTGTTGTGGCCTCTCCCGTTGCGGAGCACAGGCTCCGGACGCGCAGGCTCAGCGGCCATGGCTCACGGGCCCAGCTGCTCCGCCGCATGTGGGATCCTCCCGGACCGTGGCACGAACCTGCGTCCCCTGGATCAGCAGGCAGACTCTCAACCACTGCGCCACCAGGGAAGCCCGAGAACTATGAACTATTAAGGAAGGGCAGCCCTGAGAGAGATCAAGGAAGACTACATGTAGGAGTTAGCCTTTGAGCCGGTATTTCAGGTATAAACAGAATTAAAACAAAGGGAATGACGGTGAGCAAAACCTTAACAGTCAGGAAAATGTAAGACATTTATCTAAAACACAGGGTACATATAAGGGAACATAAACAAAATCTAGAAAGGTAGGATAAGACCAGATACATTATAGGTTCCTTCCCAATTTCATACTCTCTTCTCATGGTAACAACCAATATCCCAATGTGTAGGGTATTTAAGCAGTTTGTGGTAAAGGAAATGGATTTTAAAACTAGACCAAAGTGGGTTGAAACTTTAGCCTCACCTCTTATTAGATATGGGTCCTTGGCTAAATCACTTAAACACTCCAAGCCTCATTGAGCCCTGGGTGTATTAATTCATGCATGTAGACTGTTTAGCACAGTGCCTGATACATAATAATTACTCCGTAACGTTATTTTCTCCTTGTGGGTTTTGACATCTTGTCAGTTATATCACCTGTCAAGTAGAGATGTAAAAATTTCAGATGTACCTTGGTCTTCAATATCTTTGCTCTGGAGTTATAGAAATCCCAAGTGGAAGTGGAAGAGAAGTAAAGAACGTATCACCATGTCTCTGGCAAAAGATATTGTAACAATTCCCTAAGCAAAAGTAATGTAAAATGCCTTAGGCCTTAGATATGGAATCATTTGATGTTAGAGGTTGTAACTACAATAAGTATTAAGTGCCAAAGCTGATTTCATTTGTTCATCTGTGAAATGGGAATAAAGCCTACTTCTCAAGGTTGATGGAAGGATAAGATTACATATGTATATTTTTATATCATTCAACACAGGGCCTAACACATAGTAAACATTCAATAAATGATAGCTACGATCGTAATGATGATGAGTACTATTATATCAATAAACTAGATAAGTAACATTTATTCCAGTTCTATCTGAGTACACCCCTTGTCAAGCTGCATAACAAAGCAGAATGGAACCTATAAGATTTGACAATGTTTAAACTTTTCTGTCTCCTTGAGCCCTGGAACTCCTTTAGCAGGGTAACCTTGGGAAGTTTCTTAAAATTCTTTGCTGCCTTGCCACTGAAACCATCCTTGACAAGATCATGAGCAGTCTCAGCAAATCCAGTGGCCAAGTCTTGGTCCTCATCTCACTGAACCTTTTGGCAACATTTGATAAAGTTGGTTGCACTCTCCCTGACACACTTCCTTAGCTTCAATGACATCACTTCCTTTCTCTCCTTTATCTACACTGATTCCTGCTGATTGATTTCAGAGTCATGGCCTTCAATGTAATAATATACAGACATGTACCAAATGTACATCTCTAGCCCTGGCCTCTTCCTGAGCTACAGACTCACCTCACACACTGTCTCCAATTTACCAGCCTATTTCCTAGGGCTACTGTATCAAATTACCACAAATTTAGTGGCTTAAAATAACAGAAATTAATTGTCTCATAGATCTGGAGGCCAGAAGTCTGAAATCAAGGTGTTGGCAAGGCTGCCTACCCTCCAAATGCCATAGGGGAAAATCCTTACTTGTCTCTTCTAGCTTCTGGAAACTCCAGGCATTCCTTAGCTTGTGGCTGCATAACTCCACTCTCTGCTTCCAATTTCATATGGCCTTCTTCCCTTCTTTCCTTTGTCTGTAGCTTTTCCTCTTCTGTCTCTTACAAGGACACTTGTCATTAGATTTAGCGCATACCCAAATAATACAGAAGGAACTTATCTAGAGATCCTTAATTACATCTGCAAATACCCTTTGTCCAAATAAAGTCATATTCACAAGTTCCAGGGGCTAGGATGTAGACATATCTTTTTTAGGGGCCACCATTCAACCCCCTACACAACTCCTCTGTGAACTCTACTTTCAAATATGTCCCAAATCCAACCATTTTCTACCATCTTCACAGCTTCCAGTCTACTTGAAACCACCATCATCTCTTGTCTAGACTCAGCACAACCACTTAACTTGTCTCCCTGCTTCTGCTTCTCCACAGTCTATTCTTTCTGCACAGCAACCAAAGTTGTCTTTTAAAATGTAAATAGAATCATAGCTTTTCCCTCTTCAAATTTCTCCAGTACTTTCCCATCATACTTAAAACAAAATCCGAAGTCCTCACCAAAGGCCTCCAAGGCCTTGAAGGGTCTGGCCCCTGCCCACCACTCCAAACTCATCTCCTACCACCAGTCTCCCTGATCACTCTGCTTCAGCCACAGAGAGTTCTTGCTCTTTCTTGACTATACCAAGTGTGATCCCCTGGAATCAGGAACATCCTTCCTCCAGATCTCCACCAGGTTCTCTCCCTTACTTATTTCAGGTTGCTGCTCAAATAACATGTCTTTATTTTTATGTGTTTTCATTACATTCTCAGGACTTGTAACTGGAAGTTTATACCTTTTGATCAACTTCACCCATTTCACCCACCCCTACTGCCTCCATCACCACCAATCTGTTCCCTGTATCTGATATCAATGGTTTCTTTTTCTATATTCCACATTTAAGTGAGACCATACAATATTTATGCCCTCAAGTTCCATACATGTTGTCATAAATGGCAGAATTTCCTTTTTTATGGCTAAATATATTCCAGTGTTTGTGTATATATTTGTGTGTGTGTGTGTGTGTGTGTGTGTGTGTGTCTATGCCACATTTTCTTTATCCATTCATTCATCGATGGACACTTAGCTTGTTTCCATGTTTTGCCTGTTCTGAATAAAGCTGCAATGAACACAGGTATGCAGATATCTTTTTGAAATAGTGATTTTGTTTTCTTTGAATAAATACCCAGAAGTAGAATTGTTGGATTAAAATGGTAGTTCTATTTTTAGATCTTTGAGCAACCTCCATACTGTCTTCCATAGTGGCTGTACCATTATACATTTCCACCAACATTGCACAAGTGTTCCCTTCTCTCCACATCCTCACAACACTTGTTATTTCTTGTCTTTTTGATGATAGCTATGCTAACAGGTATGAGATGATATCTCATTATGGTTTTTGGTTTGCATTTCCCTCATGATTAGTGATGTTGA
This sequence comes from Tursiops truncatus, assembly GCF_011762595.2. NCBI lineage: Eukaryota > Metazoa > Chordata > Mammalia > Artiodactyla > Delphinidae > Tursiops > Tursiops truncatus. The sequence goes on along the minus strand of NC_047038.1, from coordinate 20,011,011 downwards.
GCACTTTTCATGTACTGTTGGACATCTGTATGTCTTCTTTGGAAAAATGTCTATTCAGATCTTCTGCACATTTTAAAATCAGATTGTTTGTGTTTTTTTTGTTTGTTTCTGCTATTGAGCTATATGAGTTCTTAATATCTTTTGGATGTTAGCCCTTTGTCAATATATGATTTGCAAATATTTTTTCCCATTCCGTAGGTTGCCCTTTCATTTCGTCAATGGTTTCCTTTGCTGTGCAGAAGCTTTTTAGTTTGATGTAGTCCTGCTTCTTTATTTTTACTTTTATTGCCTTTGCTTTTGGTGTCAAGTCCATGAAATCGTTGCCAAGACTGATGTCAAGGATAGCATGTCTTAACGAGGCTCTCTCGGAACACTCTTTCTAAATAGTCTTGCCTGGGCACTCTCTATCACCTTATCCTGCTTTATTTTTCTATGTAGCACTAATCACTACTGGTGTTGTATGTGCCCTTCCCGCTCCTGTATGTCTACTTTTCTTTATTGTAGGTCAACTGAAATTTTCTCTGTCCTTGCAGTGATATTTTGATGGTGGTTCTGTGCTAGATAGATAAAAAGAAATCATGAGCCGAGATGAGGATGGCAAAGTGAAGGATGTGCACCCCTACCCCCCACCACCCACAGAGCAGTGGGTCTCAGGAGAGAGTACAGCTATCTGAACTCAGTTCCAACTGTAGGGTTGTTGTTTTTTTTCTGTTGATAAGTAATTTTTTTAATTTTATAAGAAAATTTTTTACATAATTCTAAAGACAGGATCCAGATTTCAAAGATATCATGTACCTACAATGGGCCTCAAAATACCCAGGCCCTGGGGTGCACATTTGGTCTCCTCTGTGGGAAGGAGTGTTTCCATGGAGACGTTGGAGTACCACTGGAAAAAGCACTGTGTTCCAGAAGCTTTGGTCTAGAGTATAATTTGTACCTGAAACAAATTTCCATTTTGAATGGTTATTCCATGTGAGTTAGAGTTTATAGTAAGTTAAAAAATACCTACCTGGTATCTGCAACTGAAAAACAATTAAAATCAGAAGAAGTAACCTTTTTTTTTTTTTTTTACAGTACGCGGGCCTCTCACTGTTGTGGCCTTTTGTGTTGCGGAGCACAGGCTCCAGACACGCAGGCTCAGTGGCCATGGCCCACGGGCCCAGCCGCTCCATGGCATGTGGGATCCTCCCGGACCGGGGCACGAACCCATGTCCCCTGCATCGGCAGATGGACTCTCAACCACTGTGCCACCAGGGAAGCCCAAGAAGTAACCTTTTATCAAGAGGTATTTTAGATATCTTAGAGCTTGTAGATACATCCAGAGATTCTTAAACAGTTCTTTTTAAGAATCTTAGTCTTCAGCACATTGGAAAAGGGGTTTAAATCTAATGTTGGACTCTGGCATTTTCTCCAATATAAAGAGAATATTTAGTCAGTATTTAAAATACTTGGAATTTTAAGTGTTCTTTCCTATCATTTTTTTCATAAACTTTTGGTCATTTCATCGTTTCTTCATTTACTATTAAGTGTTATCTTAATTGAATGGGTGCATTAAATACTTTTAGTGGTTGTGATTTATCATTATATAACCTAATTGTAAATTTGTAACCCATTAGTTTGATGGAATTAAATAGATCCGTATTCCTCAAAATTATACTGATTTACAGAAACTGCTGTCTGAACAAGTTTGAGAACAATTTATTAAGTCCAGTCAACTTGTTTTATGATTAAACCCAGATGTTATAAGATGTCAGAAATGATATAAAACCATATGTTAGAAATAAGTTCACAGAAAAAAAAGATAAGACTAGAACCTAGGTCTTCCACATCATAGTAATCTTTCTTTCATTGCACTTGATATTTTTGTGGACCACAGAGATTCTTATTTCTTATGCTAGATGTCAAACTTATAATGCATTATAACCTTTTGTGCATAGAAAAATGGAAAACATATATACACAGCTACATTTGCCCTAAGAAATAGCTGTGCTTTCTCTTGGGAGTTTGCAGGTAAAATGTAAACACAGTTTAGACCTGGCAGCCCACTACTAAGAATCAAAATAAAGCAAATATAACCATTCATTGCCACAAGAAGAAAAGAACGTTCTCACATCCACAGGTGTCCACACGTGCCATGACATTTGGCTAAAAGAATAATCAAGGCAGCCAGGGAAGAAAGAAGGCAAAAACAGACAGCTCTGAAGGAGCAAAAGGAGACCAATGAATTCTTTAGTTTCCCAAATTAGAGAAATTAATTTCTGATTCTCAGAGGTGAAGGATGTCTATGCAGAATTTTGGAGCATATAACAAAGATAGGGATCAGAGATGGCCTAAAGCCTACCCTCATCTTGATCTCTAGGTCACACTTGGGAACTTTCTTCCAGCAACTAAACAGGGGGAAAGAACTAGCTGCAGTAGACACAGTGTTTGCCTGTGGTCAACCCTCCCACTGGGAGCAAACTAAGGAGTCAGATCACCTGGCTTTTTCTGAGAACTGCTAGCTTTCCAAGTGTAGGCAATTCAGCTCCTAAGCCTTCTATTTCTACATCTGGAGAAAAAGTGTGTTTTTCCGGCTCTATAATCTAGAAAGAGATCAAAAGAACCTCTTCTCATCTCTCTTCCCAAAAGATACTTTATCAACTTCTGCCTGAAGACAGCAAAATCTATTGTTTACTGAATTCAGATAATCAGTCAGTGTTTAAGAATAGTGAATATACTCATGTCTCTGTTAATGAAAAAGATAATTCCAAAGATATATTTATTGGTCAGAAATTTAATTACCAGGGGTAAAATACTACTAGATTATACTACTTTCTAGGGGTTCAGAAAAGTTGCATTAAATACTAATTGAATTAATATCAAGTGTTTTGGGAAACAGAAAATATGAGTTGGCAATCATAGGGTGGAGAGATGGGTTACATTGTGTAAAGGAGTGTCTGTATTATGTGCAATAACAGCTGACATTTATTCAGTGTCTATAATGTATCAGAGGCTTTACATACATTCCCTCTGTCTCAAGCCAGAAAGTATGTATTGTTTTCTTTTCAGCTGAAAAACCAAGTCTCATAACCCAGCTCAAGCCCAGGTCTGTGTGGCTCCCAAAACTCTTTCCATCTCGCCACCCTGCCTCCTTGCTCAGAGGGGAAGTGGGAAAGAGGCTGAGAATAGATCCAAAAAGAAGATAGGGCTATGGTGGGAAAAGAAGACTCCAAATTTCAAAACCCAAGGAAAACGGACACTTTTACTCCCTGAACCCCCTGGGAATTGATATCTAAGTGTACAAATGTGATTCAGTGACTCTTGTCAGCCCCACCAAAGGTCTACCTGATTATAGATGTCCAACATAGATTGTATAGAATTAAAAATTAAAGGCATAAAAGGGAAATAAAGGTCAATATTTGAATGAAGGAGATCAGAATCTTTCCTATTTTAGAAAAGTTGAGGAAATCATAAAAAAGGCAATGAATTTTTTAAAAAGTTGATTCAAGAAAATGTACAAATGGAAGATAAAATTTGGAAATTGCAATTTTGTCTAGTTCAAACTTGTGAACCTTCAGCTGGGGGTGGCTACTAGAACCTATACAGGGATTTGACCCTCAGGCCCGTGGATTGTGCAACTTTGATTAAATAATGTATTGATTTTTGAGTTGAACTATTTTTTAAACTTTTTGATAAATGAATTTCATTCCTAAAATATCTATTAATCAGGGTCTCACTGTATTCCCAATGTACTTGGAACTGTGGGAAATATTAAAAGAGTGATAAGAAATTAAATACAGTTCTTTCTTCTGCTCAGTGGGAAGAACTGAACTCCTGTGATTACATAATCTTTGCTTTTCTCACGTAGGGGACTCAGCTCTGATAAAATTCTGATTAACAGTTCAGTATGTTTGAGAATCCAAAGACAATATTAAAATGAAATCTACTTAACCCCCCCTCCTTGAATTATTATTGGAATAATTAATTTCTATTGAGAGTAAAGGCCAAAAGGGAATAGTTGGTACAGTTTTGTACACATTGGTGAAAAACTTATTTATTTATGATTCATTGGTATGCATTGCTTAAAGATGTGATAAATAAAAAATAAAAAAGTCAGTAAAAACATCTTTAAAGCATCCTTTCATTCCTCCGTTTAGTTTCTTTTTATACTAAAAATAGCAATAATTATATATTCCTACTTCTCTCTCCATCTGATCTGAGAAGATGTTTAGAATGTGTTCCATAAAAGTAAGAAGTGATAAGGTTAATAATTTAAACTTAGAATGTTTTCAGTAATTTTGCCTTTCACAAAAATAAATAAATAAAAATCTCAAAAAAACCCGCCTTCCATCTAACTAGCAGCTCATTACTGTCAGGGATCTATACATGTCTTCATTTTGCTTTTTGTATTTTGTCCATCACAAAATTTACTAACCTAAGAGGCAGGCCTGAGAGGAGTAAAATGAGAGAGGGAGATTCTTGCCAGCCGCTTGGGCTCTCAAGACTAGAGCAATGGTAAGATCCTCTTTCACCAGTTAAGATCAGAGATCCCCGAAGGGAGAATATATTAACAGTTATTTTAATACTTTAGTGACTAAGCATAGTGGGACTGGTCAGCAATCAGCTAAGAGCCGGCCAGGGGTCTAGAGACTGAAACCCAAATGTGTGTGACTTTTAGCTATTCAGAAGGACTGTGATGGAAAATGGCAAAGCTGGAAATTCAGGAAGCATTTGGCCATGTTTTACTCCACTTTGTTTCAAAGAATAGTGTCTTTTGACATGTATACACTGCTATATTTAAAATAGATAACCAAAAAGGGCCTACCGTATAGCACAGGGAACACTGTTCAATATTCTGTAATAACATAAATGGGAAAAGAATTTGAAAAAGAATTGATACATGTATATGTATGACTGAATCACTTTGCTGGACACCTGAAACTAACACAACATTGTTAATCAACTATGCTCCAATATAAAATGAAAAATTTAAAAAAAAGAATAGTGTCCTTGTGGATTTAATAAAAAAGCAAGACTTAGTTTCAAATCCAACAAATTTTATTGAACACTTTCCATATGCCACATCCTGGGCTTGTGCTTTCAAATACATTAACCCATTTAATTCTTAAAAGAAATATTTGAACATCTATTAAGATGGTAGGGGCTTAATGGTATAGTAGAATGGGATAAAACTGTAAGACAAGCATGTGAATGGCTATGTAGACAGGGAATGAAAAATTTAGGTTTGGGTGCCTATATGGTCATAAACCAGACAATCCTGTTTAACTCAATATATCCTAACCCTGCGTATAGATTTTCCTCTTGTTCCTCTCTCTAATCGATCAGGGTTTGTCAAACTTTAGTATTCACAAGAATTTCCATATAGGTTTGCATATACAAAACCACGTTTACAGGCGTACCTTGTTTGATTGTGCTTTGCTTTATTATGTTTTGCAGATTTTTTTTACAAATTGAAGGTTTGTGGCAACCTTTCACTGAACAACTCTATTGGCACCACTTTTCCAACAAAATTGTTTTTAACGAAGGTATGTACATTATGTTTTTAGACATAATGTTATTGCACACTTAAAAGACTACAATATAGTGTAAATATAACTTTTATATACACTGGGAAACCAAAAAATTCATGTGACTTGCTTTATTGCAATATTCACTTTATTGAGGTAGTCTGGAACAGAACCCACAATATATATGAGGCATGGCTGTAGTGTATTTGCTGCTTGCCCCTCCATAAAACTGTGAACATCATGGGTGAGAAGAGGAAGGGAATGCATACATACTGAGCTAGGCATCATATAAGCAGCACCTAATACTATGCTCTTCTGACAGTTGTTACTTCCTTGTCAACTGGAGGTCAGAACCTCTAGTTGACAAGGAAGTTGTATTAAGTTGCCCAGTTCATGTCACTATTGACATAGCAGGAATTTGAACCAAGGTCAGATTCAAACAAAAGCCCAAACTCTTTCTGTTTTCCACTTTTCCTAGGCAAATATATACTGGCCTTGGAAATGTGTCTTCAATAAAAGAAAGAAAAAGTGATATGCTTGGGGACAGGAAGTGATCAGTAGGTGTTGCATAAAAACAAGATATGTCAAGTTAAACTTCACCACCTCACGGTTTTGCCTTAAGCAGTCTTCACTATTAACAGTCATCTCATGTGACACCTTTGGATGAGGGCTTGCTCTGGGTAGGTTTCCTATGTATAAAATATCAACAGCCAAAGATGGATGTATGGAATCACCTCACTCACTATATTCCTTAAAAAAACACAATAAGCTATTATAATAATCATGCATTTTTTTCTTTGCTTCTTAGCAGGCCAAATCAGAGTTTTGTTGTGTGTTTATGTGCATATGTGTTTAATCACAGTAGTAATTATGGTGCTATTAAATAGATAGTAGCAACTGAGTTTTCATATTATTTCAGTTAAGATGGAAAAACACCCACACCAGTAGAAGTCTTTTAAAATATTAAACTTTGATTTTAAATTTCCATACTGTAGAGTTAAAAGAGAAATTTTAAGAGAGGATAGTAAAATCATGACTCTCTTAAAGATATAAAATGAACATATCAAAAGATTTTATTTAATTCATTAAATAAAAAGGGAACCAGATCAATGTTGCAGCTTGTTCAAAGGAGAAGTCAGACCCATTAATTTATATGAAGTAAGGGAATGTTGAAATTAACTTACAAATGGACCCAAAGTGGCTTTTTCCACGGGTAGAATTAGAAGAATTATTATATGGTTATCAGCTGTCTACAATTTAGAGAGTTGTAAAATAGTTCAAAAGCAATGAAAGGTGCAGAGTCCTTTACAGAATCAGATAATCTCCTGGAGGCTCCAGCATTCCACTGAAAGGATATCTAGTAGTTTCTTTAGTTTATTCCAAAGTCTTAAATTCTTCCTTACAAAAGGTACCTGATAATTCCTATAAAACCTATTTTCTAAAATAACAATTTTTAAAAAGAAGAGCAATTATTTTAAAAACATCCTGTTTATGCCTAACCATGTTGTCGTGTTTCCTGGTTTCCTCTGGCAGCTGAAAAGTACACTAAATAGTTAGACAGTGTTCATGGAGAGTACTTGTTTAATGCCTATTTAGACATTACTGTGTCAAAATTTGTTTTCACAGCCCTTCTTGCACTTGCATAGAAATGTACGAGAAGACCTGAACAGGGCAGGTAAGGAGCCAGAAAACAATATTGGGTGTGGTGTTAAAACAACCTGGGTGGGGGTGGTGGTGGGGAGCAAGATTCCAAGTCCACACCTGTGGCTTAAATTCACTGAAAAGACACAATTTAATAGATGTGTGCATAAAGAGAATATGGTGGTGTTTCTCAAAGAATTGTTGAGAAACATCTACCTTTTGGGGTGAATAAGATGATTTGCAGGTACACATACCTACAGAGCCTCAAAGCATTAATTCACATAGTGATTCAGTTCTAGGAAAGCTTTAGAAATGAAATGATGTTAGATGTCCTGACAGAAAAAAAAGACCAACTTACAGTGCTGACATTGAGGATCAAGTAGGATTGGTTGGATGGGTGTGGAGATCAAATGATAGACAGAGTGTGTATGTGGGGGGGATGGTGTGTGTGTGTGCATACATGTTCATGGGAGAGAGAAAGAGGGAGTGTGCACAACAGAAGGCTTACTGATGCAAACCTGTGGCCTGATTACCCATAATAGAAAAAAAAATTCCTGTTACCCTTAAAGTTGTCTTTCCCTCAATACAAAGAATAGATTATACCCACAAAATAGACTCACAGAAATGGAAAACAAACTTATGGTTACCAAAGGGGAAAAGGGGGAGAGAGAGATAAATTAGGAGTTTGGGATTAAAATATACACACTACTATATATAAAATAGATAACCAACAAGGACCTACTGTATAGCACAGGGAACTATACTCAATATCTTGTAAAAACTTACAATAGAAAAGAATCTAAAAAGGAATATATATATATATATATATATATATATATATATATAATATATATAACTGACTCACTTTGCTGTACACCTGTAACTAACACAACATTGTAAATCAACTATATTTCAAGAAAAATTTTAAAAATAAATTCACATTTGCTAATATATATAATTTTAATAATTTAATATATAATTTAAATTATATATAATTTTTAGTTGTATATAATTTTTAACATATATATATATACACACATAAACACATACCCATAGACCCTACCTGCCAATCAGAACAGTCAAGCATATATATGCAAGAGGCAGGAACATTGTATTATATTTATAGGCTTCTTTTTTATAGAAGTTTCAAAAATCAAAGCACATAGCTATTTCAAGATGGCACAGTGGTTATATTTCATCATTTGGCTTTTTTGTCTAACAATCTTTCTTTTTTTGTACTGTATACCTTTGAGTAATTCTATTCAAATCTGTACATTTCTGTAGCAGTTTCTACTCAATCTGTGTAAAATGACACACCTTTGGATTATACTTCTTCCTGAAGAATTATCAAAAACATTGGTATTGAATTTATTATCACCTACCAAAATACAGCACCTGCTATGCTGTCCCTCTGCTATTGAGTTGTTTCTGTGAATGCCATGTTTAGTAAACTAATCTTAGTTTCATTTATCTAAAGTAATAAGTGAGAGACAATGGGATTTTTCCCACAATGCCTATTTTAATATAGTAGAAATCTGAAGAATAATCATGTGGGCAAGTGAAATCTAGACTATGTATTGTATTCAGACTAGCAAAAATTGATAAGTTTCCCTAATTAAGGCCTTCTTTAAAAATTAGCATTGGGATGTTTTAATAATGAATTCTAAGACCCTAACCGTAACCTAAGAAATAGAATGTTGTCCAAGAAATAGAAAACAAAAGGAGCAAATGAGTACTTTTCTAAATGCTAATAGCACAGTCTGCCAGTTTCATCTGGGGTCATTTCCATCAAGCATTTGAATAAATGGCCTAGAAGAAGAAAAACACAATAAAGCATAATTTCCATAGGCTCGAGGATGACATTGTCCTGGTAAAGGACTAAAAAATGCAAATAGATAGACCATGAAGCCAAAATAATCTTTATGAGAGGAAGTCGATGGATGTCAAATAATTAACAAGTACCTTTTTGGTTTAGACATTATTCTAAATGCTAAAAATATGGAACAGTAGAAGATGTGCCATCATAATTATCTATAAATTTCACAGTGACTGTGATAGTCCCAGCTTGACTTCATCTTAGTAAGTGGTAACTATAATAGTGTGCTTTTGATATTGTAGGTTACATAGAGGCTTTTTGGTAGTACAGGAGCTAATACTGTGGTATCTATGATCCTCTCTAGAAGAAGATACCAAAGACAAAATGGCCATTACTATGAAACAAAAGCAGGTAAATGAAATCATTAGAAGATTCATATTAAAGATTGGAAGGGAAAGTTTCTAAGTTTCTATATTTTTTAAAAAGGCTTTTAACTGATATATACAACAGCCCTAGTAAGCTCTAAGTAATATAATGGCAACCTGATGGAGACAAAAATGTAGAGGAATAAGGGGTGCTGTAAGCGGTAAAATAGTTGAAGAGTATGAAAGAAATACACAAGATTGCTAACACCTAACTATGAGTTGAAATAAACAACTATAACACCTAACTATGAAAGAAATACACAAGATTGCTAGCACCTAACTATGCTAACTACGAGTTGTTTCTATCATGTTGAAAGCAAAGTATATGGTAGTGATCATCTTTTAATTGGTCAGAATAGAGTGAAAATAAGAGGCCAGCATCTCTTTAGTTGTGCATACTTGCCCAATACCAAAGAAATTTGAGTGAGCTTCTCTTGTGGATGGCTATTGAGCAGTGAGAATATCAAGAAACATGGTTTCCCAAAGCTACAGACTGCCCTGACCCTGAATGGATAAGTGAGCCATGGAGCAGTGAGTTTCCTAGAGCCTATCTTTTCTCAATTCTCTCTTGATAGAACAAGCCTCTCTTCCTATTTCTCTTCTCTAGAAGAAGGGTTCCACAAAGCTGGCTTTATTCTGATTTCTGTGATAAGCCTGTGCCATGTTCTGTCATATATTCACTAGAAACACTAGAGGGTAAAAACAAACAAACAAAAATGCCCTCATTTTGCCTATTCTGACAATAATGGTAGAAAAATGATTTTTCTTACCATCCATGGCATGGCCTATGTTAAATCTGTTGCTGATTTCTTTCCTATTGCCTTCCATGACATTACACTTTTTTTTCCACTTTCTCCTTTCTGTTTACTCCATTTCATTTTTGTGGAGTTCTCTCCTCTTATCATGAGTCATAAATTGTTTTTTCTCAGAGTGTGCCCTGAGCAATTTTGTCACTTGGAATTCACTGCAGATAACAAAGTTTTCTCTAGCTAGTGTAAGCAGTAAGGGATTTGCTACAGTGTATTAAATTACCTACAGAGTCATTGGGAAAGTCTAAGAAACAGACTCAAGGTTGAACTTTCAGGAACATCTTCAAGGACACAAAACAAAAGACTGTCCCTTAAACCAGGAAGCAATTTGTTGGATTGTGAAGGTGCCACTGGTTCATCTACTGATTCCAGAATGGGAAAGATGCCACTTCCAGATGGTTCTTAAAACTGAAGCAGCATACACAGCAGCAGAATTACCCTCACTTTACTTTTACTTTCTAAATCTCACATAGGGGCACCCAACTGGTAGATTCCAAATCATATCCAGAATCCTAAATGCAAAGGAGTATGGAAAATGTAGTTTTGGCCTTCTAGCCTCTGAAGTAAGGATGGCATATTAGAATAGAATGAATTGGATCTATTTTCCATTGGTTACTCAATACCCAGATACATTCTTCTATCCACACTTAAATGCTACCAACAATTTAATAGCAAATAAACATATAGCCTAAACAGATAATTTAAAAGTGGGCAGAGGACCCAAATAGACATTTCTAAAAGGAAGACATATAAATGGCCAACAGGTATATGAAAAATGCGCAAATCACTAATTATAAGGGAAATGCAAATCAAAACTACAATGAGATATTACCTCTTGGTAGAATGGTTATTATCAAAAAGACAAAAGATAAAAATTATTGACAAGGAGGCAGAGAAAAAGAATCCTTGTGCACTGTTGGTACAGCCATTATGGAGAGCAATACAAAAGGTCCTCAAAAAATTAAAAATACTACCATATGATCCAGTAATATATACCCCTTCTGAGTATATGTCCAAAAGGAATGAAAGCAGTATGTTGAAGTGATATCTGTACTTTCATGTTCATTGCAGCATTATTCACAATAGCAAAGATATGGAATTAACCTAAGTGTCAATTGAAAAATGAATGGATAAAGAAAATGTAGAGAGAGGGAGGTCAAGATGGCAGAATTGGAGGATGTGAAATTCATATCCCCCTATAAACTCATCAAAAGCACATCTACATGTGTAATGCTTCTCACAGGAAACTAACTGGAAACAGGCAGAAAAACTCCTACACAACCAAAGCTGCAAGAAAGATTTCCATATAACCAGGTATGATGGGGGAAAAGAAGGCATCAGGCCAGAACTTGCACCCCTGGGAGAGATCTGTAAGGAAGAGAAGTTTTACATGGGTGTACCCTTGCCTTGGGAAGTGAGCAGGTTGAACCACAGTCTGGGCATCCCAGTCCTGGGGTCCTGTGTGGAGGAGACAGGCCCCCTCTCCTGCCAGAAAATTCACTAAGTCAGGAGAAAGTGCTGGAGAAACCTAGAATCTACTCATGAGAATTGCACGTGTGCTGGCTTGCTGACAGAGCAGAAAGATCCTGGCACTGGGAGTTTCCACCTTGCCACCCTTCACAATCAAAGGGATCAAACACCCCAGCTCTGCTTATTCCACACCACAATCTGGCAAAAGATCTGGGCAGAGACTTTGTTTAGCTGTGTATAGACAGACTGGGGTGCCTGGGGTGTGACCTGGGCAGGGTCTCAGAGACCATTGTCTGTACCTGCAAAGGGTAGTGGGTGTAGCAACATGAATGTTGTCAAAATGAACGTGGACAGCTTGACAGGAGTGCATGGTGGTTAAGCACTGAATTTCCAGTAGACAGGCCCTGGGAGGAGATTCATCTAGCTACACAGAGACAACATGGAGGGCCTAGGCTGTGGTCCAGGTGGAGTGGTGATGACTATTGTCAGCACACTGAGGAGTACTCAGGGGTTAGTTCTATTAAGATTATTAATAGAAATGCAGATCAGTGTAACAAGGAACTAGAAACTATACAGATAAACTGATCAAAATTAGATAATTAAATTGCTGAGATAAAATCCAATTTAGAAGCAATGAATAGCCACTTAAATGACAAGAAGGCATAATGAATAACTGATCTGGAAAATAGAATAATGGAAATCACCCCATCAGAACAGTAGACAGAGAGACAAATTTAAAAAAATGAAAGCAACATATGAGATCTATGGGATAATATAAAATGTGCCAACATATGCATGATAGGGGTTCCAGAAGGAGAAGAGAGAGTGATAAAGGGATCAAAATGTATTTGAAGATATTATGGATGAAAAATTCCCAAACCTAAAGAAGGAAACAGATATGCAGGTATAGGAAGCACAGAGGGTCCCAAATAAATGAACCCAAACAGACACACACCAAGACATATCATAATTAAAATGGCTAAAGTGAAAGATAAAGAGAGGGTTCTAAAGGTAGCAAGAGAAAAACAGTCCGTTATAAGGGTAGCCCCAAAAGTCTATCAGCTGATTTCTCTGCAGAAATGTTGCAGGCCAGAAGGGAGCTGCATGTCATATTCAGAGTCCTAAAAGGGGAAAGCCTGCAAGATTATCCTTTAGAATAGAAGGAGAGACAATGAATTTCTCAGACAAGAAAAACTAAAAGAATTCAGCAATACTAAACCTAACCTAAAAGAATTATTAAGGGATCTCCTCTAAATACGAAAGAAGAAAGAAAAAATAGAAAAGAAAAAAGGATCTATGGGAAAGGGAAAATCACAGTAGGAAAGGCAAATATATAAGCAGATTGAAGATCACTTAAATAAGCTGATACATAGATTTAAAAACACTCAAAAAATTATAAAAGTGATTATTACCACAACAAACAGCAAAAGGGTAAGAATGAATATGTAAAATAGGACATCAAAATCACAAAACTTGGGGGAGAAGAGTATAAAAATGTATATCTGTTAGACTGTGTTTGAACTTAATGATTACCAGTGTAAAGCAAGTAGGTGTAGTTATGTGTCAACATAATTGAACTCCATGGTCCAGAAATAAAAAATATACATAGATTCACAAAAAACAAAAAGAAGAGAACACAGGGATTACAAAAGAAAATCATCAAACCACAAAAGGAAAAACAGGGCTTCCCTGGTGGCACAGTGGTGGAGAGTCCACCTGCTGATGCAGGGGACACGGGTTTGTGCCCCAGTCCGGGAAGATCCCACATGCCATGGAACGGCTGGGCCTGTGATGCATGACTGCTGAGCCTGCACGTCCGGAGCCTGTGCTCCGCAACAGGAGAGGCCACAACAGTGAGAGGCCGGCATACCACCAAAAAAAAAAAAAAAAAAAAGGAAAAACAAAAATAAGAAATGAACAAAGAAGAACTACAAAAACATCTGGAAAACGAGGATTAAAATGGCAATAAGTACATATCTATCAATAATTACTTTAAAGGTTAATGGACTAAATGCTTCAATCAAAAGACACAGAGTGGCAGATTGGATTAAAAAAAAAAGAACCTGCAATATGTTGCCTATAAGAGACTCATTTCAGGGCAAAAGATCAACACAACTGAAAGTGAGGGGATGGAAAAAGATCTTTCATACAAATGGAAATGACAAGAAAGCAGGAATATAGCACTACTTATATCAGACAAAATAGACTTTAAAACAAAGGCCATGAAGAAAGACAAGGGCATTATATAATGATTTAAGGATCAATATAAAAAAATATTACACTCATTAACATATATGCCCCCAATATAGGAGCACCAAAATATATAAAACAAATACTAACAGACATAAAGGGAGAAACTGACAATAATACAATAGTAGTAGGAGACTTTAACACCCCACTGACATCAATGGATAGATCATCCATACAGAAAATCGATAAGGCAACATAGGTCCTAAATGACACAATATACCAATTGGACTTAACTCATATCTACACTACATCCCCCAAAACCAGAATACACATTCTTTTCAAGCACACATGTAACACTACCTAAGATAGAACACATACTATGTCACAAAGTAAGCCTCAACAAATTCAAGGAGATAGAAATTATTTCAAGCATCATTTCTGACCACATGGTATAAAACTAGAATTCTACCACAGAAATAAAAATGAGAAAAATAATCACATGAGGACTAAACAATATGCTACTAAAAAACCAATGGTTCAGTGACAAAAACAAAGAAGAAATCAGAAATACCTTGAGATGAACAAAAATGAAAACACAGTGCTACAAAATCTGTGGGCTACCACAAAAGCAGTCCTAAGGGAGAAGTTCATAGCAATACAGACCTTACTCAAGAAACAAGAAAAATTTCAAATAATCTAACCTACCATCTAAAAGAATTAGAAAAAGAAGAACAAACAAAGACAAAGTCAGCAGAAGGAAGGAAATAATAAAGATCTGAGAAGAAATAATCAAGGTAAAAAAAAATAGAAAAGATGAATAAAATCAAGAGCTGGTTTTTTGATAAGATAAACAAAATTAGCAAACATTTCACCAGATCACAAAGAAGAAATGAGAGAGGACCCAAATAAACAAAATAAGAAATGAAAAAGGAGAAAAAGCAACTGATACCACAGAAATACCAAAAGAAATTATAGTAGAACATGATGAACAGTTATATGTCAATAAATTGGACACCTGAGAAGAAATGGACAAGTTTCTAGAAACATACAGGATGCCAAAATGGAGTAAAAAAGAAACAGATAATTTGAAGAGACTGATCACTAAAAGTGAAATCTCATCTGTAATTTTAAAAAATTCCTGCAACCAAAAGTCCAGGACTGGATGGCTTCACTGGGGACTTCTACCAAACATACAACAAAGAACTTATCCTTCTCAAACTATTTCAAAAAATTGAAGAGCAGGAAACACTCCTAAATATATTCTATGAAGATACCATCACTCTGATATCAAAACCAGACAAAGACACTACAAAAAATGATAATCACAGGCAAATATCTTTTATGAATAAAGATGCAAAAATCCTCAACAAAGCAAATCCAACAAATGTAAAAAGTATCATACACCATACTCAAGTTCGACTCCTTCCTATGTCACAAGGATGGTTCAACATACACAAATCAATATGATACACCACATTAACAAATAGAAAGACAAAAACCACATGATCATCTCAATAGATGCAGAAAAAGCATTTGACAAAATTCATCATCCATTCATGATAAAAGCTCTCACCAAATTGGATAAGGTGAACATACCTGAACCTAATAAAGGCCATTCGTGACAAACCCACAGCAAACATAGTACTCTATTGTGAACACTGAAAGCCTTCTTGCGAAATTCAGGAATAAGACAAGGATACTCACTTTCACCACTTTTATTCAATGTAGCGTTGGAAGTCCTAGCCACAGCAGTCAGACAAGAAAAAGATATAAAAGGTACCCAAATTGGAAGGGAAGAGGTAAAACTGTCACTATTTGCAGATGACTCTATATATAGAAACTTAAAGTCTCCACACAAAAACTATTAGAACTAGTAAATAAATTAAGCAAAATAGCAGAATATAAGATTAATACACAGAAATCTTTTGCATTTCTTGACACTAACAATGAAATATCCAGAAAGAGAAAGTAAAAAAAAAAAAAAATCAATCCCATCTAAAATTGCATTAAAAAAATACCTAGGAATAAACTTAACCTAGGAGTTGAAAGACCTATGTGCTGAAAAAGGAAATTGAAAATTATTCCAAAAAATGGAAAAATATCCCATGCTCTTGGACTAGAAGAATTAATATTGTTAAAATGCCTCCACTACCCAAAACAATATACAGATTTAAGGTAACTCCTATCAAAATACCCATGACAGTCTTCACAGAACTAGAACAAATAATGCTAAAATTTATAAGGAACCAAAAAGGGCCCAGAATTACCAAAGCAATCTTGAGTAAAAAGGACAAACCTGGAGGCATAACACTTCCGGATTTCAGACAATACTACAAAGCTACAGTAATCAAAACAGTGATATCAGCACAAAAACAGACATATAGACCAATGGAACAGAGTAGAGAGCCCAGAAGTAAATCCACACACCTTTAGTCAAGTAATCTATGACAAAGGAGGCAAGAATACACAAAGGAAAAAAGAGAGTCTCTTCAACAAGTGTTGTTAGGAAATCAGGACAACTACTTGTAAATCAATGACATTAGAACACTCCTTAAGAAGAACTACAATCTTGCATCCTGTGGAACGAAAACCACATTCACAGAAAGATAGACAAAATTAAAAGGCAGAGGACTATGTACCACATGAAGGAGCAAGATAAAACCCCAGAAAAACAATTAAGTGAAATGGAGATAGGCAACCTTCCAAAAAAGAATTCAGAATAATGATAGTGAAGATGATACAGGAACTCGGAGAAAGAATGGAGACAAAGATCGAGAAGTTGCAAGAAATGTTTAACAAAGACCTAGAAGAATTAAAGAACAAACAAACAGAGATGAAACAATACAATAATTGAAATGAAAAATACACTAGAAGGAATCAATAGCAGAATAACTGAGGCAGAAGAACGGATAAGTGACCTGGAAGACAGAATGGTGGAATTCACTGTCATGGAACAGAATAAAGAAAAAAGAATGAAAAGAAATGAAGACAGACTAAGAGATTTCTGAGACAATATTAAACGCACCAATATTCACATTATAGGGGTCCCAGAAGGAGAAGAGAGAAAGAACCCAAGAAAATATTTGAAGAGATTATAGTCGAAAACTTCCCTAACATAGGAAAGGAATTAGCCACCCAAGTCCAGGAAGCACAGAGAGTCCCAGCCAGCACAAACCCAAGGAGAAGCATGCTGACACACATAGTAATCAAACTGACAAAAATTAAAGACAAAGAAAAATTATTAAAAGCAACAAGACAAAAACGTCAAATGACATACAAGGGAACTCCCATAAGGTTAACAGCTGATTTCTCAAAAACTATTATACAAGCCAGAAGGGAGTGGCATGATATATTTAAAGCAATGAAAGGGAAGAACCTACAACTAAGATTACTCTACCCAGCAAGGATCTCATACAGATTCTATGGAGAAATCAAAAGCTTTACAGACAAGCAAAAGCTAACAGAATTCAGCACCACCAAAGCAGCTCTTCAACAAATGCTAAAGGAACTTCTCTAAGTGGGAAACACAAGAGAAGAAAAAGGACCTACAAAAACAAAGCCAAAACAATTAAGAAAATGTCAACAGAAAATACATATTGATAATTGCCTTAAACGTGAATGGATTAAGTGCTCCAACCAAAAGACACAGGCTCACTGAATGGATAGAAAAACAAGACCCATATATATGCTGTCTATGAGAGACCCACTTCAGATCTAGGGACACATACAGACTGAAAGTGAGAGGATGGAAAAAATATATTCCATGCAAATGGAAATCAAAAGAAAGCTGGAATAGCAATACTCATATCAGATAAAATAGACTTTAAAATAAAGAATTTTACAAGAGACAAGGAAGGACACTACATAATGATCAAGGGATCAATCAAAGAAGAAGATATAACAATTATAAATATTTATGCACTCAACATAGGAGCACCTCAATACATAAGGCAAATGCTAACAGCTATACAAGAGGAGATGGACAGTAACATAGTAATAGTGGGGGACTTTAACACCTCATTTACACCAATGGACATATCATCCAGACAGAAAATTAAGAAGGAAACACAAGCTTTAACTGACACAATAGACCAGATAGATTTAATTGATATTTATAGGACATCCCATACGAAACAGCAGGTGACACTTTCTTCTCAAGTGCGCACGGAACATTCTCCAGGATAGATCACATCTTGGGTCACAAATCAAGCCTCGGTAAATTTAAGAAAATTGAAATCATATCAAGCATCTTTTCCAATCACAACACTATGAGATTAGAAATAAATTACATGGAAAAAAACCATAAAAAACACAAACACATGGAGGCTAAACAATACGTTACTAAATAACCAAGAGATCATTGAGGAAATCAAAGAGGAAATCAAAAAATACCTAGAGACAAATGACAATGAAAACATGATGATCCAAAACCTATGGGATACAGCAAAAGCAGTTCTAAGAGGGAAGTTTATAGCAATACAATCCTAACTCAAGAAACAAAAGAAATCTCAAATAAACAATCTAAACTTACACCTAAAGGAACTAGAGAAAGAAGAACAAACAAAACCAAAAGTTAGCAGAAGGAAAGAAATCATAAAGATCAGAGCAGAAATAAATGAAATACAAACACAGAAAACAATAGCAAAGATCAATAAAACTAAAAGCTGCTTCTTTGAGAAGATAAACCTTTGACCACACTCATCAAGAAAAAGAGGGACAGGACTCAAATTACTAAAATTAGAAAGGAAAAAGGAGAAGTTACAACGGACACCACAGAAATATAAAGCAACATAAGAGACTACTACAAGCAACTCTATGCCAGTAAAATGGAGAACCTGGAAGAAATGGACAAATTCTTAGAAAGGTATAACCTTCCAAGACTGAACCAGGAAGAAATAGAAAATATGAACAGACCGATCACAAGTAATGAAATTGAAACTGTGATTAAAAATCTATTTTACAACTGTTCACAAGGTTGTAGTTGATATTTGTAACTTCCTCCATTACCGTAGTCATGAACTCCCATAAAGGGAGAACAGCACATTCAGGTCGTTACCACCAAGGCCAGACTCTCCCACCCTCTGTGGGCCTGCTCACCAGTAGCACCTTAGGGGGCAGTCTCCACCTCACTTTTTCTTTTGCGGTACATGGGCCTCTCACTGCTGTGGCTTCTCCTGTTGCGGAGCACAGGCTCCGGACGCACAGGCTCAGCGGCCATGGCTCACAGGCCCAGCCGCTCCGCGGCATGTGGGATCTTCCCGGACAGGGGCACGAACCCATGTCCCCTGCATCGGCAGGCGGACTCTCAACCACCGCGCCACCAGGAAAGCCCTCCACCTCACTTTTATCTTCCAAATCTTGCAGAGGTGCATTTGTCTTGTGAAATTACATCCCAAACAGCAGCTTCCAAGGAGAAAATGGAGTTTCTCACTTTCAAGTTTCTGTAAAGCAGAGCAGAGTTTGGAATAGATATGGAGTGACAGTTCACCACATCCATGACAGGACTCATTAGCTCCCATAATCCTTCAGGGATCTTACCCACTCACAGGACTTCAATTATAGTCCACAAGCACCTGAGACCAGATAGTTCAGAATTAGATTTTCTCTTTAGATTTTAGAAATCTAAGGCACCTGCATATACTATTACCAATACCAACGGCAGGATTTAAACAGTACCCCATAATTGAATACATTAACATTTCCACAGCAATAGGTATAAATAATCATACTCCTGGGGTTAATAAAGATATTTTAAAGTTTAAATCAGTTTGTCAGACTTTGCTTACAAATGCATTTGCAAGAAACTTCTAAACAAAATATTTTCAGTTTTCAGAGCATCTGAGATTTGGAATTGTGGCTCTGATAATTCCCCACCTGTACTTCCAGTCCTGAGCTCTGTATCCTTATATGTTTATGTCCACCCCTAACTTTCACACACAGAAAACCACAATGTTTTTCAAACTGAATTCAAACCCACTCTTCCTCACGTGTTCTCTGACCCAATGAAAGGTGTCAACATCTACCTGTTTGTTGAAGCTGGAAACACATGTCATCCAAGAAAATCCCTCTCCCTCATCTACATTCAGAATTATTCCTTAAGTCCTGTCAATCTTACTGCCAAAGTATCTCTCCAACATACTCACTGCTCCCCAACACTGCCGCTACCTTTCGGTTCAGACCACCAGCATATTTTACCTAGATTATGTAAAACAGCTTCCTATCCTGTAGCCTCCCACACCCAGTATTTACTCTCAAGGCAATAACACAGTGACCCTGTCACTTCCCTACTTATAACACTTCCTATCTCTCTCCTAGAGACTATTTTCCCTCGGGAAAAAGTCCCTCTTCTGAACATTGTGTAGAAGACCCCTCTTTGCTTACCACTCTACTCTCACATGATTAAGCCTCACTGCATGCACTCCTTTTAGAAATTTGAGTTGATCCTGCTTTCCCTTACATCAAATCTTTCTTTCCCATGGAACAAGCCTTTTGATTTTGCCAAGCTAACTCCCACTCAGCTGTCAGATCTCCACGTGGATGTCAGTCTCACTGAGCAGACTTCCCAAGGACCAGAGCCTGTCTGAGTTCTTAAAGCAACGTACGTGTCCCTTTCCTTCCCAGTTACTAAATTCTGTTCATTGATCTGCACCTGCCCTCACCCCCACCTCAGGTTGTACTTTATGGGAAAACAATACCATATCTTCTTCTCTCTCTTTTTTTTTAATTGGGGTATAGTTGTTTTAAAATGTTGTGTTAGTTTCTACTGTACAGCAAAGTGAAGTAGAGTTCCCTATGCTCTACAGCAGGTTCTCCTTAGTTATCTATTTTACACATATTTGACCATATCTTCTTTATCTGACCAGTGCTTGCCAGGTACTAAAAATATTTGAATCTGGGTTATAAGGACAAATGAATCTCTCTCCTTTCTCATTTTTTCTACCGAACTCAAAACTCCTCTGTCCTGTAAAGAAACAAGTAATGTGTCTGAGAGACTTGAAATCTCAAGAAAAGCAGAATTGGAACATTACAACAAAATATGAGACAGACAAATCAGCCAAAGGAGTCACTTCTCCCTATGAGCCATGAGCACATAGATGAAGGCCGACATAAAAGCTTTCACGAGAGAAACAGAACAAAATCTGAGAGAGGCAGCTGCAGAAAACATGCTGTAATCTCAAAATAGCATGTAATACAGGAAGACAGAATGAAGGAGGCTACAGCAGGAAATATCACTTTTTAAATATTACTTATTACACCAAGACCCTTGAACAAACAAGAGGAGCCAGGGGCTCGAAGAAGGTGCTCGGAGGCCGGGAAACAACATTAACGCCATAGCCTTACTGCCACAAGTGAGTCCTTCGTGAGTCTGCCTGAAGAGCGATGAAGAAAAATATTTATACTTGGATGGTTGAAAAAAAGAGGAAAAATGTCATAAAGCATCTGTATGTTTCATGTCTTTGGGAGCCAGAATTTGAGAGAAAAAAGAAAGTTTTCAAAGAAATGACTCATCCTATTTGAAAACAATCTGCAAACTAATATTAGAATCAAAGTACATCTTATTTATTTATTTATTTGGTTGTGCCAGGTCTTAGTTGTAGATCACCTGCTCCTTAGTTGTGACATGTGAACTTTTAGTTACAGCATTCATGTGGGATCTAGTTCCCTGACCAGGGGTCGAACCCGGGCCCCCTGTGTTGGGAGTACAGAATCCCAACCACTGTGCCACCAGGGAAGTCCCTCAAAGTACATCTTGATTGCACAGAGGGTTTTCCTTCCACACCTCTTTCCATGTTTAAAAATAAGTTACAGACACACTAAAAGATGCACTGGATGGTAACCTGGGCAAATGAAAACACGGCTTTTAATTCAGCATGGGATATTTGGTCATTTTTGTCTTGGATTTCCCTTATTTTGAAAGCATTTTCAATGAAGTAATTCTTAACAAAAAAGGTTTAATGTTTCCTACATAACAGATTTTGTTTAATTCTGACAGTAATGGGTAAAAGTGAGATTAGTTAAATAATAAACTAAAATAAAATTAAAAAGGGACCTGTTGGGAAGACATTCCTGCCACTTAGAAGTCACTCAGCATGACCATAAGTTAACAGGCAGTGACAACTCAGTGTAGAAAGGAGGTACCAGCTGAGCCTGATAGCCTGACAGCACCCCATCCCCCCATTACCTCTCCACATTAGTTGATGATATGCATGCAGTTAAGATCCATGCTATTTCCTGGGATGGAGAGACTGGGAAATGGAGAAACCTAATCATTTCTATTCTTCAACCCACAGGACAAGAGAGATCTTGTAGAGAGAAAGCAGAAGCTAACAGACTTCTAGGGAACTTATCAAATTGGGGATAACCAAGTGCTTCTTTGGGGACTAAAACAACCAAATGTAGGCTTGAGTGTGGGAGGGAAGCTCTCTCCCTTCTGCTCTGAGAGGAGATGATGGTAGAGGAGCACAACTGAGACCCACCCTGGAGAGAGACCAGGATGGAATGTAGGGGTGGCCTCAGGGATGGGATGGAGGCTAGGCAGCATATGGGAAGTAACGAACCAAGGAAATTCAGATCTGTACAGTTAATGGGGTCTCATTTGTAAACTCTGTTTTAGGAAGCCTGGGGACATTCTGGGTGTATAAAGATAAAGTACTTAAAATAATCTCAGATCCCAGAAAGTTGACATTTCTCCCTGAGGGGAATATTAAAGAATTTACGATTTCCCTCAGTAAGCAATAGAATACTGCCCAGTTTTCCTTACAAGTTAAGAGAAGTTTGGATTTTATTTTAACTCAGAAGTTGGTAGAACTCTACTAAATGGAAAAAAAAAACAATTAAAAATTTTATTTGGGTAAAAGAAGCATTATAGAGAACAATAACTGTTTTACCAAATGATTGTAGATGCAATAATAATTGCACTAATAATTTATCGATTCTTATTAGACCTGTGGAATATAAATTTTAGTGTGAAAATATTATATTCCTTTTAGTTTAAACATCATCAGTCCTAAATAAAAGAGAGTCTCTGAATTTCAGAAACTAGCACTAATTCCCCTCTATTGATTATGAAAGCAAAACTGTTATATCCAGATTTAGCCACCTGCCATCTTATTTGCAGACAGAAGTAAGAAGTACCCTGGCATAGAAGTTAGAGCCCTGGAGTGGGTGTCAAGTTAAAGCACTGGTTGTAACTCAGATGCTGCCTGTATGACTTTGGGCAGGTTAATTAGCCTCTGTGTGTCTAATCCACAATTGGATTAAAACATGTCTAGAATTCCTCTATCTCTTAAAGTCTAAAGGCACAGACTCTACAATGAGTAGAAAATATCCAGTGAGTTGACATGTTGTGTAATCTACAGGACAACTTTGCTGGCAAGTCAAAAAGCAGGGAAAAAACCCTTCAAACATAAGGGACTCCTGAACTGTAATAAAATGCAGCCACATGCCCCCATGAAATTTAGTCTCTTTTTGTATGCTTTTGGCATATGTGATGGTTCACCATCTGATGGTTCACCAGATCCCTTGTGATACTTTCTCAGCCCTGGGAAGGGGAAACTTTCGTGTGCTGCCTTTGCTGACCCATCAAGAAAATCTGTTCCATAAACTGTTCTCTTTAGCATCTGTCCTTTATATTACTGAAGCCATGTAGCTTCCAAGAAGGCTGTGCTATATGCATTCCCTGTCCACAACAAGCCAGTCACTAAATGTGTTAATTTGTGCAAACATACATATTTTTGTTGTGTGTAAGTAAAGGTTAATGTCACAGACATTTAATCAGTACCTCCCTGTGGCAGGCAGAATAATGGCCCTCCAGAGAAGTCCACATCCTAACCCTGAAACCTGTGAATATGCTACTCTACATGGCAAGAGACTTTGTAGATGCCACGAAGTTAAGGACCTTCAGATGGGAGATTATCCTGAATTGTTTGAGTATGCCCATTGAAATCACAAGGGTCCTTACAGGAGGGAAGCTGGGGTGTCAGAGTCAGAATAGGAAAGGGATGACAGAAATCAGATATTTGAAGACGCTACACTGTTGGCCTTGAAGGTGGAGGAAGGTGTCACAACATAAATATGGACTCTAGTAGCCGGGAAAGCTAAGAAAATGGATTCTCCCCTAGAGCCTCCGAAAAGAACACAACTTTGCTTACACCTTGCTTTTAGCCCTTCAAGACCAATATCACTTCCATCCTCCAAATTGTAAATTAATAAATCTGTGTTGTAAGTTAACAAATTTGAGCCACTAAGTTTGTAACAAATTGTTAGAGCAGCAAAAAGAAACTTATATACTCCCTAATAACAGTATCTATAGAAATTAGACAAATACCATTGACTCTCCCCATTTCACAGACAGAAAACTGACAGATCAGTGATTTGTATATCTCTTCTAAACAGTTTAATTAATGAGTTTTCCCAAAGCTCAATTTAGGATAAATGAAAGTCAGCCTGTTTGTATTAAAGATTCATAGATGAGATCAACTTCATGGAGGTACTGGATGGTTCCATAAAAGAATGATGATCCTACCATAAATCATGTACTTTAATGGATGTTCTGCTAAGAAATATCCCTTTCTAAATTAACATTAGAGAGAGAAAAGGAGCCCCATGAAAACAAACAAGGGCCATTATTAAAACAAACTGTGTGCCAAATCTTTTTTATAAAATGGACATTTCTCTCTTGTAGACACAAAGAAAAAGGGCTGTGGAGAAGGGATAAATGTTCAGAAAGTGTAAATTATTGTTCTTTAAATAGCATTTGTGAGGCATCAGCTCTGAAATACCTGTCTTGGATAACCAAGCAGAAGCAGCACTTATAATAATTACTTCATTCTGACATGATTTGAGGAAGTTTTTCTGACAATTCTTGACCAGATGACTAGAATCCTCCCTGTGAAAACCATTATCAGGTAAATGTTCTACCAGGAGCCTGGGCTAGAGGCACCCAGGCCTCGGGTAATTGGCATGAAATAGATTTTCTGAAGAGAATTTAAAGTAAGAGTTTGCTTCTATTTCTTTAGAAGTAAAAACTAGATATTAAAAAAAAACTTAAAAAATGCTTATTAAGAGGGGATGTTTAGTAAAATACGTGTACAACATATTTGATACATTACTTACAAACTCTACTATCCTGCTAACTTTAATTACATTCAAGTTTTTCTTCAAGGTCACATTTTCTGTTCTTTCCTCAGACAAGGGCATGACTGAATGCCAGATGTCAAAATTTAAAGGATGCACACTCAAATATTGCTTTGGTCTAATTAAGGAAACTTTACCATATTATATAGCTTCTAGTCTTAAGGAGCCCACAGTTAAAAGGGCTATTGTATTTCTTCTACATTAATTTAAAAATTTCCATTTTGCTATTACTTGTCTTGTGCCTCTCTCCTTTACCAGGTTCTATGTGCAGAACCTCATAACATCTGAATAACTTGCAGCACATCACTTTAGCCTCAGTTTCCTTGCCTGTGAAATGGGGATTATATCAATTCCATAAGGCTGTTGTGAGGATTAAAAAGGATAATTACAACAAATTGTTTAGCATGACTTGATTTCACATCAGGATGTTGCTATAAGAAAACAAGCCAAAAGTTCCATGTACACATCCCAGAAAAAAATTAGAAACATCCCATAAGTTAGAAGGGACCAAAAAGGACACTAATACTTAAGTTTGACAGCTATACTCCAGGCAAGTTATACACATCTCTCCCTTAGTCCTTGGATCTAGAGAGGTATACTTATATTTTTCCAGTTTTACTGAGATATGATTGACGTAAAACATTATGTAAATTTAAGGTGTATAACATGATGATTTGATATGCACATACATATATTCTATTTTAGATTCTTCTCTCATATAGGTCATCACAGAATATTGGGTAGAGTTCCCTGTGCTATACAGTAGGTCCTTGTTTGTTATCTATTTTATATACAGTATGTGTATATGTTAATCCCAAACTCCTAATTTATCCCCCCGCCACCTTTCCCCTTTGGTAGCCATAAGTTTGTTTTCAAAGTCTGTGAGTCTCTTTCTCTTTTGTAAATAAGTTCATTTGTATCATTTTCTTTAGATTCCACATAAAAGTGATACCGTATGATACTTGTCCTTCTCTGTCTGACTTATCTCATTTAGTATGATAATCTCCCGGTCATTCCATGTTGCTGCAGATGGCATTATTTCATTCTTTTTTATGGCTGAGTAATATTCCATTGTATATATGTACCACCTTCTCTATATCCATTCCTCTGTCAATGGACATTTAGGTTGCTTCCATATCTTGGCTATTGTAAATAGTGCTGCAATGAACATTGGGGTGCATGTATCTTTTTTTTTTTAACACCTTTATTGGAGTATAATTGCTTTAAAATGTTGTGTTAGTTTCTGCTGTATAACAAAGTGAATCAGCTATATGTATACATACATCCCCATATCACCTCCCTGTTGCATCTCCCTCCCACCCTTCCTCTCCCACCCCTGTAGGTGGTCACAAAGCGCCGAGCTGATCTCCCTGCACGATGCAGCTACTTCCCACTAGCTATCAATTTTACATTTGGTAGTGTATATATGTCCATGCCACTCTCTCACTTCATCCCAGCTTACCCTTCCCCCTCCCTGTGTCCTCAAGTCCATTCTCTACATCTGAGTCTTTATTCCTGCCCTGCTCCTATGTTCTTCAGAACGTTTTTTTTAAAATTTAGATTCCATATATATGTGTTACCATATGGTATTTGCTTTTCTCTTTCTGACTTACTTCACTCCGTATGACAGACTCTAGGTGCATCCACCTCACTACAAAATAACTCAGTTTCATTTCTTTTATGGCTGAGTAATATTCCATTGTATATACATGCCACATCTTCTTTATCCATTCATCTGTCGAAGGACACTTAGGTTGCTTCCATGTCCTGGCTATTGTAAGTCATGCTGCGGTGAACATTGTGGTACATGACTCCTTTTGAAGTATGGTTTTCTCAGGGTATATGCCCAGTAGTGGGATTGCTGGGTCATATGGTAATTCTATTTTTGGCTTTTTAAGGAACCTCCATACTGTTCTCCATAGTGGCTGTATCAATTTACATTCCCACCAACAGTGCAAGAGTGTTGCCTTTTCTCCACACCCTCTCCAGCATTTATTGTTTGTAGATTTTTTGATGATGGCCATTCTGACTGGTGTGAGGTGATACTTCATTGTAGTTTTGATTTGCATTTCTCTAATGATTAGTGATGTTGAGCATCCTTTCATGTGTTTATTGGCCATCTGTATATCTTCTTTGGAGAAATGTCTATTTAGCTTTTCTGCCCATTTTTGGATTGGGTTGTTTGTTTTTTTGATATTGAGCTGCATGAACTGCTTGTATATTTTGGAGATTAAGCCTTTATCAGTTGCTTCATTTGCAAATATTTTTTCCCATTCTGAGGGTTGTCTTTTCATCTTGTTTATGGTTTCCTTTGCTGTACAAAAGCTTTTAAATTTCATTAGGTCCCATTTGTTTACTTTTGCTTTTATTTCCATTTCTCTAGGAGGTGGGTCAAAAAGGATCTTGCTGTGATTTATGTCAAAGAGTGTTGTTCCTATGCTTTCCTCTAAGAGTATTATAGTGTCTGGCCTTACATTTAGGTCTTTAATCCATTTTGAGTTTGTTTTTGTATATTATGTTAGGGAGTGTTCTAATTTCATTATTTTACATGTAGCTGTCCAGTTTTCCCAGCACCACTTATTGAAGAGGCTGTTTTTTCTCCATTGTATATTCTTTCCCCCTTTATCAAAGATAAGGTGACCATATGTGCGTGGATTTATCTCTGGGCTTTCTATCCTGTTCCATTGATCTATATTTCTGTTTTGGTGCCGGTACCATACTGTCTTGATTACTGTAGCTTTGTAGTATAGCCTGGTTCCTCCAGTTCCATTTTTCTTTCAAAAGATTGTTTGGCTATTTGGGGTCTTTTGTGTTTCCATACAAATTGTGAAATTTGTTTAATGTGTCATTTAAAGGTTGTGTTTCCATGTTTATTTTCATTTTGGATGATCTGTCCATTGGTGAAAGTGGGGTGCTCAAGTCCCCTACTATGATTGCGTTCCTGTCAATTTCCCTTTTTATGGCTGTTAGAATTTGCCTTATGTATTGAGGTGTTCCTATGTTGGTTGCATAAATATTTGCAATTGTTATATCTTCTTGGATTGATCCCTTGATCATTATGTAGTGTCCTCCTTTGTCTCTTATAATAGTCTTTATTTTAAAGCCTATTTTGTCTGATATGAGAATTGCTACTTCAGCTTTCTTTTGATTTCCATTTGCATGGAATATCTTTTTCCATCCCCTCACTTTCAGTCTGTATGTGTCCATAGATCTGAGATGGGTCTCTTGTAGACAGTATATATATGGGCCTTCTTTTTGTATCAATTCAGTCAGTCTATGTGTTTTGGTTGGAGCATAAAATCCATTTACATTTCAGGTAAATTTCGATATGTGTGTTCCTATTACTATTTTCTTAATTGTTTTGGGTTTGTTATTGTAGATCTTTTCCTTCTCTTGTGTTTCCTGCCTAGAGAAGTTGCTTTTGCATTTGGTGTAAAGCTGGTTTGGTGGAGCTGAATTATCTTAACTTTTTCTTGTGTGTTATTTTTGCTTCTCTGTCAAATCTGAATGTGATCCTTGCTTGGTAGAGTTACCTTGGTTATAGGTTTTTCCCTTTCATCACTTTAAATATGTCCTGCTACTCCCTTCTGCCTTGCAGAGTTTCTGCTGAAAGATCAGCTGTTAACCTTATGGCAATTCCCTTGTATGTTATTTGTTGCTTTTCCCTTGCTGCTTTTAATATTTTTTCTTTGTATTTAATTTTTGATAGTTTGATTAATATGTGTCTTGGTGTGTTTTTACTTGGATTTATCCTGTATGGGACTCTCTGCACTCCTGGACTTGACTGACTATTTCTTTGCCCATGTTAGGGACGTTTTCCCTAATCTCTTCAAATATTTTCTCAGACCCTTTTTTTTTCTCTTCTTCTGGAACCCCTATAATTTGAATGTTTGTGTGTTTAATGTTGTCCCAGAGGTCTCCGAGACTGTCCTCAATTCTTTTCATTCTTTTTTCTTTTTTCTGCTTCATGGTAGTTATTTCCACTATTTTATCTTCCAGGTCACTTATCTGTTCTTCTGCCTCAGTTATTCTGCTATTGATTCCTTCTAGAGAATTTTAAATTTCATTTATTGTGTTGTTCATCATTGTTTGTTTGTTCTTTAGTTCTTCTCGGTCCTTTTTAAACGTTTCTTATATTTTCTCCATTCTATTTCTAAGATTTTGGATATCTTTACTACCATTATTCTGAATTCTTTTTCAGGTAGACTACCTATTTCCTCATCATTTGTTTGGTCTGTTGGGTTTTTACCTTGATCCTTCATCTGCTGCATATTTTCTGTCTTCTCATTTTGTTTAAGTAACTGTGTTTGGGGTCTCCTTTTCGCAGGCTGCAGGTACATAGTTCCCATTGTTTTTGGTGTCTGCCCCCAGTGGCCAAGGTGGTTCCGTGGGTTGTGTAGGCTTCCTGGTGGAGGGGACTGGTGGCTGTGTTCTGGTGGGTGGGGCTGGATCGTGTCTTTCTGGTGGGCAGGGCCACATCCAGTGGTGTGTTTTGGGGTGTCTGTGAACTTAGTGTGATTTTAGTCAGCCTCTCTGCTAATGGGTGGGGTTGTGTTCCTGTCTTGCCAGTTGTTTGGCATTGGGTGTAGCATTGAGATGGAGGTTTTGGGTAGAGCTCTTTGCCAACTGATATTATGTGGGGCTGGGAGGTCTCCGGTGGTCCAGTGTCCTGAACTCAGCTCTTTCACCTCAGAGGCTCAGTCCTGACACCAGGCCGGAGCACAAAGACCCTGTCAGCCGCATGGCTCAGATGAAAAATGAGGAAAAAAAGAAAGAAAAATATAATAGTAAATAAATAAGAATTTTTAAAAATTATTAAAATAATTTTTTTAACAATTATTAAAGTAAAAAGTAATTTTTTAAAAAGAGAGAGCAACCAAACCAATAAACAAATCCATCAATGATAACAAGTGCTAAAAACTATACTAAGATATATATAAAAATCAGAAACAACTCAGTCACAGACAGCAAACCCCATGTCTACAGTTTCTCCTAAAGTCCACCACCTCAATTTTGGAATAATTCATTGTCTATTCAGGTATTCCACAGATGCAGGGTACCTCACATTGGTTGTGGGGATTTAATCCTATGCTCCTGAGCTCCTCAGAGAAACTTCCCTTTCTCTTTTTTGTTTGCACAGCTCCTGGGGTTCAGCTTTGGTTTTGGCCCCACCTCTGCTTGTAGGTCGCCCTCAGCCCTCTGTTCCCACCCAGACAGGATGGGGTTAAAGCAGCGGCTTATTACGGGGCTCTGGCTCACGCCTTTTGGGAAGTCTGAGGTCTTCTTCCAGCATTCAGTAGGTGTTCTGTAGGAGTTATTCTACATGTAGATGTATTTTTGATGTATTTGTGGGGAGGATGGTGATCTCCACATCTTACTCCTGCACCATCTTGAAGGTCCCCCCACACATTTCTTTTTGAATTGTGGTTTTCTCCAGATATATGCCCAGGAGGTGGACTGAAGGATCACTTGGTAGCTTTATTCTTAGTTTTTAAAGGAATCTTCATACTGTTCTCCATAGTGACTGTACCAATTTATATTCCTATCAACCATGTAGGAGTGTTCCTTTTACTCCACACCCTCTCCTGCATTTATTGTTTGTAGACTTTTTGATGATAGCCATTCTGACTGGTGTGAGGTAATATCTCATTGTAGTTTTTTTTTTTTTTAATCATTGTAGTTTTGATTTGTGTTTCTCTAATAATTAGTGATGTTGAGGATTTTTTCCTGTGATCTTGGCCCTCTGTATGTCTTCTTTGGACAAATATCTATTTAGGTCTTCTGTCCATTTTCCGATTGGGTTGTTTGTTTTTATGATATTGAGCTTCATGTGCTGTTTTAAATTTTGGAGATTAAGCCCTTGTCAGTTGCATTGTTTGCAAATATTTTCTCGCATTCTGTGCGTTATCTTTTTGTTTTGTTTATGTTTTCCTTTGCTATGCAAAAGATTTTAAGTTTCATTAGGTCCCATTTGTTTATTTTTGTTTTTATTTTCATTACTCCAGGAGATGGATCCAAAAGATATTTCTGCAATTTATGTCAAAGAGTGTTCTGCCTATGTTTTCCTCTAAGAGTTTTATAGTATCCAGTCTTACATTTAGGTCTTTAACCTATTTTGAGTTTATTTTGTGTATGGTGTTAGAAAATGTTCTAATTTCATTCTTTTACATGTACCTGTCCAGTTTTTCCCAGCATCATTTGTTGAAGAGACTGTCTTTCCTCCATTGTATATTCTTGCCTCCTTTGTTGTAGATTAATTGACCATAGGTATGTGGGTTTATTACTGGGCTCTCTCTTCTGTTCTATTGGACTATAACTCTATCTTTGTGCCTGTACCATACTCTTTTGATTAAAGTAGCTTTGTAGTATAGTCTGAAGTCAGGGAGCCTGATTCCTCCTGCTCCATTTTTCTTTCTTAACATTGCTTTGGCTATTCAGGGTCTTTTGTGTTTCCATACAAATTAAAAAAAAATTTTGTTCTAGTTGTGTGAAAAATGCCATTGATAATTTGATAGTGATTGCTTTGAATCTCTAGATTGCCTTGGGGAATGTGGGCATTTTAACAGTATTGATTCTTCCAGTCTGAGAACATGGTATATCTTTCCATCTGTTTATGTTGTCTTTGATTTCTTTCATCAGCAAGTTACAGTTTTTGGAGTACAGTTCTTTTGCCTCCTTAGGTAGGTTTATTCCTAAGTATTTTATTTTATTTAATGCAGTGGTAAATGGGATTTTTTAATTTAAATTGTCTTTCTGATCTTTTGTTTTTAGTGTATACAAATGCAAGA
Organism: Tursiops truncatus; assembly: GCF_011762595.2. Classification (NCBI taxonomy): domain Eukaryota; kingdom Metazoa; phylum Chordata; class Mammalia; order Artiodactyla; family Delphinidae; genus Tursiops; species Tursiops truncatus. The sequence continues at coordinate 19,979,229 of NC_047038.1, read as the reverse complement.
GATTTCTGTGTATTACTTTTAAATCTTGCAATGTTACCAGATTCATTTGTGAGCTCTAGTAGTTTTCTGGGAGCATCATTAGGATTTTCTATGTATAGTATCATGTCATCTGCAAACAGTGACAGTTTTACTTCTTCTTTTCCAGTTTGGATTCCTTTTTTTTTTTTTTTTTTAATTCTCTGCATGCTGTGGCTAGGACTTCCAAAACTATGTTGAATAAAAGTGCTGGGAGTGGACATCCTTGTCTTCCTGATGTTAGAGGAAATGCTTTCACCTTTTCGCCTGATGTGGGGCTCATAACTCACACTCCTGTGGGAGAACCTCTGTGATATAATTATTTTCCAATTTGTGGTTCACCCACCCATCAGGTATGGGATTTGATTTTATTGTGAATGGTCACTTCCTGCTGTCTCATGGCTTCTTCTTTGTCTTTGGATGTAGAATATCTTTTTTGGTAGGCTCTGGTATTTTTTGTTGATAGTTGTTCAGCAGTTAGCTGTACTTTTGGTGTTTTCATGAGAGAGGGGAGCTCAAGTCCTTCTTCTTAGCCATCTTGTCTCCAGACTCTGCATATTTTTTAATTGGATTTTTTTCCTATTGAGTTGTATGAATTCCTTATTTTTTTTTATTATTAATCCCTTATCTGATATATTGTTTACAAATACTTTCTCCCAATATGTTGGTTACCTTTTCATTTTGTTGATTGCTTCTTTTGCTATGAAAAAGTGTTTTATTTGACGTAGTCCCTCAAACATCAAACTAATGCAGTAGTTGGTTAATTTTTGTTTTGTTTCTTGTTTTTTTGGTGTCATATCCAAAACATTGCTCCAAGACCAATGTTAAGCAGATTTTACACTGTTTTCTCTAGGTGTTTCATGGTTTCAAGTCTTACGTTTAAGTGTTTAATCCATTTTGAGTTTATTTTTGTGAGTGGTGTGAGATAGGGGTCTGCATGTTAATATCCATTTTTCCCAAAACCATGTATTGAAAACTTTATCTTTTGCCATTGAGTAATTTTTGGTGGAATATTAGTTGACCATATATGTTTGGATTTATTTCTGAGCTCTCTATTCCATGGGGCTATGTGTCTATTTTTATGACATTAACATACTTATTGATTACTAAATCATTGTAGTACAGTTTGAAATCAGAAAGTGTGATGCCTCCAGCTTTGTTCTTCTTGTTCAAGATTACTTAGGCTATTCAGGGTCTTTTGTGGTTTCTTATGAGTTTTAGGATTGTTATTTCTATTTCTGCAAAAAGTGCCATTGGAATTTTGATAGAAATTTCATTCTATAGATGACTTTAGGTGGTATGGGCATCTTAACAATATTCTTTTGATCCATGAATTTGAGCTATCTTTTCATTTATTTGTGTCTTCTTTAATTTTTTTCATCAATGTCTAATAGTTTTCAGTGTAGAGATCTTTCACTCCTTGGTTAAATTTATTCCTAAGTATTTTACTGTTTTTCCTCAAGCTTTATTGACATATAACTAACATATAGCATTGTGTAAGTTTACACATTTACTTGGTACATTTATAGATTGCAAAATGATTACCACCATATTATTAGATACCACTTCCATCCCATCATATAATTACCATTTCTTTTCTGTTGTGATAACATTTAAGATTTACTCTCTTAGCAACATAGTATATGGTACAGTATTATTAGTTATAATCACCATGCTGTACCTTGGATCCCCAAATTTATTAATCTTATAACTGGAGGTTTGCACACTTCGATGAATATCTCCCCATTTCTACCACATGCTAACCTCATGTAACCACCACTCTATTGTTTCTGTGAGTTTGTCTTTTTTAGATTCTACATATAAGTGATATCATACAGTATTTGTCTTTCTCTGACTTATTTCACTTAACATAATGCCCTCAAGGTGTGTGTGTGTATGTGTGTATGTGTGTGTGTGTGTGTATCCTCTTTATATAATCATCTGTTGAAGGACACATATTGTTTCCATGGCTTTTCTATTGTGAATAATGCTTCAATGAACATGGAAGTGCAGATATCTCTACAAGATCTTGATTTCAATTTCTTTGGATATATATGCAGAAGTGGGATTGCTGGGTCATACTGTAGTTCTATTTTTAATTTTTTGAGGACCTCCATATTCTTGTCCATAGTGGCTATACCAATTTACATTTCCACCAACAGTGCAAGAGGGTTCCCTTTTCTGCACACCCTCACCAATACTTGCTATCTCTTGTCTTTTTAATGAGAGGCATTCTAACTGGTGTTAGGTGATATCTCATTGTGTTTTGATTTGTATTTACCTAGTGATTAGTGATGTTGAACACCTATACATGCACATGTTGGCCATTTTTTACCTCTTCCTTGGAAAACTATCTATCCAGTTCCTCTGCTCATTTTTTTAACAACTGAATTGTTAGTTTTTTGTTATTCAATTGTGAGTTTTTTATATATTTTGGATATTACCTTATCATATATATAATTTACAAATATGTTCTCCCATTCTATAGGTTGCCTTTTCATTTCATTGATTGTTTTATGTGTAAAAGCTTTTCAGTTTAACGTAGTCCCACTTATTGGTTTTGCTTTGTTGATAGTGCTGTCACATTCAGTAAATCACTGCTAAGACCAATGCAAGGAGATTTTCTCTTTTCTTCTAGGACTTCCATGGTTTCAGGTCTTAAATTTAAGTATTTATTCCAGTTTGAGTTCATTTTTGTGAGTGGAGAAAGGTAGGGGGCCGATATCATTCTTCTGCATGTGGTTATCCAGTTTTCCCAATATCATTTATTGAAGAGACATTTCTCCACTGAACATCCTTGGCTCCCTTGTCAAATATTAGTTGACTGTATATGAAGGGGTTCATTTCTGGGCTCTTAACTCTGTTCCAAACAGTACCATACTGTTTTGACTATAATAGCTTTGTAGTATAGTTTGAAATCAGGAAGTGTGATGCCTCCAGCTTTGTTTTCTTTCTTAGGATTGTTTTGGCTATTTGGGGTCTTTTGTGGCCCCATACAATTTTAGGATTTTTTTTTCTATTTCTGTGAAAAATGCCACTGGAAGTACATTGAATCTATAGATGGCTTTGGGTGGTATGGACATGCTAACAACCTTAATTCCTCCAGTCCATGAACACAAGATATCTTTCCATTTGTTTGCGTCCTCAGTTTCTTCCATTGAAGTCTTGTGGTTTTCAGTTCAAAGAATTTCACCTCCTTGGTTAGATTTATTCCTAAGTATTTTATTGTTTTTGATGCTATTGTGGCTGGGAGTATTTCTTTCTTTTTTCAGACATTTTATTGATTGTTGAATATATTATTGTTATATATATTCAGGTGTTTTTCTATATGTTGATTTTGTATCCTGAAACCCTACTGAATTTGTTGATTAGTTCTAGCAGTGTTTTGTGCAGACTTTGGGATTTTCTATATGTAAGATCATATCATCTGCAAAAAAAGACAATTTTGCTTCTTCTTCCTCTCCTGTTTGGAAGCCTTTTATTTCTTTTTCTTTCCCAATTTATCTGGCTAAGGTTTCCAGTACTGTGTTAAGTAGGGGTGGTGAGAGTGGGCACCCTTATCTTGTTCCTGATCTAAGAGGAGAAGTTTTCAACATTTTACCACTGAATATAATCTAGGCTGTGAGTTTGTCATACATGGCCTTTATTTTGTGGAGGTATTTTTTTCTATACCCATTTTGTTGAGGGTTTTTATAATGAAAGGATTTTGTACTTGGTCAGATGCTTTTTCTGCATCTATTGAGATGATCAAATAATTTTTATCTTTCATTTTGTCAATGTGATTTATCACACCGATCAATTTTTTGGATGTTACACCATCCTTGCATCCTAGGAATAAAATCCACTTGATTATGGTGAATGATTCTTTTAATGTTCTATTAACTTTGGTTTGTTAATATTTTAGAATTTTAACATTTAAGAATTTTTGCACCTATATGGTTGACCGTTGTACAATGCAGGGGTTAGAGGTACTGACCCACTGTGCAGTTAAAAATCTGCATATAAGTTTATAGTTGGCCCTGTGTATCTGCAATTCCACAAGCTCCTGTGGGGGCCCTGGCTGTTGATGTGTTCACTCATGGCTGCATACTTTCTCCTGTGTGCACTCACGCTGCAGTGGAGGCCAATTTTGGGCATCAGGCCAGTGGCATGCAATGCACAGCTTAAGGGACTAGCCCCAAGTGTGGACATGCTGGTGGGGATAAGGAATATAGAAACACTATGATGTTTTCTTGCACTCATGCAGCTGGAGAAGGCTAAGTTAGCTGCCAGCATACCTCTTAGGCTCTGGTGGGGGACAGGGAAGGACCCGGGTATCTGATATTTTATACTTGCACAGGCACAGAGAGCTTGGATGGCTGTCATTGTGAACCTGGGCTCTAGTGGTGGTGTGAAGGCTGAGAGAGAGAATACAGGGTAGGGAAGGGGTAGGGAGGCACTGAGGTAAGGTTGGCATTAGCAAACATAAATACCTATGGGGCAACTGGTAAGATCTACGTAGCTGACCCTTGACTGCCAGTTGAGGAAGCTGCTAGTTTGTCTGCAGAGCAGGTCTTTGTGAACCATAATCACTCTTGCTATGTGTTTGCTAATGATAGCCTCTGCTTTTCTTTCTTGTTCCTGGCCAGCTCTCTTTGTTTATCTGGATGGGGTAAAACCAAAGCTAGACATTAATGATGTGCTAGGAAAGGCTACAGAAGCTAGTGACTCACCCCACTCTTCCTTTCTTGGTGAAAGGAATTCTTTCTAGCTGGGAAGTTTCTTCTTGGTGCTGCATGATGCCAACTTGGGGGATAGTATAATGCAGGCAAAATGAAGTTTTCTTTCTTTTCTTCTCGTGCAATTACTCTGGTTTTTTTGTTCCATGGTATTGCTAAAACTTCCTAAGTGGAATCTAGGGGTCTCTGGAAGCTGTTTTTCTTTGTGGATAGCTGTCTAATCACTGATCATGTAGGGGGGATGGGGAAGTTGGGATCTCCTACATTGCTATTTTTTCCCAGAATGTATGAGTACTTACTTTGCTGTTTATGATTCTATTGTAAGTGGGATTTTTTATTTATTTCTCAGTTATTTTATTATGTATAGAAAAGCAACTGATTTTGTGTATGTTGATTTTGTATCCTGCAACTTTACTGACTTCATTTAATCTAAAAGTTTTTTGGTGGAGTCTTTAGAGTTTCCTATACATAAGATCATGTCACTTGCAAACAGATACAATTTTACTTCTTTCTTTCTGATTTGGATGCTTTTTATTTCTTTTCTTGCCTAATTGCTCTGGCTAGGACTTCTGATACTATGTTTAATACAAGTGGTAACAGTGGGCATCCCTGTCTTGTTCCTGATTTTACAAGAAAACCTTTCAGCTTTTCACCAGTGAGCATGATGTTAGTTATCTTATCTAAATGGCCTTTACTCATTTACAAGGCTCTTTTAGTATCTACAGTCTAACCAAGTTTGGTGGGCTTACCTCTGGGTCTCCCAGACTATAGCCAAGAGGGGCTGGAGTTGGTTCACAGGTCACTTCAGTTTCCACATCTGGGACCAAGGACTGTACGTCTATTAACAGATACAGAGTGGGCGTGACTCCTCTTGGGTCCCTTGGTATATGATGCTGGTGACAGGACCAAGGCAAACAGAGCTATAGCCAAGTTTCCCATGGGTAGAGAGCTGTTTCTGTTTCTATAGCTGGGACCATGGTCAGTGAGTCAGCTACCTTGGTATGAGCCTACTTAACAAAATGGCTCTCTCTGTTCTTGGACTGCACTTGGGTTTCACTGTTTCCTACCTGGATCCCAAAACTCCCAGGAAGACACTTTTGTCTGTGGTTGTATGATAAATTGTTGTTGGGGAGGGAAACATGCAAAGGACATATTATTTGGTGATTCTGATGACATTTTCCTCTTGATTAGGTAAAATTATTAACACACTTTTGTATATGAAAGTAGAAAGGATAAGTAAGTTGTCCAAGGTCCCAGAGGTATTAAATAATAGGAAGAAGGGCTTCCCTGGTGGCGCAGTGGTTGAGAGTCCGCCTGCGGATGCAGGGGACGCGGGTTCGTGCCCCGGTCCGGGAAGATCCCACATGCCCCGGAGGGCTGGTCCCGTGAGCCATGGCCACTGGGCCTGCGCGTCCGGAGCCTGCGCTCCGCAACGGGAGAGGCCACAGCGGTGAGGGGCCCGCGTACCGCAAAAAAAAAAAAAAAAAAAAAAAAAAAAAAAAAATAGGAAGAAGCTTCAATCCTTGTCTCTCTGAAAAAAAGCCATACAGCCTCCTAGTAAAATTAAAGTATATCATCTTTCAATGATGACAGCACAGAGACTGTTTGATGTGTCTTGTCTCCCCAAGCTGTAGCCTCAAAGCCAGGGTACTAGCAAGAAAAGCAGCATTGTCAAATAAAACAGTATAGCGCGGTCTTCTCAGGAATGGTGGCAGCATCTCAGCAGAGGAGGCTCTTGGTTAAATTCTGCAATATGCTGAATGAACTTTTTGGCCAACCCAATATTTAGCATCAAATGTTGTTTTCCCCTGTGTTGCAGTTTTCTCTAGTTATTCTTCAGTAGTTATCTGATAAAGTCTGTTTCTTGTCCAGCCCTGTGTTGGGCATTGGTACTCTGAAAACTAATGGAGGAGCAGTAAACACTGTGCCTTCCTAAGTAAAGGGTGGTGTCCCCTTTCCTCTACTGTCCCTCAGGGCTCACCAGATGCCCCAAACAGCATAATGAGAAGTTCTAGGCAGGGAGAAGCTATACAATGAACAGATACCTGAGACTGGTAGGAACAAGGTAAACCTGGAAAAGTGGCCTATAACCCATTCTCACACGGGTGTATGTTTTCCCCATGTAACTAAGAACAGATGATTCTAGAAAAGTCATATAGAACGAGGTGGAGAGACAGGGAGGAAGTGTCTGGAGGGAGGCTAAATTACACATATTCTGTACAAGGATAAACCTTTGGGTCATGATAGGTGCTTAATATGTGAAATTTCTTATTTTTTCAAACAGTGGCCTGGTTTGTATTTAGAGTTTCTCTATAGATCATTTAAGTTCCCACTTACAGTTTATGGGCTCATCTCCATGGAGTTTGATAGAGAAAATGATTATGCATTTTTTTCTTACCGCAAAGCACTGAGCAGTATGGTGATTAAACATATGGCCTCTGGCATTAGTTTGCCTGGTACTATTTCTAGATTCATAATTTAATTGCTAGGTGGCTTCAGGCAAGTTACTTGGTCTCTCTAAACCCCAATTTTTTCATCTATTATGTAGGTAATGGTACCTGCCCTATAACATTTGGTAATGAGTAAATGGGAGAATTAATGTAATTTGTAAATTTGTTGGCATACACTAAGTGCTCAGAAAATGTTATTCCTAACTGTAATTATCATTGTTTCTAAAGTGCTAGGAAACTCTCCTCTCCTCTATGGATGCCAGTAGTTGGTTGAGGACTCTTGTGAGAAAGAATTATAGGGTCAACAATATCTTGTGTGGGGTCAACTATGTCCTTGATGTTATGCCCACTGGAAGGAGCCCAAAGGTTTCTCTCATTGGTTCTTAACTTTGGTTGCACATTCAAATCCCCTGGGGAGCCTCTAAAGCTCCTGATGCTAGGCCACTTGCAGACTAATTAAATCAGAATATCTAGAGGTGACATTATTGTTTTTACAGCTCTCCAGCTGACTTGAATGTGCAGTCATGAGCGAGAACAATTACACTAGCTCCTAAAAGTGCAGAATGAGGACCAGTAGCCTTGGCATTACTTGGGAGATTGTTAGAAGTGTTCAATCCTGCCCCACCCCAGCCCAGAGGTACTGAATTAGTCTGTATTTTAACAAGATTCCCAGGTGATTCACCTGCACGTTCAAGTTTGAGAAGCACAGCTCTAGCTTGATGTTTCCAGCAATATCTCTCAGCAGCTTCTCTTAGCATAGGTAATCTCACCAGCAACAGAGTCTTCTGGTGGTCATTCTTTTCAATATTTATCTGGTCAACAGTTCCCAAGAATGCTTCCTGTCCCACCTTTTGTACTTCTTCAGTCTGGAAATAGCCCAGTTCCCTGTTTCTTGTTCAGGGTTCCCTCTAGAGGGCCCTGGCATACAGCTCTTCGGAGGACCTCTTTCAAAGACCAATTGGATATCATAAAGCACATGATATCATGTTTCTAAGCACAAAAGCAATCATTTTTGCACTTTAGTTATTAAAAGTAGAGGTTTATTAGCACTCCTTAGCTCGGGGAGGACTCACATACTCTTTGGAAAGGCATCTGAAGTGTTGCTAGACATAACCCAACAGTCCATCAGTCAGTCTCTGAAGTCAGGTAACTAGGGAGAGGATCTGGCAAGACTTTACAATTTCTTTTCTCAGATAAGCCCTTAAGGAATAGCAATAAATAAGTGAGAAATGTCTTAGAAATATACGCATACATCTTTGTCAGTAAGCAGAGGCTCAGTTACAATGCCATAACAATCAATTCCAAGACCTCATTTGCTGCATACAGAGTTTATTTGCTACTAACAAGATTTGATAGTAGGGCTCTGCTCATCATAGGCACTCAGGTTCCCAGGCTTACCAAGACTCCATCTCAACATAGACTTCATCAGTTACTGAGGCTGGGGAAAGGAAATTGCAGTTTCTCACAGAAATGAAATGTGTTTGTCTGGAAGTGACGCATGTCACTTTCATTCTCATTTCACTGTCCTTGCAAGCTTACAGGACTAACTTAGAAGAATAAGAGGGAAGGAAACCTCACTGTGTTTTGTTGCTTTAAGGAGAGAAGCATTAATTAAGAATGGACATATTTCTTTAGTCTCCCATTTTCATTTCTTTTATATCCTTTCTTATATCTAAAAAGAAATGTTGATATATATACTGATAGCATAAGGCAAAAATAATAGTTTAATCTCATATCCTTTTGTCTCCCCTATTTCCCAATTCTCATTATATTATTTTCTAGACTTTTCATTCTGGGTTATTACAGGTATATTTCTTCTTTTCCTTTCATTCATTGTGTTGTTGTTGGAAATCTGATGGAAATTTAATACTCATTCCTGTGTATGTAATCTTCTCTTTATCAGCTTTTGGAATTTGTCTTTGATGTTGTTAAATTTTACTACCATTTGCCTACATGTGGCTCTGCCCTTATCATCTTCTTTGTCATTCTGTGATGTCTTCAATCTGAGGTCTTCATCTTTTTTTCTAATTCCAAGAAAGTTTTTTTTTCATGAGTTCTTCAATTTTATTTCTCCTTCTTTCTAAAATTCCCATTATTTGAGTATTAGTCTTTCTAAATGAAAAAAAAATCCCTTGTCTTTGTTCTCTCCTTCAGGGATATTTCCTCTATCAGATCTTCCAATTTAATGATTTGTTCCTCAGTCATATCCATTCTGCTATCCAGCCTACCTATTAGGTCTTTTACTTCAAGTACTATGTTTTTATACCTAATATTTGTGCTTGAGACTTTGCTATGTTTCTTTGTTCTTGATTTATATTAGTGATACGCTCTAGTAGGTTTCTTAGTCTAATTTTAAATTATTAAAAATTTTTTTATACTGGAGTATAGTTGATTTACAATATTGTGTTAGCTTCAGGTGTACCACAAAGTAATTCAATGATTCAGTGGATACATATACATATATCCATTCTTTTTCACATTCTTTTCCCAAGAAAAGAAGGTTATTACAGAATATAAAGTTCCCTGTGCTATACAGTAGGTCCTTGTTGATTATCTATTTTATATACACTAGTGTGTATATGTTAATCCCAAACTCCTAAGTTATCCCTCCCCACCATGTTTCCCCTTTGGTAATCAGAATTTTGTTTTTGAAATCTGTGAGTCTATTTCTGTTTTGTAAATAAGTTAATTTGTATCATATTTTTTAGATTCCACATATAAGTGATATCATATGATATTTGTCTTTCTGAAGGGACATACCTCAATCCTTTCAAGATTCCATAAACAAGAAACAGCAGAAACAACAACCAGCAGAGATTCCTGTCCCCCACAGTTAGTTTGCAATTGCTTCAAGAGCATCCCAGATGAAATGTGAAACTGGTCCCCATACACAGAGGGCAGGGAACGTCCATATGAAGCTTCTCTTGAGCAGCTGCAAGACAAGGATATCTCTGCACTGACCCCCCCCCCAAATTTTGAAAGTTTATGTAGAAGGTCAGTCACACATGCCATCCAGAAAGTCTCAATAACACGTTGTTCTCTCAAGGCTGCATCCTTGAAAATGGTTCCCATTGTGGGAACGGGGGACAGTGTACATTCCAAGCACAGGGAGAGAGGTGAAAAGCCTCTGCTGTGTCCAGTTTGAGAGCCAACTGGAGGTCATGTCCTCTTGATTACCTCCTCCAACACCCACCCAAGACTTCAGATATTAGAATTATTGGCCAGAAAACAAAAAATAATAGAAGTGTTTAAATGTATAAAGAAGTAAAAGAGATACTCAAATGCTCATCAAGAAAATAAATCACCAACAAAAATGGAGACAAGCTTTGAAAACAATCAAACCCCTAGGAGTGGAAAAAAAAGTTAAAAATATAATCTCAGGGGATAAAGAACAGATTAGGCACAGCTGAAGAAAGAATTATGAAACTAGAAACAAAATTATTAGCTCAGAGTAGAGAGGGCTTAGAAAATATTAGAGTTTAAAAGACATTTAATTTATAATGATAAGTTCTAACATCTTTAAAATTGGAGTGTCATATAATTGGGGTGTCAGAAAGATACAATAGAGAATGAGGAAGAGACAATATTTGAAGAGATTATAGCTGAGAATTATAAAAATAAAGATGTAAAGATATGAATTCATAGGATATGGAAGAAAAACAAACTTTTAAAAAGATAAATAGAAGTAAATCCAAACCTAGACAAATCATAATGAAATTGAACACCAAGACAAAGAAAAGATCATAAAGGTACCTGAAAAGCGAAAGAAATAATATCTGCAAAGAATAATATAAATATTAGCTAACATTGACTTTTTGGGATATAGTTGACATACATTCTTTTCGTTTCAGGTGTACAACATACTGATTCAATATTTGTATATATTGCAAGTTAATCGCCACAATAAGACTAGTTAACCTCTACCACTAGACATAGTGCTTTTTCTTGTGATTAGAACTTTTATGACCTACTCTCTCAGCAACTTTCAAATATAAAATAGGGTATGATTAACTATAGTCACCATGCTGTATATTACATCCTCATAATTTATTTTATAATAAAAGTTTGTACCTTTGCTGTTTCACGCATTTTACCCACCTCCCACCCCTCACCTCTGGTAACCAACAACTGTTCTCTGTGTCCATAAGCTCAGATTTGTTTTCATTTGTTTTGAATTCTACACATATAAGTGCGATCATACAGTTTCTGTCTTTCTCTGTCTGACTTATTACACTTGGCATAATATCCTCAAGGTCCACCCCTGAGGCCACAAATTCATGATTTCATTTTTTATGGTGGAATACAACACCGTTGTATATATGTGTGTGTATGTATTTGATATATATAGTGTGTATATATACTATATATATTTATATTAATTTATATGAATGAATCTATTCATCCATCAATGGATACTAAGGTTGCTTTCATGTCTTGGCTGTTGTAAATAATACTGTAAAAAATGTGGAGATCTACATGACGTAGACGTAGAGAATGGACTTGAGGATGCAGGGGGGAGGGGGAAGCTGGGGCAAAGTGAGAGTAGCGTCGACATATATACACTACCAAACGTAAAATAGATAGCTAGTGGGAAGCAGCCGCATAGCACAGGGAGATCAGCTCGGTGCTTTGTGACCACCTAGAGGGGTGGGTTAGGGAGGGTGGGAGGGAGGATCAAGAGGGAGGGGATATGGGGATATATGTATGCATATGGCTGATTTGCTTTGTTGTACAACATAGTATTGTGAAGCAATTATACTCTAATAGAGATGTATTTTAAAATGTGGGAGTGCATATACCTTTTTTGAGAGAGCGTTATCATTTTCCTCAGATAAATGACTAGAAGTGGAATTGCTGGATTATATGGTAGTTATGTTTTAATTTTTTTGAAGAACCTTCACATTGTTTTCCACAGGGGCTGCACCAATTTACATTCCCACTAACAGTGCACAAACGTTCCCATTTTACCACACCTTTGCCAATAATTATTTCTTTCTGATAATGTCATTCTAACAGGTGTGAGGTAATATTTCATAGTGGTTTTGATTCACATTTCTCTGATGATTAGTGACATTGAGCATCTTTTCATGTACCAGTTGGTTAGCTGTATGTCATCTTTGGGAAAATGTCTATCCAGAGCCTCTGCCCATTTTTTAATCAGATTGGTTGGAGTTTTTTTGCTATTGAGTTGTATGAGTTTTTAATATTTTGGAATTTAGCCCCTTGTGAGACATATGATTTGCAAATATTTCCTCCCATTCAATAGATTGCCTTTTCATTTAGTTGATACAGTGCAGAAGTTTTTTAGTTTGACATAGTGCCACTTGGCAAGAATGATGCCAAGGAGCTTACCACTTATGTTTTCTTCTAGGAGTTTTCTTTTTAAAGTTATTCAGTTATATATATATATATATGAATATATGTATTCTTTTTTCAGATTCATTTCCATTATAGGTTATTATAAAATATTGAATATAGTTCCCTGTGCTATACAGTATGTCCTTGTTGGTTATCTATTTTATATGTAGTAGTGTGTATATGTTAATCCCAAATGCCTAATTTATCCCTCCCCTCACCACCCCTGCTTTCCCCTTTGGTAACCATAAGTTGGTTTTCTATGTTTGTGAGTCTATTTCTGTTTTGTAAATAAGTTCGTTTGTATCATGTTTTTTAGATTCCACATATAAGTGATATCATATTATACTTTTCTTCCTCTGACTTTACTTAGTATGATAAGTCCACCATGTTGCTGCAAATAGCATTATTTTATTCTCTTTTATGGCTGAATAATATTCTATTATATAAATATATATGTGTGTGTGTGTATACACACACCACATCTTCTTTATCCATTCATCTGTCAATGGACATTTAGGTTGCTTCCATGTCTTGGCTATGGTAAATAGTGTTGCTATGAACATTGGAATGCATATATTGTTTTGACTTAGAAGTTTTTGTCTTTTCTGGATATATGCCCAGGAATGGGATTGCAGGATCATATGGTAGTTCGAGTTTTAGTTTTTTAAGGAACCTCAATACTGTTCTCCATAGTGGCTACACCAATTTACATTCCTAGCAACAGTGAAGGGGGGGCTCCCTTTTTTCCACACCCTCTCCAGCGTTTATTATTTGTAGGCTTTTTGATGATGTCCATGCTGATTGGCATGAGATGATACCTCATTGTGGTTTTGATTTGCATTTCTCTAAAAATTATCCATGTTGAGCATCTTTTCATGTGCCTGTTGGCTATCTGTATGTCTTCTTTGGAGAAATGTCTATTGAGTCTTCTGCCCATTTTTTGATTGGATTTTTTTAATATATATTAAACTGTTTGACTTGTTTGTATATTTTGGAAATTAATTCCTTGTCAGTCACATCATTTGCAAATATTTTCTCCGATTCCATGGGTTGTCTTTTCATTTTGTTTACGGTTTCTCTTCTAGGAGTGTTATGATTTCAGGCCTTACATTCAATTCTTTAATCCATTTGAGTTTTTATGTGTTAGTAGTTAGTTTGTTAGTAGTATTATTTTGTAGTTAGTACTTAGTAGTTTGTTTGTTAGTTAGTATGGCGTAAGGTAGTGGTCCATTTCATTCTTTTGCATGTGGCTGTACAGTTTTCCCTACACCATTTATTGAGGAGACCATTCTTTCCCATTGTATATTCTTGGTTTCTTTGTCATGATCTATTTGACCATATATACATGGGTTTATTTCTGGGCTCCTTATTTTGTTCGATTGATCTATATGTCTGTTTTATGCCAATACAACACTATATTGATTACTATAGCTTTGTAATATAGTTTGAAATCAGGGAGCATGATGCATCCAGCTTTGTTCTTTCTCAGGATTGCTTTGGCTATTTATGGTCCTTTGTGGTCTCATACAAATTTTAGAATTTTTTTGTTCTTTCTGTAAAAAAAAATGCCATTGGAATTTTGATAAAGATTGCATTGAATCTGGAGATTGCTTCAGTAATACAGGTATTTTAACAACATTACTTCTTCCAATCCATGAGCACAAAATATATTTCAATTTGTCTGTACCTTTTTCAGTTACTTTCATAAATGTCATATATTTTTCAGGGTACAGGTCTTTCACCCACCTGGTTAAATTTATTCCTAGGCATTTTATTTTTCTGATTCAGTTGTAAATGGATGGTTTTCTTAATTTCTCATTCTAATATTTGTTGTTAGCATAGAAAAATGCAACAATTTTCAGATACTGATTTTGTATCCTGCAACGTTGTTGAATTCATTAATTAGTTCAAACAGTTTTCTGGTGGAGTCTTTAGGATTTTCTATAAATAATATGTCATCTGCAAATAGTGAAATTTTACTTCTTCCCTTCTGATTTGGATACCTTTTATTTCCCTTTCTTGCCTAATTGCTCTAGCTAAAATTTCCAATACCAGGATGAATAAAAGTTGTGAGGGCTTCCCTGGTGGCGCAGTGGTTGAGAGTCCGCCTGCTGATGCAGGGGACACGGGTTCGTGCCCCGGTCCGGGAAGATCCCACATGCCGCAGAGCAGCTGGGCACATGAGCCATGGCCACTGAACCTGCACGTCCGGAGCCTGTGCTCCACAATGGGAGAGGCCACAACAGTGAGAGGTCCGCATACTGCAAAAAAAAAAAAAAAAAAAAAAGTTGTGAGAATGAGCATCCTTGTCTTGTTCCTGATCTTAGAGGAGGCTTACTTAAAACATCTTATAACAGTGTATTTTAAGTTGATGATAACTTAAATTTAAGTCATTCTAAAGCCCTACATTTTTACTCCTGTCCTCCACATTTTATTTTTTTGATGTCACAATTTACGTCTTCTTCTGTGTTAACAATTATTTATGTTAGTTATTTTTACTACTATTGTTTATTAACCTTCATACTAGTTCTATAGGTGATTAACTCACCACCTTTACAATATAAGATTATTTTGAATTTTACTATATGATTATCTTAACCAGTGAGATTTATGCTTTCATATGTTTTCCTGTTACTGATCAGCACCCTTTCATTTCAGCTTAAAGCAGTCCTTTTAACCTTTGTTGTATGGCTAATTTAGTGGTGATAAACTCCTTTAGCTTTGCTTGTCTGGAAAACTCTTTATCTCTACTTCAATTCTGAAGGACAACTTTGCTGGTGAGAGTATTCCTTTTTCTAATTGAAGTATAGTTGATTTACATATGATATTTGGTTATTTTCAGATGTACTGCAATGTAATTCAGTTATATATATATATTTCAGATTATTTTCCATTGTATGTTATTACAAGATGTTGAATATAGTTCTCTCTGCTAAACAGTAAATCCTTGTTGCTTATCTATTTTATGTATAGTAGTTTGTATCTGTAAACCTTATACCCCTAATTTACCCCTTTCGCCCACCCTTTCCCCTTAGGTAACCATAAGTTTGTTTTCTATGTCTGTGAGTCTGTTTCTGTTTTATATATAAATTTCATTTGTATTGTTTTTATATTAGTGATATAATATTTGTCTTTCTCTGTTGGACTTACTTCACTAAGCATAGTATTCTGTAGGTCCATCCATGTTGCTGCAAATGGCAATATTTCATTCTTTTTATGGCTGATTATGTACCACATCTTCTTTATCCGTTCCACTGTTGATGGACATTTAGGTTGCTTCCATGTCTTGGCTATTGTAAACAGTGCTGCAATGAACATTGGGGTGCATATATCCTTTCAAAGCATCTTTTTCTCTGGATATATGCCCAGGAGTGGCATTGCTGGATTGTATGTTAGCTCTTTATTTACTTTTTTAAGGAACTTTCCTTCCTGTTCTCCATTGTGGCTGTACCAATTTACATTCCTACCAAGTGTGGAAGGGTTCCCTTTTCTCCACACCCTCTCCAGCATTTATTGTTTGAAGATTTTTTGATGATGGCCATTCTGACTGGTATGAGGTGATATCTCATGGTAGTTTTGATGTGCATTTCTCTAATAATTAGCGATGTTGAGCACCTTTTCAGGTGCCTGTTGGCCATCTGTATGTCTTCTTTGGAGAAATGTCTATCTAGGTCTTCTGCCCATTTTTTGATTGGGTTGTTTGTTTGTTTGTTTTGATATTGAGCCACATGAGCTGTTTGTAAATTTTGGAGACTAATCCTTTGTCAGTAGCATAGTTTGCAAATATTTTCTCCAATTCTGTGTGTTGTATTTTCATTTTTTTTTATGGTTTCCTTTGCTGTGTAAAAGTTTTTGAGTTTAATTATGCCCCATTTGCTTATTTTTGTTTCCATTACTCTAGAAGGTGGCTTGAAAAAGATATTCCTGCAATTTATGTCAAAGAGTGTTGTGCTTATCTCTTCCTCTAAGAGTTTTATAGTGTCGTCTTACACTGTCTTTCATACATTTTGAGTTTATTTTTGTGTATGGTGTTAAAGAATGTTATTATTTCATTTTACTTGTAGCTGTCCAGTTTTCCCAGTACCATTTATCAAAGAGACTTCTCTTTCCTCCATTGTATGGTCTTGCATACTTTGTCATAGATTAATTGAGCATAGGAGTGTGGGTTTATTTCTGGGATTTCTGTCCTGTTCCACTGAACTATACTTCTCTTTTTATGCCAATACCATACTGTTTTGATGACTGTGGATTTGTAGTATAGTCTGAAGTCAGTGAGCCTGATTCCTCCAGCTCTGTTTTTCTTC
This sequence comes from Tursiops truncatus, assembly GCF_011762595.2. Classification (NCBI taxonomy): domain Eukaryota; kingdom Metazoa; phylum Chordata; class Mammalia; order Artiodactyla; family Delphinidae; genus Tursiops; species Tursiops truncatus. The sequence continues at coordinate 19,962,384 of NC_047038.1, read as the reverse complement.
CTCAAGATTGCTTTGACTATTGGGGGTCTTTTATGTCTTCATACAAATTTTAAGATTGTTTGTTCTAGTTCTGTGGAAAATGTCATTGGTAATTTGATAGGGATTGCATTGAATCTGTAGATTTCCCTGGGTAGTAGAGTCATTTTGACAATATTGATTCTTGTAATCCAAGAACATGGTATATCTCCATCTGTTTGTGTCATCTTTGATTTGTTTCATCAGCATCTTATACTTTTCAGTGTACAGGCCTTTTGCTTCCTTACGTAGGTTTATTCCTAGACATTTTATTCTTTTTGATGTGATGGTAAATGAGATTGTTTCTGTAATGTCTCATTTTGATATTTTGTTGTGACTGTTTGGAAATGCAAGAGATTTCTGTGTGTTAATTTTGTATCTTACAACTTTACAGAATTCATTGATGAGCTCTAGTAGTTTTCTGATAGCATCTTGAAGATTCTCTATGTATAGTATCATGTCATCTGCAAACAGTGACAGTTTTACATCTTCTCTTCCAATTTGGATTCCTTTTATTTCTTTTTCACCTCTGCTTGCCATGGCTAGGACTTCCAAAACTATGTTGAATAAAAGTGGCAAGAGTGAACCTCTTATCTTGTTCCTGATCTTAAAGGAAATGCTTTCAGCTTTTCACCATTGAGCGTGATGTTAGCTATGGATTTGTCATGTATGCCTTTATTATGCTGAGGTAGGTTCACTCTGTGCCCACTTTCTGGAGAGTTTTTATTATAATTGGGCATTGAATTTTGTCAAAATCTTTTTCTGCATCTATTGAGATGATCATATGCTTTCTATTCTTCACTTTGTTAATATGGTGTAACACACTGATTGATTTGCTGATATTAAAAAATCCTTGCATCCCTGGGATAAATCCTACTTGACCCTTTTAATGTATTGTTGGAGTCAGTTTACTAATATTTTGTTTAGGATTTTTGCGTTTGTATCATCAGTGATATTGACCTGTAATTTTTGTGTGTGTGGTATCTTTGTCTGGTTTTGGCATCAGGGTGATGGTTTTGGCATCATGGTGGGCTCACAGAATGAGATTGGGAGTTTTCAGCCTCTGCAATTTTTTGAAATGGTTTCAGAAGGATAAGTATTAACTCACCTCTAAATGTTTGATAGAATTCACCTGTGTCTGTGTGAAGACATCTGGTCCTAGACTTTTGTTTGTTGGAATTTTTAAAATCACAGGTTCAATTACAGTACCTGTGATTGGTTTGTTCATATTTTCTATTTCTTCCTAGTTCAGTCTTGGGAGATTGTTCCTTTCTAAGAATTTGTCTGTCTCTTTGAGGCTGTCTATTTTATTGGCATATGGTTGCTTGTAGTAGTCTCTTAAGATCCTTTGTATTTCGTGGTGTCCATTGTAACATCTCCTTTTTCATTTCTAATTTTATTGATTTGATCCCTCTCCCATTTTTTTCTTTTTTCTTTTCTTTTTTTAACATCTTTTCTCCCATTTTTTTCTTGATGAGTCTGACTAAAGGTTTACTCATTTTGTTTATCTTTTCAAAGAACCAGCTTTTAGTTTCATTGACCTTTTTTATTTCTTTCTTCATTTCTGTTTCATTTATTTCTGCTCTAAATTTTTGGATTTCTTTCCTTCTACTGACTTTAGGTTTTATTTGTTTTTCTTTCTCTAGTTCCTTTAGGTCTAAGTCTAGGTTATTTATTTTTTCTTGTTTTCTGGGGTAAGATTTTATTACTATAAACTTCTCTCTTAGGACTGCTTTTGCTGCACCCCATAGGTTTTGGATCAGGTTTTCATTTTCATTTTTCTCTAGGTATTTTTCATTTCCTCTTTGATTTCTTCAGTGATCCACTGGTTTTTTAGTAGCATATTTTTTAGCCTCCTTGTGTTTGTGAGTTTTACAGTTTTGTTTTGTTTTTCTTTTTAGCGGTATGCAGACCTCTCACTGTTGTGGCCTCTCCCATTGCGGAGCACAGGCTCCGGACACACAGGCTCAGCAACCATGGCTCACGAGCCCAGCTGCTCTGTAGCATGTGGGATCTTCCCGGACCGGGGCATGAACCCGTGTCCCCTGCATTGGCAGGCGGACTCTCAACCACTGCACCACCAGGGAAGCCCCCAGTTTTACAGTTTTTTTCTTGCTATCTTAAATTTACTGAGTCTTACTTTGTGGTCCAGCATGTGGTCAATCCTGGAGAATGTTCTATGTGCACTTGAGAAGAATGTGTATTCTGCTGCTTTTGGGTGGAAGGCTCTATAAATATCAATTAAGTCTATCTGGTCTAATGTGTCATTTAAGGCCTGTGTTTCCTTACTGATTTTCTATCTCAAAGATCTGTCCATTGATGAAAGTGGGGTATTAAAACCCCCCACAATTATTGTGTTACTGTTGATTTCTCCATGTATGACTGTTAATATTTGCCTTATATATCAGGGTGTTCCTATGTTGGATGCATATATATTTACAGTTGGTGTATCTTCTTGGATTGATCCCTTGATCATTATGTAGTGTCCTTCTTTGACTCTTGTAACGGTCTTTATTTTAAAGTCTATTTTGTCTGATTTGAGTACTGCTACTCCAGTTTTCTTTTAATTTCATTCACATTGAGTACCTTTTTCCATCCCCTCACTTTCAGTCTGTATGTGTCCCTAGATCTGAAGTGGGTCTCTTGTAGACAGCATACATATGCATCTTGTTTTCATATCCATTCAGCCAGTCTATGTCTTTTGGTTGGAGCATTTAATCCATTTTCATTTAAGGTAATTATTGATATGTATATTCCTATTGCTATTTTCTCAATTGTTTTGGATTTATTTTTGTAGGTCTTTTTTCTTCCCTTCCTCTTTTGTTGTCTTGTCTTGTGATTTGATGACTGACTTTAGTGTTGTGTTTGGATTCCTTTTTTCTTTTCTGTGTGTGTATCTCTTGTAGATTTTCAATTGTGGTTAACATGAGGATTTGATATAATACTCTATATATAAGCAAGATTATTTTAAGTTGCTGGTCTTTTAATGTCGAATGCATTTCCAATATCCTGCACTTGTGCTCTCCTCTTCTCACAATTGCTTGTTTTTGTTTTTGTTTTTGTTTTGTTTTTTCGGTACGCAGGCCTCTCACTGTTGTGGCCTCTCCTGTTGTGGAGCACAGGCTCCAGACGTGCAGGCTCAGTGGCCATGGCTCATGGGCCCAGCCACTCTGCAGCATGTGGGATCTTCCTGGACCAGGGCATGAACCTGTGTCCCCTGCATTGGCAGGCGGACTCTCAACCACTGTGCCACCAGGGAAGCCCCACAGTTGCTGGTTTTGATATCATATTTGTGTACAGATAATTTCCTACATTTACTTCATGTTTGCCTTTACCAGTGAGCTTTTCCATTCATAATTTTCCTGTTTCTAGTAGTGGCCTTTTCTTTTCTGCTTAGAGAAGTTCCTTTAGCATTTCTTGCAAAGCTACTGGTGGTGCTAAATTCTCTTCGCTTTTGCTTGTCTGTAAAACTTTTGATTTCTCCATCAAATCTGAATAAGAGCCTTGCTGGGTAGAGTATGCTTGGATGTAGATTCTTCCATTTCATTACTTTAAATATACTGTGCCCATCCCTTTTGGTCTGCAGAGTTTCTTCTGAGAATTCAGCTGATAACCTTACTGGAGTTCCCTTGTATATTATTTGTTGCTTTTCCCTTGTTGCTTTTAACATTTTTTCTTTGTCTTTAATTTTTGTCAGTTTGATTACTATGTGTCTCAGTGTGTTCATCCTTGGGTTTATCCTACCTGGGACTCTGTGCTTCCTAGACTAGGGTGACTGTTTCCCTTCCCATGTTAGGGGAGTTTTTGGCTATTACCTCTTCAAACATTTTCTGAGGTCCTTTCTTCTCCTTCTGGGACCCCTATAATGTGAATGTTGATGCATTTAATGTTGTCCCAGATATCTCTTATACTCTCTTCATTTCTTTTAATTTTTTTCTTTATTCTGTTCTGTGGCAGTGATTGCCACCATTCTGTTTTCCAGGTCACTTGTTCTTTCTTCTATCTTAGTTACTTCTAGTGTATTTTTTATTTCCAGTATTGTATGTTCATCTCTATTTTTTTGTTCTATAGTTCTTCTAGGTCTTTGTTTAAAACTTCTTGTATCTTCTCAGTCTGTACCTGCATTCTTTTTCCAAGATCTTGGATCATCTTAACTGTTATTACTCTGAATCTCTGAATTATTTTTTCCAGTAGATTGCCTATCTCCACTTCACTTATTTGTTCTTCTGAGGTTTTATCTTGTTTCTTCTTCTGGGACATATTGCTCTGTTGTGTCATTTTGTCTAACATTCTGTGATTGCAGTTTCCATTCCAGAGGCTGCAGGGTTGTAGTTCTTCTTGCTTCTTCTGTCTGCACTCTGGTGGATGAAACTGTTTACAAGGTTTGTACAGTCTTACACTTGGGAAAGCCTGGTTCCTGCTTGTTGATTGGTGGTGCTGGGTCTTGCAACTCTGTTTGGCAGGGCCATGCTCAGGAAGACTTTAAGCAGCCTGCCTGCTGATTGTGCCCTGTTGTTTGTCTGGCTTGAGGCATCTCAGTACTGGAGTCTCAGGCTCTTGGGTGGGGCTAAGTCTTGTGGTGGAAATGGTGGCCTCCAGGAGGGCTCACACCAATGAGTACTCACCAGAGCTGCTGCTGCCAGTGTCCTTGTCCCTGCAGTGAGCCACAGCTGCCCCTTGCCTCCACAGGAGACCCTCCAATACTAGCAGCTAAGTCTGGCTCATTCTCTTATGAGGTCACTGCTTTTTCCCTGGGTCCTGGTGCACACAAGATCTTATGTGCACCCTCCAAGAGTGGAGTTCATGTTTCCCCCAGTCCTGTGGAGTTCCTGTGATCAAACCCCGCTGGCCTTCAAAGCCATATTCTCTGCAGGCTCCTCCTCCATTTGCCATACCCCCAGGCTGGGAAGCCTCATGTGTGGCTCAAGACTTTCACTCCTGTGGGAGAACTTCTGTGGTATAATTATTCAGTTTGTGGGTCACCCACCTGATAGGTATGGGATTTGATTTTATAGTGATTGTGCTCCTCCTACCATCTTTTTGTGTCTTCTTCTTTGTCTTTGGGTATAAGGTAACTTTTTTGGTAGGTTCCAGCATTTTTTCTTGTTTCTTAATGTAAGATTATATTGCTATAGACTTCCCTCTTATATCTGCTTTTCCTGCATCCCATAGGTTTCTGATTTTTGTGTTTTTGTTTTCATTTGTCTCTGGGTATTATTTCTTTGGTGATCCATTGATTGTTTAACCACCAGGTGTTTGTGTTTTTACAGTTTTCCTTCTTGTAGTTGATTTCTAATCTCACAGCATTGTGGTCGGAAAAGTAGCTTGATATGATTTCAATATTCCTAAATTTACCAAGGGGTTCTTTGTGGTCCAGCATGTCCTCTATCCTGGAGAATTTTCCATGTGCACTTGAGAAGAACATGTATTCTGCTGCTTTCAGATGGAATGTCCTATAAATATCATTTAAGTCCATCTGGTGTAATGTGTCATTTAGGCCTATGTTTCCTTATTGATTTTCTGTCTGGATGATCTGTCCATTGATGTAAGTGGGTTGTTAAAATCCCCCATTATTACTGTGTTACTCTCTATTATTTCCCCTTTTATGGATGTTAGCATTTGCCCTATATATTGAGGTGCTCCTATGTTGGGTGCATATATATTTTACAATTGTTGTTATATCTTCTTCTTGGATTGATCCCTTGATCATTATGTGGTGTTCTTCTTTGTCTCTTGTAACAGTCTTTATTGTAAAGTCTATTTTGTCTGATATGAGTATTGCTACTCCAGCTTTCTTTTGATCTCCATTTGCATGGAGTACCTTTTTTCATTCCCTCACTTTCAGTCTGTATGTGTCCATAGATATGAAGTGGGTCTCTTGTAGACAATATATACTGGTCTTGTTTTTGTATCCATTCAGCCAGTATATATGTCTTTTGGTTCAAGCATTTAATCCATTTTCTTTTAAGGTAATTATCAATATGTATGTTCCCATTACCATTTTCTTAATTGTTTGTTTTCAGTCTGTGTATGTAGGCCTTTTTTTTTCCCCTTCCTCTTTTTTTCTTTTTTCTTGTGTTTCTTGTCTAGAGAAGTTCCTTTAGCATTTGTTATAAAGCTGGTTTGGTTCTGCTGAATTCTTTTTAGCTTTTGCTTAAGCTATTGATTTCTCTGTCGAATCTGAATGACAGCCTTGCTGAGTGGAGTATTATTGGTTTTAGGTTTTTTCCTTTCATATCCTGCCACTCATTTCTGGCCTGCAGAATTTCTTCTGAAAAATTAGCTGATAGCCTTACAGGGATCCCGTTGTATGTTACTTGTTGCTTTTCCCTCGTAGACAGCCTCATCCACCAGAGTATAGAGAGCAGATGCAAGAAGAACTACAACCTTGCAACCTTCAGAATGGAAGCTGAAATCACAGAATGTTAGACAGAATGACACAGCAGAGGAATATGTCCCAGAAGAAGTAACAAGATAAAACCCCAGAAGAACAAAGAAGTGGAGATAGTCAATCTACTGGAAAAATAATTCAGAGTAATGACAGTTAAGATGATCCAAGATCTTGGAAAAAGAATGCAGGTACAGGCTGAGAAAATACAAGGAATTTTTAACAAGGACCTAGAAGAACTAAACAAAGAGTGATGAACAACACAATAAGTGAAGTGAAAAATACACTAGAAGGAATCAATAGCAGAATAACTGGGGCAGAAGAACAGATCAGTGAGCTGGAAAACAGAATGATGGAAATCACTGATGTGGAAAAGAAGAAAAAGAAAGAATGAAAAGAAATGAGGACAGTCTCAGAGGACTCTAAGACAACATTAAACACACCAACATTTGAATTATAGTGGTCCCAGAAGAAGAGAAAGAGAAAAGGTCTAGGGAAAATATTTGAAGAGAATATAGTTGACAACTTCCCTAACATGGGAAAGGAAATAGTCACCAAGTCAAGTAAGTGCAGAGTCCCATACAGGATAAACCCAAGGAGAAACACATATTAATCAAACCAATAAAAATTAAGTACAAAGAAAAAATATTAAAAGCAGCAAGGGAAAAGCAACAAATAACATATAAGGGAATCTCCATAAGGTTAAGCTGATTCATCAGCAGAAACTCTGCAAGCCAGAAGGGAGTGGCAGGACATATTTAAAGTGATGAAAGGGAAAAACCTACTGCCAAGATTACTGTACCCAGCAAGGATCTCATTCAGATTTGAAAGAGAAATTAAAATCTTTACAGACAAGCAAAAGTTAAGAGAATTCAGCACCACCAAACCAGCTTTACAACAAATGCTAAAAGACATTCTCTAGGCAGGAAACACAAGAGAAGAAAAAGACCTACAAAAGCAAACCCAAAAAGATTAAGAAAATAGTAATAGGAACATACATATTGCTAACTACCTTAAATGTAAATGGATTAAATGGTCCAACCAAAAGACATAGACTGGCTGAATGGCTACAAAAACAAGACCCATATATATGCTGTCTACAAGACACCAATCTCAGACCTAGGGATACATACAGACTGAAAGTGAGGGGATGGAAAAAGATAGTCCATGCAAATGGAGGTCAAAAGAAAGCTAGAGTAGCAATTCTCATATCAGACAAAATAGACTTTAAAATAAACACTGTTAAGAGAGACAAAGAAGGACACTACATAATGGTCAAGGGATCAATCCAAGAAGAAGATATAACAATTATAAATATATATGTACCCAACATAGGAGCACCTCAATATATAAGGCAAATGCTAACAGCCATAAAAAGGAAAAGCAACAGTAACATAATAATAGGGACTTTAGCATCCCACTTATACCAATGGATAGATCATCCAGACAGTAAATTAATATGGAAACACAAGCCTTAAATGACACATTAGACTAGATAGACTTAATTGATATTTATAGGATATTTCCATCCCAAAACAGCAGAATACACTTTCAAGTGCACATGGAACATTCTCCAGGATAGATCACATCTTGGGTCACAAATCAAGCATCAGTAAAGTTAAGAAAATTGAAATCATATCAAGCAACCTCTTGAAACACAAGCCTATGAGATTAGAAATCACTACAAGAAAAAAAAAACTGTTAAAAAACACAAACACATGGAGGCTAAACAATATGTTACAAAATAACCAATAGATCACTGAAGATATCAAAGAGGAAATCAAAAAATACCTAGAGAAAAATGACAATGGAAACACGATGATCCAAAACCTATGGGAGCAGCAAAAGCTGTTCTAACAGGGAACTTTATAGCAATAAAATCTTACCTCAAGAAACAAGAAATCTCAAAAAAACCCAACATAACCTTACACCTAAAGCAACTAGAGAAAGAAGAACAAACAAAACCCAACGTGAGTAGAAGGAACTACATCATAAAGATCAGAGCAGAAATAAATGAAATAGAGATGAAGAAAACAATAGCAAATATCAATGAAACTAAAAGCTTGTTCTTAAAGATTAAAAACAATTGATAAACTTTAGACAGACTCATCAAGAAAAAAAGGGAGAGGACTCAAATCAATAAAATTAGAAATGAAAAAGAGAAGTTACAATGGACACCACAGAAATACAAAGGATTATAAGATACTACTATAAGCAAACTATAGGCTAATAAAATGGACAACCTAGAAGAAATGGACAAATTCTTAGAAAGGTACAATCTTCCAAGACTGAACCGGGAAGAAATAGAAAATGAACAGACTGATCACAAGTACTGAAATTGAAACTGTGGTTAAAAATCTTTCAACAAACAAAAGTACAGGACCAGAAGCCTTCACAGGAAAATTCTATCAAACATTTAGAGAAGAGCTAACACTTATCCTTCTCAAACCCTTACAAAATACAGCAGAGGGAGGAACACTCCCAAACTCATTCTATGAGGCCACCATCACCCTGATACAAAAACCAGACAAAGATATCACAAAAAAAATTTTTTTCTTCACTGATGAATTACTGTTCATTGATTAACATAGATGCAAAAATCCTAAACAAAATACTAGTAAACTGAATCCAACAACACATTAAAAGGATCATACACCATGATCAAGTGGGATTTATTCCAGGGATGCAAGGATTTGTCAATATCCACAAATCAATCAATCAATGTGATATACCACATTGACAAATTGAGAGCGATAACAGTATGATCATCTCAATAGATGCAGAAAAAGCTTTTGACAAAATTCAACACCCATTTATGATAAAACCTCTCCAGAAATTGGGCACAGAAGCAACCTACCTCAACATAATAAAGCCCATGTATGACAAACCCACAGCAAATATCATTCTCAATGGTGAAAAACTGAAAGCATTTCCTCTAAGATCAGGAGCAAGACAAGGATGTCCAATCTCACCACTGTTATTCAACGTAGTTTTGGAAGTCCTAGCCATGGCAATCAGAGAAGAAAAAGAAATAAAAGGAATCCAAATTGGAAAAGAAGTGAAAATGTCACTGTTTGCTGATGACATGATACTATACATAGAAAACTCGAATGATGCTAACAGAAAACTATTAGAGCTCATCAATGAATTTGGTAAAGTTGCAGGATACAAGATTAATACACAGAAATCTCTTGCACTCCTATACACTAACAATGAAAGATCAGAAAGAGAAATAAAGGAAATAATCCCATTTACCATCACATCAAATATAATAATATACCTAGGAATGAACCTACCTAAGGAGGCAAAAGACCTGTACTAAAACTGTAAGATACTGATGAAATAAACAAAAGATGACACCAACAGATGGAGAGATATACCATGTTCTTGGATTGGAAGAATCAATATTGTGTAAATTACTATACTACCCAAAGCAATCTACAGATTGAATGCAATCCCTATCAAATAACCAATGGCATTTTTCACAGAATTAGAACAAACAATTTTACAATTTGTATGTAATCACAAAATACCACAAATAGCCAAAGCAATCTTGAGAAAGAAAAAAGGAGCTGGAGGAATCAGGCTCCCTGACTTCAGACTATATTACAAAGCCACAGTCATCAAAACAGTATGCTACAGACCCAAAAACAGAAATGTAGATCAATGGAACGGGATAGAAAGTCCAGATCAACTTAAGAGAGAGATCAACTCAAACACCTATGGTCACCTAATCTATGACAATGCAGCAAGAATATACAATGGAAAAAGACAGTCTCTTCAATAAGTGATGCTGGGAAAACTGGACAGATATATGTAAAAGAATGACACTAGAACATTCTTTAACACTATACACAAAAATAAACTCAAAAGGGGTTAAAAACCTAAATGTAAGGCTGGATACTATAAAACTCTTAGATGGAAACTTCGGTAGAACATTCTCTGACATAAATCACAGTAAGATCTTTTTCAATCTACTTTCTAGAGTAATGAAAATTATTATAAAAATAAACAAATGGGACCTAATTAAAGGTAAAAACTTTTGCACAGAAAAGGAAACCATCAACAAAACAAAAAGACAACACTAGGAATGGGAGAAAATATTTGCAAATGAAGCAACCGAAAAGGGATTAATCTCCAAAATATACAAACAGCTCATGCAGCTGAATATCAAACAAACAACCCAATCAAAAAATGGGCAGAAGATCTAAATAGACACTTCTCCAAAGATGACATACAGATGGCTAAAAACACATGAAAAGATGCTGAACATCACTAATTACTAGAGGAATGTAAGTCAAAAATACAATGAGGTATCACCTAATACTGATCAGATTGGCCATCATCAAAAAACCTACAAACAATGCTGTGGAGAAAAGGGAACCCTCCTACATAGTTGGTGGGAATGTAAACTGGTACAGCCACTATGGAGAACAGTATGGAGGTTCCTTATAATACTAAAAACAGAACTACCATATGATCCAGTAATCACAGTCCTGGGCATATATCCAGAGAAAACCATAATTGAAAAATATACATGCATCCCAGTGTTCATAGCAGCACTATTTACAATAGCCAGGACATGGAAGCAACCTAAAAGTCCATCAAGAGATGAATGGATAAAGAAGATGTGGTACATATATAGAAAGGAACATCACTCAGCCATAAAAAGAACAAAATAATGCCATTTGAAGCAACATGTTGGACCTAGAGATGGGAGATTGTCATACTGAGCGAAGTAAGCCAGACAGAGAAAGACAAATATCATATGATATTGCTTATATGAAGAATGTAAAAAAAAAGGCTCCGAATGAACTTATGTACAAAACAGAAATAGAGTTACATATGTAGAAAATAACCTTATGGTTATTGGAGGGTAAGGGAGGGGAGGGATAAATTGCAAGATTGAGATTTACACATACACACTACTATATATAAGATAGGTAACTAATAAGGACCTACTGTATAGCACAGGGAACTCTACTCAATACTCTGTAATGGCCTATATGGGAAAAGAATCTAAAAGAGAGTGGATATATGTATACGTATAACAGATTCACTTTGCTCTACACCTGAAACTAACACAACATTGTAAATCAACTATACCCCACAAAATATAAATAAAGGGTAAAGAAAGACTTGTATGGCCATCTAGACAAGAAGGGAAGTCAAGTGCAGGTTGGGTGGGAATTATATTTGCCTCAGTTTTCTCCATAACAGAAGATGGCAGTGCAACCATTACAGAGTTTTAAGGAAGACTATGAGGACTGTAATTTAACCCAGCCAATTTGTTCTTCTGAGTTGCCATTGACATTCTCAAGCAATCAAGAATTGTAGACAAAATTCAGCCAAACAAGAGAAATATACAGGTCAGAAATTAAGAAATTATGGTAAAGGACTGATGGTAAACATTTGATGGACTCAAATATAGAACAAAAATTATACAAATGAACAATTATGGATACAATGACAATTATGACAATTATGGATACAGGACAGCCTATAAATGTTGTGAACTTTGATAGTATAAACATAATAATGTAATACGAATCAGACAGATGAGTTAGGAATTAGGAGGAAGTAGAGATGTACTAATTTCTTCAACTTTTATAACAGAATCAACAAATACAAACTAAAGTGAATAGTATAGTTTAAAAAATTACTCAAGCCTCTAAGTTTTCAATTAATCATTTTTCCTTAACAAGATAACTATCTTAGTTTCTGACCATAAGTGACTGTAGTTACTATATAAAGTTTATCAGTTCTTTGAGTTTTATTTTTTCTGTTAATTGCAAGTAAAATTTAATACGTTTTAGTGGAAATATAACAGGAATTATAAATTTTTTCTTGAGTTAACTACTATGTATGTGCTCATATAAGTCCCCTCATAGTTGTCTACAATAATGATTATTGAATGTTAATAATGGGTATATTAAGTTGGTTAGATATGGAAATTATTATTTTACTTTCATCTCCATACTCTTTCTGTATTCCCTCTTTCTAAACTCCTTTTCTTCTTATTGATCATTTGTAAAATCATTTTAATAAAATAATAGAATCATGATTGTAAAAAGGAGGTGGAAGAGCAGCAGCAGATAAGAAGGAATGGAATTTTCAGAAGTATAAAATCCTGTCAAGAAGTAAATGAATTAAAATAATTATCTAAAGGTATTCTCCATATTTAGTAATAAAGTCATGATGACGTGGATGAGAAAATTTTCTATGGAAGGGAGGCCAGAGGGCCAACTAGTAGTGGAGAGAGGAATAAACAGGAGTGAAGAATAGAGGTAGTGGGGAGGTGTGTTAAGCTCTTTATATGTTAGATATTAAAATCTTAAATTATAGTGAAATTATCCACAGCATTAAAAAAATAAATTATTTTAAACATCTAGTTTGGGTAAAACTCTATCTGCATTTTTGAACACTTTTAATAGTGCTACAATAAATAATACTTTAAACCTACTTATACATGTATTCAATGTATACCATTCAGTGTTTATATAAGTGTTAAATGTATACATAGTATTCAATATAATCAATGGTAGCAAGGTGACAGCTCTTTCATGACTCTCTAATTCCCCAAGCATTGTATTATGTACATTTACAGCAACATTTGTATTCAGAAAGCAATTTTATCATAAGCTGAATCTTAGCAATTTTCTCACTATTTGGTAAAAGTTATTTCTATTATAAAACACGTCTTCACATATGCCTATGGTTTTGCCCTTATTTATCAATTTAACAGCTGTAAGAAAGATTATTCAAGGTTCAGTTGTCATTATGTTTTCTTAAACGTTTTCTTAATAAGTAAAATGTTTACTCATTTGTTTCTAAAAGCCCCAAATATCTACTTAATAATCATTCCTAGAATTTAACATGATGTACACTAAACATTGATCTGTAGTATTCTTCTTTGCCCTTTTTTGAAAATTAGAAGAAATACGACATGTTTCCTATTATTTTCACATCTACATGCATGAATTCTAAAGGGTTTTACCTTTAGATTATATTCAGCAGAATCATCAATCCAAGGTTCAAGTCTCTATTAAGACTGATGAAAACTAGGATAATGTTTAGAAAAGTTTCAAATTAATTCCACACATTTGAGAGATTTGTATGCAAATTAGGAGGTATTATATATACATTAAGTCATACAAAATCCATCTTACTTTCTCTGGCTGTAATTTCCTTCTTATATCAATACATGTTTTCTGCCTTCGTGAATTTGAATTTTTTTGTTTTCCAAAAAACATAATACCTCATTCAAGCAATAATCATCTGTTTCACTGAGCACTGGGAAAAATTACTTCATATTTCAGAGCTCTTTGAAATTATGTTGAGATCCTATGTTATTAACAGACCATGTGAATTAGGCTTAGAGACAGAAAACCTGGATTTCTGTTCTGCCCTAAGTTATAGTAGGGTGAAGTTGGGCAATTACTGACACTGCCTCATCTATACAATTAATGACTTCTTTTTGTCAGTGTATTTGTGCTTAGTGCAGCAACTAAGAAATCCCACTAGGTATTTTAAGTAGAAAGAGATTTAATAATGGGAATTAGGTGCTTACAAAGATCAGAGGCTGCCAGTGGAACATTTGAGAGAAAAGTGTATCACCAAGCTGCAATCCAGTGATAAAGCAGAAGCAGGAAGCTATGGCTACTCCAATGGCAACTGTCTCTTGACAACCACAAAACTGCTGTATGGGCACTCTAATATTACTGCAGAAAATTCCCACATCCCATTTCTGTGCTTGCCAACAGAGAAAGGCCAAATAAAAAGAAGAAAAAAGATGGCTTCTGCCTCCCAAATCACACTTAAGCACATTTTAAAGTCTATATAAGGTATGGATTCTAGCTTTCCATGCCCTGCAGTAAATGAAGCCACACTGGAAGCTCATGAGAATAGAAACTGAGTTATCAGGTGAAACTTTCAAAATCACTCAGCTGCTGTGGAGCCCGCACTACAGATTCTCATTTAGGGAAAGCTGAGGAGTGAAGTGGGGCCTCCGAGCAACTTGAGAGCAAAAAGTAAACACATTACTCTAGGAGGTGGGTCAAAAAGCATCTTGCTGTGATTTATGTCATAGAGTGTTCTGCCTATGTTTTCCTCTAAGAGTTTGATAGTGTCTGGCCTTACATTTAGGTCTCTAATCCATTTTGAGTTTATTTTTGTGTATGGTGTTAGGGAGTGTTCTAATTTCATACTTTTACACATACCTGTCCAGTTTTCCCAGCACCAATTATTGAAGAGGTTGTCTTTTCTCCACTGTATATTCTTGCCTCCTTTATCAAAGATAAGATGACCATATGTCTGCGGGTTTATCTCTGGGCTTTCTATCCTGTTCCATTGATCTATATTTCTGTTTTTGTGCCAGTACCATACTGTCTTGATTACTAAAAACAAAAATTAAAAAATGGGACCTAATGAAACTTCAAAGCTTTTACACAGCAAAGGAAGCCATAAACAAGACCAAAAGACAACCCTTAGAATGGGAGAAAATATTTGCAAATGAAGCACCTGACAAAGGATTAATCTCCAAAATTTACAAGCAGCTCATGCAGCTCAATAACAAAAAACAAACAGGCCAATCCAAAAATGGGCAGAAGACCTAAATAGACATTTCTCCAAAGAAGATATACAGACTGCCAACAAACACATGAAAGAATGCTCAACATCATTAATCATTAGAGAAATGCAAATCAAAACTACAATGAGATATCATCTCACACCGGTCAGAATGCTCATCATCAAAAAATCTAGAAACAATAAATGCTGGAGAGGGTGTGGAGAAAAGGGAACCCTCTTGCACTGTTGGTGGGAATGTAAATTGATACAGCCACTATGGAAAACAGTATGGCGGTTCCTTAAAAAACTACAAATAGAACTACCATACAACCCAGCAATCCCACTACTGGGCATATACCCTGAGAAAACCATAATTCAAAAAGAGTCATGTACCAAAATGTTCATTGCAGCTCTATTTACAATAGCCAGGACATGGAAGCAACCTAAGTGTCCATCAACAGATGAATAGATAAAGAAGATATGGCACATATATACAAAGGAATATTACTGAGCCATAAAAAGAAACGAAATTGAATTATTTGTAGTGAGGTGGATGGACCTAGAGTCTGTCATACAGAGTGAAGTAAGTCAGAAAGAGAAAAACAAGTACCATATGCTAATACATATATATGGAATCTAAGGGAAAAAAAAAAAAGGTCATGAAGAACCTAGTGGCGGCTTCCCTGGTGGCGCAGTGGTTGAGAATCCACCTGCTGATGCAGGGGACACAGGTTCATGTCCCAGTCTGGGAAGATCCCACATGCTGCAGAGCGGCTGGGCCTGTGAGCCATGGCTGCTGAGCCTGTGCATCCGGAGCCTGTGCTCCACAATGGGAGAGGCCACAACAGTGAGAGGCCCACGTACCGCAAAAAAAAAAAAAAAAAAAAAAAAAAAATCTTCCAAGAGGATTGGAACCGAGATGGCAGAGTAGAAGGACGTGCTCTCACTCCCTCTTGTGAGAACAACAGAATCACAACTAGCTGCTAGACGCTCATTGACAGGAAGACACTGGAACTCACCAAACAAGATACCCCACATCCAAAGACAAAGGAGAAGCCACAATGAGAAGGTAAGAGGGGCGCAAACACTTTAAAATCAAATCCCATAACTTCTGGGTGGGTGACTCACAGACTGGAGAACACTTATACCCAGAAGTCCACCCATTGGAGTGAAGGTTCTGACCCCCACGTCAGGCTTCCCAACCTGGTGGTCCAGCAATAGGAGGAGCAATTCCTAGAGAATCAGACTTTGAAGCCTAGTGGGAATTGATTGCAGGACTTCAACAGGACTGGGGGAAACAGAGACTCCACTCTTGGAGGGCACACATAAAGTCGTGTGCGCATCAGGACCCGGGGGAGGAGCAGTGACCCCATGGGAGACTGAACCAGACCTACCTGCTAGTGTTGGAGGGTCTCCTGCAGAGGTTGGGGGGTGGTGCTGTAGCTCACCGTGGGGACAAGGAAACGGACAGCAGAAGTTCTGGGAAGTACTCCTTGGCATGAGCCCTCCCAGAGTCTGGCATTAGCCCCACCAAAGAGCCCAGGTAGGCTCCAGTGTTGGGTTGCCTCAGGCCAAACAACTAACAGGGAGGGAATCAAGCCCCACCCAGCAACAGTAAAATGGATTAAAGTTTTACTGAGCTCTGCTCACCAAAGCAACAGTCAGCTCTACCCACCAACAGTCCCTCCCATCAGGAAACTTACACAAGCCTATTAGATAGCCTCATCCACCAGAGGGCAGACAGCAGAAGAAAGAAGAACTGTGAAAGAAAGATGAAAGAAAGACGAAAGAAAAACGATGTTCATAGAAAGATAGACAAGGTGAAAAGGCAGAGGGCTATGAACCAGATGAAGGGACATGATAAAACTCCAGGAAAAAAACTAAATGAAGTGGAGATAGGCATCCTTCCAGAAAAAGAATTCAGAATAATGATAGTGAAGATGATCCAGGACCTCGGAAAAAGAATGGAGGCAAATATCGAGAAGATGCAAGAAATGTTTAACAAAGACCTAGAAGAATTAAAGAACAAACAGAGATGAACAATACAATAACTGAAATGAAAACTACACTAGAAGGAATCAATAGCAGAATAACTGAGGCAGAAGAACGGATAAGTGACCTGGTAGACAGAATGGTGGAATTCACTGCTGTGGAATAGAATAAAGAAAAAAGAATGAAAAGATATGAAGACAGCCTAAGAGACCTCTGGGACAACATTAAAGGTAACAACATTCACATTATAGGGGTCCCAGAAGAAAAAGAGAGAGAGAAAGGACCAGAGGAAATATTTGAAGAGATTATAGTTGAAAAGTTCCCTAACATGGGAAAATAGCCATCCAAGTCCAGGAAGCACAGAGAGTCCCATACAGGAAAAACCCAAGGAGAAACACACCAAGACACATAGTAATCAAATTGGCAAAAATTAAAGACAAGGAAAAATTATTGAAAGCAGCAAGGGAAAAATGAAAAATAACATACAAGGGAACTCCCATAAGGTTAACAGCTGATTTCTCAGCAGAAACTCTACAAGCCAGAAGGGAGTGGCATGATATACTTAAACTGATGAAAAGGGAAGACCTTACAACCAAGATTACTCTACACAGCAAGGATCTCATTAAGATTCGATGGAGAAATCAAAAGCTTTACAGACAAGCACAAGCTAAGAGAATTCAGCACCACCAAACCAGCTCTACAAAAAATGCTAAAGGAACTTCTCTAAGTGGGAAACACAAGAGAAGAAAAGCACCTACAAAAACAAACCCCAAACAATTAAGAAAATGGTAATAGGAACACACATATCAATAATTACCTTAAACATGAATGGATTAAATGCTCCATCCAAAAGACACATGCTCGCTGAATGGATACAAAAACAGGAACCGTATATATGCTGTCTACAAGAGACCCACTTCAGACCACACATACAGACTGAAAGTGAGGGGATGGAAAAAGATATTCCATGCAAATGGAAATCAAAAGAAAGCTGGAGTAGCAATACTCTTATCAGATAAAATAGACTTTAAAATAAAGAATGTTACAAGAGACAAGGAAGGACACTACATAATGATCAAGGAATCAATCCAAAAAGAAGATATATCAATTATAAATATATATGCACCCAACATAGGAGCACCACAATACATAAGGCAACTGATAACAGCTATAAAAGAGGAAATAGACAGTAACACAATAATAGTGGGGGACTTTAACACCTCACTTACACCAATGGACAGATCATCCAAAATGAAAATAAATAAGTAAACAGAAGCTTTAAATGACACAACAGACCAGATAGATTTAATTGATATTTATAGGATATTCCATCCAAAAACAGCAGATTACACTTTCTTCTCAAGTGCGCACGGAACATTCTCCAGGATAGATCACATCTTGGGTCACAAATCAAGCCTTGGTAAATTTAAGAAAATTAAAATCATATCAAGCATCTTTTCTGACCAGAATGTTATGAGATTAGAAATGAATTACAGGGAAAAAAACGTAAAATACACAAACGCATGGAGGCTAAACAACACGTTACTAAACAACCAAGAGATCACGGAAGAAATCAAAGAGGAAATCAAAGAGGAAATCAAAAAATACCTGGAGACAAATGACAATGAAAACATGATGATCGAAACCTATGGGATGCAGCAAAAGCAGCTCTAAGAGGGAAGTTTATAGCTATACAAGCCTACCTTAAGAAACAAGAAAAATCTCAAATAAACAATCTAACCTTACACATAAAGGAACTAGAGAAAGAACAAACAAAACCCAAAGTTAGCAGAAGGAAAGAAATCATAAAGATCAGAGCAGAAATAAATGAAATAGAAACAAAGAAAACAATAGCAAAGATCAATAAAACTAAAAGCTTCTTTGAGAAGATAAACAAAATTGATAAACCATTAGCCAGACTCATCAAGAAAAGACGGAGAGGACTCAAATCAATAAAATTAGAAATGAAAAAGGAGAAGTTACAACAGACACCACAGAAATACAAAGCATTCTAAGAGACTACTACAAGCAACTCTATGCCAATAAAATGGACAACCTGGAAGAAATGGACAAATTCTTAGAAAGGTATAACATTCCAAGACTGAACTAGGAAGAAACAGAAATTATGAACAGACAATCACAAGTAATGAAATTGAAACTGTGATTAAAAATCTTCCAACAAACAAAAGTCCAGGACCAGATGGCTTCACAGGTGAATTCTATCAAACATTTAGAGAAGAGCTAACACCCATCCTTCTCAAACTCTTCCAAAAAATTGCAGAGGAAGGAACACTCCCAAACTCATTCTACGAGGTCACCATCACCCTGATACCAAAACCAGACAAAGATACTACAAAAAAAGAAAATTACAGACCAATATCACTGATGAATATAGATGCAAAAATCCTCAACAAAATACTAGCAAACAGAATCCAACAACTCATTAAAAGGCTCATTCACCATGATTAAGTGCGATTTATCCCAGGGATGCAAGGATTCCTCAATATACACAAAACAATCAATGTGATACACCATATTAAAAAACTGAAGAAGAAAAACCATATGATCATCTCAATAGATGCAGAAAAATCTTTTGACAAAATTCAACACCCATTTATGATTAAAAAAAAGACTCTCCAGAAAGTGGGCATACAGGGAACCTACCTCAACATAATAAAAGCTATATACGACAAACCCACAGCAAACATAATTCTCAATGGTAAAAACCTAACAGCATTTCCTCTAAGATCAGGAACAAGACAAGGATGTCCACTCTCACCACTATTATTCAACATAGTTTTGGAAGTCCTAGCCATGGCAATCAGAGAAGAAAAAGAAATAAAAGGAATACAAATTGGAAAAGAAGGAGTAAAACTGTCACTGTTTGCAGATGACATGATACTATACATAGAGAAACCTAAAAATGCCACCAGCAAACTACTAGAGCTAATTAATGAATTTGGTAAGGTTGCAGGATACAAAATTAATGCACAAAAATCTCTTGCTTTCCTATACACTAATGATGAAAAATCTGAAAGATAAATTATGGAAACACTCCCATTTACCACTGCAACAAAAAGAATAAAATACCTAGGAATAAACCTACCTAGGGAGACAAAAGACCTGTATGCAGAAAACTATAAGACACTGATGAAAGAAATTAAAGATGATACCAGCAGATGGAGAGACATACCATGTTCTTGGATTAGAAGAATCAATATTGTGAAAATGACTCTACTACCCAAAGCAATCTACAGATTCAATGCAATCCCTATCAAATTACCAATGGCAGTTTTTTGGAACTACAACAAATCATCTTAAAATTTGTATGGAGACACAAAAGACCCCGAATAGCCAAAGCAGTCTTGAGGGAAAAAAACAGAGCTAGAGGAATCAGACTCCCTGACTTCAGACTATACTACAAAGCTACAGTAATCAAGACAATATTGTACTGGCACAAAAACAGAAATATAGATCAATGGAACAAGATAGAAAGCACAGAGATAAACCCACGCACCTATGGTCAACTAATCTATGACAAAGGAGGCAAGGATATACAACAGAGAAAAGACTGTCTCTTCAATACATGGTGCTGGGAAAACTGAACAGCTACATGTAAAAGAATGAAATTAGAACACTCCCTAATGCCATACACAAAAATAAACTCAAAATGGATTCGAGACCCAAATGTAAGACTGGACACTATAAAATTCTTAGAGGAGAACATAGAAAGAACACTCTTTGACATAAATCACAGCAAGATCTTTTTTGATCCACCTCCTAGAGTAATGGAAATAAAAACAAAAATAAACAAATGGGACCTAATGAAACTTCAAAACTTTTGCACAGCAAAGGAAACCATAAACAAGACAAAAAGACGACCCTGAGAATGGGAGAAAATATTGGCAAATGAATCAACGGACATAGGATTAATCTCCAAAATATATAAATAACTCATGCATCTCAATATTAAAGAAACAAACAACCCAATCCAAAAATGGGCAGAAGACCTAAATAGACATTTCTCCAGAGAAGACATACAGATGGCCAAGAAGCACATGAAAAGTTGCTCAACATCACTAATTATTAGAGAAATGCAAATCAAAACTACAATGAGGTATCACCTCACACCAGTTAGAATGGGCATCATCAGAAAACCTACAAACAACAAATGCTAGAGAGGGTGTGGAGAAAAGGGAACCCTCTTGCACTGTTGGTGGGAATGTAAATTGATACAGTCACTATGGAGAACAGTATGCAGGTTCCTTAAAAAACTAAAAATATAATTACCATATCATCCAGCAATCCCACTACTGGGCATATAACCAGAGAAAACTATAATTCAAAAAGACACATGCACCCCAATGTTTATTGCAGCACTATTTACAATAGCCAGGTCATGGAAGCAGCCTAAATGCCCATCAACAGACGAATGGATAAAGAAGATGTGGTACATATATACAATGGAATATTACTCAGCCCTAAAAAGGATCAAAATTGGTCATTTTTAGAGATGTGGATGGATCTACAGATTGTCATACAGAGTGAAGTAAGTCAGAAAGAGAAAAACAAATATCGTATATTAACACATGTATGTGAAACCTAGAAAAATAGTACAGATGAACTGGTTTGCAGAGCAGAAGTTGAGACACAGATGTAGAGAACAAATGTATGGACACCAAGGGGGGAAAACCATGGTGGGGTGGGGATGGTGGTGTGCTGAATTGGGCGATGGGGATTGACATGTATACACTGATGTGTATAAAATTGTTGACTAATGAGAACCTGCAGTATAAACAAACAAACAAACAAATGATACTAAACTTTCTTTGGGTTATTTGTATGGTAATATGTTAATATAAATGTTTCAGACATTACATGAAATTTCTAAAAATCTTATATGTTCTGGTATAATGTTGTAAGTCATAATTCTAGTTATTACTTTAAAATGTATATCTCAGAAATAACTAAATTTCCTTGTCAATTGCATTATTATGAACTTTCATCCAATCTTTAACCATGGTCATTTTTAAGTCTTTTTTCTTTTAAGACAGTTCTGGGTGTACTCTGATGCTTTTGCAAAAATGTTCCTATAAAATGGTTTCATCTTCAAGGAATTCATGGAAAAGACTCTGACCAGTACAGGTTTCTGGTAACTGACTATACTGCTGAACTGAATGAATAAGCATTTTCAGAACTCTAATGGAAAACTGATGAATTCATAAAAGTGCTAACAAAAGATCAAGATGAAAAAAAATTAATTACATGGGACTGAGTGAACTGATGATGATGATTATAATTTTTGTGACTTTCTGTTTGAACAAAAAAAAAATCCCACAAGGACTCAGAGGCAAAAAATATACAAATGAATTTTCACTGCAAAGTAAATGACCTGTTACAGTGGAGGCTTACTGGACTGAATGTCAATATTATGACATAGTATGAGTGTGTTTCATGTTTGGTAATTTCAATCATTGTTGCTTTTGTTGTGGTCATCCATTTACAATGCTTGGTGTCAGTTTATTTATTTCTTGTAAAAATAAAATACAGTGTGTGTGTAAAAAAAAAAATCGTGGGACTTTCCTGGTGGTCCAGTGGTTAAGACTCCATGCTTCCATTGCAGGGGACACAGGTTCGATCCCTGGTCAGAGAATAAGATCCTGCATGATGCATGGTGTGGCCAAATAAATAAATAAATACAAAAAACAAAAGAGTGGCTGGCAAAGAAACAATGTCACCAAGATGGCAGAGTAGGAAGCTCTAGATCTTCCTTCCTCCCACAAACACACTGATTCTGAAACAGCTCATGGGCAAATTTTCTGTGTGCGGAGTCCAGGAATTAATCAGAAGATTTCTGCACACTGGGCAAACATGAAACCAGACTGAAGCCGGTAGGGAGATTCAAACTCTGTAGCCAGACTTCTTGGCCCTGGTGCAATCTCATATGATCAGGAAGAGATCCCTTAGGTCCCAACTTCTCCCAGAGGAGGGAAAAGGTTGGTTCATGCAACCAGTACTCCAACTTTATTGAGCAGCCTCCAATAAAGGAGGCTGCTCCTTTATTGAGGGCTGGCTTCTGTCTTTAAGACACACCAAAACAGAGTCAAAAAATAAAGAATCAGGCAAAGATAAAAATCTCCAGAAACTGACCCTAATGAAATGTAGTTATATGATTTACCTGAGAAAGACTTCAGAATTACTGTCATAAAGTTGCTAACTGAGGTCAAGAGAACAATACATGAACAAAGGGAGAATTTCCACAAAGAGGTAGAAAACATTAAAAAGTACCAAACAGAAATCATGAAGCTGAAGATTACAATAACCAAACTGAAAAAGTCACTAGAACAATTCAACATCAGAGTAGGTAAAGCAGAAGAAAGAATCTGTGGACTCAAAGATGGATAATTGGAAATCTTCAATCAGAGAAACAAAATTTTAAAAAAAGAATGATCAAAGGTAAAGCATAAGGGATTTACAGTATACCATCATGCATAGCAATATACACATATGGGATTCCCAGAAAGAGAGAAAGAAAGAACCAGAAAGCTTATTCAAAGAAATAATAGCGGAAAACTCTCTAAATCTGGGAAAGGAAATAGACATCCAGATTCAAGAATCCCAAAAGACACAAATAAGACACCAAAGAAATCCACACTGAGACACATTATATTCAAATTGTCAAAAGTCAGGTGAAGAGAGAATTTTGAAAACAGTAAGAGAAAGGAGACTTGTCACATACAAAGGAACCCCATCCCCATAAGACTATCATTGGATTTTTCAGCAGAAACTTTGCAGGTTAGAAGAGAGTGGAGTGATATATTCAAAGTGCTGAAAGAAAAAAAACTGCTAACTAAGAATGCTATAGGCAGCAAAACTGTCCTTCAAAAATGAAAGAGAGATAAAGACTTTCCCAGACAAACAAAAGCTGAGAAAGTTCATCACCACTAGACCTACTCTACAAGAAATGTTAAAGAGAGTTCTTTAAATTGAAATGAAAGGACACTAAATAGAAATATGATAACATAAGAAAGTATGAAACTCATTGGTAAAGGTAAAATATACAGACAAATACAAAATACTATATTACTGTAGTGGTAGTGGGTAAGTCACTTTTAACTCTAGTATAGAAGTTAAAAGACAAAAGTATTAAAAATAACTATAAAATATGTAAAGATATACCATATGAAAACATGTAAATTGTGATAATAGTAACAAAGTGGGAGGGAGGAGTTATAGTTTTTAATGTAATTAACCTTAATTTATTATCAGCTTAAAATAGAATACAATAACCATGAAATATTTTGTGTAAGTCCCAAGATAACCATAAAAAAATACCTATAGAAATTAAACAAAAGAATCAAAGCATAGCAATACAAAAAATTGACAAAATATAAAGGGATGCAAGAGAGAAAAAGAAAAGTATAAGATTAACAGAAAACAACACAATGGCAATAGTAAATCCTTTCTATCAATAGTTACTTTAGTAATAGTAAATAGATTAAAATCAAAAGGCATAGATTGGATGATTGATTTAAAAAATAAGACACCCCACAAAAAAATTAAATTAAAAAAAATTTTTTTTAAAGACCCAGCTTATGTCAACAAGAAACTCACTTTAGATTTAAGAACACACACAGGCTGAAAGTGAAGGGGTAAAAAAAATTAAAAAAAGATATTCTATGCAAATAGTAACTGAAAGTCAGCAGCTGTAGCTATACTTATATCAGACAAAATAAGTTTGACCTTAAGTTCAGACTGTCAAAAACTGCCACAGTAAACAAAGGAGGACATTATATAATGATAAAAGGGTCAATCCCAGGAAGCTGTAACAGTTACAATTATATATGCATCCAACATCAGAGCACCTAAATATATAAAGCAAACACTGACAGAACTAAAGGGGGAAATATACATCAATACTAAAATAGTAGGAGACTTCAATATCCCACTTTCAATAGTAGATAGACCAACCAGACATAAGATCATAAGGAAACAGAGGACTTGAACAACACTGTTGACCAATGGACCCAACAGATATACACAGAACATTGCACCCAACAGTAGCAGAGTACATATTCTTCTTAAGTGTGTATAGATCTTTCTGTAGGATATATCACAATTTAGGTACAAAACACATCTTAACAAATTTAAGAAGATTGAAATCACATCAAGTATCTTTTATGACTGCAATAGATGAGACTAGAAATCAATAACTTTCCTTTACAGAAGGAAAACTGGAAAACTCACAAATAGATGGAAATTAAACAACACATTCTTAAATAACCATAAAGTCAAAGGAGAAATCAACAAGAAAATTAGAAAATATCTCAAGACAAACTAAAAGAAAAACACAATATACCAAAACGTATGTGATGCAGCAAATTACAGGCTTACAAACTGTATAACCTAGAAGAAATGGACAAATTATTAGAAACATAACCTGCCCACACTAAATTATGAAGAAACAGAAAATCTGAATAGATGTATTACTAGTATAGAGATCAGATCAGTAATCACAAACTTCCAAACAAATAAAAAAAATCCAGGACCAGATGACTTTGCTGGCAATTTTAATCAAACATTTAAAGATGAATTAATGTCAATCATTTTCAAACTCTTCTCAAAAATTGAAAAGAATGGAATACTTCCAAAATCATTTTATGAGGCCCACATTATGCTGATAACAAAGCCAGACAAAGACACCACCAGAAAAGATAAATACATCCCAATACCCCTGATGAACATAGATGCAAATATCCTTAACAAAATACTAACAAACTGAGTCCAACAGTATATTAGAAGGATCATATACCATGACCAAATGAAATTTATCCCTGGGATGCAAGGATGGTTCAACATATGAAAATCAGTTAACGTGATATGTTACATTAACAGAATAAAGGATTAAAATCACATGGTCATCTCAATAGATGCAGAAAAAGCATTTGACAAAATTTGACACCCTTTAAAGATAAAAACTCTCAACAAGCTAAAAATAGAAGGAAAGTGCCTGAACAAAATAAAGTACATATATGAAAATCCCATAGGTGATATCATATTCAACAGTGAAAACTGAAAGCTTTTCCTCTAAGGTTAGAAACCAGGCTAGTATGCCTACTCTCAGCGTTTCTATTCCACATAGTACTGGAAGCCCTAGCCAGATCAAGTAGGCAAGGAAAATGAATAAAAGGCACCCAAATCAGAAAGGAAGAAGTAAAATCTTCTCTGTTTGCAGATGAAATAATCTTATATGTAGAAAACCCTAAAGACTACATCAAAAAACTCTTAGAACTAATAAGTGAATTAAGTAACATTGCAGGACACAAAATCAACATACAAAAACCAGTTACTTTTCTATATACTAGAAACAAACTATCTGAAAAATAAATTAGGAAAACAATCCCACTTACAATGGCACCAAAAAGAATAAAACTCTTAGGAATAAACTTGACTGAGGCAGTGAAAGAATTGTATGCTGAAAACTATAAAATATTGATGAAAGAAGTTAAAGAAGACACAAACAAATGGAACGATATTCTGTGGTCATGGGTTGAAAGATTTAATATTATTAAAATGTCCAAACTACCCAAAATTATCTAAATCAAAATCCCAATGGCATGTTTTACAGAAATTTTTTTTAATTTCTAAAATTTGTATGGAACCACAAAAGACCACTAATAGCTGAATCAATCTTGAGAAAGAAGAGCAAAGCTGGAGGTATCACACTTCATGATTTCAAATATATTACTCAGATTCAGTAATCAAAACATTATGGCACTTGTGTAAGACAGACATATAGACCAATGGAACAGAACAGAGAGCCCAGAAATAAATCCACATATATACAGTCAACAGATCTTTGACCAGGGCTCTAACAATACACAGTAGAGAAAGGATAGTCTCTTCAACAAATGGTGTTGGGAAAACTGGATATCCATGTGCAAAACAATGAAATTGGACCTTTAAATTATGTCATATGCAAAACTCAACTCAAAATGGATTAAATACTTAAATATAAGACCTGAAACTATAAAAGTGTCTAGAAGAAAACATAGGGGAAAGACTTCATGACACTGGTCTTGGCAATAATTTCTTGGATATGGCACTGAAAGCTCAGGCAACAAAAACAAAAATAAACAAGCTGGACTACATCAAACTAAAAAGCTTCTATACAGCAAAGGAAACAAACAACAGATGGAAAAGTTAACCTATGGAATGGGAGAAAATATTTGCAAACCGTATATCCAACAGTGGATTAATGTTCAAAATGTGTAAGGAACTCCTACAACTCAAAAAGAAAAAATCAATAACCCAATTAAAAAATGGGTCAAAGACTTAAATAGGCATTTCTCCAAAGAAAACATACAAATGGCCAACAGATACATTAAAAAGTACTCAACATCACTAATCATCAGGGAAATAAAGATCAAACCCACAATGAGATGTCGCTTCACACCTATTTAGATGGCTATTATAAAAAAATAGGCAACAAGTGTTGGCAGGAATGTGGATGAATTGGAACGTTAGCACACTGTTGGTGAGAATGATAAATAGTGTAGCCACTATGACAACGGTATGGAGGTTCCTCAAAAAACTTAAAATGGAACTACCATTTGATCCAATAATCCTTTTTCTGGGTATTTAGCCAAAAGAATGAAATCAGGATCTCAAAGATATATTAGCATTTCATGTTCATTGCAGCACTATTCACAATAGCCAAGATGTGGAAACAACCTAAATGTCCATCAACAGATGAATATGTAAAGAAAATATGGTATATACATTCAATGGAATACTATTCAGCCTTAATTCTGAAGGAAAGTCAGAAGGAAATTATGTCATGTGTGAAAACATGGATGAACCTGAGCACACTATACTAAATGAAATAAGCCAATCACATACAAACAAATATGCATGATTCATCTTATATAAGGAAAGTAAAATAGTGAAGTTTACATAATCAAAGAGTGGAATGGTGACTTCCAGGGGGTAGTGGGGAGAAGGAAATGGGAGTTATGAATTAAGGGGCATAAAATTTCATTTAATCAGATGAATAAGCTCTAGAGATTTGATGTACAGCATTGTACCTATAGTCCACAGTAACATATTGTACATTTAAAAGTTTGCTAAGATCTCTTGTTAAGTGTTCTTATCACAATAAAATACAATTTTTAAAAAAGAGTGGCTAGCTAGAGAAAATAATTGTTAGATACAGTTAAGAAGGTCAAAGAAGGGCCTCTCTGTAGAGCTGTTTGAGCTGGGTGAGATGTCAATGAGAAGAGTGAGCCAAGTGAATGTTTGGTTGCAGACATTCAAGGCAAAGACCCAAAGATTAAAAGAAAACAAAAAAACAAAAAACCTCAACATGTTTAAAAATTCAAAAAATGGGGAAAAAAGACAATGTACCTTTTTCACTGAATATCAGCTGAATTATCCAGGAGCATTGTAATCAAGGAGAGTGACTTTAGGGGATAAAGTCAGAGTGTTAAGTGGGAGCTGAATTGTGGAGCACCTCCGGGGTTGTCTCCAGACTTTAAATCTTGTCCTAATAACAGTGAAAAGCTATTAAGATATTACTGTCATGGACAGGCTGCAGTAGTTCAGAAGTAGTACAGTTGACCCTTGAGCAAAGTGGGCGTTAGGGGTGCCAACACTCCACACAGTCAAAAATTCGCATATAATTTTGTGAATTATACATAGTTCCTCTGCATCTGTGGTTCTGCATTTGCTGATTCAATCAACAACCAATCATGTAGTACTATAGTATTTTTACTATTGAAAAAAATTTTGTGTTATAAGTGGACCCATGCAGTTCAAACCAGTGTTGTTCAAGGATCAACTGTAGTTATATTCAAGATATATTTTGGAACTGGAACTCATAGGATATGTAGATGGGTTATGTGATAAATTAGCTGCCACAAATTTCTTCCATCCCAACATACATGACCCATTGCAAGGTAAATTTCTTCTCCTCCCATCCAGAGGTGGAATCTATGGGTTATGTGATAAATTAGTTTCCATAAATTTCTTCCATCCCAACATACATGACCTGTTGCAAGGTGAATTTCTTCTCCTCCAATCCAGAGATGGAATCTATCCACCCTCTTGAATCTGGTTGCCTTATGACTTGATTGACCAGTAAGTTAGGGAAGAAGTGACTTTATGCAAATCTTAAAGCTAGGCCTTGAGAGATATTGCAGCTTCAGGTTTTGCTCTCTTGAAATGTTGCCGTGAGACCATTTTACAGGAAAGCATATTTAGCTTATTATTGGATGA
The DNA here is from genome assembly GCF_011762595.2 of Tursiops truncatus. Classification (NCBI taxonomy): domain Eukaryota; kingdom Metazoa; phylum Chordata; class Mammalia; order Artiodactyla; family Delphinidae; genus Tursiops; species Tursiops truncatus. Next base: position 19,933,145 of record NC_047038.1, on the reverse strand, counting down.
AGACTCGTGGAAAAGAGCCAAAGCACTCCAGCTAACAGCCAACATCAACTGCCAGACATGTGGATAAAGTCTCCTTACAGTTCAGCCAACTAGTCAGCTGAATGAGCCAAATGAGTGCAGGTGAAACTAGCAGGAGAATCTCCCAACTAACCCATAGAATTGTGAGAAAGAATATCAATAAATTGCTGTTTTTAAGCCACTATGTTTGTGGTAGTTCTTTATGTAGCAGTACATAGCTGAAACAGATAATATCTGGAGTGTGAGGAACATAGAGGAATTATGGATAGGTCTTAAATGCTCAGCTTCAACAATTGGTTAAAAAATAGTGCTACTTGCTGAACTGGGGAATGCTGAGGGAGGAAGGGTTTAGAGGTGTAAAATTACAAGTTCTGTTTTGGCTGTGCTGAGTTTGGAAATGTCCGTTAGCCATGCATTTGGAGTTAAGTGGAGGAGTCAACAATGGTTATAATTTTGAAGGCCATCAACATATAAATAACATTTAAAGCCAATAAAAATAAAAAGACCCACTTAAAAATAGAATGTAGTTAGTGAAGGATAGAACCAGGACTCTGGGATCCTCTAACTTTCAAAGGTTGAGCAGAAAAAGAAGATCCAAAAAGAACAAAAGAGACAGAGAAGAATCATCTAGTGAGGCAGGAGAAATGGTTCCATGGAGGCCAAGAGAAGAGAGTGTTTCAAGGTGAGCATGATCAGATGCTGCCAGGAAGCAGCCAAGTGACTACTGCACGTATCAGCATGGCAGTCATTGGAAACCATGAGCACCTTCAGTGGAATGGAGACTGCCCTACAGACCACTCTTGTTAGAAGCACTGCCATGGCGGGTAATGCAGAAATGCCTCAGGGGCTTCAGGGAGCCAGGGACCCATTAAGTCAAGGAAATTTGATTTGTTTGTTTTGCTCTATTGTTTGTTTAAACCCTCCTAACCTCAGGTAATGTCATGGAATCATAAGGCCAGAAAGTACCACACATTCCAGTTAACCCTCTCAATCTACATATTAGGAAACGAGACACAGAGAAGGCAATTACTCTGCCTATAACCACACAGTAAGCTGAACTGTGATTGACTACACACAAGTTTTTTTTTTTTTTTTTTTGAATATGAACTGGATACTAGATGATATCATGAAACTATTGTTAGTGATTTAAGGGCAGTAATTGTAAGGTAGTTATCTAGGAAAATGTCTTATTCTTTTTAAAAACATTTATTAGTAAATTTATACTCTCTTCACCCATTTCTCCCACCCTTCACCTTCTATCTCTGGCAACTACCAATATGTTCACTGCATCTATGACCTTGTTTTTTATTTGTTTACATTCAAGTCTTTAATCCATTTTGAGTTAATTTTGGTGTGTGGTGTAAGAAGGTGATCAAGCTTTATTCTTTTGCATTTGGCTGTCCAGTTTTCCCAGCACCCCTTAGTGAGGAGACTGTCCTTTCCCCATTGTATATTCTTGGCTTCTTTTTCATAAGTTGATTGACCATATATGTATGGGTTTATTTCTGGGCACTCTATTCTGTTCTATTGATCTATGTGTCTGCTTTTATGCCAATTTCATACTGTTTTAATTATTGTAGCTTTGTAATATTGTTTACAATTAGGGTGCATGATGCCTCCAGCTCTGTTCTTCTTTCTCAAGATTGCTTTGGCTATATGGGGTTCTTTTAACTTCCACACATGCTTTACAATTTTTGTTCTATTTCTTTGAAAAATGCCATTGAAATTTAGATAGGGATTGTATTGAATCTACAGATTACCTTGGGTAGAAGAGACATTTTAACAATATTGATTCTTCCAATCCATGATCACAGAATGTTCTTCCATTTATTTGTGTCTTCTTCAATTTCTTCCATTAATGTCTTGTATTTTTCAATATATAAGTTTTTCACCTCCTTGGTTAAAATTATTCCTATATGTTTTATTCCTTTTGATGCAATTATAAATGGGATTCTTTTATTAATTTTTCTTTTTGATAGTCTGTTATCAGTGTATAGAAATGCAACAGATTTTTGTGTACACTAGTCTCCTACATACAAACCTCCAAGTTGCTGACTTTCAAAGATGCGAACATGTGTTTGCATGTCCAATCACATAAGTTAGTTCACATGTCTGGCATACATTGTCACATGCATGCATCTTCTACAAGTGGTTGTACATTTGTGTACTTTACTGTACAGTACTGTACATAGTACAATAATACATTATCTTTATTTCAAGCCCAGGATGTCCAGAAGCAAGCATAAAAGCAGCAGTGATGTAGCTGCTACTACTGTACTTTTCAAGGTACTGTATTGTAAGATTAAAAATGTTTTCTTTATTTTTGTTTGTTTTTTATGTATTATTTGTGTGGAAAGTATTATAAACCTATTACAGTACAGTACTATATAGCCGATTGTGCTATTTGGGTACCTAGGCTAACTTTATTGGGCTTATGAACAAATTGGACTTATGAATGTGCTCTCCAAATAGAACTCGTTCATATGTTGGGGACTTACTGTATTGATTTTTTTTTATCCTGCAACTTTAGTAAATTCATGTATTAGTTCTAATAGTTTTTTGATGAAGTCTTTAGAGTTTTCTATATATAATATGTCATCTAATTGCTCTGGCTAGAACTTCTGAAATTATGTTTAATACAAGTGGTGAAAGTTGGCATTCTTGTCTTGTTCCTGATCTCAGAAAAAAGGCTTTCTGTTTTTCACAATTGAGTGTGCTTTTAGCTACAGGCTTGTCGTATATGTCCTTTATTAGTTAAGTTACTAATTGTTTGTTGGGAGCTTTTTGATTACTGATTTAATCTCCTTACCTTTAATTGGTCTGTTCGGATTTTCTGTTTCATCATGATTTGGTCTTGGTAGGTTGTATGTTTCAGGAAATGTATTCATTTCTTCAACATTGTCCAATTTGTTGAAATATAATTATTCATAGTAGTCTCTTATGATCCTTTGTGTTCTGTAATCAGTTATAACAACTCCACTTTCATTTTTTATTTAATCAGAGTTCTATCTCTTTTTTTCTTGGTGAGTCTAGCTAACAGCTTAACAATTTTTTTTTAATCTTTTCAAAGGATAGCCCCTACGTTCATTGATCTTCTCTATTGTCTTTTTAGTCTTTATTTTATTTCTGCTCTAATTTTTGTTATTTTCTGACTAGATTTACAATTTTCTGGTTAGATTTTCTAACAATTGTTCATTAAAGAATCATTGATTCTCTATGGAATCTTTTCTGACAAGTATCAATTTTAATAATTATCTACACTCAATGGGTTAGACATTTAAAGAAGCACAATGCTGCCCATTCACCACATAACAGGATCCTACAAATGCCTCTATAATCCCATCTATGTCATTTGCCCCTTTCCACTAAAAGAATAGTTGACCCTTAAACAACTCAGGGGTTGGGGCACCAAACCCATGTGCAATCGAAAATCCAAATGTAACTTTACAGTTGGCCCTCTGTGTCAGTGGTTCCACATCTACAATTTAACCAACTGCCAATTTTGTAGTACTCTAGTATGTATTTTTAAAAATCTGCATAAAAGTGGACCCACACTGTTCAAACCTGTGTTATTCAAGGGTCAACTGTATTACCTCATAAAACCCTGTTAGAAGAAACAGCTGGCTCTCTCTGGGTAGACATTTTTAAAAGAGGCTTGGAATCCAAATGACAATTATATACTTCTACTTTCCTTCCAAATCTCTGATTATTGTTAATCCCTGGTGGAAGCATAATGTAAGGATTTTAAACTTCTGTCTGCAAAGAAACACTAAACATAATTATTTAAGATGAAAGATAGATTTGTTACAATAGAACAATGCTTCATTCTCTTCTTTATCCACAGCCTGACAAACCAATGTGCTACATATCACTATGACATACATAACCTAAATATCTAGATAAATGAGATAATAAATAATCTTATAGCACCCTGTGCTGACAGTGTCTTCAGAAAATGGCTCCACCTTTGATAATATATTTGGGGCTGCCATTCTAGAGAGCCCTGGAAGCAGCCATGATATGCCTCTGGGGCTGCTCTACTCCAGGGTGCTCTGTTCTCATTCTATCACATCTCCACAACAGGTCAGATACAGCCAATATCTTTCAGAGCTGAAAGACCAGGATGTTCAGCTATGCCTGACACAAAGAATAGACAAGTCAAAATCTTCCAAGTCTTCCTTACAATCCTGGGGTGCAAGGCTCTAATAAAGGAGACAATCTCTAATCTTGTCACACTTAATTCATGAATTCAAAAAGCATTTACTAAGAATCTACTCTATGATAGATGCTGAGGAACACAAAAGTTAGTAAAGTAGGAAACCATCAGACTAAGTCCTCACATCTTCTGTGTTGTTCATCCTCAGGTGACATTCCTCCAGTGCTTGCACCCAGCATCCTATGTGTTCTCACTTCCATCCTGTATGTTTTTCACCCCAACAGATAGCTTCTCTTAAGTTCATTCGCAGCCACCCAAACATTTGTTTCCACACAAGCTATTTTTAAAAATAAATTTTTATTTTAAATATTCTACCTTTTACATTTCTGTTTTGCATCATCTACCATAGAGCAAAGAAAAACTTACTAAAGTTATTTAAAATGTCATTTCTTTTTTCAGGAGTCAACATGGTGTAGAAAGACTCTGGGTTTTAGAAATTAATAAACTGGAGAGTGTAATGCCAGCTCTCCCTTTCTGACTGACTTAAAGCAAGTAATTTAACTTCTCTGAGCCTCAATGTCCTCCTCTGACTAATAGAGTAATAATACCTGTCTTGTGGGACTTATGTGATTAACTTAAATAATACATGTAAAGAATCCTGTACATTGCAAGTGTTCAATAAAGATTAGTTTCATTCCAATCTATGTTTTAGACATGGTGTTCTCACAGTTTGGGCAGGTAAACACTGACTACAGCAATTATTATACAACTTAAATTAGCTTCCTAGAAATGACTTCCAATGATTCTTTTATATGAAAAAGTTGTATGCTATTAGACTCTCTTGGTGGATCTCTTGGTAGCTGTGGACTGGAGAGAGTTCTTGAGCCTATTGAGTTTGCCCTGCAGCCATTATTTTCCTAGGGAAACCCAGACAAAGATTGAGATGGTAATTCTGAGATGCTTGATCATCTACCATGTGCCTGCAATCACTAATGTGTTTGGCCCATGTCTTGCCCATTGGTTTGTGCCTTAAAGTAGGGAGGAGAGTCCCTTGCTACCAGAAGCTTAAAATACTTTAACTACTTTAAGCCTTTAAACTATAGGTTAAATCTTCTGATCTTTATATTAATCCCTGTGCAGAGGAGTAGCCAGTTCAAAGTTCCAGCAATAAAGATAGCATTATTTGTATTGATAGTATCCCAGATAAGGCAGGCAGTCCGGCGAGAAACAGGTGGCATTAATTCCAGTGAGATCTGTCATAAGTCCAATTTAAGGCTCTTGTTATGAGGAGGAGACATAGTGCAGTTGCAATCACAACAGAGTTTAATAACAGATTAAATGCATTGACCAAGGAGCATCAATCACTAGGTATATTTCTTGATTCAAGAAGTCACTTATTTGTTGGGCTTACCCTTCAGATGATATAGTTGTGAAAGAAAGAGGAGCAGAAATCCCTTCCCATTGCTTATTTTTATTTTTAATGGTGGTGACACATTTGGTTTAATATCTTATTAAATATGTTAGGTGAGTCAGGACAAGAGGAAAAATGCAGGAGTAGATAGATATAATTGTGTCCCCTGCTCATAGAATGTGGTTTGATTCATCAAGCAGATATTGTGGCTCAGGATTGTATAATAAAGAAAAGGATCTGGAGACAGTGATGGAGCCCTCAAAGTGGAGGCAAGACACCCAATTCTGGAGGAGACACAGTAAGAGAGGCCAGGAGAGGAGTGTGTGCTCAATGCCAAGGTTGGAAAGGCTCTTTCATGGAGTAATTATGGTTTTCAAGCTCTCCAACTGGGAAGAAAAGATTTTCCATTTGCTTCCTTCTGCTTAACGGATACATGGAAGGGGAAGAAAAGTGGCCTTCCCTAAGCTCTGGCTCTTGTGAGGAAACAATGTGTCTTCCTTACTGTAAGTTTCCCTCTTTTTTGTGTATTTATCTTGGTGTTTTAACATGATGCTTCTATATGATATGAAACAAACAAATCATCTTCATAATTACTTATTCATCATCCTGAACAATTTTCCACCAGAGTATTGTTTTAAAAACAAAAAGTAGTCTTGCACTCCTAGGAAAACATTGGTTGTTCTATAGCCATGGCAATAACCAGCAAAGCTAGTTAAACCTGTATAATAGATCAATGTCAACTTGCTTCAATGAACACGCCTCTGAAAGCCAACCAACCAGGGGCACCCTTGCAACTTTGAAAGTCAGCCAGTCAGCAGACAACTTACTCTAGAAAACATGCTTCTAAGGCTGAGGTCAACACACTATCAACACATTCTCCTGTGGAAGCAACACAACCGTTTCTCTCAGACTGATATCTACCCACTCCTGCCCCTGAAACAGATACACACTTGAACAAATTCTTCCCCCCAAACCCTATATAAAATCACCACTTCACTTAATGAGCCTTTGCCTATTCAGTCTAGTTCTTCCTTACTTAAGTAATCAGTAAATTCAGCTTTAGTTTTCATTTCAGATATTTTTTACTATCTTTATTAGAGTAGAATTGCTTTACATTGTTATGTTAGTTGCTGCTGTAAAACAAAGTGAATCAGCTATACGTATATGCCCTCCCTCTGTTCGTACTTCTCTTCATAATTGAATGAATCTTTTATCTTTTACTTTCATTTCATATTTTGAGTGGTGGCCTCACCGATTCAGACTTCATTTGAAATGCTCCACAGTGACACTTTTGTTATGACACCTAGAGCCTTGGAAAAAGTGTTAAATTTGGTTCTAGATTTTACTGTGCCAGTAGTTTGGTGTATATTAGATATTAGATGAAGCTCTTTCTCCCACAAGCATCTGTTTCTTTATCTGTAAAAATAAGGGGATCAACTAGATGACCCTTATCTTCCTTTAACTTAAATATTGCATGTCCTGCTTCTTGTAAAGCCCAACATGACTTGATTATTTTTCTCTACTCCTACATGTTTATAAAGGCCGATTTCAGATATCTTAACATCAACATATGTCAATAACTGACATCTCAAAGCAGCAGCAATAGCTTACATATATTGAGTACTTACATGTCAAGCACTGTTCTAATTAAATACTTTATATGTACTTACTCATTTGATTATCATAAAAAACCTCAACAAGGAACTATTATTATTATTCCTATCTTGTTTATGAAGAAATGCAGGCATAGATAAGTTAAGAAACTTGCCCCAAAAGCACACAGGTAATAATTACTAAAACCAGGACTTAAGCCAGACTGTCTTGATTCAGAGCCAGATTTTGGTTAAAATAAACTATAGAAATAGAGAATGGTGCTTAACTATTCTCTATTCCCTACAACAATATAGACTTTTATTTTAGAATTTCTTCCTGTTGAGTCTTTTCATTGGTTGTTCCCAGCTATCTTCCAGAAAAATCAGAATCGTTATTGTCCATTACCATCATACATTCATGAGGTTTATTATTTTGTATATTTTCAACCTTTAAATATCTGAATAATTTAACGAATGTAAACTTAAATTAAGACTCATTTTGTGTGTGTGCATATATATATGGATATACACATGGCTATACATATGTATGGCCTCTAAATCTAATTGTAAAAAAGAACTAACGAAAGAAAACATTAGTATCTCTAAATTCCTATTTACACTCCCTCAAGCAATAATTTAACATGTAATGCAATTCATTTTGAAATAGCTTCACTTTGCTTTGTAGCTGTTCTGTGCTGCAGGAAAGTAAAGTGTATTTATTTTGCTTTTAATAAATGGCACTGGTAACTCAAAGAAAGAAGTCATCTGTCAATAAAATTTCAAATCATGTTTAGAGTACACATCTCCTAGCCTGCACCATTTTTTAATCAAAAGAGATCTTTGAAAGTAGCACTAGAAGTTTAATAAGACCAGAACATTCTGGCCCTACTTCCACCCTAGTCTTCTAAATCTAGCTTACTGCTTCCACTGTTTCAGATAAATATTTTAGTAAACTTACTAACAAATTTCTTCAAATAAATCACATAATAGTGTAGTGCCATTCACAGAAAAATTACTGTTTATTCATCTCTAGAGAGGGAAATTAAACACTCTGGTACAATAACTGAAATTTTGTTTATCTCTTCATAACTACTTTCAATTACCTGCATGTATTCTTTTAAATTCCAAACAAGGCTGCTACCCAGTACTGTTCCAGACAGTTCTGTGGCCTTCAAAATACCAAATAAATTTAATATTATCCTAAGGACATGGTGAGCACAGATAAATACATGTTATGCATTCAGAGACCAAATGGACATTATAGTCTAGGGAAATCTGTGAAACTTAAATTTAACATGACATGCCTTTGAAGAATGTATATCAGATGATTTCTTTGGCTTAATTAAACATTTTTAAACACTGAGGCTTGCACATAATGAAAGACCAGGTTTGTACATAACAAAACACTTCCTGGGTATTTGAGTGAAACAGTTCAAATGAAATAGCATGCTTCATTGAACATAAAATCCCATGGATTGTGAGATACATTCCAACTTCAAGGATGTTAAAATATATATTTTTTAAAGTCTATGTTAAAATTGATAAAACATAGTATTTAAAAATCTAGAAAACAATGTTGGTCTTTCAAAGGACTGGGACAGGTGCCAGACTTAGAAGATATTTTTATTAGGTGGGTCACCATAGAGATAATTTCTTGGTCTAGTAGGAAATTATTCCATGGCTGTCCACATTTAGAAGAGCTGTAATTTTCACTGCGAAGGGCCACAGTGATTATTACTATTATTTTATGTACATCATGAATTATATAGCTCATATTTCTCTCTTTAAAAAGAACAAATATAAGGCAATAAAAGGCAAGAAACAAGAACCATGCATGTGCCTCGGCCTGTTGAATCCCTCTTAGTAACTTACTATGTGCCTTTGGAACTGTACTCACTTATGGCCTCCTCTTGCTTTAAGCTTGTACCCCCATTTCACTATATTTTCTTGGTAGCGCTTTATGTCTTTGATAAGCCTTCTTAAATCTTGTTTTGTTACAACATGAGATATAAACATACACACTGAGAATGTATGATACTCATAATGAGTTGTAAATTTTATGAAGAAGCCTCCAGGTCAGTACATCAGAAATGAATGGAATAACTTTTTTTTTAGAAAAGATACTGATACAAGCCATTATGAAAATAGAAACAGATGTTCTCTTTCATTTTCTATTCTGCCACTTTCTACCTGTTTGCCTGCCCCTACCACCAAAACATATACACATTTTGAAAGAATAGCAAAATTCAATTAGAAAATTCTATTAGTTAAGATGGTGACAAATGTTGTAAGAGAATTTTAAAAATTTCCTTCTGTAATTAGAGAATTAAAAGTAGTTTAAATTCCTTAAAATGTTTCCCACAGGAATCAAATTCCTTAAAATACTGATTCCCAGGCTTTCCTGGTTGCACAGTGGTTGAGAATCTGCCTGCCAATGCAGGGGACATGGGCTCGAGCCCTGGTCTGGGAAGATCCCACATGCCGTGGAGCAGCTAAGCCCGGGCGCCATAACTACTGAGCCTGTGCTCTAGAGCCCGTGAGCCACAACTACTGAAGCCTGTGCTCCTAGAGCCCGTGTTCCACAACAAGAGAAGCCACTGCAATGATAAGCCCGTGCACCGCAACAAAGAGTAGCCCCCACTCGCTGCAGCTAAAGAAAGCCTGTGGGCAGCAACAAAGACCCAACGTAGCCAAAAATAAATAAATAAAATAGATAAATTTATTTAAAAAAAAAAACACTGAGTCTTTGGATGTAAACAACTTTCCTAGCAAGCACCTCAGGAAGCTGTAGAAATTATTTCTTTATAAAGAGTCATAAGCTAATCTTTATAATAATTTCTACATTTCATGTTGATCTGAAAAAAACTGGAGAATCAAATAGTATAACATATGACCAACAATTATTAGATATCTGTATTGTACTAGGTACTCTACATAAATAATTTAATCTTCACAGCACACCTATAAAATTGTTACCGTTTTCCTCATTTCACATAAAACAGAAGTTTTGAGGGATTAAGCAAAATGTGCAAGATCACATAGCGAGTAGTGATTTAACAAAATTTCAAGCCCATATCTGTTTGACCCAAGATCTACATTCTTTGTTCTTCAGCACATGGATGGCCAATATAATAATGGTGTTATGACTTCCAGAAGGCATCTCTACTTTGCCCTAGTTTTCTTAGGAAATATACATTAAGGCACAAACTATTAGCTGGCTGGCAGATCTCAGGAGAATCTCTTGATGATATGGTACCCATGCACTAAGCAAGTTCCTGAGCCAAATTCTCCAGCCCAATTCAGAAGCACAAAAATTCTCAACAGATCTATAAACTGAATTTTGCTAGTTTTATTTCAATAACATCCACATGGACTAATGGCAGGAAGGCACAAGAGATGGGGATAAGGAAGGGAAAATTATCAGGAGAGACTGAGCACCTTAGCACCTTCAACAGAACTTTCGCTTCTGTCCTAAGTGCCTGCCTCCCCACAATATGATCATGTGGGGCAAAGAAAGAGAATTTTATTTCTCCTTAAATTTTGAAATATCTTATATATACATAAAAGTATAAAAATAATATAATAAATTATGAATGTATTTACCTCACCGGTAAAGAAATAAAATGTGACAAATACAGTCACAGATAGAGTTGGAGTCCCTTTTTACCTTTTACAAAGGCATCACCCTTCCTTCCTCCTCAAAAGTAATGACTATCCTGAATTTTGTGCCTACCTTCATAGTCTCATCAAGTAACTTAATAAGCCTTAATACATAGTTTACTTTCGGATTTTGCATACAATTTTATAAAATTTTGTATGAAATTCTTGTAAATTTTGTATAGACACTTGCAGTAGGCAACTTCCAATGTGACTCCCAGTGACCCCCACGTGTTGATATTCACATCCTTGTGAAACACCTTCCCTGTGAAACTGGGCTGAACCTAGTGACTTACCTCTAAAGAACAGAATATAGCAATAGTGATGGAACATCACTTCCATGATAAGGATGCAAAAGACTGTGACTTACAACTGGCTAATGCTCTCTCATGCTGACATTTTCTGTTGCCTTCTTTCTCGCTTGGTCTAATAAAACAAGCTGCCACATAGATGCACTATGGAGAGAACCACTTGGCAACAAAAGCTCAGTGGAATTTAAAGGTTCCAGATCCTTGAGCCACCTGAACCCAACTAAATGTCTCCATTCCAGTTGCCATTTTCCCTCTCTTTCTGTATCAATGTTCTAACTCTTACATAAGAGTCCTGACAAGCCTGTAATTTAGCAGCACTCAAGATCACACTCATGTCTGTTTTTTGGCTATACCAGCCCTAGAGCTACAAAAAATAAACTTTCTTGAGGTCAATCATTGTAATGCTGGTCCTCTGACTATCTCATCAGCAAAGAATTTAAAACTCTTAACCTATCCTAAGTGCTGTCAGAAATATCCAGCCCATCTCACAGTTTTGTATTCTTTATTCCTATTAAAATACAACAGCCACTGGATAATAATGTATAGTACAGCTACTGTATAACACAGGGAACTCTACTCAATATTCTGTGATAACCTATATGAGAAAAGAATCTAAAAAGAATGAATATATGTATATATATAACTGAATCACTTTGCTGTAGACCTAAAACTAACACAACATTGTAAATCAACTCTACTCCAATAAAATTAACACACACCACACACCAGCCAGCTGGTTTGCCAAAGACCTGCATTCCAGATGACCACACATAATGAGTAAAGTAAATGTTTGGCACTGTATGTCATTATTACTAGTATCCTATTTCCGAGGCTATAGGGTCATCACAGCTTTCAAGCCATTCAGACCAGAGAAGCAACCTGACCTGCTAGCACTCTGATCTCAGACTTCTAGCCTCCAGAACTGTGAGGAATAAATGTCTGTTGTTTATTAGTCACCCAGTCTACTTTGTTATAACAGCCCAAACCTACTAAGAAAGGAAAGAACAAAAATCTCATTACTTTTAGATGATAACATTATCTACACATCAGTGCTTCTCAAATTTTCCATGGTAAGAATCAGCTTTTTTCCCTGATCTCTCACAGACTGAGCTTGTAAAATACAATAGAATCTTGAGAAAAAGAAAAATAAAGACATACAAAATACAAACCAAAATTTTTATTGTTAGATTCTGCAGATATATAATTACCCTATCAAAGTACTATGAAAGTTTCTTACCTCTTACTCTCAATTTCTTATCTCATTGCAGACCAGTAACAAACAGTTTGGGAACTAGCACTGGCTCATGAAACACACACATTACATTGAGTAACACACAGAAAAAATTTAAATCTATGTCAGATTCTTAGAATAAGAGAATTTAGCAACAGAGCTGCCTTTAAAATCAACATACAAAATCAATTATATTTATACACATCAGCAACAAACAAAAACAAGATATCTACAAATAATATAATAAAGATATCTAGAGAAAATTTGGAATGTTTATTGAGATATATTAAAGAACTAAATAAAGCCACATTTATTGATACACAGAATATATTTTGTTTTAGTGTTAATTCTTCACCAATTGGTTTATAAATTCAAATGTGAAACTCCTCTTTCATCCAGGTATTGATAATTTGGGCTCTTTCTCCCATCCTCCTTACCCCCCTCCCTTCTACTTTCTCTCTCAATCAGTCTACTAGGGGTTTCTCAATTTTACTGAACTTTTAAAAGAACAAGATTTGGGCTTTTGAAGTTTTTTCTGTTCCTTGTTTTCTACTGATATTTCAATGATTTCTGCATTTATTATTATTTCTTTTGTTTTTACTTCTCTGGGTTTACTTTGCTCTTCTTTTCCTAGCTTCTTAAAGTGGAAGTTTAGGTCATTGGATTTTAGCCCTTTTTTCTTTTTCATTTCTACTATAAGCATTTAGAGATGTAAATTTTCTTCTAAGCACTGCTATAGCCACATCCCATAAATTTTGATATTTTGTATTATCTATATTCATAGATTATCTAAAGTATCAATATGTTCAACTTTCCTTTGATTTCTTCTTTGATTCATAGATTATTTAGAAGCGTGTTATTTAATTTCCAAGTACTGGATGGTGTTTCCCAAGGTATTTTAATGTTATTGATATTTTATCTGATTTCAAAATGGTCAGCAAACATTCTCTGTACAATATCAATTCTTTTAAATTGAGACTTACTTTATTGCCTAGAATATAATGTTTCTTGTGTAATGTACCATGTGCACTTGAAAAGAATGTGCATTTTGCAGTTATTGACTACAGTGTTTTATAAATATTATTAAGGTCAAGGTGGCTGATAATGTGGTTCAGATGCACTATGTCTTTACTGATTTTTTTTTCCCTCTGCAGAGGGGAACATCTGGTGAACATTCATATGGGACACAAATGTTCTTCCACACTGAGCCTATTCTGAGAGGTTCATCCACATCATACTCTTCCCCAATTCTCTTTGTTGTGAAGCTTCCAATTTTATTCTTTCCACCAGAGCATAATTCCTAGCTCCCAAACTGGTGTGCACTAATGCTTCTGCACAGCTCTCCCTCCAGGCATAACAAATAATCATAGGTACTCCTTGAAGTTCAACCCAATGAGAGCTAAGAGTTTCTTTTCTCTAGTATTTTTCAGAGCTACTCCTGAGTGGGGCTGTAACATTGCAACAGCTCACTTTTGGATAGTGTGTGAAACCATCCACAAACCATGCTCAGATTGTTCTCCCTCGGCCAATTGGTCATATGGAATTCCACATGAGGCTATAGGTATAGGCTGAGGAAGAGTTAGAAATACAGCAGAAATTGGTGCCCTGGGAGTGTGAACCACATGATCATGAACATAACTTGAGAGAGTCCTGCTCAGATGCCATCTTGATGCATCCACTTGATGATAGAGCACTGCCAGGCACACCAAATCCAAGGCTTTATGAATAAAATCATTCCCATTTTGTTATTTTTGTGATGGGCAGTTTAGTTCTCATGGTTATTTGAGCATTCAGGATGGGAGGTTCTGGTTTCTCAAAAAGAAGCTGTTTCTGAGAGGTTATCTTGTCTACAGTGTTAGGTACAATTTTCTCGGGCACTGTATGAAAATCGTTAGTGCATGACTCAGAACTTCAAGTGATGGCCAGAAGGCTTGAATCCTAGTGCTGACCCTACTCTTATAGTTTGGTTTTCTTTTCATCCCATGGGCTAAAAGTTTGCACTGAAGTCCATAGCTACTGAAAATCGTGAATGAATCTAGGAGACAAAGTGTTTATTTTTTCTAATATATGTCACCTATTATAAACTTACTTATTCACTGAATATCATTTTGTGCATAACAAAAATAAATAATAAAATAAAAAAATTTTTAAAGAAGCTGTTTCTTAAAAAGAAAATCATTCTTTGACTAATATGGCATATATTTGCTCCCAAACCCTAGGACCTTCACTGTGAGTCTTCTTTTAGGGTATGCTCAGACCCAAGAAAGCAATGTGAGCTACCACAAAGATGCCAAACCATGGAATCTACTACATCTTCAAGATTAAGCAGTGAGCCTCTTCCACAGCAACATAAACAACCCGAAGAGCCTTCTCTTATTCTAAGTGCCATTCAAATTGGAAACCTCAGAGGTTATGTCATAGCTAGTCCAGCAGTACACCCAAACATGTCAGACTTTGCTTAAAATATCCATAGAGAACCAAAAAGCTTTGGACTTCTTTCTTAGTGATGGGGGACTTGAGATGCAGCAATTTCTCTTTTACTTTGGAGAAGATATCACAGCTTGCTCTGGACTACTGGATTCCAGAACGTTTCCTGATGTGGAAGGCTGATAAATTTTCAAGAATCTATCCCCACTCTGGCGAGTGTCTTATTGAAGCATAGAATATTCTTGCTACTTCCCAATCATCAAGTCTAATCAGCATGATTTCATCAAGATTGTGGATGAGCATTATGTTCTTTGGATACTGAGATAACAAGGCTCTTGCAAACCAAATAGTAACTGAGAATTGAGAATTGACATATCCCTGAGGAAGACTGTGAAGATATGCTTCAGCCCTTGCCAAGGAAAAACAAAATGCCTCTGGTGTTCTCTACTTATTAAAATAGATGAAAAAGAGAAAAAAAGGTTCTGCCTGATTAACAGTGGTCTATGTGTCAGGAGTCATATTGATTTGTTCTGGTAAGAGATCTCAACTGAAATAACAGACACTGTCATAGTCACCACAAGATTAAATTTATAATAATCTACTATATTTTTCCAGGATCCAAACTTATTCTTCACAAGGCAAAAAGACAAACTAAATGTAGATATTATAGAAATAACCATTTCTGTAGACTTTACAGTGACACTAATTTTCTGTGACTCTCCCTGGGTTAGGGGATTGTTTTATTTTACTATTTTGGTAGGTGAGGGTAATTTCAGAGGCTTTCAATGGGCTCTATCAAAATAACCCTTACTCTATGGATTAGGAAGTAAATGGGAGGAATTCTGTGGTGGTTGCATCTGCCTAAACCAGTGATACACCCTGGAAATGGGAAATTATGAGAGCATCACAAATCTACTCAGTCTTTCATGAAAAACAACTAAGCCAAAATGTTTTAATCACCTGACCCACTGAAGTCCCTACCACCAATGGACCACAGTGGTATTCTGGGTCCCCAGTAAGCCCCTATAAGTTGTAGCTATTTTCCTTTCCCCAGTGTGTAGTTATATAAATCAGTGGCTTCATGTCTCTTTGGGAAAGGCTAAGAGTACATTATGTACCTGAAGTATCATCACAGAACCTTTTTATCCCACTTTCCCTTTATTCAAGGATCCCTGAATACATGAATCACTCAATGAGAGGCCATGACTTTTATATACTGGTGACTCAAGCAGACTTCGGTTCAACAAAATGGGTCTAGTGCTTTTAGAATACATTCTCACGCATACCATCCAGGTTTCTGCCCACAAACATTAATAAAAAGAATATAGAATTGAGTCTAAGCCTCTACTCATACGGCTTACTCTGTCCTTGCCCCCTGAGGCACGCTAGACCTGGGCTCCAGTTACAGATCAGTTGGCAATGACTAGTGGTGGGCTATGATGTAGAACTGCATCTCGCTGGGAGGCAGCTGGCTCAGGCGAGGTCCTTAAAGTTCTTCAGGAAGAAGAATAACTTAGCCAACAAAGGATGATTTGCTTGCGCTCCTAAGGGAGACTCGGTGGGTTGGAAAGTTTGGGGCCACTCAAGTACATCTGAATTTCCAAAACATTCATCTTCCAATTCTTGGGCTCTGACTTTCCCAACTGATATCTTAACTTTCCCTTAAAAGAACTGGTAAATTATGAATTAAATCTATGTCTTAATTCAACAAACTAAGATTAGATTCTACATCTGACTTATGGATATGTTGGCTCTGGATCTAAAAGGACAAGAGATGCCTTCAGTGCACCAGTGGAGGCTCCCTAGCACTTGAGATCATGTCTTGAATTTAAAACCTTAGTCTTGCTATTTTTTAAGCTCTTTAGTGCAGTTAGATATATGCAGCCCACCTACAGTCCATGTATTCCTCCTTCTTGTCATCATGTTTCATTTTAGAAACAATTTAGTCTGACAAAACCAATTTTTTTCCAATACACACTTCATTCTAGGTGTTCAAGTACATGTTTTACCACAATATACTATAGTTTGGGTGATCCATCCTCTGGTCCTAGTGATATCTTTAAAGATATCACAATTTTGTCTGACAAAACCAATTTTTTTTTCCAATACACCTCCATTGTGTTCAAGTACATGTTTTACCACAATATACTATAGTTTCGGTGTTCCATCCTCTGGTCCTAGTGATATCTTTAAAGATATCACAATTTTGTCTGACAAAACCAATTTTTTTTTCCAATACACCTCCATTGTGTTCAAGTACATGTTTTACCACAATATACTATAGTTTCGGTGTTCCATCCTCTGGTCCTAGTGATATCTTTAAAGCCTTCAAACACGACCAGTTATGTAGTCACAATTCCTTGAGAGTTTGTGGCCTGCACCATTCTTGGTATTGATTTTTGCATTGTGAGGGTTCCAACAGAAAGAGTTAAGTTCACACTGATATTGCTTAAGCACCAAGAATTGATTACTGGCTAATAAATGGCTTATATAATCATTGAGCTAGCAGAAAAATCAGACTATTGGCTCAGCTTCCAGGAATGGAAAGTGATAACACAAAACTCAACTGACACAGCAGGAAACCATTTGGCAAGTACATCAGGAGGCTTTCCCTAGAGCTGCCAGCTCCAAGAACCATGCCACTTCTCTACCACAAGAAACCCACATGCCAAGGTGAGAAGCTGCCACCTCCAGAAGAACTGTCTGGCCTCTGCTAAGAGCCATTAGTAAAATGGATCTGTCCACTGACTTCAGTTCTCATTGAAGTCTCCTGTGAGTATATCTGACTGAGAAACCCATCCCAGAACTCTGGCTGCAAGGAAATCTAGGAAATAACAGTTGTTTGCTTTCCAAGCTCTGCTAAATAAGAAGGCAGATGAATAAATAAAAGAAAGATGAATGAAAAACAAGCCAATCCATATGATCTACCCCAACACTTTAGGGGGGAAAACTGTACTAGGCTATATGTTCAAAAAGTTCACGGCACTGTTAGCAATTTCAAAAAAATGTGGAAACAAGAGGATTGTACCTAGGTCTATGTCCAGTTGTATACATAGACAGGAAAAACAAACTCTCACACAGTAGGAAATGAGTGAATTATAGCTACATGGATGATTCTTAGCAACATAACGTTGAGAGAATAAAGCAAGTCAAAACTACTATATACAGCATGATATGATCTTCATAAAGCTCCAAAGCAAACAAACTATATTGTTTAAGGATACATGCATAAGTAGTATAACTATACTTGAAAAAGCAATGAAAGTATAACCATCAAATTCATGAGGGAAGAAAGAGATTAGAATTGAGAAGAAATATTTCAATGGAGCTGGTAATAGTCTAGTTGATAGGTTGGCTGTGGGTACTCATTTTATTACTATACTTCAAAACATGTTACATTCCATGTTTATGTATTATACAGTTATATGCTAAAAAATTTTTAAACCTATGTGACTTAGGTTGCATTAAAAAAAGCATGAGATTCAAATAAAAGAAAATAAAATATTAATAGCTTTTCTACTTTATGTATGATCAACATATGTGCTGTACCCACTTCAGGTAATAAAGTTTAAGGAGAATATTGTCAAGCTATAGGGTCTTTATAGAAGTGCTTCTCAACCTTGATTGTACATTGAAATCATCTGGGAGCTTTAAAAAACACTGATGTCAGCTTCCCACCAGTGGGAAGATGATGTAGTGGGTCTGAGGTGTAGCCTGGGTACCAGAAGTTCATAAGTCTCTCCAGGTGATAACATTTGTATGCAAGGTTGCAAACTACTGCTTTAGAGGAATACAACCGAGATTCGATGATCCCACAAGAGAGGCATCAAATGAGTACTGATCCCTAGAGAAAGAAATGGCTAAACTGGGGAACAACGTTGGCAGAGCTGTCACGTTAAAGGGGGAGTAGATTTATTCTGTCTACTTCAGACAGTCTGCAATGCTAACATCCCATACCTGGTGTTTCTCTCAAAATGTAAGTCTTACGTCTAAGAAATTTGGGGGTTCCTACAGGTCATGTTTCTGGGGTCTTAATGTAGCCAGATATGCTCAGCATACTGAGTTACGCATTGCTAGTATTTTATACATGGATTTAAGGAATTTAGGATTCCTTTTTGGTGAAGGTAACTGTTTATCAATCAGGAGAGCAGACATATGGAGAAAGACTGTTACAACTGCACTCCAGAGACAGGCAGGCAGAGATCAGGGACCCAGTGCAGGGTGAATTTTCTCAAACAATGAGGACAGTTTACCAACTTAACCTAAAGGTCTAAAGGTCTGCGAATGTGTGTGTGCATACTGGTTAGGCAAAAGTTTAGGAGATGTGACAGTGTACCTACAGAAGATAAGCCAACCTATGATATTCTGTTCCCATAAGTACATTTACTAAAACACACTTCTGTTGTCTTAACAGCCAAAATAACCTGATAGGTTATTAAGCTGATGGCTAAGTGATCCTCCCCTTCCCCAGGACACCCACCCTGCACATAGTTACTTGTATCCAGATCATCTATAACTAGTTAACTCACTCAGAAAATAATATTAATATAGTCCCAGTTCTGTCTTCCAGCCCCTTGTGGGTGTGTTAGCTTCACTCTGCTCTACAGAATTCACCTCAAATCTAGCAAATGTGTGCTTCAGGCAATAAATAAGGAGAAGTAAAAAGAAAATGTGGATGATTATTGCCAACCTATCCTCCTTGCTAACAAAGCACAGTAAAGTGTATACTTAGTAGAAATTGTGGTGGGAGAAGCATATGACCAACTCACAAAGTCTTCGAAAGTGCAACTTAGAAAAATGCACAGATGAAGCAAAGAAGTTCCCAGTTACAGAGTTGGGGGCTTTTGTCCCAAAGCCCAGTGCACAAGTCCAATAAACTAGACTGGACTACATGGAGATCTCTGCTACCCAAGCAAAGATGGCTGGCATGGATGAAAATGAACAGTGTGAAGTCATGCTTTTTCGATTTCCTCTGCTGACTCCAACTAATACATGGTGTGGTATCACATGGAAAATCTACCTCCAAGCCAGAAAATAACAGATGAGAAAAAAGACTAAAAGAGAGAGTAATGGCATTCATAACCCCACCTATTCCAGGCCTTCTCAGGTCAAAGTAAGAGGTGGAGCAGGGAGTTTAAGCAGAGAGAAGGAGAAACCCCCTCCCATTTGTTCCTTATTCTTCCAGATTGAAGGACCGGAAGAGAGGATCAACATTATACCCACACATGACTTTCAGCCCCTTTGACATCTCGGCCTTAGAAAATGTGGCTCCATCAGAGTTTCTGAACTTGAATAACTCCTCTCCTCCTTGTGGAATGAAGCTTATTTCCTTTCTTTGCTTCTGACTTTTTTTTTGTGGAAATGGTAAAAGCTGGGGAAAGGAAGGTCCCTGAGTTCCATCAAGAGATGAACATATCCTTTCAGGAATGAAGCACTAATGCAATTTTCAGGTACAAACGGAAGCATATTGTGGGTGTTTTAAGACTCAGCCTTAAAAATAACCTTCAAAGATTCTGCGCCACACATGTCACAGCCAATACCAATTCTTGGTGGGTAGGGAGGAAAAACTACCATTTGTTGAGAATCTACCTATGAAGCGACAGGCACTGTGCTAGGAGGTAAATATCACCCTGTTGGGCTCAGGGTTGTTATATCCCATGGTACAGACAGAAATAGAGGCTTGGGAAAATTTGCTTTCCTGCCCATTAGATAATAGCAGAGCCAGGATTCAACCAAACCACGTCTCCAACACCCATGTTCTTTCTACTATAGCACAGGCTTTATTTCAAAGGTGAGATCCTAGACATAGGGGAGAATATGTGAAAATGCCTAAGAGGAGGTAATGATCTCTTCCATCTCAAGAAAAGAGTCAAAAATAACCACAGCCAGAACCAAATCAGAATGTTGCTCTCCCTAGCCTGGCAATCTTACTTGAAGAAGGGAATGGCGGGAATAGTAGAAAGGAAGTTCACTGTCAAATGTTCTCAACCAGAAGTAATTGATCTGAAACATGCATACCAGACAGGAAAAGTAATTTAGAAAACTATAAAATCAGTGATTGGGGGATAATATATTTAGTTTAAAAAGAAATGGACTTAATATGGAAACATGCATGGATGCCCTTTCTCATGTGCGTCACCTGCATCTCATATAGTCACACCCAGGGGTGTGTTGCCTAGAAAACTACTTTTATCAAAACCCAAACCTTATGAGGACAAGCTATGTTTCACATTCTAAAACTTGCATGTCTAAACACCTTGAGAACTAGACAAGCCTGCCAGTACTTCTGATAGTCACGATTCATTCAACATAAATGCATTGTACATCTTCTAGCAGACATGGAAGCCCTCAGCTGCCCATTTTCTTTTCAAAGCTCTACCTTTATCAAAGCTGTTATTAAATTCCTCTAATTACATTAGAAGGGAATCTTCAAGCATCTATTATTTGCCTTTAACAACTACCTCTAGCATTTGATAATCTCTCTCTTTTTTTTTTTAACGAGAACACTATGCCTTAGGCCCAGAGCAAACTGCAGGCCGATTGCAGAAGCAGCCAGCTACAGGCAAAAAGAAGGGCTGAAGGACACCCATGGGATGGGAGGAAGGGAAAAAACAAAGCTATGGAACCATAAATAAAAATGTTTCCTGTAAATAAAGGAACTCATTTAAAGAAAGAAGAGAGGATAACTAAATAATTCAGGGTGGAAGACAAATCATGCAGATTTTCTAAAACTCGGGCTTATCCTTTCCATATTCCCCTGCAGAACATTAGCTTCCCCAGAGCACAGTTTGAAAACCTTACATCTAGCTGAGCTCTCACGGCCTCCTCCACATGTGTGATCTCAAGAGCAGAGAACAATTCTTTATATGCCAAACTAATGAAGTTTCGTTATGTATTGGAAATTCATGATAATGATTTTTAGAAAAGTGTGCAGATCAAATCTCATGTGAAGTGTTGTTGTACTACTGTATGTCACTTAGGAAATTCTTAAGCAGGTCCCTTGCCTTAGCACTCCCACCGGGGTGGTTCCTCAATATTTCTATAATCAAGGGAGTATAACAAAGGCCCAGGAATTTTTTTGACAAAACACCCTTCATAAGTTACAGAAGCCAAAGTCAGATTCTCCACTGAGTTCTAGGGCCACTGGCGACCCCACATTTTAAAACTGCATTTGGTTCCATAGAAGACACTTGGTAAGTGTGTGCCAAACTTATAAACCAATTACTACCTTCTCACTTCCCTTAGCAAAATTTGCACCCAGGCAAAACATCAGATGGGAAAGCTAGAAGGAATCCTATAGACATCATGCATTTCCCCTAGACAGACAGGCCCAAGGTCTTCAACACCAGTTTAATCCCCTCAGGACAATTCACAATTATTTCCAGACTAGGAGCTCCAGACCCTGATACTGATACAAATTCATACCTGACAACTCCACCTGGATGTCCACCTACCTCTCCAAGTCAACATGATCAAAACTGACCCATCGTCTTTTCACCAAAATCCCTTCTTTCCCTGCTTCAGTCATAGATAGTGATCTCACCATCTACTCAGTTTCCTAATCTAGAAAATCCAGCAAATTACTCCTTCCTCATTAAGTCTCATCAACTCTGCCTCCAAAGTCTCCCTCATTTCTGCCCTCTTCCTTGTCCACATCCTTAGCCCTCATCCCCTCTTACTAGGACTATTAAAATAGCCATGAAACCAAGTAAGATCCCTAAACTTCTTCCTGCCTCCTGCCATCATCCTCAAAGCAGCATGAAGACATCTTTCTAGAACCCAAATCTGATTGCACTCCTTCCCTGCATTGAAGCCTAAGCAGATTCCCACTTTCTTTAAGATGAAGACCAATTCCTGGGCAAGCCTGTAAGAGACCTTTAAAAGCTGGTGTCAACCTGCATGTCCAGTCTCTTTCCCCAAAACTCTGACACTACATGCCTCATGCTTCACTACACAAAACTTGTCATTCCCATAATGTGCCTGTATTTTAGCATATGCTGTGATATCTGTCTAAAATGACCTCCCCTTGCTTTTTATGTGGGAAATACCTACCTATCTTTCAAGATCTGGCTCCTGCATCACTTTCCCTGAAAGATCTTCCTTCCTCCCCCAGGCTACTAGTTGCTCCTTTTTCTGTACCACCATCATGCCCTCTACCTGCCTTTTGTGGGCTGAATTGGGTCCCCCAAAAATATATGTTCAAGTCCTAACCCCCAATACCTCTGACCTTATTTGGAACTAGGTATTTTGTAGATGTAATCAAGTGGAGATAAGGTGATACTGGATTAAGGTGAGCCCTCATCCTTATAATTGTCCTTACAAGAAAAGGGAAATTTAGACAGAGACAGACAGACAGGGGTGAATGTTGTGTGAATACAGAGAAGATATAAGTATGAGGGTGTACATTAAGATAAATTCCTAGTGCTATTGTCCAGGAGAATGTCATTAATGAAACTATCAGCTTGCCATCTGTAACCCAGAGGATGTGGTCCTTCAGCTTTCTTCTCTCACTGTTCAGAACAGCTGTCTAACACTTTGAGGTAAAGGAAAGGGCACAGAGAGTAACTTGGCTGTTTTTGTAACCTAAATGGCTGCAAATTTGGGTTCACAATAAATGCCCTTGTGTATTTATTTTATCGTTTTTAAAATAAGTTCAATAAGAAAAATGGATAACTCTAAAATGCCCTTTATAAAGACGTAGACATAGAGAATGGACTTGAGCACACAGCGACATAGAGAATGGACTTGAGGACACAGCAGGGGAGGGGAAAGTCAGGGCGAAGTGAGAGGAGCATTGACACATGTACACTATCGAGTGTAAAACAGTTAGCTAGTGGGAAACAGCAGCATAGCACAGGGAGATCAGCTTGGTGCTTTGCGATGACCCAGAGACATGGGATAGGGAGGGTGGGAGGGAGGCTCAAGAGGGATGGGGTATATGTATGCATATGACTGATTCACTTTGTTGTATAACAGAAACTAATACAGTATTGTGAAGCAATTATACACCAATAAAGATCTATTAAAAAAATAATAAAATAAAATGCCCTTTACATCACTGCATTAACTCACAGACACCCACGGAAAAAGTCTCAGTTAAAATTTACATGCTCTTTACTTGATTCCTCCTTTTCTTCATCATTTCCTTTTCCCCTGAGAAATTAGAAACAGAACTAAAGACTCAGGTCAAAAATTAAGGGAAAGAGAAATCTTCAGATAGAAAAAAAAAGACCTCTGTTTTTAGTTCCTGAAAGTTATAATATTTTTGAGGTATTGAACAGCATTGTTTTTGTCAACTGAAGATTCTCTCTGCATTGAAACACTGCTCTCCACAAATGTGTACCACTGATGAATGGGATTTTGTCTTCACTTATCCCTTTTAAAATGAGTCTCTTTGGAAGAAAAGGTCCCCTGAAAAATCATCTTGTGGCTAACCTGCTCCTGAGGAAACCACCTTGGGAATCAGGATCTCAAAATCCCTTCATAGCAGGTGTGGCTGCTAAAGAGAGTAACCCCCAAGTTCATTAGAAATAACTTTCACTGGGACATTAGCCCAGGAATCTCAACTTATTCATACTGAATTGCTAATATTACTTTATGGCCACCTTTGTTATTTCCACATCTTCAGAAAAAAATAGAGTGATAAGAAAAGGCATGAATCATAAGAAGGAGCAGATAGAGATTTTCAGTTGGCTTCTCAAATGTTTTGACAAATGATCATTTACATGTGCCATTCTTGACGTAAGTCCTTCCTAATTTATCCAGTTCTGGTCCTTTCTACATATTACTTACAATGGTGTGCTGATAGACGAAATCAAAGCCAAGGAGTGACTGCTTTATAGGACTTTTAAAGATTACTCTCCCAAGGGGAGAGGGAAGGAGGGAGGGGCAACATAGGGGTAGGGGATTAAGAGGAACAAACTATTATGTATAAAATAAATTGCAAGGATATATTGTACAACATGGGGAATATAGCCAATATTTTATAATAACTATAAATGGAGTATAAACTTTAAAAATTGTGACTCACTATACTGTACACCTGTAACTTATATAATAATGTAATCAACTATACTTCAATAAAAACTTTTTGAAAAATAAAATAAATTCCATAAAATAAAAAAATAAAGATTACTCTCCCATTAGATATGATGTTGCACTAAAAACAGTCTCCATTTATTGAGTTCCCAAAACTGAAATACTTCAGAAGGGTTAAGCCTACAATTCTTTTTCAATTATATAAAGAAAAAAGAAACAAACAGAAAAACAAAGAAAAGCTCCAACCCAAATTATTTAAAATCTTCCTGTGGCAAAAGAATAACTGAAGTCAAGATATGGAACAGTTACACGAGAAGAGATCAATTAAACCATGTGTGCCAAGGCCCGACTGACATACTTAGAAAATAGGCCATAAGTGGTGTGTATGCAGAAACGAGTGCTTGTGGTTATGTTCAGTTTGTTTAAACAATAAAGAATTTAGGCTATCTGTGTGACAATTCTTATCACACAGATTGTTTAGTCTGGAGGAGGTAGGTTGAAGATGACTAGAGTAATTTCCCATTCTCAAAGACCTTATTCCACGGATTAGTCCACGTCGTGCCCCCTTTGCAGCCTGCCTGGACAGAACGGGATCATGGCCTGGGAATGAGCCAGAGAAATATGTTGGGGCACAGGGGTGAGAGGGGTGGTGTTGAAAGATGTAGTCTGTTATCTCAGATAGAGTAAGGAGGACTGGGCAAGGCCACAAGGGTTCTTCTAAAAGACCTGGCAAGCTGGGGAAGCAGGCGTCAGACACATGGCTAAGACTGGGCAGTAAGGATCTCTAGTCACCAGAGGGAACAGGTTGTGTAAGAAGAGAAGCAAAGACTTAAAAAAACACCAAAAAACCCCACAAAAGGCAGAGGCCAGAGGCCCCACCAGCTGAAGAGTAGAAAAACTCCAAAAATAGCACTGCCTTCTAAGAAACTGTAAGACTTCCTTGACAATTTGCAGGATCTGTCATTTTGATAAGCCACTGGCCTTGATTATTTTCAGAGTGGCTGTGGTGAAAAGATGTATGTGCTCAAAGAATTCAACAGCAGGGCAAATTTTGTATAAATATATTGATTCATCTGTCAATACTAGTGTCAGCACCAAACTATTTCATTATTATAGGGTTATAGGACATCTTATTATTAATAGTCTCTCTCTTATTATTCTTCTATTTCTTGAATTTCTTGGGTATTTTTATTCAACTTTTCAATGATGTTTAGACTAAATGAAGGCTGGGGAGAGACCCCTTTATAAGCCCTTTAAAGATTCCTCTCCCAATAGAAATGGGACTCTTCATCCATTTTCCCCAAAAAATTTCTACTGGGATTTTACTTAGAATAGCATTCAACTTACCAGCTTGGGAGAAACTGATATGTTCAAATAGTGTTTCTTTTAATTTAAATCTTATCTCATGTCTTTCACTGAAGTGTCGCTTTTTTTCATAATTCTCACTAAAGTCGTTTCTTGATATTTAATTCCTATTGATTTCTGAGTAGAATCAAATTTTTCATTTTGCTTTCTAATTGGTTTTAGCAAATTTAAATAGACGCAATTAATTTTTTGAAATTTATTTATTTTTTTCTTTTTAACTTTTGACCCTCTTCACCCATTTCTCCCACCCTCCAACCCATGCCTCTGGCAACCTCCCATCTGTTCTCTATAACTATGACCTTGTTTTTTGGGGTTATTTTAGATTTTACTTATAAGAAAGATCATTCATACAGTATTTGTCTTTCTTTGTCTGACTTATTTTACATAGTATAATGAACCCTCAAGGTCCACTGATGTTGTCACAAATGGCAGCATTTCATTCTTTTTATTGCTGAATAACATTCCAGTGTGTGTGTGTGTGTGTGTGTGTGTGTGTGTGTGTGTGAATCTACATAAACACCACATCCTCTTTATCCATTCACCTATCAATGGAGACTCAAGATTATTTCCATAGTTTAGCTATTATAAATAATGCTGCAGTAAACATGGGGGTACATGTATCTTTTCGAGTTAGTGTTTTTGTTTTCTTTGGATAACTATCCAGAAGTGGAATTGCTGGATCATATGGTAGTTATATTTCTAAATATTTTTGTGTGTAAACTTCATACTGTTTTTCATAGTGGCTATACCAATTTACAACCCCACCAATAGTGTACAAAGGTCCACTTTTCTCTGTATCTTCACCAAAATGTGTCATTTCTTGTCTTTTTGATATTAGCCATTCTAAAAGGTATGAGATTATATCTCATTGTGGTTTTGATTTGCATTTCCACGATGATTAATAACATTGAGCATTTTTTCACGTACTTCTTGGCCATGTATCATGTCTTCTTTGGAAAAAGGTCTGTTTAGATCTATTCATTTTTTAATTCGATTGTTGGAGTTTTCTCATTTGTTTGCTTGTTTGTTTGCTATTGAGTTGTATGAATTCTTTATATTTTTTGAATATTAGTCCCTTATCAGATATGTGATTTGCAAAGATTTTCTCTCATTCAGTGGGTTGTCTTCTCATTTTGTTGATCACTTTTTTTGTGCAAAAGCTTTTTATAATGATGTAGTCCCACTTATTTTTGTTTCTTTTGCTTTTGGTGTCAAATTCAAAAACTCATCTCCAACACTATGTCAAGGAGTTTACAGCCTATGTTTTCTTCTAGGAGTTTTATGGTTTCAGGTCTTACATTCAAGTCTTTGATTCATTTTAAGTTAATTTTTGAATATGATGTAAGATAGTACTTGAATTCCATTCTTTTGCATGCGGCTGCACAGTTTTTCCAACACCATTGATTGAAGAGACTATCCTTTCCCCATTGTATATTCTTGGCTCCTTTGCTCAATTAAACATATAGGCATGGGCTTATTTCTGGACTCTCTATTCTGTTCCATTGATCTATGTGCCTGTTTTTATGCCAATACCCTAATGTTCTGATTACTATAGCATTGTAATATAGTTTGAAATCAGGGAGCCTGATGCCTCCAGCTTTGTTCTTCTCTCTCAAGACTGCTATAGCTATTTGGGGTTTTTTTGGTGGCTACATACAAATTTTAGCATTATTTGTTCTATTTCCTTGAAAAATGCCATTTGAAATGTGAGAGGAATTACAGCAAATCTGCAGGTTGCTATCAGTAGTATGGGTATTTTAACAATATTAATTCATCTAATCTATGAGCATGGACCATCTTTCCATTTATTTGTATCTTCTTATTTTTTTCTTATTTTTTCTGTAATGTATTATAGTTTTCAATGTATGAGTCTTCCACCGTGTCAGTTAAATTTTTAAAAAATTTTTATTGGTGTATAACTGATTTACAATGTTTGTTAGTTTCAGGTGTACAGCAAAAGTCAATCTGTTATACAGATACATATATCCACTCTTTTTTAGATTATTTTCCCATATAGGCCATTACAGAGTATTGAGTAGAGTTCCCTGTGCTATATGGTAAGTCCTTATTAGTTATCTATTTTATATAGAGTAGTGTGTTTGTGTCAATCCCAGTCTTCCAATTTATCCTTCCACCACCCCTTACCCCCCGGTAACCATAAGTTTATTTTCTACATCTGTAACTCTATTTTGATTTTGTAGATAAGTTCATTTGTAGCCTTTTTTTAGATTCCACATATAAGCAATATCATATGATATTTGTCTTTCTCTGTTTCACTCAGTATGACAACCTCTAGTTCCATCCATGCTGCTGCAAATGGCATTATTTTGTTCTTTTTTATGGCTAAGCAATATTCCATTGTATATATGCAACATATCTTCTTTATCCATTCCTCCATTGATGGACATTTAGGCTGCTTCTATGTCCTGGCTATTGTAAATAGTGCTGCAATGAACATTGGGGTGCATGTATCTTTTCGAATTATGGTCTTCTCTGGATATATGTCCAGGAGTGGGATTGCTAGATCATATGGTAGCTCTATTTTCAGTTTTTTAAGGAACTTCCATGCTATTCTCCATAGTGGCTCTACCAGTTTGCATTCCCACCAACAGTGTAGGAGGGTTCCCTTTTCTCCATACCCTCTCCAGCATTTATTATTTATAGTTTTTGATGATGGCCATTCTGACCAGTGTGAGGTGATACCTCATTGTAGTTCTGATTTGTGTTTCTCTAATAATTAGTGATGTCGAGCATCTTTTCATGTGCTTTTTAACCATCTGTATGTCTTCTTTGGAGAAATGGCTATTTAGATCTTCTGCCCATTTTTTGATTGGGTTGTTTGTTTTTTTGACGTAGAGCTGCATGAGCTGTTTGTATATTTTGGAGATTAATCCCTTGTTGGTTACTTCATTTACAAATATTTTCTCCATTCTGTGGGTTGTCTTTTCATTTTGTTTATGGTTTCCTTTGCTGTGCAAAAGCATTTAAGTTTAATTAGGTCCCATTTGTTTATTTTTGTTTTTATTTTCATTACTCTAGGAGGTGGATTGAAAAAGATCTTGCTGTAATTTATGTCAAAGAGTGTTCTCCCTATGTTTTCCACTAAAGGTTTATGGTATCTGACCTTACATTTAGGTCTTTAATCCATTTTGAGCTTATTTTTATGTATGGTGTTAGGGTGTGTTCTAATTTCATTCTTTTACATGTAGCTTCCATTCCTTTGTTAAATGTTATTCCTAGGTATTTTATTCTTTTATGCAATTGTAAATAGATTGTTTTCTTTATTCTCTCTATTAAATCAGTATTGGTATATAAAAATGCAACAGATTTTTTTGTGTATTGGTTTGTATCCTGAAACTTTCTTGAATTTGTTTATTCTAACAGTTTTTTGATGGAGTCTGTAGGGGTTTTTATGTATAATATCATGTCATTTGCAAATAGTGACAGTTTCACTTATTCCTTTTCAATTTGAATGCCTTTTATTTATTTTTCTTGCCTAATTGCTCTGGCTAGGATTTCCAATACTATATTGAATAAAAGTGGCAAGAGTGAGCATCCTTGTCTTGTTCCTGATCTTAAAGGATTTCAGCTTGTCACAGTTGAGTATGATGTTAGTTGTGGGATTGTCATATATGGCCTTTATTATGTTGAGGTATGTTTCCTCTACGCCCACTTTGTCATGAGTTTTTATCATAAATGGATGAATTTTGTCATACGCTTTTTCTGTATCTGTTTGTGTGATAATATGATTTTTATCCTTCATTTTGTTAATATGGTGTATCACACTGACTGATCTTTAGATGTGGAATAAATCCTATTTGATCATGGTGTATGACCTTTCTAATGTATTGTTGAATTTGATTTGCTAATATTTTGTTGTGGATTTTTACATCTATGTTCATCAGGCTTACTGGCCTGTCATTTTTTTTTTTCTCTTGGTATCCTTGTCTGGTTTTGGTATCAGGGTAATCCTGGCCTCATAAAAGAAGCTTGGAAGATTTCTCTCCTCTTTAATTTTTTGGAACAATGTAGGAAGGTTTGGTATTCTTTGAGTACTTGCTAGAATTCACCAGTGATGGCTTCTGGTCCTGGGCTTCTGTTCATTGGGAGGTTTTGATTACTGATTTAATCTCTTTACCTGTAATAAGTCTGTTAATATTTTCTATTTCATCATGATTTAGCCTTGGGAGGTTGTATGTTTCTAGGAATTTATTCATTTCTTCCAGATTGCTCAATATGTTGGTGCATAATTGTTCATAGTTCATAGTCTTTTATGATCCTTTGTAATTAGGTGGTATCAGTTGTAACATCCACTCTTTCATTTCTGGTTTTTTTTTTTTAAGTTCTGTCTCTTTTTTTCTTGGTCTTGGTGAGTCTAGCTAACAGCCTGTCAATTTAGTTTATTTTTTCAAAAACACAACTCTTAGTTTTATTGATCTTCTCTATTGTCTTTTTAGTCTCTGTTTCATTTATTTCTCCTCTAGTCTTTATTATTTCCTTTTTTCTACTAACTTTTGGCTTTGTTTGTTTCTCCTTTTCTAGTTCCTTGAGGATAAATTTAGGTTGTTTATTTGAGACTTTTCTAGTTTCTTGAGGTCGGCATTTATCAGTATGATAAACAGTAGACTGTTTTTGCTGCATCCCACAATTTTTGACATGTTGTATTTCCACTTTTGTTTATCTCAAGTTTTTTTTTTATTTCTCTTTTTCTTATTTGACCTACTGGTTGTTTAGTAGCATGTTGTTTAATCTCCACATTTTTGTAAGTTTTCCAGTTTTCTTCTTGTAATTAATTTCTAGTTTTATACCATTGTGGTTTAAAAAGATGCTTGATGTAACTTCAATACTCTTAAATTTCTTAAGTGTCCATCAACAGATGAATGGATAAAGAAGATGTGGCACATATATACAATGGAATATTACTCAGCCATAAAAAGAAATGAAATTGAGTTATTTGTAGTGAGGTGGATGGACCTAGAGTCTGTCATACAGAGTTAAGTAAGTCAGAAAGAGAAAAACGAATACCATATGCTAACACATATATATGGAATCTAAGAAAAAAAGAAAAAGGTTATGAAGTACCTAGGGGTAAGATGGGAATAAAGACACAGACCTACTAGAGCATGGACTTGAGGATATGGGGAGGGGGAAGGGTAAGCTGTGACAAAGTGAGAGAGTGGCATGGACATATACACACTACCAAACGTAAAATAGATAGCTAGTGGGAAGCAGCCACATAACACAGGGAGATCAGCTAGGTGGTTTGTGACCACCTAGAGGGGTGGGATAGGGAGGGTGGGAGGGAGGGAGATGCAAGAGATATGGGAACATATGTATATGTATAAGTGATTCACTTTGTTATAAAGCAGAAACTAACACACCATTGTAAAGCAATTTTACTCCAATGAAGATGTTAAAAAAGAAAACAAAAAACAACCTGATTAAAAGAAAAAAGACTTGTTTTGTGGCCTAACACAGCATCTATCCTGAAAAATGTTCCTTGTGCACTTGAGAAGAATGTGTATTCTGCTGCTTTTTGGTTAGATGTTCTGTATATATCTAGTAAGTCTATCTGATTTAATGTGTCATTTAAGGCAGTCTCCTGATTGATTTTTTGTCTGGTTGATCTATCCATTGACATAGTGGGATATTAAAGTCCCCCCTATTGAGACTTTTGTGGTGGTCCAGTGGTTAAGACTCCACGCTTCTAATGCAGGTTCGATCACTGGTTGGGGAACTAAGATCCCACATGCTGCACAGTGTGGCCAAAAAAATTTTTTTTAATTAAAAAAATAACAAAATCTGCCTTATTATTGTATTACTGCCATCTTCTACCTTTAAGTCTGTTATTATTTGCTTTATATATTTAGGTACTCCTATGTTGGGTGCATAAATATTTATAAATATTATATCCTCTCGTTGGATTGACCCTTTTATCATTATGTAACACCTACTTTTATCTCTTATTATGGTCTTTGTTTTAAAGTCTATTTTTGTTTGATATATTATAGCTACCCCAGCTTTCTTTTGGTTTCCATTTACATGAAATATCTTTTCCATCCCTTTACTTCTACTCTGTGGGTGTACTTACTTCTAAAGTGTGTCTCTTGTAGGCAACATGTAAATAAGTCTTGTTTTTTAATCCATTTTGTCACTCTATGTCTTTTGATAGGAGCATTTAGTACATTTACATTTAAAGTAATTATCAGTAGGTATTTGCTTATTGCCATTTTGTTCATTGTTTACTGTCTGTTTTGTAGGTCTTCTCTGTTCCTTTCTTCTTCTTGCGCTCTCTTCCTCTGTGGTTTGATGCCTTTTTTTAGTGGTATACTTATATTCCTTTCTCTTTATCTTTTGTGTATTCACTATAGGTTTTTACTTTGTGGTTACCATGAGGCTTACTTATAACAACTCATATTTATAACAGTCTATTTTATTGCTGGTAACAACTTAAGTTTGATTTCATTCTAAAGCTCAAATTTTATCCTCCCTATGTCCCGTTTTCTGTTTTTGATACCACATTTTACATCTTTTTACCTTGTGTATACCTTAATTATTGTAAACATAGTTATTTTCAGTACTTTTGACTTCCAACCTTCATATGAGCTTTATAAGTGATTAATCTACTACCTTTACTATATATTTACCTTTCCAGTGAGGTTTATTCTTTCATATGTTTTCTTTTTACTAATTGGTGACCTTTCTTTTCAGCTTAAAGAATTCCCTTTAATAGTTCTTGTAAGGCTGTGTAGAGGCAGCCGATTGTGCTCAGACTTAAAGTAAAGGAGATTAACCTACTTATATTAAAACATTGGCCTGAGGGCCAAGCATCTAACTTAACACACACATCTAGGAGCCTCCTGGAACACTCTCAGGGGATAGAAACTGGCAGGAACCAAATTCATGCTTTCCCTTTCCTGTTCTCCAGAGCACCAATATCTCCTATACAGGAGCTTTTGCACATGTCTGGTGCCCTGATATTGTGGCTGCCACCCATGGGACATCTCTTGGCTGCCTGATTCTAGGGGCCAGGTGAGCTTGCATTCCTGGTCCTATGGGACTGTAATAATCTGTGTCATCCAGAAAGGATCTCATTCCCTATCTAGAACCCCAATTTTTGTGGTGGCTGCCAGAGAACACCTCTACATTGCCTGGCTCTGGTGGCTAGTGGGGCTTATGCTCATGGGTCCCACAGGATCCTGTCACTAATAGATAAAGAGTTCTTAAACAACTATCACCCACAGGACACAGCAAAAGACACAGAGCTAGGAGCTTGATCTTTCTGTGAAGGAAGCCTATTAGCCAACTGTCATGGCTGCATCTGGAGGGGCTAAATATAATTCTTTCCAGAGTCCCTGAAGAGCAAGCACTATCTTTGTATTTTCCCACTGCCATGCTCCAGAGTGCCAGTATCTACTGGAGAGGAGCTTTACACGTGGCTGGTGCCTGGTTTTTATGTCTGGTGCCCTGGTTTTTGCAGCTGCTGCCCAGGGGACACCCTTTGATCCCCTGGTTCAAGTGGTCAGTGGGGCTTGAATTCCTGGGGACCATGGAACTGTGGCAATTGGAGAGATAGTTTTTGCTGCCATCCCCAGCACACTACACAGACAGAAGACAGAGGTACATCACTCAGTACCTGTGAAGGTACTGTGAAGGAGATCTCTTTGCTTGTGAAGGAGATCTCTTTGCTTGTCCTGGAGCTTCAGCCTGAGGGACAGGCTTCAGGTTTAGCATGCATCTAACGGGCTAAGGAGCTTCTTTTAAGAAACAGAGGCTGTGGACACCATTTGGTCCTCTCCCTCTGTCTTGCTCCAGCTCACTGGTATCTCTCAGTAAAGAGCTTATACCCTTGTCTGGAGACCCCAGGTTTTGTGACTGCCACCCAGAGAACACAGCCAGATCCTCTGGCCAGTGAGGCTTACTCTTGCAGTCCCACAAGACTGTATATATTTTCATACTTTTAAAAGCTGCTGCCTGAGTGTCTGGCTTCCAAATACCCTGAATCTAGGTGCTAGGATATTCCCCTTAGAGACACTGACATGTCTTGGCACATCCTCAAATACCAGGGGCTATTAAAAATATAATAGGCTGCTTGGATAAGCACAAAGGTTTGAGAGACAACAAAGAGCTAGGGCAGGGTTGAATGACAAGGTTCACCTCCTGTACAAGGGCATTCCTTGTGCAGGACTGGGAGATGTGGTTGTTTCATCTACTGTGTAGAAGCCAACAAAGAGAGTCAAGTTAAATGAAGAAACAAATGAATATGTTCAATTAAAAGAACAGATAAAAGCTCAGAAAAAAAAAACCCTTAATGAAACAAAGATACATAATTTATCTGACAAAGATTTCCAAGTAATAGTCATTTAGATGTTCACCAAACTGGGGAAAAGAATGGATGAACACAGTGAGAACTTCAATAAAGAGATAAGAAATATAAGAAAGTACCAAATAGAAGTCACAGAGCCAAAAATATAATAACTGAACTGAAAAATACACTAGAGGGGTTCAACAGTTAACTAGATTAAGCAGAAGAAAGGATCAGTCTACTGAAAGACAAGGCAGATGATTTTGCCCAATCAGAGCAGCAAAAAGAGAGAAGAAAGGAAAAAACAAAGACAGTATAAGAGGCTTATGGGACAACATCAGACAAACTAACATTCACATTACAGAGGTCCCAGAAGTAAAAGAGAGAGAGAGAAAGGCAAAAATCTAGTGTGAAGACATAATGGCTAAAAACTTCCCTAACCTGAAGAAAGAAATCCAAGATCCAGGAAGGCCAGAGAGTTCCAGATAAGAGGAACTCAAAGAGGCCCACACCAAGACATATTATAATTAAAATGACAAAAGTTAAAGGCATGGAGATAATCTTAAAAGCAGCAAGAGAGAAACAACTCTTGTGCACCAAGGGAACCTCCATAACACTATCAAAGGATTTTTCAGCAGAAAATTTGCAAGCTAGAAGGGAGTGGCACTATATATTCAAAGTGCTGAAGGAAAGAACTTCCAACCAAGGATAATCCACCTAGCAAGGTTATCATTCAGAATTGAAGGAGCAATAAAGAGTACAAGTATACAGGCCCTTTAAGAACTATCTCTCAGATCACCACATTCTTGTGGGTCTTGGGATGTGAGCCCTGATGGCTTTCAAAGTTAGATATTTTGGAGGCTCAACTTCAGGTGAAGGCCCAAAATGTTGAGGTGTCCTGCCTGGGGTTCAAGCCCTTCTCTCCTCAAAGAGAAGCTCTGGGTTTTGAGTTTTTGCCCAGTTTTGGGTCGCCATGCTGGGGGTAGGATTTATGATGAGATTGTGTCCTTGCCTCTCCTACCCACTTCAATGTGGTTTTCATCTCATTGGTCAGATGTGCAGTCATTGCTTATCCAGATTTTAGGGTTTTTAAGAAGAAATTCTTTCATATGTAGCTGTAGATTCAGTGTGTCCATGGAAGGAGGTAAGTTCAAGATCTTCCTACATGGCCCTTAAGCCAGAAAAAAAAATAATTGTGATATATTCTCTTTATATATAACTAGTTTACTGGTGCCTCTATTAGTCCTATGAGATTTTCAGTTGAGTCTCTTAGGTTTCCTACATAAACTTTTTACTGGTTATGATAATGAAAACTCCCTTGTCTTCAACAGCTGTACCTCTTACTACAGCCATAATGCATTGAAATCTCCCTCTCTATATTTTGGTAACTGCTCCATCTGGTCTGTTTCTCTCTTCTTTGTTGCTCCTCTTTATCACCTTTCCTTCAACTGGGTAAATCTTAAGCCCATGCTAACTTTACTATTGTGAGTCTCTCCATTCTCATGGTAAATATTTTCTAAATCTTTATTTCTAGCCCAAATCTCTCACCTATGCCACAGATGCATATTTCCAAATTTTTTTTAAGATATTGTTAAGTGAGTGTCCCACCAGTTTCTCAAAGCTGACACATTCAGTATGGACTTCCTTTTCCAATTAAATTTGTTATTTTTATTGTTGGCAACATCAGTTCCTTTCTTCTCCAACATTATCTTAAATTAGTCACTATTCATCTATTATGTCCAGCCTCACATAAGGCCTAGCTTTTATTCATTGAAGCCTTCAGTGAAGCCTTCAGTATAGAGCCTGGGCTGTCTTTCCTCCTTTCCCCTTTTTAAAAAAGAGTTTATTTTATTTTAAAAATTGAGATATAACTGAAATATAACATTGGTTAAGTTTAGGGTGTACAATGTATTGATTTGATATATTTATATCTTGCAATATGATTACAACTGTAGCATTAGCTAACATCTCTATCATGTCACATAATTGTTTCTTTTTTGTGGTGAGAACAATTAAGATCCAGTCTCTTAGCAACTTTGAAGTCTACAATACAGTATCATTGACTATAATCACTATGCTGTGCATTAGGTCTCCAGAACTGATTTACCTACTAGTTACAAGTTTGTACCCTTAAATATCTCCCCAATTCCCCCACCACCCAATCCCCTAGTAGCCACCATTCTACTGTTTCTATAAATTCAGCATTTTTAGATTCCACATATAAGTGACATTGTACAGTGTCTTTCTCTGTCTGACTTATCTCACTTAGCATCATGCCTTCAAGATCCGTGCATGTAGTTGCAAATGGCAGGATATCCTTCTTTCTTGTGGCTGAATAACATTCCATTGTGTGTATATACCACATCTTCTTTATCCATTCATCTAGCAATGGACACTTAGGTTGTTTCTAAGTTTTGACTATTATGAATAATGCTGCAATAAACATGGAGTATATGTACATATTTTTGACATCCCAGTTTCATTTCCTTTGAATATATATATCCTGAAATGGGATTTCTGGATCATATGGTAGTTCTATTTTTAATATCTGAAGAACTTTATACTATTTCCATACTGATCAATTTACATTTCCATCAATAGTGTGCAAGGGTTCCCCTTCCTACACATTTTCACCAATACTTGTTATTGCTTGTATTTTTGATGACAGTCATTCTAACAGGTGTGAGGTGATATTTCATAGTGGTTTTGACTTGCATTTCTCTGATGATTAGTGAGGTTGAGCACCTTTTCATGTACCTGTTGGCCATATGTGTCTTCTTTGGAAAATGTCTCTTCAGATCTTCTGCTCATTTTTAACTGGATTGTTTTGTTTTTTGCCACTGAGTTTTATGAGTTCTTTATATATTATGGATATTAACCTCTTATTCAATATATAGTTCGCAAATATTTTCTCCCATTCCGTAGGTTGCTTTTTCATTTTGTTGATTATTTTACGGAGCAGAAGATTTTTAGTCAACAAAATATTAGCAAACTGAATCCAGCAGTACATTAAAAGTATCATACACCATAATCAGGTGGAGTTTATACCTGGGATGCAAGGATTTTTCCACATACATGAATCAATAAATGTGATACACAACAATAATAGAATGAAAGATAAAACTCACATGATCATCTCAATAGATGAAGAAAAAAAGCATTTGACAAAATACAACACCATGTCATGATAAAAACCCTCAACAAATTGGATATAGAATATATATCCTATACATCAATATAAGGTCATATGAAATAAACCCACAGCTAACATCATACTCAAAGGTGAAAGATTGAAAGTTTTTCCTCTAAGATCACGAACAAGACAAGGATTCCCACTCTCACCATTCTTATTCAACATATTACCAGAAGTCCAACTAGAGCAATTAGGCAAGAAAAAAAATAAAAGGCATCCAAGTCAGAAGGGAAGAAGGTTATCATTATTTGCAGAGATATGATCTTATATATAGAAAATTAAAGATTCAGTGAAAAAAACTGTTGGAACTAATCAACAAATTCAGTAAAGTTGCAAGATATACAATCAAAATATAGAAATCAGTTGCATTTCTATACACTAAAAATGAAATAATTGAAAAAGAAATAATCCCATTAGCAAAAGCATCAAAAAGAATGAAATACTTCAGAATAAATAATAATTTATTGATCATTTACTATATGCCATAGATGTGAATAAGTGTTTGTATATGCATAAACTCTTTTAATCTGTAATCTTATGAATTGCTATTATTATCTTTTCCATTTAATAAGTTAGAGGACTGAAGATCAGAGAGGTAAAGTAATTTTCTCAAGGTCACAGAGCTAGTTAATGATAGCACTGGAACGCAGATCTA
Organism: Tursiops truncatus; assembly: GCF_011762595.2. NCBI lineage: Eukaryota > Metazoa > Chordata > Mammalia > Artiodactyla > Delphinidae > Tursiops > Tursiops truncatus. The sequence continues at coordinate 19,894,786 of NC_047038.1, read as the reverse complement.
TTGCCAAAGCTCTTAATCACTCCTCCTTTCTGCTTTAGTGTAAGAACTTGCAGGTATAATCTAAGTTTATTTTAAAGCAGTACTTCAATAGAACATCATAAGCCTTTTTAAAACAGAGATATAAAATGGCTTCTCCATGAATCCTGCTATGTTGTAATTTTTTTTTAATGCAGAAGTTGTATTTAAAAAAATAAGATACCATAAGATAGAGTAGAAAAGATTATATGGTGTGATGTATTTGATTAATAAAAATTAGTTCACATTTATTAAATTCATTTGTCTGCCACTATGAAGAGTTTGATAAATAGTAATTAACTTTACAAAGGTACAAAAGTTCCTCTTCCACTGTTCTTGATGAAGGCACTCTTTACTGGGTCCCTTCTCTTTATTCACTCATTACCATGGTACCTTGCCTGGAGGTTGCACTTATTACTTTTAATATGAATGTGCTAATTTCTCCTGCTCTGTACAAAAGAAAAAAATATTTACAAAGAAAAAAAAAGTGGAGACATTTCTTCATTCCTCATTCCAAATTATGAATACAGTATTAATGGAGCTAGGTGTCCCAACTCAAGCTCTGATCAGAGAGAAGAACAGCTAAACACAAACTATCTCTGATACTCAGCTTGGGAGAAGCTACCAAGGGTTTTGATTCATTCAGCAATTATATTCTGAGGGGCTACTCATTCCAAGCACTGTGCTAAGGTCCAGGGATGCAAAAATGAGTAAACATGCTGCTGCTCTCAAGAAAGTCTCCTCTCCTGAGCAATCGACCTACAGGCCAGAGAAGGGGATAGAACATGTTTAAAATTTCCTTTTCAGGGCTTCCCTGGTGGTGCAGTGGTTGGGAGTCCGCCTGCCGATGCAGGGGACACGGGTTCGTGCCCCAGTCCAGGAAGATCCCACGTGCCATGGAGTGGCTGGTCTCGTGAGCCATGGCTGCTGAGCCTGCACGTCCAGAGCCTGTGCTCCACAACGGGAGAGGCCACAACAGTGAGAGGTCCACGTACCACAAAAACAAAAAAAAAATTTCCTTTTCAGGCTTTATTTTTAATGTCGTATTGTGTTTCTATGGGTTTTGAACATTGTAACTGTCTCAATCTTGAAAATAAAGGTGTTGATTGTAAACACATATCCATACTGTGCCAAATGCAGAAAGTAAGTTACTATTTTTAAAGTTGTTGATGAGCTCTAGCTTAAAAATGCATATAAACGCATATATACATGCATACATTACACATACCAAGCACAAGGTTTTTATTTTAAATTGAAGATAAAAGGAATAAAGCAAATAGTGAGTCCTGGAAAATATATTGACAACATGTGGAAAATTACAAGATATACAAATGGAAAGTATATCTAAATAATTTTCCATCTCCTCTAACTGTATTACCTTCTCCCACATTCCAAATTTCCTTTTCTATTTAGTTTTTGAAATTGAAAATTTTTCAAACTAAAAGCTTGCAATTCACTTACATTTAAGCCATCAAATATTGTTTCATGAAAGATTTTTAATGTCGAGAATTTTTTTGTCATAAATGTTTTAAGAACTTCCTCACCTCATTTCCTTTCCCTAGAGAAAGAGTGACAAACTTCAAAAGGTTCAAATTTCATTTGAAGTAAAAAAATCAAGGTTCAGAAGTTGTCTCTCTTTGGTGAAAGGATATTCTTTGTTCCTCAGTAGAATCGACAGAATGTTTGAACATTCACCTGTGGATTGTTTTTTTTTAGGACATCACACTGGACAGGACACCTCCTTTTCTGTCTTGAAAGGTGGTCTGTGATCTCCTGAAGGAGCTCAGACTTATGGTCTCTGCTTTGCACTGGTGGCCTGTGGTTTTCTCTACTATGCCAACAGCCTGGTGATTCCAGGGAGGAACAGGGAAGGAGGAAGGCTACATCCTATGGAGTCCCTGCAAGATGACAAAAGAAGTCCCTGGACACCTCCTGCTTTTAGTCTCCCCCAGAGCAGGACACCCAGGACTATGAAGGAGGCACACAAAGCGCTTTACCAAAGGACCCGTGCATCTCAGAAAGCAAAATCACACAAAGTTAGGATGAAGAGAAGTTATACTTTTATCTAACTTAGCATTTCTTTTATAGCATACAAAGACTCAGAGGGGGTATCTCAGGTGGCTATTTCCTCTCTTTCCAACCCCTGTCTCTTCCCCCTTCTATCTTTAATTTCTTCTTCTTTCCACATAGCCTAGTTTTTCAAATCCTTTGACCAATCCCCTCTCTCTATCCAGGGAAACCCTCACCTTACCACAGGAAGAAAATTTTCTGTTCCAATCCTTTACCTCAGTTCCTCCCTGAACCTTGAAGACATTATTCTGTCCGGTAGTAAGATGCAATGCTTGTTCTCCGCTTTTCATTGATGACCTATATCCTTAGCTGAAAGTGAAATGGTTCTTCAACTAGCAAAGAGAACTTCAACTGGTTTCCTCACTAGCAAGTTCACCTGCTGTTATAGGTTGAATTATTTGTAGAATTATTTGGACTATATTTAGAGACAGTGTCTTCACAGAAGTAACCAAGTTAGCATGAGGTCCCTAATCCAATTTGACTGGTGTCTTCGTTTAAGAAAAGGGGGGATATTTAGACACAAGGACACACATACAGGGAGAATGCCACATGAAGGTGGAGGCAGAGACCAGGGAGATGTATCCAGAAGGCAAGGAACGCCAAAGATTGCCAGCTAAATACCAAAAGCTGAGAGAGAGGCACAGAACAGATTTCTTCCCCACCCTCAGAAAGAACCAACCTTGGGAATACTTTGATCTCAGACCCTTATCCTCCAGAACTATAAGACAAAGTTCTGTTGCTTAAACCACCCAGCTAGTGGTTCTCTACTACAGCAGCTCTAGCATAATACACCTGCCAAGAAAAGCAATTGTTCTTTCTTGGAGACAGCACAGTCTGACCTGTAGTTAGCCCAGTCCTGCCAATGAAGCTTTAAATCCTCCGTGGTCCTAGCTTATGAGAGGAACCTCTATACCAGCTGCAGAGAGTTGTTTTGCAGTTTAAGAACGGTGGTTCCAGATCTCAATATTTTATGCCAAAGCTCCTTTCATACCAACAGTCCCTGGACTCACAATCTGGCCATTCTGCCCAGAGTTTTCCCCTCCAGGGCTCTTCCAGCGGAGCAGGACACATATCCTGGCCCCTCCAGACCTACAGGTCCCACCATTGCCTTCATCTTCCTCCTCCCAGCTGGAAGGGAGTATTTTCTAAACTCTGGGAAAGCCTTCCTTTTTTGTTCTCAGCCAAGAGATTTTGTCTGCACCTGAGATTTTTCTTCCATAGTGGGATTTAAGCTTTGGGAGAAAGCCATGTAAGATTATGCTTTACCCCTGGTTTTCTCTCCACACAACCCTCCTCTCTCCTGAACACAGAGCCAGCTGAAATTTGAACATAAAAATTAAAAAGAATAGGAGCACACAGAAGATGGCAGTGTGGGAAGACGCTGAGTTAGCATCTCCCCACAACTAGGGTGCCTGCTGGCTGCTGGTGGGGGGCCCTGATGCCCGAGGAGATGGGATGAAGCCCCAAATGAACCGGTAGGATGTGGGAGGACTGAGGGAGGAGGAGAACTGGAGGCCAGACAGGATTGGTGTCCCTGAGACCGGGGAGATCAGGAAAGGCAGGTGGGATGGGCACACTAGGAGGAGCCAGAGAAGAGAAGAGGGCATTTTCCCCGCCCACTCGAGTACAGGGAGCCTGCTGAGCTCCCAGGCTGGTCCCCTGCCCTCCAAAGTCCCCTCCAGGCCACGTGGATCCTTGGGGACATAGGAGGGAGGCTGGGAAGATCAGGAGAGGCAGGTGGAACGGGTCCTCTGGGAGGAGCAGGAGAGGAGTAGAGGGCATCTGTGCTGCCCACTCGAGCCCAGGAAGCCTGCTGGGCTCCCAGGCCAGTCCCCTGCCCTCCAAGGCCACCCTGGCCACATTGGTCCTGCGGGTATAGGAGGGAGGTCAGAGAGATCAGGAGAGGCAGGCAGGAGGGGCCCTCTGGAAAGTGTGGGAGAAGAGTGGAGGGCAATTGCCCCACACACTTGGGCCTGGGGAGTCTGCTGAGTTCCCAGGCTGGTCCCCTGCCCTCCAAAGCCCTCTTCAGGCCACATGGGTTCTTGAGGGCATAGGAGGGAGGCCAGGGAGATCAAGAGAGGCAAGCAGGAGGAGACAACAGGGAAGAGAGGGAGAGGACTGGAGGGCATCTGTGCTGCCCACTCGAGCCCAGGAAGCCTGTTGGGCTTCCAGGCCAGTCCCCTGCCCTCCAAGGCCACCCTGGCCACATTGGTCCTGCGGGTATAGGAGGGAGGTCAGGGAGATCAAGAGAGGCAAGCAGGAGGAAACAACAGGGAAGAGAGGGAGAGGAGTGGAGGGCATTTGCCACACCCACTCGAGCCCAGGAAGCCTGCTGGGCTCCCAGGTGAGGTCCTCCACCCTCTGAGACCAGGGATGGGGGGGCACACCTGGGCTCCTTCTGTTTCTTGAGCCTAAGCCTCACCTCCACAGTCCCGACAGCCTTTTCCAGCCCTGTGGGTTCTAAGCTTAGGCCCCACCCACCACCCAAATCTCACCCTTGCTTAGGTCCCACATGCCATAACCAAGGCCACCCCCCACCTTTTTTTTTTTTCTTTTCCCTCCTCTTTTTTACTATTGTCACACTGTTTTACCTTCTGGTTGTTGATTCATCTATATTTTTATTTTTATATTCTTTCTAACATATCTGTTACTTTCCTAGTCTAATTTTATTTTTTACTTTGTTATTGTTCTCTCTTTTTTTTTCCTGTCCCACGTGGCTTGTGGGATCTTGGTTCATGAGCTGGAGGTCAGGCCAAAGCTCCTGCGGTGGGATCCCCAAGCTCAAACCACTGGACTAACAGAGAACCACAGACCCCAGGGAATATTCATCAGAGTGAGGTCTCACGGAGGTCCCCATCTCAGCACCAAGACCCATCTCTACCCAACAGCCTACAAAACTCCAGTGTTGGAAACCTCAGGCTAAACAACCAGTAAGACAGGAACATAATCCCACACATCAAAAAAGAAAATGAGATGACAAAAAATTATGTGAAAGATGAAGTAGCAAGGTAAAAACCCACAAGACCAAATAAATGAAGAGGAAATAGGCAACCTACCCAAAAAAGAATTCAGAGTAATGAAAGATGATCCAGAATCTCAGATAGAATGGAGGCAAGGATTGATAAAATACAAGAAATGTTTAACAAAGATCTAGAAGAACTAAAGAACAAACAAAAAGAGATGAACAACACAATAACTGGAATGAAAAATATACCAGAAGGAATCAATAACAGAATAAATGAGGCAGAAGAACGAATAAGTGAGCTAGAAGACAGAATGGTGGAAATAACTGTGGAGGAGAAGAATAATGAAAAAAGAATGAAAAGAATTGAAGACAATCCCAGAGACAACTGGGACAACACTAAGCTCACCAACATTCCAATTATAGAGGTCCCAGAAGAAGAGAAAAAGAAAGGGTCTGAGAAAATATTTGAAGAGATTATAGAGAAAAACTACCCTAACATGGGAAAGGAAATAGTGACCCAAGTCCATGAAGCACAGAGAGTCCCATACAAGATAAACCCTAGGAGAAACACACCAAGACACATATTAATCATACTAACAGAAATTAAATACAAAGAAAAAATATTAAAAGCAGCAAGGAAAAAGCAAAAACCAACATACAAAGGAATCACCATAAAGTTATCAGCTGATTTTTTCAGCAGAAACTCCACAGGCCAGAAGGGAGTGGCAGGATATACTTAAAGTGATGAAAAAGAAAAACCTACAACCAAGATTACTCTACCCAGCAAGGATCTCATTTAGATTTGATGGAGAAAGCAAAAGCTTTTCAGACAAGCAAAAGCTAAGAGAATTCAGCACCACCAAACCAGCTTTACAGCAAATGCCAGAGGAAATTCTCTAGGGGGGAAACACAAGAGAAGAACAAGACCCACAAAAACAGACCCAAAACAATTAAGAAAATGGGAATAGGAACATGCATATCAATAATAACCTTGAATGTAAATGGAATAAATGTTCCAACCAAAAGACATAGACTGGTTGAATGGATACAAAAACAAGACCCATATTTACATTGTCTACAAGAGACCCACTTCAGACCTAGGGACACATACAGAGTGAAAGTGAAGGAATGGAAAAAGATATTCCATGCAAGTGGAAATCAAAAGAAAGCTGGAATAGCAATACTCATATCAAATAAAATAGACTTTAAAATAAAGACTGTTATAAGAGATAAGGAAGGACACTACATAATGATCAATCAATCCAAGAAGAAGATATAACAATTATAAATATTTATGCACCCAACATAAGAGCACCTCAATACATAAGGCAAATGCTAACAACCATAAAAGGGGAAATCAACAGTTAACACAATAATAGTAGGGGACTTTAACACCCCACTTACACTAATGAACAGATCATTCAAACAGAAAATAAGGAAACACAAGCTTTAAATGCCAAAATAGACCAGACAGATTTAATTGATATTTATACGACATTCCACCCAAAAGTGGCAGAATACACTTTCTTCTCAAGTGCACATGGAACATTCTCCAGGATAGATCACATCTTGTGTCACAAATCAAGACTCAGAAAATTTAAGAAAATTGAAATCATGTCAAGCATCTTTTCTGACCACAACATTATGAGGTTGGAAATCAATTACAGAAAAAAAAAACAGTAAAAAACACAAATACATGAGGTTAAACAGTGTGCTACTAAATAACCAAGGGATCACTGAAAAAATCAAAGAAGAAATAAAAAAAAATACATAGAAACAAATGACAATGAAAACACAATGACCTAAAACCTATGGGACGCAGCAGAAGCAGTTCTAAGAGGAAACTTTATAGCAATTAAATGTCACCTCAAGAAACAAGAAAAATCTCAAATTAACAATTTAACCTTACACCTAAAGCAACTAGAGAAAGAAAAACAAAGAAAACCCAAAGTCAGTAGAAGGAAAGAAATCATACATATCAGAGCAGAAATAAATGAAATAGAAACAAAGAAAACAATAGCAAAGATCAATAAAACTAAAAGCTCGTTCTTTGAGATGATAAACAAAATTGATAAACCTTTAGCCAGACTCATCATGAAAAAAAGGGAGAGGACACAAATTAATAAAATTAGAAATGAAAAAGGTGAAATCACAAATGAAACCACAGAAATACAAAGGATTATAAGAGACTACTACAAACAACTATATGCCAATAAAATGGACAACCATGAAGAAATGCACAAATTCTTGGAAAGGTAAAATTTTCCCAGACTGAAACAGGAAGAATTAGAAAATATAAACAGACATATCACAAGTAACAAAACTGAAACTGTGATTAAAAATCTTCCAACAAACAAAAGTCAAGGACCAGATAGCTTCACAGGTGAATTCTATCAAACATTTAGAGGAGAGCTAACACCCATCCTCCTCAAACTCCTCCAAAAAACTGCAGAGGGAGGAACACTCCCAAATAGGTTTTACAAAGTGACCATCACCCTGAATACCAAAACCAGACAAATATATGCCAAAAAAAGAAAATTACAGACCAATATCACTAATGATCATAGATGCAAAAATCCTGAACAAAATACTAGCAAACAGAATCCAACAACACATTAAAAGGATCATACACCATGATCAAGGGACATTTATCCCAGGAATGCAAGAATTATGCATTATATGCAAATCAATCAATATGATACACCATATTAACAAGCTGAAGAATAAAAACCATATGATCATCTCAGTAGATGCAGAAAAAGCTTCTGAAAAATTTCAGCACCCATTTATCATAAAAACTCTCCAGAAAATGGGCATAGAGGGAACCTACCTCAACATAATAAATGTCATATATGACAAACTCCACAGCAAACATCATACTCAATGGTGAAAAACTGAAAGCATTTCCACTAAGATCAGGAACAAGACAAGGATGTCCACTCTCGCCACCCTTATTCAACATAGTTTTGGAAGTCCTAGCCACAGCAATCAGAGAAGAAAAAGAAATGAAAGGAATACAAATTGGAAAAGAAGAAGTAAAACTGTCACTGTGTGCAGATGACATGATATTATACCTAGAAATTCCTAAACATGCCACCAGAAAACTAATACGAGATACGAGAACTAATCAATGAATTTGGTAAGGTTGCAGGATACAGAATTAATGCACAGAAATCTCTGGCATTCCTATACACTAACAATAAAAACTTGGAAAAAGAAAATTAAGGAAACACTCCCATTTACCACTGCAATATAAAGAATAAAATACCTAGGAATAAACCTGCCTAAGGAGGCAAAAGACTTGTACTCAGAAAACTATAAAACACTGATAAAGAAATCAAAGATGACATAAACAGATGGAGAAATATACCATGTTCTTGCATTGGAAGGTCAATATTGTGAAAATGACTCTACTACCCAAAGCAATCTACAGATTCAATGCAATCCCTATCAAACCACCAATGGCATTCTTCATGGAACTAGAACAAAAAATTTCACAATTTATATGGCAACACAAAAGACCCCGAATAGCCAAAGCAATCTTGAGAAAGAAAAACGGACCTGGAGCAATCAGGCTCCCTGACTTCAAACTATACTAAAAAGCTACAGTAATTAAGAGAGTACTGTACAGGCATAAAAACAGAAATATAGATCAATGGTACAGGATGGAAAGCCCAGAGATAAACCCATGCACCTATGGTAACCTTATCTTTGATAAAGGAGGCAAGAGTATACAGGAAGAAAAGACAGCTTCTTCAATAAGTGGTGCTGGGAAAACTGGGCAGCTACATGTAAAAGAATGAAATTAGAACACTACCTAATACCATACACAAAAGTAAGCTCAAAGTGGATTAAAGATCTAAATGTAAGACCAGACACTATAAAACTCTTAAGAGAAAAATACAGGAAAAACACTCTTTGACATAAACCACAGCAAGGTCTTTTTTGAGCCACATTTTAGAGTAATGAAAATAAAAACAAAAATAAACAAATGGGACCTAATAAAACTTAAAAGTTTTTGCACAGCAAAGGAAACCATAAACCAGACAAAAAGACAACCATCAGAATGGGAGAAAATATTTGCAGATGAATCAATGGACAAAGGATTAATCTCCAAAATATAAAAACAGCTGCTGCAGCTCAATATCAAAAAAACAAACAACCCAATTAAAAAATGGGCAGAAAACCTAAACATACATTTCCCCAAAGAAGACATACAGATGGCCAAGAGGCACATGAAAATGTGCTCAACGTCACTAATTATTAGAGAAATGCAAATCAAAACTACAGTGAGGTATCACCTCACATTGGTCAGAATGGCCATCATCAAACAATCTACAAACAATAAATGCTGGAGAGGGTGTGGAGAAAAGGGAACCCTTTTGCACTGTTGGTGGGACTGTAAATTGCCACTATGGAGAACAGTATGGAAGTTCCTTAAAAAACTAAAAATAGAACTAGCATATGACCCAGCAATCCATTACTGGGCATTTACCCTGAGAAAACCATAAATCAAAAGAACACATTTACCCCAATGTTAATGGCAGCCCTATTTACAATAGCCAGGACATGGAAACAGCCTAAGTGTCCAATGATAGATGAATGGATAAAGAAGATGTGGTACATATATACAATGGAATATTACTCAGCCATGAAAAGGAACGAAATTGGGTCATTCATAAAGATGCGGATGGACCTAGAGTCTGTCATACAGAGTGAAGTAAGTCAGAAAGAGAAAACAAATACCATATATTAACACATATATGAGGAATCTAGAAAAATGGTACAGATGAACCTATTTGTAGGGCAGGAATAGAGACATAGACATAGATAAAGGACATGTGGACACAGGAGGGTAGGGGAGGGTGGGACGAATTGGGAGATTATGTTTGACATAAATACACTACCATGTGTAAAATAGGTAGCTAGTAGGAACATGCTGTGTAGCACAGGGAGCTCAGCTTTGGTGGTCTGTGATGACCTAGATGTGTGGGATGGGTGGGGTGGGAGGGAGGTCCAAGAGGGAGGGATATAGGTATACATATAGCTGATTCACTTCATTGTACAGCAGAAATTAACACAACACTGTAAAGCAATTTTATTCCAATAAAAGTAAAATAAGTGTGAAAAAAGTTGTTATTTTAAATAAAAAATAAATGACCCAAAGTCACCTAAAAAAAAAGAAAAGACAAAAAGTGGCTGAATGGATTAAAAAAAAGACCCATATATAAGCTCACTAACAAGAGTCTCACTTCAGATCTAAAGACACACACAGACTAAAAATGAGGGCATGGATAAAGGTATTCCATGCAAATGGAAATGAAAAAAGAGCTAGGGTAGCAATATTTATATGAGACAAAATAGACTTTAAAACAAAAACTTGGGACTTCCCTGGTGGCGCAGTGGTTTGGTGTCCCCTGCAAGTACCGGGGACATGGGTTCAAGCCCTTGTCCAGGAAGATCTCACATGCCATGGAGCAACTAGATCCATGTGCCACAAATACTGAGCCTACACTCTAGAGCCCACGAGCCACAACTACTGAGCCCGTGTGCTGCAACTACTGAAGTAGAGCCGGTGCTCCGCAACAAGAGAAACCACCGGAATAAGAAGTCTGTGCACTGCAACAAAGAGTAGCCCCCACTTATCACAACTAGAGAAAGCCCGCCTGCAGCAATGAAGACCAAACACAGCCAAAAACAAATAAATTTATCTTTAAAAAAAAGAATAGGTAGCATTGATTTAAAAAAAAAGACTGTAATGAGAGACAAAGAATTTCATTACATAATGATCAAGGGATCAATCCAAGAAGAAGATATGACAATTATAAATATATATGCACCCAACACAGGAGAACCTACATACATAAAGCAAATATTAAAACATATAAATGGAAAAAAAAACATATAAATGGAGAAACTGACAATAACAATAATAATAAGGGTCCTTAACATCCCACTTACATGAATGGACAGATCATCCAGGCAGAAAATCAATAAGAAAACACTGGCCTTAAACAACACTTACATTTGATGGATTTAACAGATATACCTGGAATATTTCATCCCAGAAGCAGCAGAATACACATTTTTTTCAGGTGCACATAGAACATTCTCCAGGATAGATCAGATGCTAGGCCACACAACAAGTTTCAGCAAATTTAAGAAAACTGAAATAATACCAAGCATCTTTTCCAACCACAATGTTATGAGACTACAAGAAAATACTGCGAAAAACACAAACATGTGGCTAAACAATATGCCACTAAACAACCAATAGATAACTGAAGGAATCAAAGAAGAAATAAAAAATACCTGGAGACAAATGAAAATAGAAAAACACAACAAACTAAAATCTATGGAATGCAGCAAAAACAGGTCTAAGAAGGAATTTTATGGTGATAAAAGCCTACCTCGGGAGAAAACAACAACAAAAAATCAAATAAACAACCTACTCATACACCTAAAAAAAAAAAACTAGAAAAAGAACAAACAAACTCTAAAATTAGTAAAAGGAAAGAAATCATAAAGATCAGAGCAGAAATAATGAAACAGAGACTAGAAAAAACAAGAGCTCAATGAAACTAAGAGCTAGTTCTTTAAAAAGGTAAACAAAATGATAAACTTTTAGCCAGACTCATCATTAGTAAAAGGAAAGGAATCATAAAGTTCAGAGCAGAAATAAATGCAAAAGAGACTAAAAAACAACAGAAAAGATCAATGAAACTAAAAGCTGATTCTTTAAAAAGATAAACAAAATTGGTAGACCTTTAACTATACTCATCTATAAAAGGAGAGCCCAAATAAAATCACAAATGGAAAATGAGAAGTTACAACCAAAACCACAGGTGTAAAAAGTGCACTGCACTTTTTACATGGACAATTATGCACCAATAAAATGGACAATTATGCACCAATAAAACGCACCAATAAAATGGACAAATTCCTAGAAATATATAGTATCCTAAGAATGAATCAGGAAGACATAGAAAATATGAAGAGACCAATTACCAGTAATGAAATTGAAGCAGTAATTTTTAAAATTCCCAAAAACCAAAATTCCTGGACCAGGTAGCTTCACAAGTGACTCTACCAAACATTTAGAGAAGAGTTAATACCTATCTTTCTCAAATAATTCCAAGAAACTGCAATGAAAGGAGTGCTTCCAAACTCATTCTATGAGGCAAGCATCACCCTGATACCAAAACAAGATAGATAATCACAAAAAAAGAAAATTACAGGCCAATATCACAGATGAACATATAGATGCAAAAATCCTCAATAAAATATTGGCAAGCTGAATCCAACAATAAAATAAAAGGATCATACACCATGATCAAGTGGGATTTATTCCAGGGATGAAAATCAATATCTACAAATCAATGTGATATGCCACATTAACAAAGTGAAGAATAAAAATTGCATGATCATCCCAATAGATACAGAAAATGCTTTTAACAAAATTCAACATCCATTTATGATAAAAAAAAACAAACTCTCAATACAGTGGATACAGAGGGAACGTACCTCAACATAACAAAGGCTATATATGGCAAGCCCACAGTTAACACTGTAATCAACAATGAAAGCATTTCCTCTAAAATCAGGAATAAGACAAGGATGCCCACTCTTGATACTTTAATTCAACATAATATTGGAAGTCCTAGACACAGCAATCAGACACTAAAAATAAAAGGAATCCAAATCGGAAAGAAGGTAAACTGTCACTTTTTACAGCTGACGTGATACTATAGATAGAAAATCCTAAAGACAACACCAAAAAATGATTAGAACTCATCACTGAACTCAGTAAATTTGCAGGATACAAAATTAGTGTATAAAAATGCAACAGGGCTTCCCTGGTGGCGCAGTGGTTGAGAGTCCACCTGCCGATGCAGGGGACACGGGTTCGTGCCCCAGTCCGGGAAGATCCCACATGCCATGGAGCGGCTGGGCCCATGAGCCATGGCCGCTGAGCCTGCGTGTCCGGAGCCTGTGCTCCACAATGGGAGAGGCCACAACAGTGAGAGGTTCGTGTACCTCAAAAAAAAAAAAAAAAAAAAAAAAAGCAACAGATTTCTGTATACTAACAATGAACTATCATAAAGAAAAATTAAGAAAACAGTCCTATTTACAAATTGCATCAAGAAGAATAAAATATCTAGGAATAACTCTAACCAAGGAAGTAAAATATCTGTATTCAAAAAAGTATAAGACACTAATGAAAGAAACTGAAGATGACAAACAAATGGAGATATACACTGGGCTCATGTATTGGAAGAATTAATATTGTTAAAATGACCATACTACCCAAGACAATCTACAGATTCAATACAATTTATATCAAAACAACAATGACATTTTTCACAGAATTAGAACAAATAATTCTAAAATGTGTATGGAACACAAAAGATAGCAAATAGCCAAAACAAGCTTGAGAAAGAACAAAGCTGAAGGTATCATGCTCCCTGATTTCAAACTACACTACAAAGCCACAATAATCAAAAGAGTATAGTACTGGCACAAAAACAGACACACAGATCAATGGAACAGAACAGAGAGCCCATAAATAAACCCATGTGTATATGGTCAATTAATTTATGACAATGGAAGCAAGAATATACATGGCAAAAAATTCTCTTCAATAAATGGTGTTGGGAAAATTGGACAGTTACATGCAAAAGAATGAAAGTGGACTCCTTTTTCACACCATGCACAAATATAAATTCAAAATGGATTAAAGATTTAAATGGAAGACCCAAAACCACAAAACACCCAGAGGAAAACATAGGCAGTATATTCTTTGATCTTGACCTTAGCAATATGTTTTTGATATGTCTCCTCAGGCAAGGGAAACAAAAGCAAAAATAAATAAATGGGTACATCAAACAATAAAGCTTTTGTACAGCAAAGGAAACTATCAATAAGGCAAAAAATCCATGTACTGAATGGGAGAAAATATCAATATCTGCAAATGACATATCTAATAAGAGGTTAATATACAAAATATATAAAGAACTCATACATTCAACATCAAAAAGACAAACAACCCAAGTTCAAATGGGCAGAAGACCTGAACAGACATTTATCCTAAGAGGAAAACGCAAATAGCAAATGCAAACACAACAATGAGGTATCACCTCACACCTGTCAGATGGCTAATATCAAAAAGATAACAAATAACGAGTATTGGTAAGGATGTGGAGAAAAGGGAACCCTCACGTACAGTTGATGGGAATGTTAAATTGATGCAGCCACTATGGAAAACAGTAGGGAGGTTCCTCAAAAAAAAAAAAAAATAGAACTACCATATGATACAGTAATTGCATTTCTGGGTATTTTTCCAAAGAAAACAAAGACACTAATTCCAAAAGGTACATGCACTCCTATATTCATTGCAGAATTATTTACAATAGCCAAGATACAGAAGTAAGACAAGCACCGATAGATAAACGAAGATAAAGACGACGTTGGATATATTATATATATATATAAATAAACTATATAACAATGGAATATTACTGAGCCATAAAAAAGAAGGAAATCTTGGTGGAGAAGATGGCGGAAGAGTAAGACGTGGAGATCACCTTCCTTCCCACAGATACATCAGAAATACATCTACATGTGGAAAAACTCCTACTGAACGCTGGCAGAAGACCTCAGACCTCCCAAAAGGCAAGAAACTCCCCACGTACCTGGGTAGGGAAAAAGAAAAAAGAATAAACAGAGACAAAAGAATAGGGATGGGACCTGCACCAGTGGGAGGGATCTGTGATGGAGGAAAGGTTTCCAGACACTAGGAAGGCCCTCCGCAGGTGGAGACTGCAGGTGGCGGAGGGGAAGCTTTGGAGCCATGGAGGACAGCGCAGCCACAGGGGTGCAGAGGGCAAAGCGGAGAGATTCCCACACAGAGGACAAGTGCTGACCAGCACTCACCAGTCTGAGAGGCTTGTCTGCTCACCCGCCAGGGCGGGCGGGGCTGGGAGCTAAGGCTCGGACTTCGGAGGTCGGATCCCAGGGAGAGGACTAGGGTTGGCTGCGTGAACACAGCCTGGACGAGGCTAGTGTGCCACAGCTAGCCGGAAGGGAGTCCAGGAAAAGGTCTGGAGCTACCGAAGAGGCAAGAGACTTTTTCTTCCCTCTTTGTTTACTGGTGGGCGAGGAGAGAGGATTAAGAGTCCTGCTTAAAGGAGCTCCAGAGACGGGCGCGAGTCGCGGCTATCAGCGCAGACCCCAGAAACAGGCATGAGATGCTAAGGCTGCTGCTGCCGCCACCAAGGGGCCTGTGTGCGAGCACAGGTCACTATCCACACCTCCCTTCTGGGGAGCCTGTGCAGCCCGCCACTGCCAGGGTCCCAGGATCCAGGGACAACTTCCCCAGGAGAACGCGCGGCGCGCCTCAGGCTGGTGCAACGTCACGCAGGCCTCTGCCGTAGCAGGCTCGCCCCGCATCCGTACCCCTCCCTCCCCCCGGCCTGAGAGAGCCAGAGCCCCGGAATCAGCTGCTCCTGTCCAGTCTGAGAGAAGAACAGACGCCCTCAGGCGACCTACATGCAGAGGCGGGGCCAAATCCAAAGCTGAAACCCGGGAGCTGTGAGAACAAAGAAGAGAAAGGGAAATCTCTCCCAGCAGCCTCAGAAGCAGCGGATTAAAGCTCCGCAATCAACTTGATGTGCCCTGCATCTGTGGAATACCTGAATAGACAACGAGTCATCCCAAATTGAGGAGGTGGACTTTAGGAGCAAGACAGATTATATTTTCCCCTTTTCTTGTTTTTGTGAGTATATATGTGTATGCTTCTGTGTGAGATTCTGTCTGTATAGCTTTACTTTCACCATTTGTCCTAGGATTCTGACCGTCCGTTTTTTTCTTTTACTTTAAAACATTTTTTCTTTTTTTTTTTATTTTAATACACTTATTTTATTTTATCTTACTTTATTTTATTTTATCCTCTTTCTTTCTTTCTATTTTGTCTCCCTTTTATTCTGAGCCGTGTAGAGGACAGGCTCTTGGTGCTCCAGCCAGGTGTCAGGGCTGTGCCACTGAGATGGGAGAGCCGAGTTCAGGACACTGGTCCACAAGAGACCTCCCAGCTCCATGTAATATCAAACGGCGAAAATCTCCCAGAGATCTCCATCTCAACACCAACACCCAGCTTCACTCAACGACCAGCAAGCTACAGTGCTGGACACCCTATGCCAAACAACTAGCAAGACAGGAACACAACCCCACCCATTAGCAGAGAGGCTGCCTAAAATCATAATAAGGTCACAGACACCCCAAAACACACCACCAGACGTGGACCTGCCCACCAGAAAGACAAGATCCAGCCTCATCCACCAGAACACAGGCAATAGTCCCCTCCACCAGGAAACCTAGACATCCCACTGAACGAACCTTAGCCACTGGGGACAGACACCTAAAACAACGGGAACTACGAACCTGCAGGCTGTGAAAAGGAGACCCCAAACACAGTAAGATAAGCAAAATGAAAAACACACAGCAGATGAAGGAGCAAGGTAAAAATCTACCAGACCTAACAAATGAAGAGGAAATAGGCAGTCTACCTGAAAGAGAATTCAGAATAATGATAGTAAAGATGATCCAAAATCTTGGAAATAGAATAGAGAAAATGCAAGAAACATTTAACAAGGACCTAGAAGAACTAAAGAGGAAACAAACAACAATGAACAACACAATAAATGAAATTAAAAATACTCTAGAAGGGATCAATAGCAGAATAACTGAGGCAGAAGAACGGATAAGTGACTTGGAAGATAAAATAGTGGAAATAACTACTGCAGAGCAGAATAAAAAAAAAAGAATGAAAAGAACTGAGGACAGTCTCAGAGACCTCTGGGACAACATTAACCACACCAATATTCTAATTATAGGGGTCCCAGAAGAAGAGGAAAAGAAAAGGAGAGAAAATATTTTAAGAGATTATAGTTGAAAACTTCCTTAATATGGGAAAAGAAATAGTTAATCAAGTCCAGGAAGCACAGAGAGTCCCATACAGAATACATCCAAAGAGAAACATGCAAAGACACATATTAATCAAACTATTAAAAATTAAATACAAAGAAAACATATTAAAAGCAGCAAGGGAAAAACAACAAATAACACACAAGGGAATCCCCATAAGGTTAACAGCTGATCTTTCAGCAGAAACTCTGCAAACCAGAAGGGAGTGGCAGGACATATTTAAAGTGATGAAGGAGAAAAACCTACAACCAAGATTACTCTACCCAGCAAGGATCTCATTCAGATTGGATGGAGAAATTAAAACCTTTACAGACAAGCAAAGCTGAGAGAGTTCAGCACCACCAAACCAGCTTTACAACAAATGCTAAAGGAACTTCTCTAGGCAAGAAACACAAGAGAAGGAAAAGACTTAAAATAACAAACCCAAAGCAATTAACAAAATGGGAATAGGAACATACATATTGATAATTATCTTAAATGTAAATGGACTAAATGCTCCCACCAAAAGACAGAGACTGGCTGAATGGATACAAAAACAAGACCCATATATATGCTGTCTACAAGAGACCCACTTCAGACCTAGAGACACAAACAGACTGAAAGTCTTTCCATGCAAATGGAAATCAGAAGAAAACTGGAGTAGCAATTTTCATATCAGACAAAATAGACTTTAAAATAAAGACTATTACAAGAGACAAAGAAGGACACTACATAATGATCAAGGGGTCGATCCAAGAAGATGTAACAATTGTAAATATTTATGCACCCAACATAGGAGCACCTCAATACATAAGGCAAATACTAACAGCCATAAAAGGGGAAATTGACAATAACACAATCATAGTAGGGGACTTTAACACCCCACTTTCACCAGTGGACACATCATCCAAAATGAAAATAAATAAGGAAACACAAGCATTAAATGACACATTACACAAGATGGACTTAATTGATATTTATAGGACATTCCACTCAAAAACAACAGAATACACATTTTTCTCAAGTGCTCATGGAACATTCTGCAGGATAGATCATATCTTGGGTCACAAACCTAGCCTTGGTAAATTTAAGAAAACTGAAATTGTATCAAGTATGTTTTCCAACCACAACGCTATGAAACTAGATATCAATTACAGGAAAAGATCTGTAAAAAATACAAACAGATAGAGGCTAAACAATACACTACTTAATAACAAAGTGATCACTGGAGAAATAAAAGAAGAAATCAGAAAATACCTACAAAACAAATGACAATGAAGACACGATGACCCAAAACCTATGGGATGCAGCAAAAGCAACTCTAAGAGGGAAGTTTATAGCAATACAATCTTACCTTAAGAAGCAGGATGGGCTTCCCTGGTGGCGCAGTGGTTGAGAGTCTGCCTGCCGATGCAGGGGACACGGGTTCGTGCCTCAGTCCGGGAGGATCCTACATGCCACCGAGCGGCTGGGCCTGTGAGCCATGGCTGCTGAGCCTGCGCGTCCGGAGCTTGTGCTCTGCAACGGGAGAGGCCACAAAGTGAGAGACCCACGTACCGCAAAAAAAGAAAAAAAAAAAAGCAGAAAAGATCTCAAATAAACAACAAAACTTGCACCTAAAGCAATTAGAGAAAGAAGAACAAAAAACCCCAAAGTTAGCAGAAGGAAAGAAATCATAAAGATCAGATCAGAAATAAATGAAAAAGAAATGAAAGAAACGATAGCAAAGATCAATAAAACCAAAGCTGGTTCTTTGAGAAGATAAACAAAATTGATAAACCATTAGCCAGACTCATCAAGAAAAAAAGGGAGAAGACTCAAATCAATAGAATTAGAAATGAAAAAGGAGAAGTAACAACTGACACTGCAGACATACAAAAGATCATGAGAGATTACTACAAGCAACTCTATGCCAATAAAATGGACAACCTGGAAGAAATGGACAAATCCTTAGAAATGCACAACATGCTGAGACTGAACCAGGAAGAATTAGAAAATATGAACAGACCAATCACAAGACCTGAAATTGAAACTGTGATTAAAAATCTTCCAACAAACAAAAGCCCAGGACCAGATGGCTTCACAGGTGAATTCTATCAAACATTTAGAGAAGAGATAACACCTATCCTTCTGAAACTCTTCCAAAATATAGCAGAAGGAGGAACACTCCCAAACTCATTCTACGAGGCCACCATCACCCTGATACCAAAACAGACAAAGATGTCACAAAGAAAGACAACTACAGGCCAATATCACTGATGAACATAGATGCAAAAATCCTCAACAAAATACTAGCAAACAGAATCCAACAGCACATTAAAAGGATCATACACCATGATCAAGTGGGGTTTATTCCAGGAATGCAAGGATTCTTCAATATATGCAAATCAATCAATGTGATACACCATATTAACAAACTGAAGAAGAAAAACCATATGATCATCTCAACAGATGCAGAGAAAGCTTTTAACAAAATTCAACACCCATTTATGATAAAAACCCTGCAGAAAGTAGGCATAGAGGGAACTTTCCTCAACATAATAAAGGCCATATATGACAAACCCACAGCCAACATCATCCTCAATGGTGAAAAACTGAAAGCATTTCCACTAAGATCAGGAAAAAGACAAGATTGCCCACTCTCACCACTCTTATTCAACATAGTTTTGCAAGTTCTAGCCACAGCAATCAGAGAAGAAAAAGAAATAAATGGAATCCAAATCAGAAAAGCAGAAGTAAAGCTATCACTGTTTGCAGATGACATGATACTATACAAGAGAATCCTAAAGATGCTACCAGAAAACTACTAGAGCTAATCAATGAATTTGGTAAAGTAGCAGGACACAAAATTAATGCACAGAAATCTCTGGCATTCTTATACACTAATGATGAAAAATCTGAAAGCGAAATTAAGAAAACACTCCCATTTACCATTGTAACAAAAAGAATAAAATATCTAGGAATAAACCTACCTAACGAGACAAAAGACCTGGATGCAGAAAATTATAAGACACTGATGAAAGAAATTAAAGATGATACAAATAGATGGAGAGATATACCATGTTCTTGGATTGGAAAAATCAACATTGTGAAAATGACTCTACTACCCAAAGCAATCTACAGATTCAATGCAATCCCTATCAAACTACCACTGGCATTTTTCACAGAACTAGAACAAAAAATTTCACAATTTGTATGGAAACACAAAAGACCCTGAATAGCCAAAGCAATCTTGAGAACGAAAATTGGAGCTGGAGGAATCAGGCTCCTTGACTTCAGACTATACTACAAAGCTACAGTAGTCAAGATAGTATAGTACTGGCACAAAAAGAGAAATATAGATCAATGAAACAGGATAGAAAGCCCAGAGATAAACCCACGCACATATGGTCACCTTATCTTTGATAAAGGAGGCAAGAATATACAGTGGAGAAAAGACAGCCTCTTCAATAAGTGGTGCTGGGAAAACTGGACATGTACATGTAACAGTATGAAATTAGAACACTCCCTAACACCATACACAAAAATAAACTCAAAATGGATTAAAGACCTAAATGTAAGGCCAGAAACTATCAAACTCTTAGAGGAAAACATAGGCAGAACACTCTATGAAATAAATCACAGCAAGATCCTTTTTGACCCACCTTCTAGAGAAATGGAAATAAAAACAAAAATAAACAAATGGGACCTAATAAAACTTAAAAGCTTTTGCACAGCAAAGGAAACCATAACCAAGACCAAAAGACAACCCTCAGAATGGGAGAAAATATTTGCAAATGAAGCAACTGACAAAGGATTATCATCCAAAATTTACAAGCAGCTCATGCAGCTCAATAACAAAGAAACAAACAACCCAATCCAAAAATGGGCAGAAGACATAAACAGACATTTCTCCAAAGAAGATGTACAGATTGCCAACAAACACATGAAAGAATGCTCAACATCATTAATCATTAGAGAATCAAAACTGCAAATCAAAACTACAATGAGATAGCATCTCACACGAGTCAGAATGGCCATCATCAAAAAATCTAGAAACAATAAATGCTGGAGAGGGTGTGGAGAAAAGGGAACACTCTTGCACTGTTGGTGGGAATGTAAATTGACACAGCCACTATGGAGAACAGTATGGAAGTTCCTTAAAAAACTACAAATAGGACTACCATACAACCCAGCAATCCCACTATTGGGCATATGTCCTGAGAAAACCATAATTCAAAAAGAGTCATGTGGGGCTTCCCTGGTGGCGCAGTGGTTGAGAGAATCCCCTCTCCTCACGCACCCCAAAACAATGGTCTCTTGCCTCTTCGGCAGCTCCAGACTTTTTCCCGGACTCCCTCCCAGCTAGCCGTGGTGCACTAACCCCTTCAGGCTGTGTTCACGCAGCCAACCCCAGTCCTCTCCCTGGGATCCTACGGAAGCCCGAGCCTCAGCTCCTAGCCCCCGCCCGCCCCGGCGGATGAGCAGACAAGCCTCTTGGGCTGGTGAGTGCTGGTTGGCACCGATCCTTTGTGTGGGAATCTCCGATTTGCCCTCTGTACCCCTGCTGCTGCGCTCTCCTCTACGGCTCCAAAGCTTCCCCCTGCCACCGACATCTCCTCCAGTCCCCTTTGTTCTTTATGACTTGGGAGAGGAAGCCTCTGCCCTTTGGCAGGGTTTAGCTCTGAGTTCACCGGTTACTACCTTGGTAGATTCCCTCAAAAGGCATTGCCATTGATGCCCATAGAAGGCAAAACTCACTACATAATGATGGGTTTCTCTGGTATAAAATTAAGAATTATTGATAACTGAAACTCATTATTTTTCAAAGAAATACAAGTAAAACATTTATCCATTGGGATGGATGGTGGAAATGACAGCTGAAGTATTTATTGCATTAAGCATTCACTACGTGCGTTTTGGGCTGAATTTTGTTTCATGGACTTCCTCATAAAATTATATTATTTTCAAAAAGCGTCATAAAAAATAAGAATTTAAAGGAGAAAGAAATTAATTTAGAATCTCGAAAGGAACAGGGGAAGGAAGAGGATCTGTGAAGACTTCTTTAATGTGAAGACTTCTTTAAAGAGAAGGTCTTAGAACTAGGACGGCACTGGAGTTTTAAAAATCTTGGGAAAAATACAATTTGATGGGATAATATCCAACTGAGAGCTAATCCTGTTGATGAAAATGTCTGAAAGATGTAAATCAGGTGCCTGACGATGCTCAGAGCCATTGAGAGCCATGCACAGTGGTGGCCGGAGCAACACACCTCTGGTTAATGACACCTCCTGAAATGGCCAGGTAAGGTTCACCTTATACTATCTTCAGTGCTATTTACAAACAGGGTGCTTAATTAGTGTTCATTAAATTGGTACAATGACTGTCCACTCACTCTCTCTGTGTTGCTTTGAAATGCCCTGACAGACACATTTCTCACTGAAAGGAATGCTCAGCTCTGAGGCAACTTAATCTCAACCCCTCCCTGACATCTGCAGACACACATGCTCCAGATAGATAAGAATCAACTGTCAAGTTGAGAGTTTGGGGTTCTCATGCTCTCTGGCTCCCCATCTCCATACTTATCCACTTCATAACCATTCTGTGAACCCAGGGCTTTGGCCTTATATCTTCCATCCTGTATTACAGTTTACTGAGTGCTCTTACATACGTTCCCTATTTCAAGCCTCTCAACATTCCTATGACAAGGGCAGAGCTGGCAGAATGCCCATTTTCCTGAGGATAAAACCAGGATTCCCAAAGGTTAAGAGGGAAGAGTCCAACCTAGGATTCACTTGGTTGTTTTGGCTTCTAGCCCAGTGTTTTTTCCAAAAATGCTGACATTTGGACTCTGAGGTGAGCCTAAGAGATAAAAATAGAATGCCACATGTCTGATAAATTTTTCCAATAAAATACAAAAGGTACAGCTCTTCAGGCCAGAAGAGAAATATAAAAACCAGAGACAACAATTAAATGACTTCCATTGTGTGTATATGGCCTCTCGTTGAAAATGGACGGTTTTAATCGTATCCCCAAGAAAAATCAGTAGATGAAACAAGCTTCACCAAAGAGTTGCCAAAAAGATGATTTCAAAATTCTGACTTGGTGCTGGGTTAATTTAAATTTACACAGTTAATCATTCTACAACTGAAAGAAGGGATTTATTTCCAGATGTAATTAACTTGGATGTTCACATCAAGCAGACAAATAGATTCAAAGAAGAAAAAAGATGGAGACAAGAAAGCCAGGTTGAAGGTTCAGAACAAGGCAAAAGAAAATATTTTTTATTTTAATCATTGGAAGTGTCAATAAGCACAAGGCCACCTTCGACTGATTAAAAGACAAACCAAAACACAACATGACGCTTCGTGGAAGGTTATAAAGGGGAGTCATAAATTAGATAGGAATTTGGACAACAGGGCTTCTAAAATCCTTTCTAACCCTCAGGTCTTGCTGAAATCTGAGCAAAACCATTCTCTAACTTGGAGGTCGGGGAAATGTTTCACTGAAGCTGACTATTTCTGTTACCAAAACACTTGACCTAGTGAGGTGATATAGTCTTGGTATTTTGCTAACCAAAGAAACTGGAGATAGTCATGCCACTAGGAGAGAAGGAAACCTCTCCCAAGTAGCGGAATACCACATGGAAGAATGAGGTGGAGGACTGAGATGTTATATCCCAAACCTCTTACTCATAGTTGGAAACCAGTTCCACCAGGTAGGATATGAGTAGTCTCCCTCCCTTGCAAAAAAGCCAAAGCAGAGGTTTAAAAAAAAAAAAAAAAACAGAGAGAAGGGCTGCATACACCTTTAATGGATGATAACACAGTGATTAATAGCTTAGGCTCATCTAGATAGATTTCTTTGTGTTCAAATCTCTGCTTCCCCACTTACTGAGTGACCTTGAGACAGTTACTAGATCTGTAAAATGGGGATAATAATAGTACTGACCCATAGGCTATTGTAGGATTAAATTAATTAAGTAGAGCTGCTTAGCCTCCTGGCTGGAATATAGTAACAATCCAATGAATATGAGAATGAGCAATTGCTGTAATTCAAAGTTTTAGTGAGAAAGTGTTGCCTTGAAGGAGAACCATAAAGGTTACAGCAAGAAAAGCGTTGGCCTCATAGGGTGTTTCACAAATTCTAGATCATTTTGAAAGTCACATGATTTTCAAAGACTAGAGAACTCCCAGACACCAAGATGTGGATAAACTCAAATCAGATCCTAGTTTGTGCCAAGCCTTGGAAGCTAACATTATTTTCATTATTTCTTCAGGGCACCAGCTGTGCTGAGGTGGACCTAGGATTGCTGGTGAGCTGAGTAGAAACGCCTCAACAGGTGGAACCCAGAAACCAGGTTCTGGTCCCCAATCTACTGATAAGTGGCTCTGTCACTGGGAGGGAGCCACAGAGCTGGGACCTTTCCTCATCTAGTGTCAGGAATGAGTCTCCTCAAACCACTACAAGGGCAGGACGAGGGTGCACTGGGCAGGGTCTGACTCCCCATTGATGTGCCTAGGGCACCAGCAAAGCTGGGGCTCACACATGCGACTTGCATTTGCTATTTTAAAGCACAGATCAAAGTATTCATTGATGGGAGAAACAGAATTTCATTAGACTTTTTTTTTTAAATTTATTTTTGGCTGTGTTGGGTCTTCATTGCTGCGCATGGGCTTTCTCTAGTTGCGGCGAGCGGGGGCTACTCTTCGTTGTGGTGCTTGGGCTTCTCATTGTGGTGGCTTCTCTTTTGTTGCAGAGCACGGGCTCTAGGCTCGCGGGCTTCAGTAGTTGTGGCGCACAGGCTTAGCTGCTCCGCAGCACGTGGGATCTTCCCGGACCAGGGCTTGAACCCATGTCCCCTGCCTTGGCGGGCGGATTCTTAACCACTGTGCCACCAGGGAAGCCCCTCATTAGACTTTTTATACCTGTTTTACAGCTTACTGTTATTTTACTTTTAGTTCTCTGGCAGGAGTGGACAAATGAACACACCATAAAACTCTTAGAGACCAAGGTCTCTTAAAATCATCACCCAGCCTAGAAGTGGGCACCCATGAGGTTAGTGGCAGCGACTTTATGGGGAAGGAGAAGAGGAGAGGAGAAAGGGATATCAAGGAAGTCTGTGTCCACTCAGACCTTCCCTTTGTGCCCTCTCATGCCACTGTCTATCTCTTTGCGTACCTCTGGGTTCCTTGGTCCTTCTGCCACCCAGAGACCCCAGAGTCAGAGTTCCATGCTGTAAATTTCTGCTGCCTTGCTTCCTTTCCATTCCCCATGTAGACATTTTCTCAGTACAATATATCTCAGAGGGACAGTTATTAGAATAGCCCATAAGATGAGGGAGCTGACTGGCCGTTCTCTTTTACATGCCTACAGATCACTGGGGGCTCTTGTGAAAATGCAGATTCTGATTCGACATGCCTAGGCTGGGGGCTGCGATACTGCAGGCTACCAAGCACCTGGATCATGTTCGTTTCTCTGGTCCTCAGGCCAAACTTTGAGTAGGGAGGGACTAGACATCCTTCCAGCTCTGACTGCCCTGAGCTTGTGAGCTCACCCAGAACCAACCCAGCCAGAAGTTCCCAGAACAACAGAATCTCAGGGGTCATTCCTACAGGCCCCTTGCTTTCCATGCCATTGCCGCACACCAGCCCGGTCTTCCACCTGGTGGAAACAGTGAACTCAGGTATAGAAGGGCTCCAGTACACAGAGGTGTCACAGAGGAAGCTTACAAACGTGCCAGAATGACTACACTGGGTCTTCAATGGTTTCAGTTATCCTCCCCAGGGGAGTCCTCAGGAAAGGATAAAAAGTCTAGGAAAAAACCCTAAATCATTTGCATTCACAGTACAGGAAATACATATTTGTATGTAGATGTGCCCCATAGTCCTTGGTGTCCAGTGAATCAGATCAGCTTGGTGGCAGTAATTTAGCCTCCCTTAAGCATCACTGTGGACTCATATGTGAGGATAAAAGACTGAAATCACTCCCAAACAAATAAAGAACGCCTTTTGTGGTTGGACGGGCTTCCCAGGAAGGGCCACTATCACTGAATAACCTTCGGCACAAATGCTAGACTTGGAGAAGACCTGCTCCCACCAGAGTGAGAACAGGCCAGAATGACAGCACGTGTGCCTTTCCGGACAGCTCAGATTCACTGGCTTTGAAGACGCAAGGTTGTATGTATGTGCACGTGTGCCTGCATGTATGCGTGTGCAGGTGTTTCCACTGGGGTATGAGCACACGTGTGTGTGTGTGTGTGTGTCTGCTGGGAGGGCAGCAGGAGCAAGGCCGGGAGGAAGAGGTAAACACGCTGATCCTTTCTCTTTAAAACGGCTGCCAGCTCCTTAACAGCCTCCTCTCTCTTTCCCTGGCAAAGATGACACTCAAACTCTGTCCTTCAAAAACCTAACAAATGTGACTAGGAAATAGAGTCCACTCTTGTGAGGTGAAGGGAGAGGTTATGATTACGACGTTGGCACCCCTCCACTCCCTGCATGTCCTATTGCAGGTCTTCCTGTCTGAGAGGACTTGGAATAAAGGAAAGCCTTGTGGTGGTCTGACTGGTGGTGGGCTCTCAGGAAGGACCAAGTGGAGATGATCTGCCAGCATCCTCCCATCAAGCACTCTGCACACCAGAGAGGCTTAGCTCAGGGCCGGGCTGGCAGGGCTAAGTTCCCTCTATGATGGTGGGGGCAGGCCAGCTTCCCTACCAACACCCACCCTGCTTCTCTGGGTATGACTCATAGACATGGATAAAGCACACCTTCGAAGACCTTGAGGGAGCCCTAGAAAAGTGGTCTCATTGGGGATTAAATCAGGTCTCCCGATTCCTAATCCAAGTCAAGGATCCCCCCACACCTGCTCCATGGACTCCTGAGTGAATCCACACAATTCTGTCTACAGATTCCTCAGTGGGTGTTCCTAGCGGCCACCCAAACATTAAATTCTGCAAGAGAAGCTCTCCAAGGAAGCCAGTTCTTGGTTTAGCAGATAATCCATTACGTGCTAAATCACTCAGGGAAGTACCACCCGGTTGTTAGAACAAAGAAGGTTTAATTGCCAAATATTGGGCTTTAAAAACCAATCAAGTGTAGAGGTAACTTTAATTAGACAGAAGAATCAGATAAACAGAGCGTAAAAAGCTTAGTGTTTGAACAGCACGTATCTCACCGTGCCTTTATTCTCCAACGGCGTGGAGTCAAAACAGAGATCAGGCCTCTGCTACCCACTTTGACACAACTATAAGTAACGGGGACAAGTATAGCACTTCACTCACACCCAGAAACAGTCTTTCATTTGTGGGGCTTCTGGATAGGCCTTCTTGATCTTGGGAATGCTGAGAAACTAATAACCAGCATCAATTGTGGATCAAGAATCCCAGCCCTGAGGACAATGGGTATCGACTCCTGATTTCCACAGGCACACTCAGAAACACAGACTGAAGATTATCAATTGACTTGCAGTCAATACTGTCTAAACACTGCATCAATCTTGAAAAACAACTTCAAGCCACGTGACAGCCCTTTTCAACTCAGGCATCTCAACAACGTTCAGGATCTTGTTCGGTGCCTCCTGTCTTCCACTGAGTTGAGATTACCAGGTGATGGAATGCTCACCTTCCTACTTTGTCCTTCACACAACTCATTTCCTGAAGCTGTGAAGGGGATGGGTTCACCTCAATGAGTTCATTGTCAAGCCCTCAAGACCCTCACCCACTAGAACAGCTTTGAACTGCGTGGCTTGGGCCTCCCACACACTTGGGTATTTTTAGAACAAAGCATAGAACAAAAATGAACTTTTCAAACAGGAAAGGAATGCAAAGTGCTTAGGAATGGTTTTCAAAGGGCAAAGCTTATTTTAAAAGTCTATTGATTGGGCCCAACTGCAACATGACAGGCTCACGTGGGGTTGGGAGCATGCAGGAGGGAGCCACGTGTGGAAAGATAATCCTTGGACACCCAGGGGAGATCTGAGCACCACCCTCGGCTGAAGTGAATGGTTCACGTTAGCACAACCCAAGGACTGTAGTGGGAACAGATGCCACAAGGAAGAAGGAAGGTGATGATGGCGAGAGATTCTCCAAATACATCCAACATCCTTTCCATTATCATCACATGGAAACCTAAGTTCTAATTTTTAAAATCTGTTTCTTGTGTACTCAGCAAAATGTTTTTTGATGACTTTCTAGATGCTTAAGTGTAGTTTGAAGAGCAGGCCAGGTAGGAACTGACTAAAAATACGTCAAGGCAGCCAAGCATCATGTTCAGAAAAGATAGAACTACCCCACGCTCTGTTTTCCCCCTTTACTCACTCTTAAAACAAGAGCAATTTCTGTGTATCTACTATGTGTCTGGCAGCCACCAGGGATGAAGGAAACGGAGATGATTCTGATACTACCCCCAGGGAGTCCAAGGTGTAATGAAGGACAAACATACACACAAATACTTCAAACACATCCACCTCCTTCTGGGACTGAGCACAAATGTGGCAACTTGTTCTGGAGAACACGACCCTTGTTTTCCATCCCACCTTCTGCCTTGGCAGGGCCAAAGAAATATACCCCAGCATGGAAGCTTTTGCACAAATCCTGTGTTGCAGAGACAGGTGGAAACCACTCTCTAGGCTTCTTCCAAGCTTACCAATAGCTAGAGCACACCAGCCTCCCCACTCTCCCATGGGCCGGGCTCCCATCTCCAGGGAGGAGAGAGAATGTGCCCAAGATCACACACTTGACATGCTAGGCACACTGTTTAGAAACAGATCGTCTGCAAAGTGACATGAAATCATTACGATATGCAAAGCAAACAAATAAACTTTCTCATCTATACAAAAATGACACTGCCTACTTATTATGATGGGTGATGAGCTGTATTGAGTTTTTTCCCTCATCTCCTATCCTGTGACCAAAAGGTTGTAAGCCATAGAGTATTAGACCCAGCCAGGTTTCTCATGGGCTCTTTCCTCTGTCCCCTATTTCACTCTACAAAATAGACCTTTGCAGGGCTTTTTGGATCTGTGAATTGCCCACAGGGAGAATTTCTCCTTGACAAGAAGCCGACGGACCCATAGGCGGGTCCGCCGATTGACCTGGGTGCGGGCTTCAAAAGCCCAGGAATAGGGTTATTCGTGAAAGAAACACATAATGAAGTGCAGCAGGATGACAGTTTGAGATAATAACTGATGGGCTTTTTATTCCATATATTTCCTCTTACCTATTGATACCCACCTTTCCCCATTCACTGCATCAGGAAAGGGGTGACAGTAGTAGAAAAACCAAGAAAAGCAGTTGAAATCTA
This sequence comes from Tursiops truncatus, assembly GCF_011762595.2. NCBI lineage: Eukaryota > Metazoa > Chordata > Mammalia > Artiodactyla > Delphinidae > Tursiops > Tursiops truncatus. The sequence goes on along the minus strand of NC_047038.1, from coordinate 19,865,497 downwards.
AGAACAAAAACTTTTGCTTTGCAAGAGCCTAGGCTTTGCAACAGCCTAAAACCTGAAAGGCTGGAGATTTAAACAAGGGATTCGGAAGCTAGCTCACAAGTTATACTCTCGTGCCCTGAAATTAGATTAGCACTCTCTGGAATTGTGCTAGAGGTGAACTAGAGAGAGACAAAGAGGCCTGTGGGTCAGACATAGTTTCTTCATGGGACTCAGTCCAACTCTCTGTCCAATGTCCCCAAGCTGGTCTGCCTACAGCCTGGCCTCAGGATCCCAGCAACACTTGCATTTTCAGGGACCAGAGGAGTAAAGCATTTTCCTCCCTCCACTGCACTGCCTTTCCTCTCTGTGCCCGCCCAGCATGTACTCTCCTTCCCATCCCAGCAGAACCCCCTCCTGGCCTCAGAACAGTACTATGTCTGTCGCCCTTCGCAGCCTTCGGCAGTCTTCTAGGAAAGGAGACCAATTACAGGGACTACTTTTAGGAAGCGAACTGAAAGCCAGGACCTGATTTCCCATCACCCATCAAGTCATAATGATCCCTGCAGTTTGGGTTTGAACTGAACCAGTGACCTGCACCGGAGTGAAAGTCTCCAAACACAATTATCGCTCCCCAGAGTAGCCTTCCATGTGCCTTTGCCACTCACCTCACCTGTTTGAGAACACAAACAAATAAGCCTTCTCCTTTGGAGAAATGTCTATTTATGTCTTCTGCCCATTTTTGTATTGGGTTGTTTGTTTTTGAGCTGCATGAGCTGCTTGTAAATTTTGGAGATTAATCCTTTGTCAGTTGCTTCATTTGCAAATACTTTCTCCCATTCTGAGGGTTGTCTTTTGGTCTTGTTTATGGTTTCCTTTGCTGTGCAAAAGCTTTGAAGTTTCATTAGGTCCCATTTGTTTATTTTTGTTTTTATTTCCATTTCTCTAGGAGGTGGGTCAAAAAGGATCTTGATTTATGTAGTAGAGTGCTCTGCCTATGTTTTCCTCTAAGAGTCTGATAGTTTCTGGCCTTACATCTAGGTCTTTAATCCATTTTGTGTATGGTGTTAGGGAGTGATCTAATCTCATACTTTTACATGTACCTGTCCAGTTTTCCCAGCACCACTTATTGAAAAGTTGTCCTTCCTCCACTGTACATTCCTGCCTCCTTTATCAAAGATAAGGTGACCATATGTGCGTGGGTTTATCTCTGGGCTTTCTATCCTGTTCCATTGATCTATATTTCTGTTTTTGTGCCAGTACCATACTGTCTTGATTACTGTAGCTTTGTGAGAAATGCAAATCAAAACTACAATGAGATACCATCTCACACCAGTCAGAATGTCCATCATCAAAAAATCTAGGAACAATAAATGCTGGAGAGGGTGTGGAGAAAAGGGAACGCTCTTGCACTGCTGGTGGGAATGTGAATTGGTAGAGCCACTATGGAGAACAGTATGGAGGTTCCTTAAAAAACTACAAATAGAACTACCATATGACCCAGCAATCCCACTACTGGGCATATACCCTGAGAAAACCATAATTCAAAAAGAGTCATGTACCAAAATGTTCATTGCAGCTCTATTTACAATAGCCAGGACATGGAAGCAACCTAAGTGTCCATCATCGGATGAATGAATAAAGAATATGTGGCACATATATACAATGGAATATTACTCAGCCATAAAAAGAAATGGAGTTATTTGTAGTGAGGTGGATGGACCTAGAGTCTGTCATACAGAGTGAAGTAAGTCAGAAAGAGAAAGACAAATACCATATGCTAACACATATATATGGAATCTAAGGGAAAAAAATGGTCATGAAGAACCTAGGGGTAAGACGGGAATAAAGACACAGACCTACTAGAGAATGGACTTGAGGATATGGGGAGGGGGAAGGGTAAGCTGGGACGAAGTGAGAGAGTGGCATGGACATATATACACTACCAAACATAAAATAGATAGCTAGTGGGAAGCAGCCGCATAGCACAGGGAGATCAGCTCGGTGCTTTGTGACCGCCTGGAGGGGTGGGATAGGGAGGCAGGGAGGGAGGGAGACACAAGAGGGAAGAGATATGGGAACATATGTATATGTACAACTGATTCACTTTGTTATAAAGCAGAAACTAACACACCATTGTAAAGCAATTATACTCCAATAAAGATGTAAAAAAAAAATAATAATAAGCCTTCTTGATGTGTTTATGCCAGTTCTGATCCCTGAGTCCTTACTCTCAGACCCTTTTGCACAATGTCCTATGACCACATTCTAGACGGATGCCCTGTTGTGTAAGCCATTCTCCTCAACATTAACATTACTCAAAACAGCTTTAACATCATCACTCCTGCTGCCTTTGATGGTAGAGGCGTTGGGCTCCATTTCCAGGCTGATTCAAAGAAATCTGAGCCTGTGCAAGATATCTATCATTCCTCAAGGGCACTGACTTAAAGGTAGCTGCTACATTCTAGGCTCCCCATTTTTTCCTTTTTTCTCGGGGATGTGCTTTTCTCTTTTCAGCATCATAATCAATAGTTCACCTCTCCTTTGTAATGGATCATATGAGGCACCACTATGCTACACTGTCACCTGACATTCAGTTTGGATGTTATTCTCCTGGATGGAAACAATTTTCTCTCTCTTCAATGCCTGGAATATTGAAAGGGCCTAAGCAAAAATGTCCAATTAGGTGTCAAGTCACAGTCTTGCTATAGGACTAAGAAAAGAGAACACAGCCTCAGCTGCTCCCAATTCACCACAGACCGATGAAAAGCAAACTCAGTGTCGACTTGTCTCATAACAAAAGCCCATTTATTATTGAGAAAACAGACACGCACAAAATTAGATCAAAGGCCCACTACTTTTCATTCATGATGTACTATCCCTGATGAGAAACTGTAGATTTTTTTAATGACTAAAGAAGTTTTTAAATACTCCCAGTTCAACACCAAGGAAGTTTCAGGAGAAATCTCATCTGAGTTTTGCTACCCCGGGAGATGAGCTGGTTTAGAGCTGTTTTATCAAAGAACTTTGAAATATAAAATGCTCCTGACGGGTAAGAAAGGAAGGAAGAAGAACACTGTCCTCTAGGGAGACTAAGCACTGTAACATCCCTGTCCCCACTAGGCTCCTTGGGGATAGTCATCCCTCACGTGTTCACCCCCAGAGACAGAGTCATAAAGGAGCAGGTAGGCTAAGCATGCACCCAAGTTCTCCAGGATTCCACTACCTGGTGACCTTGTATAAATGTCAATTTCCTTGGGCTTCAGTTTTCTCATCTGACACACAGGAGCTGGATCCAAGAATATCCAAGAGCTGTTTTAGATTTGAAATGTGATGACCCTTAGATGGAAGAGAGAATGGGAATATCATAACGTTAGATGTAAGAGAGAGCAAGAGAGAGGGGAAGAAATTAGGGAGTGAGGAGACAGAAAACAGAGAACAGAAAACCAGAAGAGCCGTGTAACAGGAAACAGAAGGGTAGACGAAGTGGGGAGGTAAGGACAAAACAAAGATGAGGTCAACGCAACTTTAGTTCTAGTAAACACTAAGGATAATGGTGGTTTCTATTTATTCAGCACCTACCGTGCTGTATATACATTTTCTCTAATATTCACAACTTTCTGAGGTTGTATTAATATATCCATCTTACAGATGAGGAAACTGAGGTTCAGAGAGGTTTAGAAACTGGTCTAAGTTCGCACTGCTAATAATTAATTAGACCGTGATTGAACCCAAGAACCCAAGCCCGCCTTCCCACTACATTATACTGCCTCCTAGACCATTCTCCTAATTGTTTAGCAACAGATCCAGTGCTCTCTTCTGCTTTAGTTTATAAAGTATAGTTCAAGTAGAGGATCCTTGAAGAGTCCAAGAAGGCAGCATCTTCAACCAAAAGCAGTTTTGAATGTGCCTCTGATGGAGAAAGGAGGGATCAAGGTGAATATGCTCTAAATCATTGACAAGAAGTATCACATTGGGCTTCCCTGGTGGCGCAGTGGTTGAGAGTCTGCCTGCCGATGCAGGGGACACGGGTTTGTGCCCCAGTCTGGGAGAATCCCACATGCCGCGGAGCGACTGGGCCCGTGAGCCATGGCCGCTGGGCCTGCGCATCCGGAGCCTGTGCGCCGCAACGCAAGAGGCCACAACAGTGAGAGGCCCGCGTACCGCAAAACAATAAATAAATATAAAAATGAAACTGAGAATGATTGATGCTCCTCTTTTTAATGATGAATGTCACCAATGTGATGAATGTGTCCTTTGGAGAAGTTTTTTCATATTCGTTTTCTTTGCCTAACTTAGTTTTTCGCCTTCTTCCATCCAATCTTTTATTTCTTTCCCTTGCATTATCTGAAACTTCTATAGAGCCCTAAAAGGACAAGGGCTGCTCCCTGGTCCTCACCATTACCCGTGAGCCAACGCAAGCGGCAGTTCCCAACATTATGAAAATGGAAGCACCTCATTCCATTTAACTAAACATCAGCACAACCATCAGAGATTCTTTTTCGAGGACAGTCCAAAGGCAAGCAAGTTGCAGCTGAACAAATAACTTCACCTAGAGAGGAAATGGCATCCGTAACGACTGATGTTGAACCAAAAAGTATGTTAGGAGAGATGGTGCTAGAGGGCTTGCTGAGTAATGCAGAGATCACCGCGTGGTCATTCAATAAATAATTACAAAACACTGACTGTGTACGAGGCCCTGGGCTAGGAAATTAGAGTTCAAGGGAAATAACACACAGTCCCCAGACTGGAGGAGGTCAGAGTCTAGGTGGTGGGAGGCCAAAATCCAGGTGAAAAATAAATGGAAATGTAAAGTCTTCCTTTCCTCCCTCTGCTTCTTGAGTTTGCAGAGACAAATGTCCCTAGGATTGCCCTGGGAGCCTTCAAAAAGGGATCAAAACTCACTCAACAAAAAAAAGTTTCCTGGAGTCCAGTCTCCTGCATGTTTCATGTCAGTCTCAATCTAACCCAAGCAAATATCATTTTTAGGTAGGGCATATTGGCACAACAGAGAGCCATCTGGTAATGGTTTGTTCATCTAGAAAATATATATTATGCACCCACTATGTACTAGACACAGTGCTAGGTGCTGGGTGAAGAATACAAAGATGAATTAATCAGGGCTTCATTCCTCAAGCCACTTAACAACTGATCAAGAAGTAACAGATGGCCATCGAGGGCCCCGTGTTTGTTACTTTGCACATAAATTTATTCATTTGTGCCAAAACACCTATTTCACTCATACTGTGCACATCATGTATGTGAAACTAAATGATGCTCAGGCTTCTCCTTGAAGAGCTCAAAGAAATATGATCCGTGGGATCTCAAAGCTCTCCTTGAAGAGCTCAAAGAAATATGATCCGTGGGATGTATACAAAAGGCACTCAGACATGGGGAAGGAGTTGACATTAGGGTTGAGGTTTGAAGGATGAGTAAAAATTAACCAGGAAGAGAATGCGAAAAGACATTCAAGAGAAAAGAAGCAACAAGTGTAAAGATATGGAGCTGTGAGAGAGTAGGGTGAATTCCATAAGGGGGAACATCTTCAGTTCTCTGAAGAAGAGGCAGGAAATGATGCTGCAAAGGTGTCTGGGACTACATAACCAACTCTGCCCTATACCAAAGAATGGGATCAAAGTCACCAAGGATCCTCTTTGGTACTCTTCTGTAAACATTAATCTCACTAAAGTGAGACTAAAGTCCATGCCTTTATTGAAAGTGTTGGTATATGAAAGTATTGGTTAGGCATGGCATGTAAACATAGTTGTAGGAATGGAAACACATCATCATTTGCTGCAGACATTAAGGACTTCTATGAAGGTAAGAGAGTTTCTGGAAAGCGGGCAGTGATTACAGTCAATAAGAGACGTGCTCCAGAGCCTCTGCCTGGTCTTTAGGCTGTGACCTGTCTTCAAGGACCGCAAATTCAGTCGTTTCAGTTCTTCCAACCATCTGACAGTGAAACAGCTGTTTAGATTAAGGAGCCTAGTGATAACCTGCCGAGTGCCTCAGGGACATGGCTCACGACCTGGCCACGTGCCACAGCACCTGTCATGACAGGTTTCGAGACAAGAAGGGCTAGAGTGTGTGGGAGGCAGGCAGTGAGGGGATGTGCCAGTGGACAAGCGAACGTTACAGACTTCATCAGGGAAGGAAGGAAGAGGTCTAGCTGCTGAAACCAGAGAGGTCTAGACAGATCCCCAGCAGCCTGCCTTAGGAACTGGGAGCATTTTTGTTGCTTGTGTTATGCAGAGGCTGGGGAGAACCGAGGTTGTACGGGGACTCATAAGAAAGGAAAAGGGAGAGAAGTAGACCAAGGCTCAGTTTCTGAATAAGAGAGACGAGATGGTTCACAGGCAACATAGTGAGACTCAGGTCACGGAAGGACTGGGCAGGACTTCAATGAGACTGGCTTATTGTCAAAAATAATAAAACTGAAAAGGACATGCAGAACTACAGAGCTGAGGGACAACAGTGATCCCAGGTTCCGGGGTCAAGGGACTTTGGCTTCAGGAGCCAGCAAGCTAAGGAGCTGGAGCTAAGGGACCCACAAGAGCTGTACCTCACACAAGGCTAAAAAGTAAGCAGAACTGCACTGTCTGATTCAGACATAGCTTTAGGTTGTTTGCGTTTCCAGTTCCCCCTTCGGTGCCACTTTCTGTAGGGCTGCTTTTTTCCTGGAGGTGAAAGTGTGAATAGATTGTTGTTTCTTCCTCCCACCTTCAACTTTAGCCCAGTTTGCAAATAGCTAAATCTAAAAACATGCTCCATACTGGTGCACCGTGTGTGTGCGTGTGTGTGCATGCAAGCTCACATGCACGTCTGCCTATCTGGAACTAGGTCTAGGTCGCTACAATATCCCAAGGCAATGTGAGCATAAAAATTGCTACCATTTATCAAGCACTTACTATGGGCACAGTGAGGGATTCTTGAATCTCTAATCCCTATAATGCCAGAGGATAGGATTTCATTGATTCCTTTACAAGGCTAATGCTGAGCCTCTCCAGTGCCCCCCAGAACAGAGCTTATGATAGAAAATAATATAATACATGAATATAATATCATCACACCTAGGCAAGGTCTAGAAAAGTAATGTCTACACTTAGACAACTAGCCGGACCATTCTACCTGAAATGGCTAAGTCAGCCAACCAACTGATCTGACTGATTTTGTCCAGTGAACTGACTGACTGACTGGCTCGGTGGAATAACACAGTTACTTCAGCATCATGTTGCCACAGCTTTGCAATGTGTCTCTGCTGATGAAATGAAGTGAAAGGCAATGAAATTACTACAGATATTTCCCATTTCAAAGATGCTAGCCTGGATTGTTAAAACCTCAGGAACTTTTGCCATAAAGCCAAACTGTATGACGTAGAATGAAAAAGGGACCCCATGGACAGATCCCTAGACTGGGTTTGCTTTTGTGCCTGGTGTTGCTTTTTTTTTGGTGTTTTGGTTTTGCATTTTTTTGGCCCTGGGTTTGCTTCTGTCCACCTAAATCTCAACTCTGGCTACTCATTAGAATCATCTACAAAGCTTTTAAAACCATTCATGCAGGAAGGTCCCAAAGACACTGATTAAACTGGTCTGGATGGGAACCTGGACAAGGGCACCTATTTTTAAAACTTCCCAGGTGATGATAACAAACAGCCCTGATTGAGAATCCTGGCTTTTAGTGATATGGTCCCTCTGAGCCTCAGTTTCCTGTTTATTTAACAAGAATTTTGGACCAGGTGATACCTAGAGCCCTGTACAATTCTAAGATTCCTTGCTAATTTTGATCCCATCCCCAGATGACAGGCAGCTCTGAAAAGACCACTTTCTCTTTGGATAATTCAATTACCGAATGCTGCCAAGACGGTTGACCTACCACGGTGGGCTGGCATGTAGGTTCATGAGATCGTATTTGCAAAGTGTTTAGAGCTCTGGGGAAGGAATCTCTAATACATGCAGCTAAAGAATGATTACAGCAACATTAATGCATTTTTTTTTTTTTTAGGAAGAGTAAACCACAGTTCATAAACTCGCATAGGCCATAAGTAGACTATCTCGCCTGGATGGAGAGTGGCAGCGTGGAAAGTAGATAAAAGAAGGTCTGCTCTTGTTAAGACTAGATGCCAGGTCAAGGCTTCATGAGACATGTCTATGCAATCACAATTGATACGGACTGGACTTTAATCTATGCAACGTCCTCTGGTCCCCAAGCACACCTCCGGTAGACGTGTGATCCGCGTCTTTGTGGATCCACTTCCATGTAATAGGGATAGACGATTAATCTCTGGGCCTTTTCCAAGAATAAATAATCATCAGTGGGACTCTATTTCTAAGATGTTACTTCCTGTGCTGTTTTTGACACATTAAAATCAGAAGAGATGAAATAACCTTCTTTAAGAACTGATTCATTTGACCTGCCCATGCATAGGCTATAGCAACAGAAACAGATTGCAAAGACTCTAGACACCGAGAGAGGCGAATCTGTGTCTGGCTCTACCTCTTATAAACTCCATGACTTCTGGAAAGTCTCTTACTTTCTTCTACCTTATTTTCTTCTAGATAACATGTGAAAAGCACCTAGCAAAATGCCTAGCATAGTTCAATAAATATTTAGTTTCCAATCTCTGTATCATACATGGGGAACCACTGGTAGTATCAGGGATTTACAAGTAACAGTCACTCTGCCCAGATGGCACTGAAGGCCTCTGGTAAGCCAGATCTTTTGTTTTTCATGGCCCATCTGCAATCTCATTCATTCATCCACTGACTTACATTCAACCAGTTTCTACGTTCTGTCTAATATAGACCCAGAGACAGACTTTGTCATTAATGATCAATTAATAACTGAAATTCTAGGGAACTTGAAACACTCCATTTTAGAGTTCTTTCCAAACAACTGGGATGCACCAAGTGATCCGAAAATTTATATTACTGTTTTATTTATGAATCAATAATTCTGATCATAACATGAACTGATGAAATAAAAATTAACTTGGAATCTTGAAGAAGGCTGGATTCATGTATAGGTTTAAGCATTTCAACAAAAACACCAATAGGTTTTCTTTGGAACTTGGAAAACTTATTCTAAACTTCCTCTGTTACAACAAATAGTTTTAAATGGTTTTCAGCTTTTTTGAGAAAGAAAATTACAAAGTGTGATGCTGACAACAAAAAGAGACCAGCGGAACTGAATGGAGACTCAGGAACAGACCCAGGTCTATGCAAGAATTTAATACATGATAAAAAGAGTATCTCAGTTTAGTTGGGAGGGCAGGATTAGTCAATAAATATTGCTGGGGCCATTGGTTAACTATTTGGGAAAAAGTTCATTTGGCATCTCAATCCAAATCATTCACCACATTAAAAGGTAGATAGAACGAAATATGTTAAAAAAAATCCATAACACAACTCAATGGAAATACAAAGTAGTATCTCATGCATGTCTAGAAAAGACTTTCTAAGTTTAAAACCAATTTAAAAATTAAAAGAAAAAGGAAGAAAATTTGACAACATGAAATTTTAAAACTGCATAAAAATTATGTAAAAGGCTTTTGAACTGGGAAAATTTACAACAAACAATGGTTACTCCTGATATCATCCAAATAATTTAGAAAAACACTGAGACTATTAGGTTAAAAGTCTGTGGACATGAACAAAAAATACACACACACTTAGGGGAAGGACAGGACTAAAGATGCAGACATAGAAAATGGACTTGAGGACACGGGGAGGGGGAAGGATAAGCTGGGACAAGTGAGAGAATGGCATAGACTTACATATACTACCAAATGTAAAATAGATATCTAGTGGGAAGCAGCCGCATAGCACAGGGAGATCAGCTTGGTGCTTTGTGACCACCTAGAGGGGTGGGATAGGGAGGGTGGGAGGGAGACGCAAGAGGGAGGGGATATGGGGATATATGCATACATATAGCTGATTCACTTTGCTATACAGCAGAAACTAACACAACATTGTAAAGCAATTATACTCCAATAAAGATGTTTAAAAAAAAAGAGTTAGTCAACCAGATTAGGTAATAGAATCATCAGCAGCAGTAATAGCAGCTACAGCCATAAAAGTGCCAGATAATTTAAACTGAGGACAAGGCAGAATCTGGATATTCATTAACACAGGGGATTATTTTAAAGAGACCATTTGCCAGAAAATGACAAAATCATTGGGAATATCAGAGGTTGGCAAAAGAGCCTTGCTACCATGTGAAGTTCTAGGACCGAGTCCATGGACTCCCCTGAACAGTGGTTTACAAGCCACTTAATATCGGTTTGTAGATTTCAAAAAGCCTAAAAATCCCTGCTTACTGGGTATACAAAACCCTTGTCCTAACTTGACCAAATGTTCTCAGAGAACCTATCTGTATTACAGTGAACTGGAAGCAGGAAGAGAAAGAGACACTGAGCCACAACTGAAACCTAAACCACAACTGAATAATGTTCCCTAAATAATAGAAATTGCATATGCTGGTGTTGCCTGATTTAACATGATACTGTAGGAGGACAAGTTGAGTTAACTGTAACTTATATGAAGCCCAGAAATAAGTCAGTACCCATATAGTCCAGTTCTTGCATGAAATCACATTCAGAGAAGCACAGTTCAGAAACCAAACGCGTATTAAAAGGAATTCACATCTTTATATGCATCTCTCTAAGAATGTAGAGTGAGGTTGAATTGATAACTCACAATAACACTTCTCAAATGCCCATTCCCTCCCCTCCCCAAGTCTTTCTCATTCCACAAATGCTCCACAACCTCTCATAGCCAAACTCCACCACATTCTCTAATCTCTGCCCCCGTGTCTCTTTAAAAATCTCTGCTACCTTCCTTGGTCCTTTCAGATACTCCAATCCTTTTCCCCCCAATTTTCATGATTCTGCTTCACAAGTCCAGAGTCTGGATGGTACAGACTAAACTCTTCAGGAGAGATGGCAGGAAAAGGTAAGGAGGAATGCAGGCTAGAAGCACAAATTAATAAATCATCTACCTATCACGCATTCAATTTTCAGTTATAATTTTAAAGATGAGTCAGAAACTGACAGACCAAATTTGACGTTAATTGCTACCCACGTATTTAGGTACATTTTAGTGCAATTTTCATGGAAGTAGCATTCATGTCTTGTCTTTGTGCTCCAGCAGCCATAGCATCTAGAAGGCCTGCCATATAGGAGCTATAAAATAGAGACACACTAGCTGATAAGACAATTAGAGCAGTTTGGAGGCTAGCAAAGAAATTTCCTCAAATAGCACAGCTTTGGGGCTTCTGACCTTGTCTGTTAGTTAATTCCTTGAAGAGTGTCAGCTCCTGCCTTTCCTAGACCCTTGCAGATGACGTCTCTAAATGCTCCTACTCATAAACACAAGAAGAGAATGTCCAAATCCTCAGCCCATCAGTGACTGAAAGGCTCCCCTACCCGCCATCATGTTGGCTTGGTCTGTGTACTTAACATCGTGCATGCTTTGGGTCTCTTGCTTTAATAATGCTGATCAAGATGAAGTAAATATAGGAAAACCTTGTTCTTGGGTTTTAAACATTATTCTATTAGCCTGACTTCTCAGAAGCAACTTTTATGTTGTGTTATTCTATTTGTTCTAAAAGATCAAAAACGAAGTTCAGCAATACATTAGATTAGCGTGTTTCTTGCCTGACCTAAGTCAGCATATGCCCAACTCTAATTCAGTTCATTTTGAATGATTACCCTTGGAAAATCTAAAAGATGTAAAAGAAAGAGCTTAGAACAACGATATCAATTAAAATTCTCTTTTGCTTAGAAACCAGGTGATAATGAATAGCATGTATCTCCAAGGGGATGACAATGGGAAGATGCATGTACAAAGAATAACAAATGGTTTATGAGTAATGTAAATTCACAAGAACTGTTCAGTTAAGGTTTCTGAATTTTTTAAGAATTCTACTCAGTGTTAAAATCAGTGAATACAGTATTGGTTTTTATATACTGATGGATCCTTGTTAGGAGACAAAAATCACATAAATTATTTTAGCAGAGAGAATTTAGTATAAAGAATTGAACTCTGGGCTTTCTACTGAGTTATTTGTAGTGAGGTGGATGGACCTAGAGTCTGTCATATAGAGTGAAGTAAGTCAGAAAGAGAAAAACAAATACAGTATGCTAACACATATATATGGAATCAAAAAAAAAAAAAAGGTTCTGAAGAACCTAGGGGCAGGACAGGAATAAAGACACAGATGTAGAGAATGGACTTGAGGACACGGGGAGGGGGAAGGGTAAGCTGGGACGAAGTGAGAGAGTAGCACTGACATATACACTACCAAATGTAAAATAGATAGCTAGCGGGGAGCAGCTGCATTGCACGAGGAGATCAGCTCAGTGCTTTGTGACCACCTAAAGGGGTGGGATAGGGAGGGTGGGAGGGAGACACAAGAGGGAGGAGATATGGGGATACATGTATATGTATAGCTGATTCACTTTGTTATACAGCAGAAACTAACACAACATTGTAAAGCAGTTACACTCCAATAAAGATGTCTAAAAAAAGAGAATTAAACTAAGTAAAAGAATGAAAAACTGAAAAACTAAGAATTCAAAAAAAATTAAAGAACAATAAAGTGTCATGAAACTAACAACCATAGGAAGCAGCTACCGCCTCTAGGGTTAGGACAACAAAGGGAAGACATTGGAACTATTAAAATTAGAACTTTGAACAAGGAGCCCCATGGAGCTGATATTCAGATCTCTGAAGAAAAGATGTTCCTCAGCTGTAGCAGGTATCTCTGAGTTTGGAGGAGGGACCCCATGGGGCAGGGATTCAGACTTCTCAGAGGGGATGCTTAGTGACAGCTGCTGGTGTCCCAGAGGGACACAATGAAACTTAATTCTGCAAAGGTTAGAAAATCTGCAAACTGAATTCAATTGCTTCTATGCGAATTAAGTGCCACTGTCGGAGAGTGATACTGATGAGAAACCAAGCTGACCAGAAGAATGGGAAGAACCTCCTTTCTTCTTTCTCCTCCAGATTTGTAGTTCTCGCTGATGCCCCCTTTGTCAGGGTCTAACAGTAAGCTAACTGACAAGAAAATCTTACTTGCAGAATCCAGCCCTAACATCACAAAGCAGAGTATAAAGGGTGGATTTGGACCTGAGACACAATTTCAGGCTCAATCTCACAAGCTGCATAACTGATGCAATCTACCCCTTTGGTACTCAGCATCCATTCACACTTATTCTACATATATTTGAACTTTCATACAACAACAAGAAGAACTCCGTATTTGCACCTAACATAATGGAACTATTCTTTAGACAAGTGAAGGCATTCTTACTCTCCCCAAAATGTGGAGATGCAAAGTCCCAACTATCATTGTATCCCTCTTTGAGCTATGTTAATTACACCTCAAATTCAGTCACAGCCATACGTAAATGTTCTGTTATCTAAAGATGATGTTGTAAAGTTTACCGCCAACAAAACTTGCATAAGTTTCTAAAGAAAAGGAAAATGTATATGTGTATGTACACACATACACCGACAAGAAAGAAGATATATAAATAGCTGCTGCAGACCTCATTTCAGCCTTTGCTGATATTTATAACCCCTTTCTTCTTCATCCCATTCATGTTTTCTTTGTCCTCAGGCAGGGCCTCAGGTGGTCAGGATTCTCTACCCTACATGCAGACCAAAACTTTATTTCTGAAGGCTCTAAATCTCTAGTTGTCCTATCTTTTTTTAGTTTCTGTAGTTTCCTATTAACTTTTGCTCTTGAACAGGAAGTACCAAGAAATCTCCAAAAAATTTCCTGGGTTCCAAACATATTCCTCTGATGTAGTTTGAATGTTCATGTCCCTCCAAAATTCATATGTTGAAAACCTAATGCCCATGGTAATGGTATTGGGAAGTGGGGCCTTTGAAAGGTGATTAGGTCCTGAGGATGGAGCCCTCACAAATGGGATTAGTGCCTTTATAAAAGAGACCCCAGAGAGATCTTTTGTCCTTCTACCATGTGAGACTACATACAACAAGAAGTCTGAAGCCCTGAAGAGGGCCCTCACCTGACCATGTCTGAGACTATCCTTGTCTGATCTCAGACTTTCAGCATCTAGAACTGTGAGAAATAAATTTCTGTTCTTTTTAAACTAAACAGTATATGGTATTTTGTCACCAAAAAGACTAAGACATCCTCATTGCCACGACTGTATAGCAGGAATCCAGTTCCCCACTGGAAATTAGAATCAAGCAGTAGAATAACCTCCTTCTTGACCTGTTAGTTCAATGACATGAGGACTCAAGTGGCAGTCTCAACACTTAGTTCAACAGAACCACTGTGGTGTCCCCCTTGGGAACCAAGACCACCAAACCATCTGTAAACCAGGCCTACCCAAGGTTTGTTCCTTCTCAGTCATAAGTTCATAAGGAATTCTCCATGAAGCCATAGGTATGGAAGAAAGAAAAAGACAATACACCAGCAGTTAGTGCTGAAGGAGCCTGAGGTACCTGCTCATGCAACTCCCTTGTTGTGTTGTTTAGCACAAGCTCAGCTGAATTTATTTGCCATTTTCCATTTGATAATTGGTTGCTATTGCTCATACCTAAATTTAGGGCTCAGTGGCTCAGAGAACACCTGATTTATGACAGAAATCTTAGATCATCTAGTCACTTAACGTCTAATGATTAAACATTCAGTCTCTCCTGAGGCCTAGTAGCAAATCTGGAGCTATTTCTCAAAAGAATAGCTATCTGTAAAAGAGAGCATGGGTTTGCTCAAAAGCTCTAGATTATCTGCCCTATAATTCTCCTATTACTGCTTGTCAAAGCCCTCATAGTGCATCACTAGATTCCACAGGCTTTTCAGTACCATCAGATCATAAACCCTAAGTGAAAAAGAAGCTTTCATTGCAACTTGGACTTGCTACACAGCCTTCTCTTGCTGTTCTCATTCAAAAGTGGCAGCCTACAGTTACTCAGTAGAGGTAGCAAACACACAGATATGATACACATTGCCTCCAAAATCCAAAAAGGCCTACCTAGCATTGTGCCTCTTTTTGTTATTTGGTAGTGCAAGGTGCAGCAACTTGTCTTTCACCCTTGTGGTGGTACCTCAGAAATTTCGCTGAGTTGGTTTGGCGGGTCTCTAAATTTTCATGGGTTTATAACCCAGTCTTTATTTCTCATATGTCTTACTAAGGCATCTAAATAACTTGCTATTTCCTGTTCATCAGAGACAATAAGCATATCATCAACAACGCATCACTTCTACCATCAGTGGGGAAATGTGATGTTGTTTAAAATGTCAGGGTATTCTCTGTGGAAGATATTATGACAGAAAACAAGAAAATTAATGTAGTGCTGAGGAAGGACCACGAAAGTTTATTATAGGTCCTACCATGCAAAACAAACTACCTTTGTGGTTCTTGCAAATTAATATGGAGGGGAAAAAGCACTTTCCAGGTCAATAGCTGCACACCAGATGCCAGGTTGTGATTTGCTTTACTATCTGCTTCAGTAAAGGTGCCACATCTTGAGCAGCAGCTGCAATTAAACTCAACACCTGATTAAATGTACACTATTCCACGGTCATTCTCCAAGATCCATCCTACTTCTGCAGAGTCCAAACAAGCAAATTAAATAGAGATGCAACTCATATCATTATACCTGCATCTTCCAAGTCTTTGATGGTGGCAACAATCCCTGCAATTTCTCCAGAGATGCAGTATTGCTTTTGTTTACCATCCTGGCAGGAAGGGGAAGTTCTAGGGGCATCCACGTGGTCCTTTGTATCTAATGTCTTTACTTCATAAGTCAGGAAAGCTGTCTGATGATCCTTCCAACTGACAAGTATGTCTATTCAAATTAAGCAGTCAGTAACTTAGGAAATAACAGGAGTCTGCAGATCTATTGAGCCCACAGTGATTCAAAGTTAGCCCAAAACCTCCCTATGTATCACTTGACCACCATACACGCTACTTTGACTAGTGGACAACAGTGGCATTTTGGTTCCCCTGGATTTAGCATCAATTCAGAGCCTTGTAGTAATCCTTCAAAAGTCTGGGTATTTCCTTTTTCCCAGTGTTTATTCACTCTAGTAAAATGCTACAGTTCCCTTTGGAGAAAGATTTTCAGTACATGAAAAATTTTCTGACATGATCTTATACTTCAGAAAAATAAGGGTTTTTCGTGAAAGCATTTATGGTAGAGCAAAAAGATGATGAAATATTTGTTTCCGTCCATTCATTCAAAAAATATTAAGTGGGGCTTCCCTGGTGACGCAGTGGTTGAGAATCTGCCTGCTAATGCAGGGGACACGGGTTCGAGCCCTGGTCTGGGAAGATCCCACATGCCGCAGAGCAACTAGGCCCGTGAGCTACAACTACTGAGCCTGCGCGTCTGGAGCTTGTGCTCCGCAACAAGAGAGGCCGCGATAGTGAGAGGCCCGCGCACCGCGATGAAGAGTGGCCCCTGCTCGCCGCAACTAGAGAAAGCCCTCGCACGGAAACGAAGACGCAGCACAGCCAAAAATAAATAAATAAACAAATGTGGGGTTTAAAAAAAAAAAAATTAAGTGTACCAGAACTTGTTAAAGCTGACAGATATAAAGAAGTAACCCTAAGGATCTTACAATTTAGTAAACAGAAAAAGTAAATAATCTTATATTTCATATAACTTCAGATTGTGACAAATTCAACAAAAGGAATAAACAAGGTGATACGATAGAGATATCGGATGGAGATTTGGGGGGTGACACATCAGAAAAAGTGGTTGACAAAGGCTACTCTAAAAATGTGAAACTGAAGTTAAAACCTGAAGAAAACAATGAAACCAGCCATGACAAGCTGGTAGGATAACTTCCCAGGCAGAAAGAACAAGTCTGGAGGAGAGCCTGAGGCGGTATGAGCCAAAGGAAGGGTGGTACGAGACGAGCTTGGAGAGACAAGTTGAGGTCAACACGCAGGTCTTTATAAGTAAGGAATTTGTACAGTAAGTTCTGCTATACTACAACATACACATTTCTGAAAACCACAGAGCTATGCAAAATCCTACAGTGAAAACACAGGGCTCACGGGAAAACAAAGGGCTAAAGGTAAAAGACTCAAAAACTTTGCGACACTTTAAAAAAGGATAGAAACCTAACATAGCAGCATATTTTTTAACAATTAAGTACATAGATACTACAAAAACCATGGCACTTTACCTTTAAAAAGACCCGAAGTTTGCTGGTGGAAGCGGGAGTCTGAAGGGTTGCGGCTCCGAGTTCTTCTGCAGTGGCGGAAGGAGGGTTATCTGAAACCCAGGAAGAGCTGTAACACCTGCTGTGCACAGGTGTGGCTCACAACCCTCAGTGAACCGCGGTGGCTGCTGGGTGTGTGAGGTGCGGGCACGTGTGCCTCATTCACCAGGGGCAGTTCCTGCATTCACCTGGTGTTTTTCACACATAAGCAAATGTGAAACTCGCATTATGCTTAAAATTGTTCCTTACACATAGCAGTCACTTCTTCAAAAAAGCATTACAGTAGAACTGACTGTATTTTATTTTAATGGTAGGGGAAGCCACTGGGAGGTTTTTAAATAGTGAAGTGGCATGATGGGATTGTGTTTTAAAAGCTTACCCTGGCTGATCTGTTGCAAATGGATACAGATGGGGTAGGAATGTTGTTTACTGGGCTGGGTAAGAGAGAGGGGTAGGTTGGAGGGAAGTGGTCTAGTGGGAATGACGAGTAGGCAGGTGGATCTGTGCTTTCAATCTCAGTGGGAAGGTCAGAGCGAGAGATACAACCAGCACCTGGAGAGTATTTATGTAATGAGACTACATGAGATAAGCTAGGAGGGTGGAGGCCCGGAGCCTTTCTCCTCACTGCAAGGATGAATTAGAGACCCTATGCATGTCCACTTTTCTTGTTCTGATTGGGTATCTAAAGGTTTCTATATATGGTCACAGCACCATGACAAAAAAAAAAAAAAAGAGAAAGAAAAGAAAGAAAGAGAGATGGAGGGAGGAAAGGGGAGAGGAGAGGGGAGGGGAGAGGGGGGAAAGGGAAGAGGGAAGAGAAGACGGAGGGGAGGGGAGGGGAGGGGAGGGGAGGGGAGGAGACGCCATAAGATCCAGGACTCTGATCTATAATGCACTTATGGAAACCAAGCTGCTGCAAAGGCATAACTACATTACAGTTGGCCCTTGAACAACACAAGTTTAAACTGTGCAGGTCCACTTCCATGCAGATTTTTTTAAGAGTAAATACTACAGTACTTCATGATCTGGTTGGTTGAAGCTGCCCACAAGGCTCCTGTGGAGCCAATTATAAAGTATCTGCAGATTTTCGATTTTGCAGGGGGTTGGCGCCCCACCCGGTGCTGTTCAAGGGTCGACTGTATTTGGCAAGAATCCATGCATCTACTACACCTTCCGTCCTTTATACATAATTCTTTAACCCATTATTCAGTCTGGGATATTTTGTGGGGTTTTTGGTAGAAGGAGAAGTAAGCACTATTGTAGACTAAATAGGTATATATTTTGCATGTGTGCGTGAACACAGGTGAATTCTTTTTGATTGAAACTTCTTCTCATACATTTATCTACTCCTAAAGTGATAACTTTTAAGTGTTTAAAGCTTCTAAAAGAATGAAGAGCCAGTCCCCTCAAGGAATAAGTTGTTAAAATGGACCACTGTCCTCTATATAAGAGCTTAATAAAATATAAATATAGTAATTTCGTAAATGGCATCAGAAAATCTACTTTGTCACTGATGCTATTGCATTCAAATGGCCACTGTTTTTGACAATTACAACCACCAGCCAGATAGGCCTCCTAACCAGGTCATGTGCTAGTGCAACATCTGCTCTATCTCCAGTCCTCTGCCTATTACTAGTTTCATCTCAACCAAACTTGCTCTTCTTCCATTCCTGACTCTGGTACTTAAAAAATTTTTTAAATCTGTTTATTATATTTAATAACTCTTTATTTTAGAGTAATTCTAGAGTTACCAAAAAACTGCTAAGATAGTATAGTGTTCTCATATATCCTGCACGCAGTTTCCCCTTTAATTAATATCTTCTATTGGTTTGGTACACGGCACAATTAATGAACCAATATCGATATTTTTTTTTTTTTTTTTTTTTTTGCGGTATGCGGGCCTCTCACTGTTGTGGCCTCTCCCGTTGCGGAGCACAGGCTCCGGACGCGCAGGCTCAGCGGCCATGGCTCACGGGCCCAGCCACTCCGCGTCATGTGGGATCTTCCCGGACCGGGGCACGAACCCGTGTCCCCTGCATCGGCAGGCGGACTCTCAACCACTGTGCCACCAGGGAAGCCCCTCGATATATTATTAAACAGTGTCAATTGTTTATTCAGATCTCCTTGGTATTTACCTACTAACTTTCCACCAGGATACTACAGCACCTTTAGTTGCCTTGTCTCCCCAGGGTCCTCTTGACTGTGATAGTTTCTCAAACTTTCTTGACGAATGTGAGGAGTGTTGGTCAAGTATTTTATAGGATACCCATCCACTGCACTCTATCTGATGTTTTTTCTCATGACTGGAGTTACAGATTTTTAGGAGCAAGACCATAGATATAAATGTCATTTTCATCACATAAAGTTCCTAGAAGAAAACAGAAAAAAAGGTCCTTGACATGGGTCTTGGCAATGATCTTTTTGGACACAACACCTAAAGCACAAGCCACAAAATCGAAAATGAACAAGTGGGACTACACCAAACTGAAAGTCTCCTGCCTAAGGAAACAATCAACAAAACGAAAAGACAACCTGCAGAATGGGAAAAAATATTTGCAAACCATATATCTGAAAAGGGGTTAATAACCAAAATATACAGAGAACTCATACAACTCAACAGCACAAAATAATCATCATCATCATCCAGTTAAAATTGGGCAAAGGACCTGAACAGACATTTTTCCAAAGAAGATATACAAAAGGCCAACAGGTACATGGAAATGTGCTCAACATCACTAATCATTAAGGAAATGCAAATCAAAACCACAATAAGATATCATTGCATGCCTGTTAGAATGGCTATCATCAAAAAGACAAGCGATAACGAATGCTGGCAAGGATGTGGAAAAAAGGGAACACTTGTGCGGTGTTGGTAGGAATGTAAATTGGTATAGCCACTATGGAAAACTTCCAGTATGGAAGTTCCTCAAAAAATTAAAAATAGAGCTACTATATGATCCAGCAATTCTACTTCTGGGAATATCTTTAAAGGGATCAATAGCACTAACTCAAAAAGACATCTGCACAACCATGTACATAGCAACATTATTTACAATAGCCAAGACATGGAAACAACCTAAGTTTCCATCAGTGGATGGGTGGATATAGAAATTGTGGTATATATGATATTATTCAGCAATAAAAAAGAAGGAAATCCTACCATTTGCAACAGCATGGATGGACTCTGAGTGCATAATGCTAAGTGAAATAAGTCAGACAAGGAAAGACCATGTATGATGTCACTGTATGATGAGATCTGTTTGATCTCACTGTATGATGATCTCACTGTATGATCTCACTTATATGTGGAATCTTAAAAAAAATAAGAAAACTCATAGAAGAAAAACAGATTTGTAGTTACCAGAGCAGAGGTGGAGGTGGGGAAGGAAAAATTGGATGAATGTGGCCAATAGGTACAAACTTTTAGTTAAAGGAAAATGACTACTAGGGATGTAACGTACAACATCATGGCCACAGCTAACCCTGCTGTACAGTATATATGAAAGCTGTTAAGAAAGTAAATCCTAAGAGTTCTCATCACAAGGAAAAAAACATTTTTTTCTTTTTCTCTTTTTTTGTATCTATATGAGATAGTGGATGTTAACTAAACTTATCGTGGTAGTCATTTCACAATATACATAAGTCAAATCATTATGCTATACACCTTAAACTTATACAGTGCTGTATGTCAATTATGTCTCAACAAAATTTGGGGAAAAAATAATACAGTCTCTCTGTTGTACTACCTGTTTGTCTCTTACCAAACGCTTTGTAAACATTCTCATCCTCCTGGGGTGAACTTAGTCCCAGCTCCTATGTCAGAGTCCGTGTACTGCACAGCTGCACACTGTAGCCCATCTCCAGCATTGGAGGTCTGGATTCAGGTTCTGGGTCCTTGAGTCAGCTCATTTCTGCATCATTTACTGGATCTTGTCTGGTAAAATTCTAAGATGTAATACTGTTCACTACTGTTTTTATAGTCTTAACTTACTGCCTCAAAAACATAATGTTCTATTATGTTCATCAGATATTTATCCCCAACTGTAGCTGTTTCTTCCCATCTTGAACAAGATTTATATCATACACTTAGTTCAGTCAGTACAGCCCTCTATTCAGTTTCTGTGCTTCCTTTTCTTTCTTTCTTATATGACTTATATGTTGAAATCTGGTAGCTGGTCTAAATATTGCAAACCCTATATAACCTTTGACCAAACAAACTCTAACAACTAAGGAGTAACCAGACTCAAAACCAAGGTCGGAGAGTCAGTTAACTGATGTTATGTAAGAACAGATTATATAGTTGTCTGGGAGAAGTCCTTCCACATTGTCTCACTTCCCAAGTTATGTATCAGCCTTGTGTATAGATGATTATTCTGTCATTTTTTCTTACACCACTTGATAAATAGCTTTCAATCTTCAGTACACAATGAGTGATAACATCTTGACATAAAATCATCAATCATATTTTTTCTGTATTCTGACAGATATATTCCATCACCTTAAAAGCCTATTTTATTATCAAGGAAATAAAAATGAGAGGCAAATGTATGTAGAGAATATGTCTTTCATCATTCTTAATGAAATATTGGAAACAATTTAATTGTCCTATATAGTTAAATTATGATATAGTCATATGATGGAATTACCATGCAGTTGTTGAAGAAAACATAGTCAAAGTATATGTATTGACTGCAAGGAACTTGAAAAGTGAAAAAAAATAGTTATGAAACATTTTGGTAAAACTACGATTCCCATTTTGGTAAAAAAAATGCTTCTGCACTCATAAAAAATTCAAGAAAGACATTCTCTTTGAACACAACACAAAATATTAGTTGCAGTTACCACTGAGATTACTAATGACTTTTATATCTTCTGTCATATCCATATTTTCTAATATCTCTACTATGAACATGTTTAATCATGTAACAATATTTTTAACTCTTCTCTGAACTGGTGAACCAACAAATGATAGTGTTTTCATTGTCATCTGTGGACTGTAATAGTTTGTATTTTTAATTCTAGTCCCATCCTTACTTATAATTTAGTTGCATTGACTTCAAAATTAAGGACTCACATATTTAGGGAAAAAAGAGACAAGTTAAATATGTATCATATTTTGTAAAACTATTCACATTGGAAAATATGGTAAATGGCTATTTCAGAAGGAGAGTGTTGTACACTAAAATGTTAAGAGTGGTTTGTTCTGGTTGTTATTATTTTGAAGGACTTTTTTCTTTGCTTCCCTTTCTTATTTTTCAAAATATGCTACCCTTAAAAGGTTTTTAAAAGCAGAAGACAAATGAAATGTTATTAGTATTATAATGTGTTATTATTCCATGGAATTCTAAAAATGCTAGCATAAACATTTAGCATAAATTCTAAAAATGCTTGCCTGGGACAAGGAGCTTCCCAGCCTGCCCTTTTCCTGCAGGGTTCTCAGTTACACGCCATTAACTGACTCACAGTAAAAGACTTGATAGTAAAGGCAACTCAACTGCAAACCACTTGGTGGCTGTGGGGACCACATCTTAGACAACTGGGGACCACTGATGGCTCTGCATAGAGTAAGGGCACAGTATTTTTGTTGAAAGAAATAATAAAGACCTCAAAAGCCTTACTCAGAAGTTTCAGGAGATTGACATTCACCTGGACCCACCTTTATCAAAAATCACTTATGTATTCATTCTTTCCCCCCTAGTCTTCGACCCACCTCAATTAACTAGAACAGGCATTCAGTCCCCTGTAAGTTGCCCAGTTCCTACGCCTACCTCCACTCTGCCAATGCCTCCTGTATATCCAGAGCTTCTCTATTCTGCCCAAGACTGACTATCAGAGAAGGCTCAGCCCTCTATCTCCAGTAAATGATTGGGGCCTGTCTCACTCACAGGGACTCCTCAAGCTTCTCCAAATGATAAACCTCTTCTTAAGTTCCAGAATGTAACCTCAACAACCTATAGATATAAATAATTACATAAGTACCGTGATGTCCTGTTCTGCTTCCTACCACATATAATTTTAGGATCAGGCTATTATAAAACATACGCATCTTCTAGAGAGACTAATAACATGGCACCCCTATAAAACTGTATTTCACCA
The DNA here is from genome assembly GCF_011762595.2 of Tursiops truncatus. NCBI lineage: Eukaryota > Metazoa > Chordata > Mammalia > Artiodactyla > Delphinidae > Tursiops > Tursiops truncatus. Next base: position 19,842,217 of record NC_047038.1, on the reverse strand, counting down.
ATATTTATTCAGCACGTTTTAGTGGTAGCAGGATTAATGCCAGCAAGGAATAATTTTTGTGAAGCTGCCATTTGTTTTCTTAATTTCTTCTTGAGGCAACTGCCTATGTCAATAGGAATAAGACTTAGCAGTATTCTGAAAATAATACCCTTTTTTTTTTTTATAAAGTGATGAACATTTTGGCATCTTCTATAAGAAGTCAGATTTCAGGACCTCCATGGAAAAGGTACAGCTTGCATAAAGAAATAAGATCCTGAAATAAAATGGCAAGACAGGAAAGAAACCAGATAAGAGGGTTGCAGAGAAAGTAAATATTCAATAACACTTATAATTAACTTCGGGAGAAGAAAAGATCAGAATTCACATTATAAAAACTTGAGACCATGAGGGAAAGGACAAATTTGAGACATGGTCTCAAAGCATAGAGAAAAATGATAAAGAAATGAAAACCAAGGAAAGGAGAGAAGAGAGATCTAACCGAAGAATTATATTTTTCTCTCAGGAAGCAACTAAAACAATTGGAAAAAAATCAAACCTATAATTAAGCAATCCTCTAAATTTTAAAAAGAGTCTTGGGGTCTCAGATTAAAACAGTTCACCTCATTCCAGGGAAAGCCAACTAAAAGAAATTCATCATTAGACACAGCCTGGTAAAATTTTTAAATTAAAACAAGAAAGAAAAAAAAATCTTATAAACTTCCGGTCTGATGGAGGTAAAGGGAGAAGGAAAAGTAACACAGATTGGTCTCATTTTTAAAAATTTCTTCTACAGTGCTAAATGAAAAAAAGAAACATCTATAGCTTTTCAACAAGAACAAATTTTACAACCAACCAAGTTGCTTTTCATGCAGAAGACAACAAAATGACATTCACAGATATGCACAGATATTAAAAATATTTCACAAACATCCTTGCTCAAAAAACTCATAGAATATATACTGACCAAGAGTAAGTCAAAATAATAAACACTAATATCAGGAAATCATATATAGTAAGACTGATAAGTCCTTTGTGGAATTAAATTCCAAATTCAGGAATTTAGTTGGATTATCTGTACTCAGGAGGGTTCTGCCCTCTAGGGGTAAAGCTTGATGAGTCTCTCTCTGAGTTCCTCTTCATTCATTTATTCAACAAATAATCTGTAAGCACCTCCTTTGTGCCAGACACTGTGCTGGGCTCTAAGAATATAGCAGTAAATCAGATAGTTGTAATCACTTCCTTAAAAAAACCTGCAGTCTAGTGTTTCACTTCTGTTCCATTCTCAGTAGAAAAGATCATTCTTGGGTCACATTCTTCCTACTACATTAAGCAAGAATCTCTTCTCATATCTGCTGTCCACTTAAAATAAAAATAGGGGGCTTCCCTGGTGGCGCAGTGGTTGAGAGTCCGCCTGCCGATGCAGGGGACACGGGTTCGTGCCCCGGTGTGGGAAGATCCCACATGCCGCGGAGCAGCTGGGCCCGTGAGCCATGGCCGCTGAGCCTGCGCGTCCGGAGCCTGTGCTCCGCAACGGGAGAGGCCACAACAGTGAGAGGCCCGCATACCGCAAAAAAAAAAAAAAAAAAAAATAGGTGTTATCATGTTCCAGCAATGTTAGGATAGTTAAGCTATTTTTATACTTGGGACACTGCCAGAAGAATTATTCTACGAAAGATCTTTGGTTTCCCCTCCGCAGAAGCAGAACCGCACAGACCAAAATAACAGTCATTTTCATTGCCAGGAAATGCAAATAATGATTTCTCCCTCTTTAAAGATCATATTTAATGAACAGAGTCATTTGAACTTTTTAACTGGAAAAAAATGCAGATATTGTTTGTCACAAAACACATTTTCATACTGCCTTACATCCAAGAATCAGGTTGGTTTTTGTGTTGACTATACCTTAAAATTAACTCTTATAGCAAGTAAGTACATGAAAATGTTCATGGAGTTTATAGAGGGCCTTAACTGACCTGGGTTTCATTACCCTCTCCTTTAGCAACCTTTCCCCCTATCAAACAAGAACGTAGTCCCAAAGCCTGGAATATTGTAATTCAGTGTTCTTTTTCTCTCCCAAGGTTACATTGCAGGTGGTACAGATCTAAACAGATGAAAAACAAATACCAGAATAGTACACAACAGAGCATTCCAATACTTACACAAAATTAATAATGCAGAAAGATAAAGGTTATTTTCAAAAATCTAATTCAATTTCACAAATCCCTCTTCTTTTTAGAATAATTAGACTGCCCAAATATTTTTTGTGCCAAAAATTCAGGTCTATAAATTATGTCTAACATACCCAATGTGAAATATTCTGCTGCCATTAAATAATATTTAATTAAATATTGATATTTATATTAAATATTATATTTACACAGAACCTGAAACAATATGAAACTTCAGGAAACTGATTAGCCTGATTGTGAGAACTGTAATAATCAGGTTTTGATCAGAGAAGCAGATCCACTGAGGAATATATGTAATAGGTATTTATTTGGGGGATTTATCCCTACACAATTGTGGGATCTGATTAAATAATCTATGTGAGTCTGTGTTTCTGTGTCTGGTGCCTGAAGTCCACAGAGCCGACAGTTAGGAAGGGAAGATGGAAACAGAATGGAAGAAGGACAAACCAGAACCTGCTGTCAGAGTCTAGGAGTTTAACCTACTAACAAGCTCCTAAGTTAGCCTTTTACTGTTTACTCACAGTACAACAAGCAGCATGACCATGAGGTTTGTCTGGGGTCCCCTTGTCCCCCAAGTCCCATGGGGGCAATGCAGAGGGTCCCAGATGAATGCTGCACATACAGTGAATTTGCATCCCAGCTGAGACACTCTGAGTTTGGAAAATTCACCAAAATAAGTAACTGTAGTAAGCAGTAAGCAAACGTGTTCTTATTTGTAAGTAAGATATTATCTCACCCTCAAGGTGGGCTTGCTGTAAACACAGCCCTGAGAAATGTCCAAGTAGGAGGAGACCTGCTCTCTCGGCTCTCCCAACAAGAACGTCAGTGGACACTCCTAGCCCATGGTGGATTGCCTCCCTCGCTCCTGGGAGGCTGAGCTTGAACAATATGGATGGGCTGGAACCTGCCTCTGTCTCTCACCACCTCCAAGTCTCCAACTTTGATGATGGGTGTGTCCTGCAAGAGACCCAGTGCCCTTCACCTTAAAGCTAAACACACACCTAAGCCCAGGAGTTGGGGGTAGGGGGCGCCTGAAGGAGGATGAGGCAGGAGCTGCAGTTGATACAAGCCCAGCTGCTGTCCCATGCCAACCAGACGAGCCAGTGGATAAACGACAGCACTCACGATCTGTAACAGCGCCTCACTAAGCTTTAGAGAATAAAAAGCAAGCTGACTGCTGTTCCACTTCTGCCTTCTGAATCCTGTGCAAAATCTCTCTCATGACCTATGCTAACCCAGAACCATACCGGAAAGGGAATTCTGGAAAACACAGTTTCAGCTTAGCTAAATTAACCTAATACAATCCACCACAGGCCATGGACGTATGTCCTGCCCGTTACTTTCCTTCCAAAGCTATTAAGCCTCATTGTACATCTTTGGGCAACAAGACTACTATCACTCTCGTTTCATGAAGGATTGGCTGAGAACCAAAGGGACAATGGAAATCACTAGTCATGTTATTGCAGGGGTTCCCAAGACCACCCCTGGTTCCATCTTTCTCTAGAACTCACAGGTCTCAGCATATACTCATACTCACAGCTAAGATGTATTACAGTGAAAAGATACAAAGCAAAATCAGCACAGAAAAAGCTGTATGCAGAGAAGTCTGGAAAAAACCAGGCACAAGCTTCCAAAAGCCCACTCCCAGTGAAGTCCCACAGGATGCACTCAATTATCCCAGCTGTAAGTTGTAACAACACATGTGAAAAGTTGTGTGCCAGGGAAGCTCATCAGAGACTCAACTGCCCGAAGTTTTCCTTGGGGGCTGGTCACGCAGGCATTCTCTGCCTAGCACATACCCAAATTCCAGACTCCCAGAAGGAAAGCAGGGGTTCAGCACAAGCCAAATCCAGTGAGCTGCTTTTATCAGTTGTAGCCATGATGAGAACCTTCTCAAAACCCAAGTTCCCAGATGCCAGCCAAAGGCCAACCATGCAAGCTGATAAGAGCAAAGTAGGAGAGCAGAGGCTGTGATTAGGAGGCTATGAACAGCAATCTAACTGGAGTGGATGATCTATGTAAGGAGAACATGGGATCCAGGACTGGAAAGATGGTTGGGGGCCAAATAGGAAGAGCTTTGAACTACAGAACACGACTCAGGCTTTATAGAGTTGGCCACAGGAAGCTACTGAAGGCTTCTGGGCAAGTGGAGACATGATGAAAACGAGACCTAAAAAGTGAACTGGCAAAGATTATAGCAGCGTTCCTTAACTTTTGTTTTATTATTGTCCCCTAACACACAAACAAGCAGCTTTCACAGGCATTTTTTTCCCCTAATCACCACTCCCTGTGATTTTTTTTTTTTTTTTTTTGGCTGTGTTGGGTCTTTGCTGCTGTGCACGGGCTTTCTCTAGTTGTGGTGAGCGGGGGCTACTCTTTGTTGTGGTGGGCAGGGTTCTCATTGTGGTGGCTTCTCTTGTTGCAGAGCACAGGCTCTAGGCGAACAGGCTTCAGTAGTTGTGGCACGTGGGCTCAGTAGTTGTGGCACGCAGGCTCTAGAGCTCAGGCTCAGTAGTTGTGGCGCACGGGCTTAGTTGCTCTGCAGCATGTGGGATCTTCCCTGGCCAGGGCTCAAACCCATGTCCCTTGCATTGGCAGGCAGATTCTTAACCACCGCGCCACCAGGGAAGCCCTCATGAATTTTTAATACCACAGATACATTGCTTATCTGTTTATGTACTGTATGTATATATCTATGCTTTACACACAAAAAGAGTAAATTTTTTCAGCCCCCAAGAACCAACTTTCACCCTCTTAGGGGTGATATTTCCCCCATTGAGAATATATAGACTGTAAGATGTGTAGGACTGGAGGGTGATATATCAACAGATGGGAGTACAAAGTATTTTTGTATTCCTTGTAGCAACCTAAGCAAGCAAGGAAAGGGAGAAGCTGGCGCCTAATGAGAGAAAACGTGTTAGGTCCGAGCGCTATCTGGCGGCAGAATGAGCTAACAGCAGGAAGGGCAACCAGGAGGACAAGGAAAGGTTCAAAGAGGTGCCACTTCAGGGCAGATGGGGCAGCAGCTTGAGGCTGGATTTCCAGAAGGCAAGAGGCCCAACGAGGCAGACGGAACATAGTACCAGGGCATCCGAAATGGTGACTGGGGCCTGCCAGCCACGATCGCCCTGGAGATGTGCTACACCGTGGCCAACTCACAAGACTGCCAACAGGCAAGAGAAGAGGCTGACACAAGACAAGGTTGCTAGAAAGTGGAATGAAGCAGAGGTGAAGTCCTGGGAGCCTGGTAGAAGGGGCAGAAGAAGTGGTGTCTTCAGACAAATCTGGGACCCAGAGATCAGCAGTAGGAATCCCGCCCAGCAGGACCATCCTCCGTGAGGGAGGTAGGGAAGCAGTTTAGATACCGTCTTCTTTACATCAACCTGCTTGGTGCATTAGGAACGGGGTCAAGGCTTCTGCAAAGGAGACGCACTCCTGGTGCAAAGGGAAGTAGGAGAGCAAGGGCACGGGAAATTGGCAGGACTGGCAGAAGAGGCTCTAACCAGCACGGGCACTTACAAAGTCATTTCAAGACATGCAGTTCTAGGTGGCAGTCTGAGTGGTTATGAACCTTGGACTCTAAGAATGAGTATCAAGGCGTTAAAAATCTCACAAAAGAAAGAATGTGGGGTGGGTGGGTGGGGAAGCCATCAGCGCAAGAGAAATGTCATCAAATTTCTGGGAAATGAAAGAAGGGAAGGACAAGTGTTGTCTGATGAAGCCCTAACCAAAAATACACAGAAAAGAGGCTGCACACAATGAGAAAGACAGACTGCCCCACGGCACCCCAGAAAAGATTGTGACTCACAAATATCAAGTAGCATGGAGGTGAGAAAGGCATGCAGGGCCTAAAACAGAAGAATTAATTGAAAATCTGTATATGAAACAAGGCACATACACACACAATGCCCTGGAGCTCAGAACCCCTCTCACCACCTCCTTACCCCTACCCCCAGCCACAAAACAAGAAAGGAAGGAAAGAAGGAAAGGACGGAGGGAGGGAGGAAGGAAACAGAGAGGAGAGGAGACGGGAGAGGAGGGGGGAAGGGAAGGGAGGCAGGGAGGGGAGGGGAGGGAAGATCTTTTAAAAAGATTGCAGGGCATGTCTAAGGAGAACCAGGTCCGATAGTGAGTACGGCCACACTCAGAGCCAAGCCATGCACATGCTGAGATTTGGAGGTGCCCAGTATGCAGCAGGTCTAGAGAGAAATCAGTCCAATCAAAGGATGGGGGCTCCAGGAAAGATATCCCAGGAGGAAAAATGTGGGGAAGGTGCCGTAGAGTTCCCACAATGCTTGGATATTACAGACACTTAAGAAACAATAAAGGCAGATATCATGAGGTTGGAAGATAAAAGTATACCAGGTGGTGTCAGTTTATTTATCTCTTGTAAAAATAAAATACAGTGTGTGTGTGTGTGTGTGTGAAAAAAAAGGTATACCAGGAGGGAAATAAAATCACAGAACACACCTAGGTTAGAGATTAGTCAATAATCTGAACTTTCGCATTTCAAATTGTAGAATCAATATACTGACAAAAGACTTAACTGGGATCATGGACCAGAGTGTTTATAGCATTAATCCTGACCATTTACAAAGCAAAATTACAGTTGACAAGAGTTGGAAGATGAAAAGGGGAGAGGAGAGGTGAAGTGTCTCTAGTACCCTTACCTTCCAAATGAGGGTTCTAGAGATTCTTTGACAGTTGTGGGAACAAAAAATGAAAATGTAAATATATTGTTTAAAGGTACATAGGTAACCTGGGAGGAACAAAAAAGAGCAACATAAGAACACTGAGAGGAGGGAGAAGAGAAGATGAAAGGAAAGTGGAGTAGATGAGCTTGATCACCACCTACTACGGCACAGAACCAACAGAAAACCTTGAACTGAATAAATGAGGAAAGAGTAGTATAACAAGTATTACATACAAATATATATATTTGATGGATGAAACTTCCTGGAAAAATTTAAATGGAAAGTGATAAAAACGTTTAAGGCTTTAAGGCTATTTAAGGCTTTTGACACCCACCCCAGTGGGGAATGGAATAGGCTGGGAAGTGAGAGGATAAGGACTTCTTTTCCTTATACTTCCACATTTTTTGACTTTTTTTACCTGGTGCATTTATTGCTTTGATAAAAAATAAAGAAATGTTTCTTTAATAAAAGGAAGTCATTTGTGTAGTAATAAGTTAGTTCTAGAAATAGGGGAGTAGCAGGAATGGAAAGGAGGGGGCAGATGTGATAGACATAATGAAGGAAGAATTATTGGGACTTGATTGATAATTAGTTTAACATGAAAGACACAGAAAGGGAGGATATAAAAATAGTCCCAAAGTTTTGAGACTGAATAATTAGAAGAATTTTAGAGCTACTACCAAAAACAGGGAATTTGGGAGGGCAAAGTTGTCTGTGGGAATGTGTGATGAATACAGCTTTAGACATTTGTGTATGAAAAGACAATGGTTTAAAAAAGTGAATTTAAATTTTTAAAATATTCGTTCATTTCAAGTATCAAAACCCAGAAGACAAATTCATTCTGCAGAAGGGGATTTTTTCTCTCTATGTGCACCTCTGGCTGTATCTTAAATGCTGTCAGGTTGAAAAATGAAGAGAAATATACATCATCCACAGAAAATATCCAAAGACTTTACAGGGAAGGCGACGTGCTCCATGCTCCACTGCAGGGCTGGGAGCAGAAGAGAAGGTGGGACTTAACTACCAAACATCTCAGGGGCAAAAGACAAACCAGTGCTTCAGAAAACACTGAACATCCTAAACCAGGGAAAACAAGATGATTCTAAGCCACCAAGTGACAGATGAGTAACCAAGTAGGGAAGTAAATTTTAAATTCACTTTTTGTCTGAGTGTTGGGGTGAGGAAGATTGTGTAGGAATACCCTCTGCTGCGGAAAAATCAACAAGTTCAGTTAAGTAGAAGTGCAGTTTTATGTGATGCAAGTAAATTTGTGCCAACAGCACCACCCACTGTCACAAGATAGACTACTACAGACTTGGTGGGAGATTCTTCAAAGCGCATGTGTACATACATATGTTCAAGGCGGGAAAAACATTCTCAGAGGTTTTTGATCATTAAAATTAAGTATACATTCAACATCCAGGAATAAAATGTTTTTCCCCATTTATGTCAGCTAAATTAACTAAGGGTATATATTATTTGGAAGTTTCATTTATACCATATACTTATACTTATATATATACTTATATATAGAGAGCATCATTCTTACCCTAATAAAGGGAAAATGCTCTGTATACCACAAAAACATTTTCTGGAAACCATCTGTGGTTGGCGGAAAAATGCCCCCACTCCCACTCAAAAAAAAAAAAATCCATGTCTTAATCCCGGGAATCTGTGAGTACATGACTTCACATGGCAAAAAGGTATTTGCAGATGTGACTTTGAAATGGAAAGAGCATCTGGACTACCCAGGCAAGACCAGTGTAAACAACAAAGGCCCTTAAAAAAGGGAAAAAGTCGGAGACAGAGAAGATGTGAGGTCAGAAAGCAGAAATTGCAGTGAATTAATTGTTGGCTTTGCAGAGGCAGGAAGGGCCCAAGAGCTAAGGAATCCAGGCATCCTCTAGAAGCTGGAATAGACAAGGAGATGGATTCTCCTCTAGAGCCTCCAGAATGGAGCACAGTCCTGCCAACGCCTTTATTGTAGCCCAGTGAGAATGCTTTTGAATTTCCAACCTCTAGAACAGTTAGATAATAATTTGTGTTATTTTAAGCCACTGAGTTTGTGATAAATATGTGATGTCTATATATTAAAAATCAGATAGTGGCACTTCCCTGGCGGTCCAGTGGTTAAGACTCCACGATTCCAATGCAGGGGACACAGGTTCAATCTCCCTGGTTGGGGAACTAAGATCCTGCATGCCACACGGCATGGCTAAAAAATAAAAATCAGATAGATAGATATTTGAATTTGTAGTTTAAAAGTTTCCAAAAAAAAAAAAAAAAAAAAAAAGCTCATGACAGGCTTCACTGGAAAATGTACCAAACATAAAAGGAAATTTTTCATACCAGTTCTACACAAACTTGCACAAGATAGAATAGAAATACTTCCCAACTCATTTTATGACAGTAGCGTTACTCTGATACCAAAACTAGACAAAAAAATATTTCAATAAAAGAAAACCGCAGACCAGTATCTCTCATGAACATAGAAACAAAAATTCTCAAAAATATATTAGCAAAACAAATCCAGCAACATAGAAAAGTGATAAAGCATTATGACAAAGTGCAGTTCATACTGGGAATGCAAGACTGTTCAAGATTTGAAAATCAGTTGATGTAATTCACCTTATCAATAGAAAAAGAAGAAAAAACAAGAGTCTGGTTCAAGATGGCAACATAGGAGGATCTTGAATTCACCCTAACAGACACACCAAATCTACAGCTACATAGGGAACAATTTCCTCTGTAGGGTTAAAAAAAAAACCACCTAGCTGAGTGACTCCTACACATCAAACAAATGAGGAAAAACCCCACAGCGAAGCAGGTGGGAGAGGCTGAGACACAGTCTCACCATAAACCCCACCCCAGAGCGACACCCCACAATGGGGACAGAACTCAAAACCCCAAGCTTCTCCCTGAGGAGCTAAGGGTTTGAACCATACACCAGGCACCCCGATTTTTAACACCTACCCCTGACAAACCCTCAAAATTTCTGGCTTTTGAAAACCAATAGGGCTCATACCCATGAGACCTACAAGACTACAGCAAAGCGAGAAACAGTTCTTCAAAGGCTGGCACAGATCACCCACCCAGGGCCCAGCACAGAGGCAGCTAACTGAAAAGTGCCCACACTTTCTGTGAAAGAGACTTGTGTGAATATCTTAAGGTGTCAGCCTGAGGGGCAGGCATCTAACTGAACACACCTCTAAAGGCCTCCTGAAATATTCTCCAAAGATAGAGGCCAGCAGGCACCGTACCTCACTCTCCCTGTGCCTCGCTCCAGGCCACTGGTATCTCCAGAAAAGAGCTTACACACTCATCTGGTGCTCCAGGTGTTGCGGCTGCTGCCCAGATGTGTCCAAATCTAAATCGCCTGCTCTGGCGGCCAGCGCAGCTCACATGCACAGGTCCCGTGGAACTGTAACAAATGGTGAAAGGGCTCCTAACTGGCTACCCCCAGCGCACAGCAGAGATGCAAAAGACTGAGGCACCCAGTCTCTCTGTGAAAGAGGCCTATTATATCTTCCTGGCTGCATCCTGAGGGGCAGGTTTCTAACTGAACACAACAGCTTAGAGCTAACTGTAATTCTCTCCAGAGACCCTGGAGGGCAGGCACTATCTTCGTGCTCTCCCTCTGCCACGGTCCAGGTTACCGGTATCTCCCATAGGGGAGCTTGGGCACATATCTGGTGCCCCAGTTTTTAGTCTGGTGCCCTGGTTTTTGTGGATGCCGCCCAGGGGACACCCCTTGATCCCTTGGCTCTGGTGGTCAGCGCTGCTCGCCTTCCTGAGGCTGTAACAAATGTGGGGATAGTTCTTGGCAGACTGCCACTCTCAGGGCACTTCACAGAGAGCAGACAAAAACACACCCCCAGTCTTTCTGCGTAAGAGGCCTATCTGCTTATCTTGGAGCTTTGATAAGAGGGCAGGCTTCTGGTTTGGCACAATTATAGAGACCTGTAGAGGTGCTCTCTGGGGAAGGATGCCCGTGGGTGACATCTTTGCTCACTCACTCTGCCTCGCTCCAGACTGCCAGTCTCTCCCAGGAAGGAGCTTGTGCACTTGTATGATGCAACAATTTTTGCAGCTACTGATCAGGAGACATCTCGTGGTTACCTGGCTCTGGTGGCCAGCGGGGCTTGCACTCATATGTCCCACAGGACTCTTACAAACAAATAATCCTTGACTGGTTACCCCTACTCAGGGCACAGCACACAGACAGCAGACTGAAAGGAAGAAGTACAACTGTCATTTTTTGCAGATGACATGATACTAAAGAGAAAACCCTAAAGACTCCACTAAAAAACTGCTAGAATAAATGAATTCAGTAAAGTTACAGGATAAAAAATATATATACATAAACCTGTTACATTTCTATACACCTATAACAAACTATCAGGAACAGAAATTAAGAAAACAATTCCATTTACTATTGCATCAAGAAGAATAAAATACTTAGGAATAAATTTAACCAAGGAGGTGAAAAACCTCTACACTGAAAACTACAAGACATTGATGAAAGAAATTCAGGACACAATAAATGGAAAGATATTCCATGTTCATAGATTAGAATAATTAATATTGTTAAAATGTCCCTATTACCCAAAGCAATCCTCAGATTCAATGCAATCCCTATCAAAATTTCAATGGTATTTTTCACAGAAATAGAACAAACAATCCTAAAATTTGTATGTAACCACAAAAGACGCCGAATGGCCAAAGCAATCTGGAGAAAGAAAAACAAAGTTGGAGGCAACATGCTTTCTGATTTCAAACTATATTACACAGTTACAGTAACCAAAACAGTCTGGTATTGGCATAAAAACAGACACACAGATCAACGCAACAGAATCGAGACCAGAAATAAACCTAGGGATATATGGTCAATTAGTGTCTGACAAAGGAGCCAAGAATATACAATGGGAAAAGAACAGTCTCTCCAATAAACAGTGCTGGGAAATTTACAGCCACATGTAAAAAAATGAAACTGGACCACTAAACTACACCATACACAAAAATTAACTCAGAACGGATTAAAGATTTGAATGTAAGACCTGAAACCACAAAAACTCCTAGAAGAAAACATAGGTCGTCAGCTCCTTGACATCAGTCTTGGTGATGACTTTTTGGACACCAAAAGCAAAAGCAACAATAGCAAATATAAACATGTGGGATTATATCAATCTAAAAGCTTCTGCCTCGCAAAGGAAACCATCAACAAAATTAAAAGGCAACTTACAGAATGGGAGAAAATATTTGCAAATCATATGTCTGATAAGGGGTTAATATCCAAAATATATAAAGAATTCAAATAATAATAACAAAAAATAATCCAATGAAAAAATGGGCAGAGGATCTGAATAGACATTTTTCTATAAAAGACATACGGATGGCCAAAACAGGTACATGATAAGGTGCTCAACGTCACTAATCAGGAAAATGTGAATCAAAACCACAATGAGATATCATCTTGCCCGTTAGAATGGCTATTATGAAAAAGACAAGAAATAACAAACGTTGACGAGAATGTGGAGAAAAGGGAACCCTTGTGTACTGTTGGTGGGAATGTAAATTTGTACAGCCCCCATGGAAAAGAGCATGGAGGGTCTTCAAAAAATTAAAACTACCATATGATCCAGCAGTTCCACTTCTAGATACTTATCCAAAGAAAATGAGAACATTAACTCAGAAAGATATATGCACCCCCATGTTCATTATTTACAGTAGTCAAGACATAGAGGCAACCTAAGTATCCATCAATGAATGAACAAAGAAAAAGTGATAGCTACACACACACACACACACACACACACACACGCACGCACGCACACAGAGCAGAATATTATTCATCCGTAAAAATGAACCTCTTGCCATTTGGGACGACGTGGATGGATCTTGAGGGAATTATGCTCAGTGAAATAAGTCAGAGAGACACAAATACTGCACGACCTCATTTATATGTACAATCTAAAAAGCAAACAAACACACACTAATAGAAAAAGAGGTCAGATTTGTGGCTCTCAGAAGCAGGGGTGGGGAGTGGGGAATTGGAAGAAAGTGGACAAAACGTACAAACTTCCAGTTATGAGATAAGTAAGTCCTGGGGATGTAACGTTCAACGTAACTATACTTAACACTGCTGTCTGGCCTTTTGGAACTTGTTAGGAGAGAACCCTAAGAGCTCTCACCACCAGGAGAAACGTTTTCTTCTTTCTTTTTTTTAATCTACATGAGATGATAGATATTAGCTAAACTTACTGTGATAATCATTTTCAACATACCTAAGTCACGCCGTTATGCTGTACGCCTTAAACCTGTCAGTGTTGTACGTCAATTATATCTCAGCATGCGGGGCTGGGGGCAGTAGAGGCAGTTGATTCTCAACTTGGCTCTGCATTAGAATTGCCTACGGAGCTTTTGCAAAAAAAAAAATAGCATGTCATATATACACACACATAATTTTCAAAGCTCTCACGGTTATTCTGATGACCAGCCAAGCTTGTGAAAAGAACAATATCACTAATTAAGAGTTTCCAGTAGGAGAGTAGTCCATTTATCAAAATGTCTTATTAATAGCAATCACTTGCTTTTAAAAACACACATTTATAAGGGAGTAAGTGAAAAAAGGAAGTTGACACCAATTCAAGAAGCAGTTTGAAAGCAGAAAACTGAAAGGTAAATATTAGAAGAAAGAAGCCACTTCTCTCTTTTTGCCTCTATATTGCCTGCTTTTTTATCTCAAAGAAGGTAGTAGATGAAAACAGGAAAAACAAGTTGATAACAGAAAAGTGAAAAGTAACTGAAATTTTAGGTTAAGTTTTAAAATCAGCTTTTCTAGTAAGCAACTAACATAAGCATTGCTTTAATTGATGCCCACATAAACACGCCACCAATAAATCAGAGACCCCCTTCAACTCTTCCCTCATTCCACACTGCACAGACAATTCATTTTGCATGTTGTATTTCAAGCTTTTCACCCAAAAGCCAACTATAAATTCAGTTGTCAACTGACAACACTGTCAACCGACTAGCTTGAAAAAACATATCATTGTTAAGTAGGTAAATTAAATAAGTTTTCTTTAGACACACACCCACACGTAATTCAGGAGGAAGGAAACGTTTATTATTCATTAACCCTTTGAATGCAACCTCCATAATGTTTCAGGTTTAATTTAGTAGCAAACTTGATTAATAACATTTCCAGGAGTTCACAATTTCAAGGCTAAGGTTCTGGTTAAGGTAATGCGGTTATCAATTTAATATAAATGAAGTTTTTAAAAAAGGCTGAAAGCAGTCTGACCTCTTAAAGGAAAATATAAATGATCCAGACTTTAGTCTTAGTAACGTAAGTACACTTCAGGACTACGACAGTCAAGGAGAAGGATTTTAAGCGAAGATCAGAAAGGAGCACTACTATTTTCTTCTACAACATATATGTTTTGGTCATAGCATGCTGGCATGAATAAGGCAACGTGCCACGCTCTGGCGTGCAAGAAGTGCAGTGAGATGCACTGCAGGAAGGCAGTGGCGACAGTGGCAGGCACGGTGCAGGGTCTCTCTCCAGGCGCACATCAGTCATCTTCTCCACAGAGCAGCAGGAGGGCTTTCTTATAGTCCCCAGATGTGTCCCCCTGAAAGCCAAATGTACTCCGTTAACCCCCATGACTCACAGAAGCCAAAGAAAATAAAAAACTAAGACATATCTGGCAACAGGTTTTATTCACATGACGTTTCCCCCATGTGGGTAATCTCTCTGTGAGTGTCTTTCACAACAGGAATGCTTTACAGAGAATTTCCTACTGATGCAACTGATGTTTAACTTTCTAATTTTACCCCTTAAAAGCACAGTTCTACCTAAGACAGTGAAGTATGTTCTTCCCTCTAGTAACACAGAGAACAGGGAAGCTTTTACAACCATGTTCAAGTCAAGGTTTCTAAACAAACTCTAAGTCTCTCATCACAGCAGTCCCTAACCTTTTTGGCACCAGGGACTGTTTTCATGGAAGACAATTTTTCCAAGGACCGGGGGGCAGGGGATGGTTTCGGGATGATTTGAGGGCATTACATTTACTGTGCACTTTATTTCTATTATTATTACAGCAGCTCCAACTCAGATCATCAGGCATTACATCCCGGGAGTTGGGGACCCCTGTCTTATCACATAGCATATGGCTGGCTATGGGGGGCAAGGCTGGGACCGCCTGGCTGTTATGGCTTTGCCTCAAAGACAGAAGGGTAAAGTACATTTTGCCTCTGCTTGTGTCATGCACAGATGTGTGGGATAAGTTAACGTTTCAAGCTATGAGTCACTGGAAGAACTCTCTAGTACCCTTCAGCCCAGCACACGACACACACACAAAGTTCCATGCTTTCTCAACTGAGATGCTGCTTTGCACACAGCCCACATTCCCCTTTATCAAAAAGAAAGACCAAGACAGAGAGACAAAAAAAGACAGAAAGGCAGACAGAGGGAGGGAGGGAGGGAGGGAGGAAAAGAAAGAATGAGGAAGTCAAAAGGCTTTAAGCCAAATTTAATTATAGGCCACAGTGTCCCTTGCTCTTAAAAGGATAAAAATGACAGTAATACTTAAGCTCTTTACTTACTCCTGATATGACCTGGTTGGTTCTTTCCTGAACTATGAACCAATACCAGAGATAAGGTGATAACAGACAATAAAGAAAGCAAACACTGATATGAAAGAAAGGAGAAACTAATCAAGACAGCTGGAACTGATAAAAGGCAGAAAGAACCAACATATTATTACCGTGGACAAGACTGGGTTTAGTGAGTCATCTGTCACCACTACTAAATAATGCTTCTAAGCTCACCAGGAGCCTCGGCCTTCACCGAGAGCCAGTCTTTCACTCAGGAGCCATCACCCGTACTTCAGGGGACATGATGCCAAACTTTGTAACTCACGGCTCTAATCACATCCCTAAAACTCTAAACTTAACACAGGAATTAGGTTCTCCCACCCATGTCTCGCAAGCTATGCACTGGGCTGCTGTGGATTTCTCAACATTTAAAGAAAGGTTCTACTACCTTAATCATGGAATAAAGAGAGGTGGCAAAATTCTTCCTGAACTCCTTCCTAATGTTAAACAGATCGATCTCACTTCTGGAAACCACAACCCTGATGAGGGTATGATCATCTGTCCCAGCTCCCTTTAAAAAAGAACAAAAGAGAGGCACATGTTTAAAAATGTCAATTATAGCATCAAACTCCCCTGAGTTGGGGTGAGTCAATCAAGTAAAACCATTTAGTAGAATTGAACTACCTGTTTTAAGGAGGAAAAAAGCCTCAAAGTCTATCATCTAAAACATACTAGAGAGATAAATTAATTAGATAGAAGACTCAAGGCATGCACTTACCTTCATAGCATAGTAGAGGGTTTCTGCAAGGTAGGCAGGTATACTGCGAATGGATTTCACTACAAAAATAAGTAATATAATGGTCACGTGCTATTCTGATGTGAAAAGGATAAAGTAATTAAAATCAAAGCTGCCTGACGCTTATAGCTCTACTTAAATACAGTACGAAAGTAACACAGGCTCAAGAGCTGCTCTGATCTCCTGACTACAGAGAATCTCCATAGATACAGGCTTGAGTTTTCCGTAGAGTTCTGAGTTCTACACAGAAAGGCACGTAGGACAGGGGCTGCAAGTTTTTCAGTGCCCCTTTCTTCTATGAGCACCTTTTTGCTGTAACAGTTTTGGCAGCCTGGGCTGTTATGCCACAACCTTCTTCATCCCCAGTAAATTATACAAACCTCCTGGGAGTTTTCATTCCACTATATTCAAGCAAATAATGTAAGATTACTACCCCATCTCATCTGACAAACCTTAGACTATCTGTCTGTAATCTTAATATAGGTATTCTATGGATATAGCGTCCATGATTCACACAGAGCAGCACGAGACTCACCCATTTTGGTAGAAACATCCAGATAAACTGGTAACAGAAAAGAGTATCTTCCTCGAACACGCACATATCTATTGTATGTTAGGGCTCCTCAGAACTCAGTCTGCTTAGCTTCAGAAACTATCATAAAAATTCCCTAATATACAAAAATAACAAATCCTTGATTGGGGGCGGTGTGTTCTTCTCCAATGCTTAAGAAAACAGCCACCAGTAACTAAATCTGTCATAACTTTTATGTGTATTCTATTATGAAGGGGTCATCTAAAAGATTTCTGTTAAAATTCATTAACTGTGGACTCAAATGAAAGGTTACTGTTAGTGCTGGTACATGCACACATGTAGCTTATTCTCCAGAAGACAGAGAGCACAGAAGCTTCAGCTCAACACCAGATACTCAGAACAAACAGCAGACAGAGGTTCACTCCAAACCCATATGAAAACGGGGACCACAGGGAACTCACAAACTAGATTCTCCCTGGAATTTGGTGAGTACGTAATACGACAATAAACTGCACAAACTCGTTTCTCCAATTTTTCCAGGTTATTCTGAATATTTAGCTAAAATAAAATTCTAAACTATTTACTCAGAAAAATAACCACTATCACACATCTTCCACTATGTCAAAGATACTTATTCTAAATCAGATTCCAATTTCTCAGTCTGCTTCAAAACTGTGAGGATGGTATTCTAAAGAAAAATAAAATTCCACAGATATCAGAAGTAACATTTACAAGCCTGAGATTACAATGCCCACATTTCAGGTTCACAATGAAACAGTAATACTTTTAATGCAGCTTCAAAATGAGTTTTAAACAATTCTCTTAATGTTTCCATAAGATTAAATGAAATAACCAGATAGTTCACGTATTTCCAACATCAAGACAGATTTTGAATTGGAAATTTAGGAGTTTGCTTCACCCAAATATCATGATAAGCTCTTTTTTAATAAAGAAATAGATGGTTATTTTCAGATACAGCTTCAACTGAATAAAATACTTTACCTCTTAACACCATGAATATTATATACATTATAAAATTACCTACCGACAGCAAGGAGCAGCTGTTCCAAATTACCAGAAGTCTCTCGGTCAATGGTTTCTTCAATTTGAAATCCTGATATAGTCATGTATTTGTCAAACACTAGAAAACAGGACAATTTATGAATCACATAAGAATCACTCTTTCCAGAAAGATACTCTAACCAGGCACTGTCCTACCAAACACAAATCTCCCCTTTCTCCTTGCTGACAGACCTTGATTTTGTTCAGAGCCTCAACGTGCCAAGCCCGAAACAATGGATTCTAATGGATCCATTAGATCCATTGGATCTAATGGATTCTAAGTGTTCTTTGTTCACTCATTTCCCATCCCCTCCTTACTGGTTATAACCAATGAGATCTAAAGGGAAATCTGTGGGAGACGATTCTGAAAAATCTTTCTCTTTCCCAATTAAAAGTAATAAGACAGATATGGTGAGTTTACCCCTTTCTTTTCTTCTTGCTGTGAAAATGGTTGGCATGTTTGGAGCAACAGCAGTCATCGTGTGACAATGAGGTACCGAAGATGAGAAAGAGAACCAAAGTGCTAAGGACAGTGGAGAAGGAAAACAGAAAGAGCCTACGTCCTGCCAAATCAGCCAAGGAATCTTACCTACAGAAAGCCCAATATTAAAGCCACTATTAGTAGGGTTTTCTGTCACTTGCCAGTGAACTTATTCCCACTTGATACCACAAGTACTGATGAATACCCAGAAGTGAGCTCTTAGGTACCACTATCTAAGAGGAAATACTTGGAGTGAGCTACAGCTCAGTGGTTTGTCACTATGAGTAACAATCTAGAGGCCTATCTCCCTCATCACCCTGATAGCAAAGAGTGGACTAAGGATCTCTAAGTTTTGTAAAAGCTACAAGAGAAGCAGAGAACTATGAGATCTCTCAAGGTCACCAAAAGGAAGAAATTTAAAAACTGATCCATTCAGCAAGGGCCTGTTCTGCAGCAGGTATTCTGGCATACTGACTCCCGTACTTTCAAAATTAATCAAAGTACCATACGTATCACACACATTTTTATCACTCACCCCTTCTCAAATGAGACACGCTTCGTGTTCCGAAGATAGTAATAAACTTTTCTTCATCTGTTCCCCATTTAAGTTCTCCAGCCTGAAACAAAGCCTGTGAAAATTTCAACCTCAATTAATAAATTGTTCTCCCATCTCATGTCCAGGTTCTTAATCACACTTGGGTTTTACTCCCTGAATATGAATTTGCCTGATTCATCATCTTATGTTTTTCAGTTCTGATGTTTCCTACTCTGAAACTCAGCTCACTAAGTCTGGGGCTACTTGGGAGCTTGCCACTAAACTGTGGCAAAGCAATAAAGCAGAGCAATGGTGCCAGGTTAAATGTCCCCAAAATGTCTACCATGACTTCCAGGAGCAATGATATGGTTGGTGGAAAGTTCTGATTACCTACCTCACTGCTGATACATCCATTTACAGACTGGGAAAGTTTAACTAGGAGCTAAGGGGTCTGCGTTTTCTGTTTTGCTTGCTCTGTAGCTGTTCAGTAATACATGATAAAACTCCATATTCTCTCTTTACAGCTGAAATTTAACCAATGCTAGCTACAAAAAGTTTTCCCATTTTTAAGAGATCACAACGAATTTTTAAAACATTGTGAGTACAGCACAGTGCCTGGCATACAGCAGGCACTTAACATATACTTGTTGAGTAGTTTGAGTGTCTACATTTACCTTTTTACATGGAAAAGAATATATGCTTTCCAATGTCCATATCATTGCTGAAAAAATTATATACAAACATCATTAACTCTGAGTCCACTTATTGGGTTGTAGCTTATTTATTAAAACCCAAAGCATCAATCTTTAAAATGTCTATACTACCCTTTTAATCATTTCAAGGTAAGTATACCGATTAAAGCAAGCCAAATGCAATTTGCTGAGACTACCACTCCGAGCTGCCTTTACGGCCACAAGCGGCAAAACGAATGATACGAGGTGATCAAAGCACGTGTTTGGATGTAGGAATTTTGATCACAGTATGTTTAAGAATATAGACTATGCTACTACAGATCTATTTTGTATTACACTTCCAGAGAATCATCTCTACACTCAATATTGAAATTAATTTATTTTAATGATAAAAATACACAACATCAATCCTGGTCATGTGAGCATGCTCTTCAAAACTAAAAAGAGTGTTACTATGAAAGTCATGCAAGTATCTAAACCTTAGAACTATATCAGGGTGCTGTACACTTCTCTTAAGATAACTTTTTTAATCTAATTACAAAAATTACACATGTTCATTGATAAATTTTATAAAACAGAGAAAACACATAAATAAGGAAATTTAAATTACCAAGAATATCAACATCCCAAAGATACTGGCTACTACCTCTAGTATGTTTTCCACACACAGATGAGATATACGTATACATTAATGCCTAAAAGTGGTGAAGGGCTCATCCTGTACAATACTGCAAGCGCTGCTGAAGCCTCCTTTCTTACCAATTGTTCTCTATTTCTAGGGATGTTCTCTAGTAGCTGTAGCAGTTGTATGGAAAAACCTGGTGAGATGGCTACTTTTAACTATAATCTCTTAATTTTCTTGGAAGAATTACGTTTGGGATCATTACCTAGTCTAAAACTACTACTAACTGAATCATATGCAATAATAATGACGGTATCATCATATACAGCAATATTTAAAAGCCTTTTGTTTTGTCTTGTCTTAATGTAAGGGTTAAATGAGGCTGCCCAGTATCCACGGAGCTCTTCTGGATGAGGGACCCTCACACCTCCTCACCCTCCCCCTTCCCTCAGAGGGGGCTTTACAGTTTAGCCCAAGCAGTTTGATAACCTCTGGTTCAGTGCAAAGTACAGAGGTTTTGGAATCAAAACAGAACTGGTCCTGTCCTATCTGTGAGTCTTAGATGAGTTACTTAATCTCTTCTTGAGGCTCAGTGTCTTCACCTACACAGTAGGAATAATATTTCTATAGAGTTATTAATGGAGATTATATAACTCACATAATGAATGCACTGAACAGTGTCAGGCAATCAATAGCAGGTACTCAATAAGCACTGACTCCCTTCTCTCTCCTTCCTTAAGAGTTCAACTTTCTCTCCAGAGAAAGCATAACACAAGGATTTGGTAGGGGAGAAAGTAAAATCAGTTCAACGCATCAAAAATGTTAAAAAGTTAAGTGAATTAACTACAAAATGTTCAATTCCCAGGTGAATGACTCATTGAGGCTTATCAAATCCCTGAAATAACAGGACTCCTCTTAGTGCCAGGTATCAGTAGGGAAAAAAATTCAAATGCTTATAAAAGGGCCCCTTAGTTGGATGACTCTCAATTAAGAAATCTGAAATTCCCATCAGTGATAACAGCCCAGGTACCCTTGCTACAAGGTATAAATGGGTGTGTTCCTTTTTTATAATGCTGAAAGGGTAATTGTTTTCAACAGGCTGAATTAATTAATAAGATTTTTATGAATCAAAGATCAACAGCCAGCCTGTATTCTGTGTTGTCCCTGGTCACTGAAAAGGTAAAGAAAGCCTGGATACTATTTCAGGGGTATGTTAAAGTAACTTCGTAAGTCAGTTTTCAGATGTACAAAGTTTCCCCTTCAGGGTTCTGAATGGTCATATCCCCTGCAGCAGAGGTTAAGTGATGCCTATATAGCCTCAGTACTCAAAGTGTGGCCCCAGGACCAGCACGGGCATCACCTGAGGGCTTGTTACAAATGCAGATCCCAGGCCCCACCCAGACCTACTGAGTCAGAATCTGCACTTTAAGGAGATCCCCAAAGGATTTATAGGCACATTAAAGTCTGAGAAGCACTGCTCCACAGTGAGTGCTCCAAGCAGAGAAATCAGTGAAAACGAGGTACAAATGTACTGTTCCCGTTCAGCAGCCTCACACTGCAGCGGTGCTCTCGTCACACCACCAGCTGTGCTGGGAAATCTGCCCACCGCCCGCTAATGCAGGCCTCACTGCAGTCGTCTGAGACTATTAAGCTGCTCCTTTCACCGTGACCACGACCGCTGAAAAGCATCCAGAGGTCCCAGTCCTGAGAGCAGGAGTGTGAGGACCAGCACATCTCCTACAGACCCACAGACAGTGCAAGCCTGGAAAGCAACAGGCTCGGCTCAGCAATGAGCAAAGCCCCTAACAGCTTGGGAGGACGGGTCTGTAAGCAGGCAGGGTTAAGCGAGATCTTTCCTTCCAATCTATACTTACTAAGCCTGTTTTACCGTAGCGGAAAGGAGAGAAAGGAGCTAACAGGTAAGAACGCCAAGACTGTTGTCTAGTGAAAGAGGAAGGGCTTTGGGGTCAGATGGGCCCAGGTGGAAATTCCAGCTCCATTCCCACTCAGTGGGGGCTATGAGCTTGTTTCTCGAACCCCTGAGCTTCGGTTTCCTTATCTAGAAGACAGAAATGATCCCCTCTATGTTAGAGTTATGCATTGGGTCACTCGTCAGCAACTCATAGTTACTAAGTGCTAACCATATGCTAGGGACAAAGGATACAGATTGAACTGACAGCTCAGAGTGCCCTGGGTGGTCAGTCAAGTAAATAGGCAGCTTCCATATTAGGTGGCAAGAACTGTGGCAGGAAGCTTGAGATGCTATAGTCTCCCCTGTAAGGAGCACCTGACACACACCTGGGGGTCAGGCAGGGAGACCTGAAAAGCAGCTAATTTGAGGACTGACCCCTGAAGAGGAATTATTTAAGGGACGTACACTGTTTTTTAGATATAATGCTATTGCATAGTTACTGAAGTATAGTGTAAACATAACTTCTATAGGCACTGGGAAACCAAAGTAATTCATGTAACTTGCTTTACTGTGATAGTCACTTTAGTGTGGTGGTCTAGAACCAAACCCACAATATCTCCAAGGTACGCCTATATTGGAAACATGTGACCAGAGAGACAGGACTATGATATGTGATTCTAAGAACCCAAGTAATTCCTTTATTACCATTTTCCAGTTTTCAGGTCTCATGTTTCAAATTTCCTAACACTTATTTCCTACATTTGACTACTTTATAAACCATACTGAGACAATAATGGAATTTAAAAGCCACTTAAGTATAAAATTTCATTAGGGAGTGACTAAAGAGCAACTGACAAAAGAACAATCCTGTTTAGAAGTCTATCAAAGGAAAGGTGGAGGAATTTTCAAATTCTACAATAACGTGTCATCTATTATGTAATAAAACACCATTTACCACTAAAGTATTTTTTCTTCTTTATCCTTTTCTACGAAGAGACTGCCACATTGGCAGTACCATCCATAACACCTGGTTTTCTTGTAAAATTCTCTATTTTGAGAATGTCCCATAATCTAAAGGAAAATAACATATCCAGGTGGAACTCATTATTTACATGTAATTTATTTTATTTCATTTCAGCCTTGGGATAAAACATTTTGTTGGCCATCTACTTACATGGGTCTTATGATTTGTAAACGACCCGTTAGACTATTTTTAGATGCTATTACAACATATTATGATTTGCCATTAGCATGGATTCTTTTTTCATTTATGTCATAATAAAGTCATCACAGATTAAGTCTCACTCACCTGAGCATCTTGTTCAACCTGTGCTTCATCAATTCCAGCATCAGGGTCTCTATTAGCCTAGAAGAGATAATATGTCACGTTATTGCATTACATGAGTATTTTTGTTCTAAAGAAAAAACGGTTCCACCTAATGGTTATGCACATAAAGCTTTTTCTCTTAGGAATAATATGCATTAATTAAGATCTTATCAATTCTACAGTATTTTTACATTATCACACAAACACTGTCCAAAACCAATCTGACCCTCTTGATTTTAAAATCTATGAATAAAAGAGGACAGTGATATCCAAAAAAACAAAAAACAAAAAACTATGAGTTAGCTATTACGAGTTCAGGTCAGATGTTCTGAAACACAAACACACACTGGCACCACACAGCCAGAATCAAGCAAGTACCAGAAATAGATAAAAGAATTTTAAGTGACTTGACTTAACTAGATTCAGACCAGTCCAGCTTCAGATTTTTTAAACCACAAAGAGCCTCCACCCAATACCTGAAGGAGGACCACCAACATCCTCTGGTAGTACCCTGAAGTGTCCCCCACCACATCATCTTCCAGGCTCGAGCCATATTCTGCAACAGAATAATTTCACACTTATTTACAGCTTCTTTCAACTAGAAAAGGATATCTTGCCCCATTAATCAAATGGAAGAGACATAAGAAATATCTGATTAGCATAATAGTTCATGCTTCTCTGAGCACTCTGAAGACTGAAGGCAAATGTTTTAAGTGGTGAGTGGCTGGAAGAAAAGAAATTAAAGTCTCCCAAAAGCACTCAGTTCAAACCTAAATCATGACTTGGCCATTTAGAAATGCTCTCAACCAATGTAGTTATTAATCTGTTATTAATCAGATACATGATCGTACTGGAAAGTCTCTAAAATACAATCAATCTTAATTTTAAACTTTGTTTCCCTTTCTTTCAAATGTTTTACATGATTCATCTCGAAAGGTCTTCCACTCTCAAATATTCTGAGTTTTTTTTTTCATTTGGGGCATGGGCATTCCTTCTCCTAATAAGATATTTTTCCTCTGCAACAAATAAAGTTAACTCTGAGAGACAGCAGTGATATTTTAAAATATGCCCTTCTCCCCTCCATTTCCAGCTATTCGACAGACATAAAGCCACAGCAAAGGGGAAAACCAGGATCTACAAGAGTCTACAGGCACTTTTCACCGTCTCACAACCAGCTGCCATTGAAGGAGAGGAGGTATTACTCTAAGGCATTTAAACATTTCATCATTATTTGAAAGGAGACAAAGTTTAAAAGTTTGACACTTCTAAAAATACAAAAGATACATATCTACTTCAATCAGTTGCTCAAATACAAAACCTTGAAGGAATTTTTTATTCCTTCCTCTACTCCAACACCTATATATAATCAACCATCAAATCCATTTATATTTCTCCTCTCTCTGATTTGCCTCATACCTCCCACCAGCCTAGGCTGAGCCATAACTGCCCAGCTTACCTCTCCCAACACAGCTAACTAATCAGCCTCTTAATTCAAACGTTCTTCCTGACCTCAATTGTCCCTTTAATACTCTACTATCCATTCAGGAGCTTACAATGCTTTTGAACCAAGTCCAAACTTCTAATCCAGTCATACAAAACCATGTGTAACAGAGCCTAACTGCACTTATTCAGTTTATCTCCACAATGGACATGCACATTCCCTCCACTACAGTCACATTCTCTTTGTTCCCTCAGCATACTTTTCTCAAACTGGTCTCCATGCCATGGCAGACAGTGGGTGGACCTTGACCAAAAATGCCTTCTTCACCCACTCGAAACCTATCTAGTCTTGAAACCCTGGCTCAGTGTCTGGCTGCACTGTGAAGAAGTCTCTCCTGACATCCAAAGCCAAAATGACCTCTCTTCTCTGAATGAATTCTTTCATTAAACATGTTCGATGTTTGAACTTTACTATCCTGTAACTCTTGCAGTTTTTTCTAAGTCATGTCATCCCTAAATGGACTGCAAACTCCTTGAGGACAGGAGCTTTGTTATGTGCATCTTCTGCATCATTCATGACAGCCAGTACGCTGCTGGACACATAGCTAGTGCACAACAGCACGGCTGACTGGATGGACCACACACAGTTACTATACCTCTTGTGGCACCCCATCTGTCACCCGGCAGCACAAAGGCTCATTCATCAATGTCAACAACCCCAGAAGGAGATATGTGAATATTATATCAGGTAAAAACTCAAGCGTGATCACCTGCAGCTGAGATACATGTATCACCTCTGCCTTAGTGGTTGGGTCCTATCCAACTACAAAAAGAGGAGCAGGAAAGAAAGATTCCAGCGCTTCAAAAGGTAATTGTTGGGCTTCCCTGGTGGCGCAGTGGTTGAGAGTCCGCCTGCTGATGCAGGGGACACGGGTTCGTGCCCCGGTCCGGAAAGATCCCACATGCCGTGGAGCAGGCTGGGCCTGTGAGCCATGGCCGCTGGGCCTGCGCGTCCGGAGCCTGTGCTCCGCAACGGGAGAGCCCACAACAGTGAGAGGCCCGCGTACCGCAAAAAAAAAAAAAAAAAAAAAAAAAAAAAAAAGGTAATTGTTTAGTGGCCATAAATTTCACACCATTCTAACTTGCTGGGTTACAGGGTCATTTCTAAGATTAACCAACTAATGCCAAGATAGGGACCCATTTTCCTAGCTGCAAGCACTAGGCTTGGAGGTCTGTTGACTGAGCTGACCATCTGGACAGTCTGATCCTCCTAAGTCACGCAGAGGGCAGAGTCTTTTACAGAAAATCTGATGAGAAAAGAACTCCCTACTTTTGCTTTTTATTACATTTTCTTGGTTCCATTAACAGGATATGCTTCAGATTGAAATATAGGGTTTTTTTCACACACAAAAAATTTAAAAATGCAAAAGAAAAGACACCAAAGTCAAAATGCAGAGTAGTCAAGCACCCCCCTTAGCTAGAATGACATACATTTACTCAGACATTATCGACTCTGATTTGGACAAGGTTTCTTTTCCTTTTTAGTAATTCTTAACTTCTACCAACATAAAACTGAAATTTTTAAGGAAGAAAAACCACTTACATCTTAAATGTAAAGTGAAAGAGACAACCTGTATATCCCAACACTGACTGTAAATCCTATATGAAAATAAGTCCCATCCTCAACAGAAGTTTCTTACAAATACTAAAGTAGTTATAGGTATAGAAAAAGGCAGTCTCTTCCCTACTGAAAGAGAAACTAGCTTGAATGGTTGCTTATTTGTTTACTCATTCCTTCACTCATCCAGAAATCACGTATGGCCTGCCCTCCCATAACTCCAAAGAACTCCACTCCCTTTAGAGAAATGACAAAGTGACAGCGGAAGTGAAGGGAGATGTAATTCGAAACAGTTACCTTCTTCATAAACTTGCTTTATGGCTCTCAGTTCTTCAGGTGTCCTTGAAGCAATAATTTCTGTCAGGACTTTTTCATTTGTCCCAGCTCCCTGTTTGGAGATTTATTTTTAAAAGAAAAAAACATGTTAATAAGATTAAAAAGAAAGTGATTTTCCCAGAACAGATGTTACCCCAACTGCATAAATATATATATATTATCCAACATAACGTTCACTTTCTATATGAGTTCTATTAGTTATAGAAATACGAAATTTCAAATTAGTTTTCTTTCCAAAGACAATTTTATCCTTTTTTGCCTAATGAAAAAAATGTTGATTGTATGAATGTGTCTACATATATGACATATAACAGATTACATAAATTTGTAATTTTATCAGTTTAATTCTAAATAGTTTTAAAGGGAAACATTTTGATGAAACAGGAAATTAAAAAAAGGCTGAAATAGTAAAAATGAAAACTTCACATAAATTTACATGGAAGAACACTGATACTTAAACAATATGTACCTCAAAACATAAACAACCCTGCTCTCAAATTAAGTTCTCTATGGATCACAGGGAAATTCTGCAACACAGGTAAAAATAAATATAGCACGGCTTGGTTATTAGGAATCAGTTATTGGATCAGCATAAAGGAATTGGGACTTGCTTTCTGGATTTTTAAAGAATAATTGTAGTTGGTTTTCCTTTTTCTGATTATAAGTCATATCTACACTACTAAATTAGAAGATACAAGCAATGACATAGCTGAACTTAATTTTAAAAGATAGCATATTTAAGCCTTAATTTCCTTATATTTCTGTTGCTTTACCAAAAAATCAAACACTGAAAGAACTAGGTTTATGCTCGGGCAGAATTTTAGCCACTGCTAATATTTCAGAAGGCTGCAAAAATGCCCATTTCCAATAACCTAAGATTTTATTTATTCCAAAGAATCACTGTAGGAAAATGAAGACGCACAGAAAGGTTCCTAACTTGACAAACCCTCTCCTCCCTCCACCTGAGCTACATCATCTCCTTGTTGTTAATTTCAGTTTGTCCATTCAAAACCTAACTACTAGTGACTGAGTTATTCCCTGTCCCATAAGTCTAAACAAATGATTCAATGTAATCACATTTATACAACATTGCAAACACCAGGCAAGGGAATATACATTTAGTTACTTGCTACAATGAAATTATATCAAGTTTACCAGCTGCTTCATTTTAGTATTTAGAAGTACAGGAAAGAAGGAAAGGGTATTAGAAAATCTTTCTTATCTCAAAATTCTCTCCAAAGCTTCATCTTTTATGCTAAAACGATTAACAATATTATTGTTCCCTAATCAGGCAAATTTCTAAACTAAAAGATAAAATACCTAATCTGTAACATTTTAAAAACATATCTCAGGGCTTCCCTAGTGGCGCAGTGGTTGAGAGTCCGCCTGCCGATGCAGGGGACTCAGGTTCGTGCCCCGGTCCAGGAAGATTCCACATGCCACAGAGCGGCTGGGCCCGTGAGCCATGGCCGCCGAGCCTGCACGTCCGGAGACTGTGCTCCGCAACGGGAGAGGCCACAACTGTGAGAGGCCCGCGTACCGCCAAAAAAAAAAACCAAAAAACAAACACAAACAAAAAAAACATATCTCAAAATTAGAAAACAAGCATGAAAATAAAGTACAAAAGGCTGTAAAATACACTAAAATTTTAAAAACCCACTACTACTGAGTTAACTATACAAAAAGACTAAATGACACACTTGTCATTTCCTCTCTCCTTTTCTTATTGCCTCATACGCAGTTTTGTCCTTCAAGAAACCCTCAGTGAAATAATTCAATTTGTTTTAATATAAAAATACCATAACCTGCTGTATAAAAAAAATTAAATAAAATTAAAAAAAAGAAATAGTTGTTGAAACAGCTAATTGTCATGTTAATGACTGTAATAGACTGATGTGATGATTTATATGTTCCAAAAAAAATAAAAAATAAATAAAATAAAAATAAATAAATAAAAATAAAAATACCATAAAGTAATTACCAACACAAAATAATATTATACACATGACAGGAATATTCCTCGCACTCATCCTTTCACCTTAAGAGCATGCTTCAGTTCATAGGCATCGTAAAGCCGAGACGGTTTCATCAGAGCCACAATTAATTTTTCAAATTTTCCAGTCAGTTCTGATTTCAGGTCATCCAGAAGGTCCTAACTCACAGAAAATATAAATTGGTTAACCATGCAGAAATTTTAAGGAGGTTCTTCTTAAATATGAACGATAGCCCTTTGCTCTAATGAATTCTTTACATTGCTATCTCCAAGTAGAAGACACATGAGCTAAACAACACCCTGTGGCTTTTAATAATGTACTTTTGACATCTGACCTTAAGCTAAAGCAAAGCCACTCATGTGTCAAGGTACTTGTTTTTAAGATGTTTTTCTTAATCTCAGAGTTTTTAAAAAATGAATGCTTTTTATAAAAAATATTTATTTTAAGATATTTTAAAATAAGCCTAAAATATTTTAAAAATACTCTTCTGAGAAACATGTCTATCTCAAAAAAATAATTTCCCCAAAATATCATAATGCATTTTTACAAAGGACAAAATTTGGCCTATCATACCTAAACAAAACAATGTTTTCTTTTCTCTCCATATCTAGTAATATTCTAATACATACATAATAGATTATGTTCATTACTATGCCCCTGACTACTGCAGGACAGCTGCTATTACGGGGAACTTGCATAATTATAAAGATAAAAGCAGTATTTCTCATCCATTTCAGTTTCAGCACACAGGCAACTAGAATTTGTGTTTAAAATACATGCTTTTTTTTTTTCTTTGCATTTGTTTCTCGAAATAATGAACAAAAATTTTCAGAATAAAACTACATTTAAGTTTTTTATGTCTGTACTAATTCATTTAGTGACAAATTTAATTTTTACTTTGAATTGTTAATCAAATAAGAACATTTAAATCAATGAATTAAAAACTCATTTATTAAAATATCACTCCAAAAGGAACCAAGTGTGACTGTGTCAGAGCAAAACATATTGCAATACAGGTTTACACCTGGAAAATAATACAACAATCCTGAGTGGGAAACACAGAAGGAAAGAAGGGCAGTTATCCCCATTGGGATCTTTCAGCACCTATACAGTGTCAAGTGAGGAAAAACAATCATATGAGGATAAGTTGAGTGAGCATTTTAACCAACAGCTGATAACTAAGAAACAAACTAGAAAAGAAAAAACGAGGAATAGGAAAGTCAGAATCATAAGATTAATGATATTTACAAAAGAATATTAGTAGATTTCAAACTAGTCTTAAAAGAGAAAGCTGCTCTCACATTCCACCTTGGGATGAAGTACAGTCTTACCCGGCCAAATAGAGTTTTAAAAGCCATAGCGATCTCCTGGCGCTGAGCATTACTGCGGGATGTCAGCAGAGTCAGGATGCTCTCCTCATCGGTGCCTGCAATTATGTTCCAACCATTACATCCAGGCTCCCACATGCCCCTTCTCTCAATAACCTTTGTAACCAGCTCCCCAGTCACTTTAATTCCTTGCCTCATAAAATATATTTTATTAAATAATTTATTAAACTATAAAATTTACAATATCAAAATGTTATTGTTTCCAACAATATGTACTACCCCTACACATTGTGAAGGAGACGCAAAAATTCTCCTGACTTTTTAAAAACTGAGTGCACCTAGCTTTTCTTGCAACAAATAATTACTCAAATAACAGCTCTTCACAAGGCATGATGTGTTGGGTGTTCCAGGGGGTTGAGAAAGGAGAAAAGATATAGACCCTGGTTTCAAGTTATGAACAATTTAGGGTAAAAAATACAAATTTTTTTGTGTGAGGTAAGGCAGAATGTGACAAGGGCCTCAGGAGAGGTCCAGGTGTTAAATGGGGTTCAGAGGAGGTTCTCGTAGCTGAAAGGCAGCGGAAGACAGTTTTGGGAAAAGCTTCATGGAGAAGGTGACACCCACCCAAAACAGTCTTGAAGGATGAAAAGATTTTGACAGGCAGTGATGTAAGGAAGAAAGACAGGCTTTTAGAATCCAGGAAAAGCTCAACAGTAGGAAAATACAGAGCTTTCCTGAGTAGCAGATCACCTGGCATGGATGGATCAGAGGACACATCAGGCAGTAATGTGCGCTGAGACCGACAAGGTGGGCTGGAATACCAGGGAAGGCCTTACAAGGCCAGAAAGCCTGCACCCGATCCTGCTACAACAGGAAATCTCACAAGATGTTCAGAATGGAGAGTGATGGGGTCAGAGCCAAGTTTGAGGAAGATGAATCCCTTCACATGGACACTGGTACAGAAGGAGCCTGAGGACAGGAGGATTAATTATATGTGGAAGTCCTCAAGAAGAGAGGTTTTTAAACTGCAAAAAAGGAAAGCTGAGAAAGTGAAGACAGTGGGATGTAAGAAACTGATAGAACTGGATATCTGATTGGACACTGAGAGCAAAAGGCTGCACAGCTGATCACCCTCAGGAATGTCTGTTTATCTACTCAGTCAGCTACCGTATGGGTAAAGCTGAAAAGCTAAAAAAACAAAGAGGCTGAATTTAACTCCTGTTTGGTTCTAGAGACTAAATACTAGGGGTGGTCAGTCATTTTTTTTGTTCCTTTAATGTTTCTCTCTATATATGTTCAGCTCAAAATATTTTAAAGTTAATCTTACTGTAAAACAATGACTTTTTTGTTCAGAAAAACAAATGTCACATTTTTTTTTAGAACAAAAAGAAGGCTGAATTTACCCAGGCCTTTCATGGCCTTCCGAAGAGTTTCTGCATCGGCCCGCTCATCAAATCCAGGGAAGTCAGTCACAGTGCCTCTGAGCGCCTGACACAGGGAAAACAGCAATATTATTCACAGCATGACTACTACGATAAACATAAACAGTAAGCTGCTTGCTCTGTTTCATGTTCAGACTTTACATAAACTTATCATTTGATAAGATATATCAACATAACCCCATCTGAAATGGGAAACAGACCATTACAATGTGGATTAGCAGTGCACCAATTCAGTGCACGAGCTCTCCTGGCCCACCTGCGATACCATTAGCGGGAAGGCTGGCTTCCAAGGCCCTCTTCCTTCAGGCATCGCCCCAGTGATCAAGCTCCACCAGCACCTCCTGGTTCACGGAGGGCACTTCCTCGCAGGCTTCATTCCCGTTAAGCCTCTCGCCACTTTGATCTGGGAGCATGCTGAGCCTGTATTAAAACTTGAGGCCTTTTGTGGCACATATATACAATGGAATATTACTCAGCCATAAAAAGAAACAAAATTGAGTTATTTGTAGTGAGGTGGATGGACCTAGAGTCTGTCATACAGAGTGAAGTAAGTCAGAAAGAGAAAAACAAATACGGTATGCTAACACATATATATGGAATCTTAAAAAAAAAAAAAAAAGTGGTCATGAAGAACCAAGGGGCAAGACGGGAATAAAGATGCAGACCTACTAGAGAATGGACTTCAGGATACAGAGAGGGGGAAGGGTAAGCTGGGACGAAGTGAGAGAGTGGCATGGACATATATACACTACCAAACATAAAATAGATAGCTAGTGGGAAGCAGCCGCATAGCACAGGGAGATCAGCTCGGTGCTTTGTGACCACCTAGAGGGGTGGGATAGGGAGGGTGGGAGGGAGGGAGACACAAGAGGGAGGAGATATGGGGATATATGTATATGTATAGCTGACTCACTTTGTTATAAAGCAGAAACTAACACACCATTGTAAAGCAATTATGCTCCAATAAAGATGTTAAAAAAAAAAAAACTTGAGGCCTTACCCTAGGCACTGAACTCTAAGCAATGCTCTTAATAAATCTAGTCCTGTTTCCTTATACTTATTTAGGGATTTTAAGATAACCTGGCAAAACCTGAAAAGATTTTCAGTAGTTCATGTGCCAGAAGAATACAAATTTCTGAATTTAGAACTTTTCAAGATATATTAGAAGATACTGTTTGTAAGAGTTCTTATTTTATGTTATCATATCTAGTACTTTTAATCATCCAAATATTTTAATACCTCCAAAAACTGTTTGTAATATCAATAGATCTTTAGAATCAGAAAGCTTTATTAATACTGAGCCATAAATTTTTATCTTATGATAAAGGGAGGCTCCCAGGATTTATTTTTACCAATAAATGTTCCTGAAGTCCCTCACAACTCCTGTCAAGGTTCCATCCAAAACTGAGAAATAAACAGCTATAAGGGTTGGGGACTGAGAAGACTTGTCTGGTTTATGATCACTTCTGTTTTATTATGAATGCAAGGAAGCACGATCACCTACAAGGAAAAAAATTTCTCTTCCACCTTAACATCCAACTGCTGCATTTGCCTACAGTATCTTAACACCAACCACATTAAAAAAAAAAAAAAAAAAAAAAAGACAACAGAGAGACATATCCATGGGGAAGAACTTGCATGGGACAAAGCACCAGAGGTCAGCTCTGAGACCTCTCTTCAGTGGCACTGCATTCCGCCTCCTGAAAAAGTAGCACTCAGGGCTCCAGGAGACAGACTCTCTCCTTGACCAAACTTCAGACAGGCTCCTCAGAGCACACTTTTTGACTAGGACTGGTCTCTAGGCTGCCAAGCCCAGTTGTAGCACGAATCCTGCTAAAGTCAGTTTACAGAGAATCCCGCAAACCTTAATATCTGTTCAAGTTCCTCATCCTCCATCTTTGATGTATAAATCCATGGGCTGCCTTAAGCAAGAATCCTATTAGGCCAGTTCAGCAAGAATCCCTCTACCCTTAATGTCTCCTCTTAGTAACTTTCCATCCACTGACCCCCTTCATCCTGCTCACTGGTTGTAAGTTCCCAGCTGCCTTTGCTATACTTGGACTTGAACCCAATCTCTTCTCTTCCATTGCAATAGGCATGACCTTTACTGCAGTAGTTTTGAAAGTCTTCTTTACCATTTAACAAGTACGAGAATAATTTTTTCTTTAACAATAGTCTCCTCTTGTTCAAGGAAAGAAGAAAGACTCTTCTTTCCTCTGAACAGAGTCAGCCTTGAGAGAACCTACAGGAAAACCTTAGTGTTGTAATTATGTGGCCAAAAGCATACAATCCAAGAAAAGAGGTGTTTTTTCCCAGTTCCATCTCCCAGCCCCAGAGTGTTGACTGGTAGCAGCTTTCATCCCCTCAAGCCACCCCCCCCCACACGCCCACAGCCAAACAAAAGATTGTGGCCAAGTAGGAAAAGGAGGGGCAGGGAAGCCTCACTTATCTCATGGGGAGGTCATGAAACTAAGCCAGAGCTCTTCATTCTACTAAGTGGGAAAATGCGATACTGTGATTTATAATAAGAAACATATATATTTGGTCTTTGTCCCCATTTCCTGCACAGACCTCCTAAAACCCTTGGAATTCCCAGATGATAAGAGTGATAAATTTCATAATGATAAGAGCTTGATATTCATAGCAAACCCCCTTCAATCACACCTGACTTTGTTAATGAGGTGACTTTTGGGAAGCATCTAAGGATGGGGGTTTGGGGGCTGCTTGCCCGGGGAAACAACCATGTGATGAGAGGGTTGGAACTTTCAGTCCCACACCCACAACCCCACCTCAGGGAAGAGAGAGGGGCTGGAGATCGAGTTCAATCACCAATGGCCAATGATTTAATCAATCATGCCTATGTAATGAAGCCTCCATAAAATCCAAAAGGACACGGTTTGGAGAGCTTCCAGGCTGGTGAACACATGGCGTTGTAGGGACAGTGGCTCACTCGGAGTGGGCCCCGAAGCTCCCTGCCCCTTCCCACACACCTTGCCCTACGCATCTCTTCCATCTGGCTGATCCTGAGTTGTGTCCTTTTATAATAAACCAGTGATCTAGTAAGTAAAATGTTTCTCTGAGTTCTGTGAGCCAATGATGGGGTCACTGGAAACTCCGATCTGTAGCCAGTCAGGCAGAATCAGAGGTGACAATCTGGCCTTGCAACTGGCGTCTGAAATGGGGGTGGGAGTATGAAGAGGGGTGGTCTTGCAGAACTGAGCCCTCAACCTGTGGGCTGAGCTGATGCTATCTGCAGCAGACAATGGCAGAACTGAGTTGAATAGCAAGACACCCATCTGGTACAGGAGAACTGCTTGTTGGTGTGTGGAAACCACACCCCACATTAGAAGTGGGTTCAGAACCCTTTGAGAAATCCACCCAAAGCCAGGCTAGTCTCCATTTCCACCCTATCTAAAAAGCACAGATGCAATAAGGGCCAATAAACTCCCTGCCATTTGTTCTATAGCTTGACCATAGGAAAGTGAATGGTTGAATACCGGCAGCTTCAAATGGCTCAACATAATTAAAAGGAGCAATAGGTTGGGAGAGAAACTGGTAAGATTTGAGGAGATGGCCCTTCAAAATTGGTATGGGTTAGGAAAGTTATTTCTCTCAAGGCAAACTGCAGTTCCTCTCTGTTTAGTAAGACCACTTCAGATTGATGAGGAAGACACCATCAGTATCATCATAAACATGAACAAATACCATGGGTTCTCTCACTGTGAGAACTTGAATGACTTAGCTCACCTGTCTGCTTATCTATTCACTCAACAGCCATTTTCTGAATGCCTTCCACTGCCAAGTATTGTACTAATCACTAGGAAAAAGTCAAGATCTCTGAAGTCAGGAGAAAATGATAGGCATGTAAGTAATCAAGCGCAGTAGAGTATACACACAGAGGTTTCCTCAGGGTAATATGAGCACATAAAGGAGGGACTGAGACAGGAGGAGTGGAAAGAAAAGAAATCAGAGAAACTTCCCCAAAATGTCTTGAAAGTTGCCTGTAATTTTGCCAGGCTGGCTCAGCAAAGTAGAAAAGGGCAGGCAGCGATTTCAGTACGGATTAAAAACATGGAAGAAGGAAACAATGTGGTGCTTTGGACAAAGGGTTAAGTATTTCAACAGACTAGAGCAAGCAGTAAGATTGGATAGAAAAACAAGGGAAAGGTCACAGTGGGGAGCGAGGACAGCTGGAAACCAGGCTGAGAAGAGCAGCCTTCACCCCGCTGGCAAAGGAAGCCCTTGGAGGGCGTTTAAGCAAGCAGGCAAGGAACAAGGTCGACTCTGCACAGTAATATCACTAGGGCAGCAGTGGAGACAAAAGGACAGAACTGTGCACGTGTGGAGACAGAAAGACTGTTTTAAAAACTACTAAACATAAGAAGGATTAAAAAGGACCTGATCTAAGTCAGGAGCAGTGGAAATGGAAAGGAAAAGGCAGACAGGAACGGGGCCAAGGCAGAAGGAAACCACTGAGGATGATTCATTTTTTGGATAAGGAACAGGGTGGCTGGTTTTGCACTTCTCCGCATACTGAAAGAGAAGCAGGCTTGTCAGTTACTGGGGCACATAAGTGATAACTAGAGCTGTGGGAGGAGGCTTCACGAAAGGCAATATTAATGGAATGGAAAGAAGAGCTGGAGGAGGGAAGGTCACCTACAATCGGAATGGCAGCTAATATCAGCTAAGGGCGGCAGTGAGCTCAGAGCTTCACATGGACCACCTCAGTGAAACCCCATTTTCCAGATAAAGAAACACACTGGCTTAGAAAGGTTTGGCGAATCACCCAGGTAACCCAAGCAAGTAGCAGAGCCGGCACCTGAACACAGGCCATGGGACTGTGGGCTCTTAACTGTGGGCTCTACACAGCCTCCCAAAGGCAAAAAGAAAATCCAAAGAAGGTGATGGAATGGAAGACAAAGGAGAAAAACATTCCAAGGAAAGGAAGAACAGGCAGTGCCCGAACCATAGGGCAATCAAGTAAGCGGGAAGATGGAAAAGGGTCCACTGGATTTGGCAACTAGGAGGTCTTTGGTGGCGGTAAAAGCCTGATTGGAGGACACTAAAGAGTGAATTGAGAGGCAGAGCATCTCTGTGCACTCCCATTTTACAAACAGGCTTTTTTTTTTAAAATACGTAAAAGAAAACACACACTTTAAAAATATTTTCCAGCTTATAGGCTCTGAAGAAGTTTCTAGTAGATAGAGAAACAGCGAAAAGGTTAAGAACAGAGAAGACAGGAGGAATTTGCCTTAAAGAGAAGAGACATCTGACCCCTGAGCCTGAAGGAGATGAGGTGAACAATGGAAAGAAGAGAAGTATCCTTGAGTCTCAGTTACTGTGAAGAAGACATAACTGCTGATTGTATTTTTGAGAGCTTTCTAAAGATTGGGAAACATTCTTGCTACATTTCCATTTGATCAGTCATTGTGAAAGCTAGCAAAGCCACGTAGCGGTAGTAAGGGAGCAGATGTGAATCGCAGGACGTGACTCACACAGAGCGAACCCTTGTTTGGACATCCTGTCCAAGCTCCATCCCCACCCACTCAAAACCATCTACACTGGGCAAATGGGACTCTACATGACTCACGGAGAGGGCTTCCCCTGCTTCCCATCTTTGCCACTGGCCTCAAGGTGTTCAACAAGTACACCTTCCCCAGATGAATTCCAACCGTAAGTAGCTACTGTTCCCTTCACCCAGCCTCAGTTCACCCTCATTTACCTCAATCCTCTGCCACCAGAGCCGTACCAAGGGAATTATTATATATGCTCAGACAGTACGTGGCCAAAACATATAATTCGGTCTGTTAACTCTCAACTTCAAAATTATCCATTCTTTTGGCTCTATAATTTTGTTGGCTTTTTTCACTTGTTTGCTTTAAATGAAAAAGTTCTTTGCCTGCAAAGACTAGTTATGCCAAAATAAAACGAATAAAATTAAACCAAAACACAAGTGAAGAGCTGCTTTTCTAGACACAGAATTTAAATGCACAGGAAAATAATACAGAAATAACACTTCAAATTTAAAGATGAGAAAACATCACCTGGTCTGGAACATTTTAAGAGGAGAAATAAACCATCTTTAAATTTGTCATCCAGTTCAATAAAATCAACACCTAAACAGCTACCCACCATTCCACATACTACTAACTAAGAGCCAGAAATCATTAAGCAAAACACTACAGCTGAGCAGCTGTACAATGGTTTGTTTTTTTTTAATATTAACATGTAAAGCGTTTATTATTGTTATTTTTTTTACATCTTTATTGGAGTATAATTGCTTCACAATGGTGTGTTAGTTTCTGCTTTATAACAAAGTGAGTCAGCTATACATATACATATATCCCCATATCTCCTCCCTCTTGTGTCTCCCTCCCTCCCACCCTCCCTATCCCACCCCTCTAGGTGGTCACAAAGCACCGAGCTGATCTCCCTGTGCTATGCGGCTGCTTCCCACTAGCTATCTATTTTATGTTTGGTAGTGTATATATGTCCATGCCACTCTCTCACTTTGTCCCAGCTTACCCTTCCCCCTCCCCATATCCTCAAGTCCATTCTCTAGTAGGTCTGCGTCTTTATTCCCGTCTTACCCCTAGGTACTTCATGACATTTTTTTTTCCTTAGATTCCATATATATGTGTTAGCGTACGGTATTTGTCTTTCTCTTTCTGACTGACTTCACTCTGTATGACAGACTCTAGGCCCATCCACCTCACTACAAATAACTCAATTTTGTTTCTTTTTATGGCTGAGTAATATTCCATTGTATATATGTGCCACATCTTCTTTATCCATTCATCTGTCGATGGACACTTAGGTTGTTTCCATCTCCTGGCTATTGTAAATAGAGCTGCAATGAACATTGTGGTACATGACTCTTTTTGAATTATGGTTGTCTCAGGGTATATGCCCAGTAGTGGGATTGCTGGGTCATATGGTAGTTCTATTTGTAATTTTTTAAGGAACCTCCATACTGTTCTCCATAGTGGCTGTACCAATTCACATTCCCACCAGCAGTGCAAGAGGGTTCTCCTTTCTCCACACCCTCTCCAGCATTTATTGTTTCTAGATTTTTTGATGATGGCCATTGTACAATGGTTTTTACCTACGGTTCTTCTGAGGCTCAGGTTTCGCAAAGTCTTTCCCCCCCTCCCCCAAGAAAGGGCTGGGTGAGGAGGCCAAGGGCAGAGTTCTGCCTTCCTTCTCCAGGCAGAGCAGTTCAGGTCTTATCTGACGGACACAATACAGAACAGGCCCATTAATATTTCCTTTGATGATGGGTCCCACTGATCAGCAAAGAAAAAAAAAATTGAAAATCACTGTACTAGGAAAGAAATGAGATGAGCAAGAAAGGAGGAAAAAGCCAGGGAAACACGATTGTGATTTGAGATGCAAAGTAAATTAAATATCAGAAAAAACTAGAACCTCCAAGAGGACCGAGGGGCACAAACACATACCATGAGGCGTCAGAAATAAGATCTCAAGTCCTAATCTTCACTGTTGCTCAATCCCATCAAAAGAGGTGAAAATTATAGTTCAAAGCCTCAAATTCAAACTGGTCTATAACTTTTGCTAACTTTCACATAACTTCCTTTCCCTTTCATCCTCCTTATTTTTGCTTCTTTCCATTTTGTCTAATCATCCAACTACCTCTGACCTCTCAAAGTCAGATGTAAGGAAAAAAAGCATCACTATAAAATAGTTTACATTATGTGCACAGCGGTAGAAAAGTTTTTAGTAACTTAATAAAGGTTTTGTCAACATTATTTAGATTTTTGTTGTGTTTCTTTAATGCGCCTATGGCTACCTCCCTGCTAGTATAAGAATGCCTTCCCTTGGCAAATACTAATAAAGTGGAAAGTTTAACTGTCCGTGAATAATGGTGATACCTTTGAGTCGGTAAAGCGGGCAAATGTATTAACCTCCAAAGGGGCTATTTTACCTAGTTGTTGAATTGGCCATTTTGCACATAGCACGTGAAAAGCTATTTCACTAACCAATTCATTCACATCGATGCTTCAGAAAACAATCAAGTTTACAGATTTCCCATATTAGAGAAGAGTGTGCATCGATTCACAACTTTACTTCCTTTTGCATCTAAATGAGAGACAGAAATCTAATGAACTTGGCTGGTCCTAGACAAAGGGAAGAAATAAGTTAGCTTCAAATCTTTAGTTGTAGGAAGAGACAGATAATACATAATCAAATGGATGACCTATAGAGATGAAAATAGATTTAAAGACCACATACACCCTGCTGTGTACTAGATAGCACCACCTAAATGTTT
The DNA here is from genome assembly GCF_011762595.2 of Tursiops truncatus. NCBI lineage: Eukaryota > Metazoa > Chordata > Mammalia > Artiodactyla > Delphinidae > Tursiops > Tursiops truncatus. The sequence continues at coordinate 19,802,353 of NC_047038.1, read as the reverse complement.
TATAAAGAACTCAAATTCAACAAATCTACTAACTCTGCTTTTCTCCCACCTCCAACCTGCATTCCTTTCTCAAACCACTCCATCAAGGAAGCCGCTCATCTTTACCTTAACCTGGCCCTTCACCAACTCCCACTCACTCATGCATCCAATTTGCCCACTCTCTCCTACAGTCCCCTCCTATCTAAAGTCCCAGCTACTGCCTAGTTTAAGCCCTTAAGATTCACCGGGATTACAGCAACAGATGCCCAAGTAGACTTCCAATGTCCCGCTCCCCTCTCCCCTCTTCAACTCCCACACCACCATCCCGCCTCTGCAGCCCCCAGAAGCACAGTATCACATTGGCCCCGGGGCTATCTTTGTTACACACAAATCTGACCATGGCATACCCCAACTAATGACTCTCTGGTAGCTCTGCATTACCTACAAAATGGCTCATATTCTTTAGCTCTGGCTCCCCTTTCCGAGGCAGGGCTCCATCTCCCCAACTGCCTGCAGCTTCACGCCAGCAAGACCAGACTGCCCGCAGCTCCTGGCCCTGCCAAACTCCTTTACACCCCCGAGCGTGTAGTTTTGCTCCTGTTGCCTCTACATATCATGCCTTTCCTCCTTTGTCCCATATGACTAACGTCGGCTAAGTTACCTCAGTTTCCTCTTCTGTGAAACTGAAATAGTAATATTTATTTCCAAAACTGTATTATGAGCACTAAATAATGCATAGAAGGACTTGGCAATGCACCTGTTGTATCAATAAATCTTAGCTCCATTTCCCTTTTTATTTCCCATGTCTAATAATACCTGACACATAGTAGGAACTCAAAAGCTTCAAACATTCATGAATGTATGCATGAATGACAAAGTAAAGAGAACAGTTAGGAACTGGAGTCCAAAGAAAATGATACCAACCGGAATATGTATTCCTTTCAATTAATCAATTGCTTACAGATGTACATATTATACAAACCAATAAACTGAAAGATGGGTCCATAAAACACAAAGAAAAGGTCTTAGGAGCACTAATTTGGTAAACAAACAAACAAACAAAATCAACTGATATATTTGTGAAGTTTTAGAAGAGTATACAGGTTATACGAATAAAATTTATTTCAGAACTGGACCTCAGACTAACTTGCCAACTGTGTCCAAGGGGCACTCGCTCAAGATAAGAGAATTAAGGTTTACTAAACACCAATGAATTGCTCAGCGGCTTGCAAAGCAGCCAAGCAGCGTGTGATGTAGTTCTTTCTCAGCATCCAAAATGAAGACCATAGTCAAGGAATCAGGAACTGAGAAAGACTAACCCAAAGCCATGGGTAAACAGGTAACCTGATCTAAGAACCCCCAAGGGAATCACTACAGAGAGATTTGGCCTGAAAGTGAATGGCATGAAAAGATGCACTCAACCTCCAGTCAACTCCTCTGGAATGAACCTCATCTCAAATTTCCTTATTTATATTGATCCTGCTTGCTCAGGGCCCTTGTAAATGATCATAGTGCAGTGATTTCAAGCCAACCAAAAAAATTTCTCTTCAAATTTTGTACAGTTTAAATATGTATCAGGCTGATAGCTATGATGTTCATGAAGTTTCTAGTCAAAAATTATGTACCCTGCTTTTGCTTCATGACATTCCTGATGCCCTGAATACATTAACTCTTTGTAAACAACACTATAAATTAAACGAGGTTCAGACTGCCCAAAATGTAATTTTTTAAAGTTTCATTATCCTAAAGAAAATTAAAGACATAAAAGCCTTAAATTGAATTAAAATGTATTAAATGGATCATTTGTCTATGAAATATAGCCAACTCTTGATTTTTTCAAACCAAAGAACACAGAACTACACAATGTACTTTCAAATACTTAAATAAATTAGAATATCTATGAAATACTTTGGCCGTAGCTAAATACTTAGATTTAAAAAAAAACAAACCTGTGTAAGCAAGTAAAGCTATAGGAGAGAAATAGGTCAGAAGCCTATTTAAGAAATCCAACCCAAAATACTGTAAGTCAGATTAAAGAAATGACCCTAAAACCTAATGAAAAATTCACACTTACATAAACAGAAGTTGATTGTTGAGAGAAAAAAGATGAAGGGATTCAAAAATATTTACTATACATAGATAACTCAGGCAATTTTAACAGCTCTTTGGCTATTCCTTAGTAAATATATTCAACTAGCTTGTACCCAAATTTAACATAGTAGATTTTGTTACTGATCCAATAATCATAATAATTTATTACTCATTTAGCCTTTTATGCTAAAATAACATGGATGCTGTGGTTTCAAACCAGATAAATATAAAACCATTCAAATGAATAGTTTCAAACCTGTAAAAAAAAGTACTGTCCAGGGACTGTTTACATGCAGGTATATCTGTAATTTATATTCTTGTATGTCATGGAGAAGATAGAGTTAACCAGGGTGCTCTCTTTGAGAAAAACTGGGAAGCCTCAGGTTAGACTATTTCTCTCCAAATAACCGTTAACTGGTTGAATCCCACATATTTCAATACTAATGGATAAGAATTAGGACCAGAAGAAGGGCAGAGCTCAAGTAGTGGTACCCAACAAATGCCTCCAACTCTGAATGTATTTACCTAACATGATAAGTCACTTTTTATGTTGTTCCCAATATTTGCCCAGTATTGCCAGGCAGGTTAAGAATCTGCCTGCCAATGCAGAGGACACAGTTCGATCCCTGGTCCGGGAAGATCCCACATGCCGCAGAGCAACTAAGTCCGTGCACCACAACTACTGAGCCTGTGCTCTAGAGCCCGCGAGCCACAACTACTGAGCCCACATGCCACAACTACTGAAGCCCGCATGCCTAGAGCCCACGCACCGCAATGAAGAGTAGCCCCAGCTCGCTGCAACCAAAGAAAGTGCAGTGCACAGCAACGAAGACCCAACGCAGCCAAAAAATAAATTTAAAAAAATTTTAAAAAAGAGCAGCATTGACATGAAGTACATTCATTACAATATAATGTATAATTTACTTATAAATATATTAATATAAATATTCATAAGAGTGTAAAATATACCTAATAATATTTGTTTACATAAAAAAAGAAACTCCAATGTATCTGTCAAAGATCAATCAAATTTGTAATAAGACAGTCGTGCCCGTGATCTACATATGCGATAATTGATTCCTGGATATCTGCAAACTGTTATCTGCAGGGTGGTCCCAATGTTAAGTAAGAAGAGAAAACCACTGGTATGGAAGATGTAGCTCATAAACATGAAGAATCACTTTTGTGGAAGGCTATATTTTCACTTTTCATTAAATAAAAGACATTAATATTTAACAACATATTTTAAATTGCCAGAACGTGCACCTCTAAGACTCAGCCATGATGCCATTACTCTACAGATGGCCAGAGAGTGGAAGCCCATACCGCACGTCAACAAAAGGTACTACCATGGAAACTGTTTGAAACCCAACACTGAAGTACTTCAGCTTACACTGGGGTCCAAAGGAAATTTTAGACAGTAAAAGTGCAATTCCATAATGTAGGCATTCTGCACACCATCAAATGTAAGTATAAAGCCAACAAAACTTCACCTTAATATTAAATATTTAACAAAATGTTTTACTTCCATGGTTTCCAAGGATAACTAATAACAAAGCTAGTGTAAATTCAACACTATCTTTCTTAATAGTACTTGTAACTTTTATGATAACTAAAAACTGTGGCTTGGATAGAAAACAGTCCTGGTTATATTGTAATAGCGGTCATGTACAAAATTCTATAATACAAGCCACCATTCTCCCAGGTTTTGTATATATAAGGGCTTTTACACTATTTTCATCCTTTGAAATTATCAATGTCCACATTTGGGGAAATGTGTTCACTTATGCTATCTTGGTAGAGTCTACATAATTAAAGGAACTGACTGAAAAACTTCAGAAATCACTGGGTAAATTTACAAAAGAGAAACAGCCAAAAGAGCTAGGATAAAGAGAATTATTCTTTAATGCTTGCGAAATCATCATTTACATCACCACACCAGCATATCAAGATTGGAAAAATAATGCTCAGCAAAGTTAATTCCATATAAAAGTATCCTTTTATATGTTGAAGAATCTAAACCGAAGTTTCCACTTGAAGTAATATGAGACCTGGTTTTTTGTAACACTTCTTAAGTGCAAAAGAGGAAGTAAGAATGGAAGTACTGTATAAATTTAATAAAATTACCAACTCCTCTTAATCCTCCCATCTTGTCTTGGAAAGGATCATGAAACCTTATTCAATTTTGATAAGTCAATCTGATTTTTTTTTAAGTGAACTATACATGAAAGAGGGCATTGTTTGAGTTGAACCACTTGTTTAAAAAAAGTTTCTGGACTCTGACAAGCCAGTTAGATCGATGAGATCTTGTAAAATTAGTTTCGGGGTGGAGCTGTCGTAAGCACCGATATTTTATTCACAAAAGATTGTACAACACGGTCAATTTTTAAAGAGTGCTATATAAATTAAATGATTTTCTCTTCCCTACATTTTTGATAAATGTTAAGAACAGCAAAGAAAGCCGTTATTAGGTAATCAAATTCTGAAACAGTCCCAAGGCAGATTCAATTCATAACTCGTTCCGCGAGTTCGTTACTTAGGAAAAGCAGCTCTTCGGTTTAATCTTTTTGCTTGGGGGGGAAAAAAAAATCTGTGCCAACGACGAAATGTTCCTTTTAGTTAAATTGGGTTGAGCGATTGGAAAAAGCTCCACTACAACTCTACTGGAAAAAGCCAACGCCCACTCATAGTATTCAAATACAGGAAACTTGGCGAAATAAATAAATAAAGCCAAGAAAAGAAAAAAAGAAATGCGTTCGCTTCACATGACCACAAGGAGTTGTACTTGCTCTGGTTCTAATTTCAGCCACTCTCTGGATTTTTAGGAAGGCTCCCTTTTACACATTCACTCACGAAGAGGGAGCGCCCCCCAAATCCGGCCACGTCACCGGCGGCTGCGCTGCAGCGCCAGGTGGGAGCAGGTTCGGGCGGGCGCTCCCTAGGAAGGGGAACAAAGGGGAAACAGAAAGTGTAAGAAATTCCCGAAGACAGATTCAGTTTACTCCTAAACTCTTCTGGCTTTCCAACAAATTCTAGAACTCCTGAACAGTTTACAAAGTTCGTAAATCCGAGCGCTGCACGGGGGCGCACGGTCTTACCTGTGCCATGGCGACTGCCCAGGTCAGGAGAAGGTGACTGATGCAGGACTGCAAGAGAAGAGAGAGATGGCGGGTTCAGCGAGCGGGACTTCGCCGCCGCGGCGTCCAGACAGCCCCCCGGGCGCCGCCGCAGACCCGCCCTCTCCGCAGCTCCTGGGACAGCCCTCTGCCGAGCGTCCGCTCCACCCCGGCGCCCCCGCTGCCCTCGGCGGGCTAGGCGCGCTCTCACTCACCCAGACCTGAACCTCCGGGAGAGCGGCGGCGCAGACGGCTGGCAGAGACGCGGGCAGAGAACGCTCCAGGCAGCTGCTTTCTGGGGATTCCAGGCAACGGAAACGGCATCCGCCCCGCCCCGCCCCCGCCGGCCCATCCCTACGCGCCTCCGACACGCCCCTGCCCGGGCTTCAGTGCGCCTGCGTGCAGCCCGGCCGGTCCGAGTTCTCGCAGCCTGGGAGGGGCGCGGCTCCCTGAAGGCCCCGGGGACAGCCTGGCCTTCGCGCAGCGGGAGGGCGTGGGGAGTTGTCCAGGACTCCGTGTTTGGGATCGCTGGGGCCTCCCTCCCCTCTGTGGCCGCAGGAACGCGGGCCTCACCCGGTGCTCGGCCTTAACGGTGTAGGGGCGTGAAGACCAGACAGTCTCTGCGGGCAAGGACAGCGCGTCTTTGACCACGGTTTAGAATTCCCAAGTTTATTTTTAAGTTTGTTTAAAAAAAAAGTGTCAATCGTTGCTTCCTAGATGGCCTTCTCTTAAATGTATATATCTCGATGGTGACTTGCTTGGGAAATTTAAAAACCTCCGCCTGGGATCGGTTCCTATTTTCAGAACCAGCCTAGAACTTTCAAATAACTTAAATTTGAGCCATTCCCTATTATTAGTTAAACGTAAAATACATGAGTATGAGAGAGAGAAAGACAGACGGAGACAGACACTACAGGAGATTGTACTAGGCTGGTGCAGAGAATGCAAAGACAGAAAGACAGTGCCCTCCTCAGACTTACTAGCGTGGCGAGAGGGGCGGCACCGGGCGGGCGCCGGGAAGCAAGAGGACAGAAGCCGGCAACCCTAGACGCAGTAAGATATTCTAGGATGAGAAGCGCAAAGTGCTGTGGAGATTCAAGGTAAGAGATAAGAATCTAGTCTGCTTTGGGGAATAAAGAAGAGCTTTTGTCATAAATTAAATGTAGAACGAATGTGTTCTTTGTATAGATAGAACTTCTCATTTGCTTTCACATATGAGCCACACGCTTAATCAGGCCTTGACAAAGTCACAGCAGAGTGATTGTTTGCTGGAGAGAAGGCAAAATTGCAAAGCATGTGGAGCTCGCCACACACACACACACACACACACACGCGCGCGCGCGCGCACACTCCCCTTTCATCTTGCCTTTCCTCTTCCCTGGAAGCCTCTTCCCAAGCAGCCGGCTTCTCTACGTGGCCTCAGGCTCCCTAGTTTGAGCACATCTCCTCTCTGCTTTGAGCACCTCTCCCAGAGCACTGTTGACAGGCAAAGGAGTCTGAAGGCAGCCCTTTCCTCTGCATCTTTTTCTCCTCACTTCTGCTTATCATTTTCTCTCTGACCTTCACCAAGAGTAGCTCCTTCAGTGTGGCCTGGAGCATTCTTTTCCCCTCACACATCCACTTACTTGAAGTCCTTTACTTCATCATCTCTCTCAGTTTCTACTCTCAGAGTAATGGAATGACACCAGAGCTCAGCAATCCTATGTTTAACGATGTTGTTGATTTTATAGGAAAATGATGCCCATCACAGGTTAATGACTTGCTGTGTCCTGCAGGTAAATAGTGATAGAATTAATGAATTATTAGACTCAGTGTTTTGATATACATACCCCAGTTGGTATTTCTTTCACTTCCAGTTACATGGATTTATTCAGTTCCTACTGTGGGCCGGGTGCAGTTCTAGGCACTGGGGATAGGGTAATGCAGTAAATGAAACAAAGTCCCTGCCCTCATAAGTCATACATTCTGGGGGAGGGGACAGACAATAAAAAATACCTATTATGTCCAGTATGAAGTCTTCTATAAAAAAAATTAAATGGAGCTGGGGAATCAGGCTGAGGGTTTTGCAAAGGTGGTCTGAAGCTGTGGAGAAGGCCTACACAAGAGTCTACTCCCATTAACATTACAGACAGAGCATGAATACAAATACTACAATGGGAGACAAACTGTAAATCATAAACGAGATGCATAAAATGTAATCAAAATGCAACTGGTTTCAGAAGAGAGACAGCTAATATTTTGTCAAGGGATTTTAAAAAATTGATGGATGTGTCATTTGAATTAGGCTTCGAGGGAGGATATTTTGTCAGGAAATGAAGAGGAGAAAGGGTGATCTGGTTAAGTGAACAGCAAAACCAAAAGAAGGAAAGTGCCTTTGTGTGTGTGTGAATTGAATTTCTAAAATGGCTGGAGTGCAAAGTGCATAAAAACTACCACCTAAAGACTCTGCTTTGAATGGTATATTTAATTGATGGATTTTGAATGAGTGGTGTTTTTTACCTACTGGGTGTTATAAATGATGGGCACTCAGAAAATCTCCTTTATTATGTCTTAAAAACAGTATCTGTCATCTAGCCCAAAAGTCCCTACTCAGTGTCCAAAGGGCATCCTCAGACTCTCCACCAGATTCTTCAGTTAACTCTTTCAACCTCCTAATTAAACTTTCTCTTTCTTGAATTTAAAATTAAAGTCTTCTTAGTGCGTTGTCTTTATGTTGCATTAATTTTAAGTATTTTGTGATAATTTTGGTTTGTTTGCTATACAGTTCTTGTGTACAAATAATGGATTTCAGTTATTTTCTGATGAGATAATCAGCTATCAGGTTACAGCCATACCTAAAATTTTCTTTCCATTGGGGAAATGTACCAAATCTCAGATAACTAATTTACAAACCCATTTTTGTTCTTGTTTTTTTTTTGGCCAAGCGACGCAGCTTGTGGGATCTTAGTTCCCCGACCAGGAATAGAACCCACGTACCCTGCAGTGCAAGCACAGAGTCCTAACCCTTGAACCACCAGGGGAAGTCCCCAAACACATTTTTGAACCTCAGTTTATTTGTAAACTGGAGACTTTCCTGATTTCCCTCTTTACCTCAATTATTTGGATCATTCAGGAACTAGCCAATTTATTCTAAACAGGTCTAGCTTCCTTGTGTTGTAATTTCTACATGTCTCAAATCTAATATTTTCATCATATATTCATTGACCTACTGCTTCCCTTAATTATACTGATGCATAAAGAGAAAAAAAATGAGTATTAGGCTTTGTATAAGTAAAACAATTTTCCCTAATTCTAGAAGAGTTAGTCTTGTTTTTTAGAATATAAAATTCTCAATTAGTCTTCTTTTTAAATTAATTTCATTGAATAAATATAGTTGTTACAAATTATGATTACTTAAAGAAGAAGAAAAGAAGACAAGATAGTGAATTGCAAGAAATTAAGGATTAAATGAGCTAATTTGTAAAAATGCCTAGCAATTATAAGAGGATTGGTTTCATTCCTCCACAGTTCTTCCTCCTTTGAAAAACCCTCACTACCATTCTCGGCTCCTAACCTGATGATTCAGCCCCTACTCTCACATTTAAAACAAATTACTCTCTGATGGTCCCACTGCCCCATGCATCAGGACCTGTCCTATCACCAGCCAATCCCTCAGGCCTGGCAGGCCCCAACTCTCCAGGGCCAAGCTGATGCTTCCTGGTTCCCTCCTATCCTTCCTCTACTAGAGTCTCCCATCAGTGGCCCCTATCAAGTACAGCAAAATGAGACTCCCACCCTCTATACTCCTCTCCATATGCAGGCTCCCACGGCCCCCATCTGATGTGGCCAAAGACTCCAGAAGCACCATTTGGAATTTAATTCAAGCCGTCTACGTGGCCTCATCTCATCCATCCCTGAACCTCCCAGGGTGAGAAGGTGAGGCCTCATTCTTCTGCAGATTCTGCCCTGTCCATTTTCACCATCACTTCTACCTCCCAGAAGTAATCCTGGAACGTAGCCAGCATTCTAGTGCCCCCCCCCCCCCAAACCTTGCCCTTTAGACTTAAAGTGGTTGTAATGTCCTTTGGAGAAATAGGTCCAGATTTACTTTCAGAAACTCATCCTGAGCCAACAGTGTGAAATTATGAGGAGACTCTTTAATAATCTCCCCTTATTGAGATCCACGTGCTCACCAGAAATTAAAAGCAGAGACTCCTCAGGAGATTTTTATCTTTAGAAGGCCTTCCACTGTTTTTATTCAAAACAATATTTGTGTTTATCCAGTAACATGTAAGTCAGCTTCCCTAGCAGGAGACTGGAATATAGGTCTTGGGTAAATAATTAGGTAAAAAAAGTTTCTGATAGGAATCTTTCAGGAAGGATTTTTAAGCTTGATTAAGATCTTCAGAGCAATTAGTAAAAAGAAACCCCAAACTACTCAGCCTGTTTATAAAAGGACAAGCATCCTGTCTCTCTTGTTCATTGCTGAGTCCCCAACACCTAGCACAGTGCCCTTAGGAACACTCAGTACCTGCTCATAGCAGCGCAGTGAATGTTTTGAATGGATGCGTGAATGGCTGACTGAATCCACTGTGGTGTGGGTTATTAACTGCAAACCGTTGATATTCAAAATGACTAGGAAGATATAAAAAAAGTGAAAAGGAAACCTTGTAAGAGAGAATTTTGCCAGTGGAATAGATGTAGTCCCAGACAGGGATTCTGAATTCTGGGGAGGACTCATCCCCGGGTGGGTAAAGTTTTGCTTTATGATCTTAGTAGTGTGTGACCTTGGACAATGATTTGATTTTTCCTAATTTGGGGTGGTGGCTAGGATTAGATGAGCTCACTTGTTTAATGCCTAAAAATAACAGGAAGACTGGTTTCAATTTCTCATCCCTCTTTCTCCTTCCAAAAAACTCTCACCACGAAACCCCACCCTCATCTCTTCCATGCTGATGATTCAGTCCCCACCCATCCCACTTAAAAACCCAAATTAAGTCCCTCTGCATCCACTGCTCCACTGCAGCAGGCTTGACCCATCAACAGCCAGCTTCTCAGCACTGGTCCCCTACCCCCAGCCCACTCCCATTTCTGGGGCCAGTTTATGGTACTCTCAGCATTGGTTTCTTTATCTGAAGTTTATCTTCATTCATTCAACAACTTTATTGTGTGCCACACCCTGTCATAGGCACTCAGGATACAGTGATTCAAAAAAAAAAAGAAAAGATAGAATCTGTCTAATTACAGTGCTCAGTCTAGCAGATTAAATGAGATGACACAGCAGAATTCTGTTAACCTTAGGGTAGGAGGTAAGAGTAGGAAGTAGGCTTAAACAAGGAAAGCCTTTGCCACCGGGTGGGTGTGTATGTGCAGCGTGGAGGGCTGGAAGAAGGAGGGCGGGAGGGTGGTGTCCTTCCCAGAAGTCAGCCTA